>NC_084502.1:33708880-34308880 GCF_024500385.1 Phyllopteryx taeniolatus | reverse complement strand
CCAGACGTTTTGCTGCCGAGAGGGCTGAAATGAGGTCACTCGACTTTCTCGAGCTTATCTTCATCACGAACAAAGATCTCCGCCTTCCCTATCCGGTCCCAAGCCAGCGCTGTCAACATAACAAACACGTGTTTTCTCCAACCAATCAGAGGAAAGGGAGCGATCTTACCCAAATATGGACAAATAGGATACAAAACTGGGTCAAACAGAAGTAGCTGTCAGAGGGACCTTTTCTGGACACTCATATGACAAAACCAAGGTGTTTTTCTTAGTATAAAAATAGACATTTTTATACTAAGTCCATGTTAGCGAGTCACTCTATGGAGGTCTAAATAGCCAAAACAAGGTACCTTTAAACATCCAAATTGCTGAACTGGACTGGACAACTTGGTGGAATAAAAGCGTACAGTACATAGGTACACATTGTGGAAAATATATACATGGCGACATCTGACCCCACCTCAAAACCTATACAACCTCAACATCACAACAAGTATCTCGTTTTTAAAATCTATGTGCCAGAAACTGTTTACATCAGTGGGAAGATATCACGTGAAACAGCAGCTTGATGTAGTGTACGCCCGTGGCACCGCAGCGTACGATGATGCAGGGTGACAGCGGAGACGACCAGGAATGGCGAGGCGTGTGCCAGCACCTAAAAGGCGGCCCAGTAAAGCAGTAAAGCATCTTGGATCACATCTGGTGACAGCAATTAACTTTGTCATTTCACATCCTGACAACAAACTCAACACTCGTCGCACTGTTGGACATCTGACGATCACCACCTTGAAAGGCACTACATGAATTTTAGTTATTATTATTACCAAATGAATTACTTACTGATTTTGACTGTTTTCTACCTGCCAATTTACTATGGTTGCTAATTAAAGTACTTCATTATTAGGCTTTACACAATCAGTATTGTTTTTGGGCGGATCGCCATTTAGGGACTTTAAATAAACTGATAACCGATCCGATTACAACATAAAAAATATTAGTACAATTAATGGGCATTGCAATTGCACAAATGAATATTAATGCTTCAAAGAATATTTCAATTCCAAAATTATTGAAAATATTTTCCATGTTCTGACATTGCAACAATGCACAATATTAAAAAAAAAAAAAAAAGGCAGGGTTCCCCAAACCTTTTCGCGCCACTGACATGTGAAGACATTTTGAAGATGCAGCATAGAAACGAAAACAAATGGATATCACTCAGCATTACACTTGAACGAGCTGGCCTTATTATAGCTCTACAGCACAGTGTGTTGTAAGATGCCACAGCATCATCTGTCTACAAACAATTATGCATTTCTGTTTCACTGTTACTATTGAACTTGTGATTTTAATGTATTTGAAGATTCCTACTCATGGCCTGTCTCATGTACCGACAGGTGTTATGACAGTAACGACACAGTGTCATAAAGTGTCATGGTGTTTTGGTGTGCTTCGTGTCCTTTTAACCTAACTTCAATGATGAATAAAGTTCTCATTTGCACACAGTTGTTGTCCACGCATTATTGGACATAATATCTGGCAACAAAGCCACCCTGGAGGCAATTATTAGTGAGGCTAGCGTGCTAGCGTGCTGGCATGGCTAAACATGGTGCAGCGCTGCGGAGCTGCCAGCGTGACACAATCTCTTTTACTTCGGAGACATTCCACGCTACCATCTTGTATGTGTTATTGGCCATAATCTGGTGATGAAGCCGCCATGGAGGCGATGATTAGTGATTTATTGAAGCGGCTCTGCACTGTGTTTAGCCACACTAGCGAGCTAGCCATAGCCCGAGTTGCCCACGCGATCTAATCAAGAAATATGAAATAGTTATAAAAATAAACTAGCTTTCGGATTCAAACATACAAGACAGCAGCGTGGAATGTCCCTGGAGTAAACAAGATAATGTCTTAATTCGCAGATATGATCAGTGATGTCATTTATAATTAACACATTACAGCTGATCATAAAGGTTGCATAAAATTCAAATTATCGGCTGATTTGATCTGGTTGATGAGATTGGTGTAAGAGAAAAGCCAAGAAGAGAGGGGGGGAAAGATCGGTGTAATAACTATTCATTATGTTGTTACTGCTTCGGGCGCAGACATTGAAAAATAATGTGATTTGAACTGAATAATAAATATAAGGATAGTAATGGGAATTTCAGGAAGAATAAAATATGAATTGAGTAGTTCACTGTAATAAATGTCTGAGGTTGAATCAGCCAATCATTGAAGAGACAAATTAGATAATTTTAAAACATTTTAAAACATTTTAAGAAAACTATAATGTCAGTGAAGCTCCACCAAGGCTCAATAATCGTTGAGAAATCATAATGGACACGTCAAGCGGTACTGTTCCACCCCAGTCCTCTGGGTGGTGGAAATGGGCATTACAGAGTTGGTGTCAACTGCCACACATTGGAATCTTTATTTATTTTATTTAGTTTTTTCAACCACAGCACCTGTTGGATCCAGTGTTTCACATCAACATTCCATTCCAATGGAAATGGACTGCAATTACTTCTGCACTAGCACACTCAAAAGGTTAAGTGTCAATTGGATTTTGAAGCTTTTGCCTGAATCTGACAAGTATTTCATTGAAAAAGGGGCATTAAGTCTTCAAATGTTTTCTCAAATGTTGTACACAAGTGCCTTTTATAGGGTTATAAAGATCCATCAATGCTCCTCAGATTCTAAACTTTACCATAATAAGCCTCTAAAGTGTCACTGGTGGTGTAGTGGTACACTTGCCTGACTTTGGTGCAGGCAGCGTGGGTTCGGTTCCTACTCAGTAGGCGGTAGGAATGTGAGTGCGAATGGTTGCCCGTGTCTATATGTGCCCTGCGACCGACTGGCGACCAGTTCAGGGTGTAGTCTGCCTTTCACCCGAAGTCCGCTGGGTTAGGCCCCACGACCCTGAACAGGAAAAGCGGTGTAGAGAACGGATGGATGGAAGCCTCTAAAGTCAGCTGTCATTTGAGACCTCAGAAGACCTCAAGACACCTACTTTCAGCAAGCAACAAGGGCTGTCCAGTATACTGGTGTGTTTTGATTTTTCTTTGGCTTTTTGGTGAAACTTTTTTTCCAAAATAAAGAGCAACCTCAACAAAAGTATAAAAGAAGAATGTCAGAAGAGATGAAAAAGAATATAAAATAGTAGTTACATCTATGTGAAGTAAGGTGACTCATCAAGCTGTAAGACTCCAGTGTCACCATACTTGTTATCATTTGCTATGAAAGTTAAGCTGGACCATTTCATTGTCGGCTGTTGGACAGTTTTGACAGAGGTTAACTTAGTTGTACAATTGTAAGACAGTTAAGCGTGGTACTTCATGTGCACATTTGCTGTATACATGGTCTGTACTGTTCATAATTTTTTTGTTAAAGCAATACGTGGAGCAGATTTTTACTATTCTTGCCCATGGTAAAAATAGTTTGCAAATTGAACAAATTTGAGCTTTTTATGTGTTCAAACTCAGAGGTTCCACTGTATATTAATAATTACATTCTAAATAGGATTATTTCACAGGTTTATGAGTGCACCAGCAACATTTAATGTGATAAACAGTAAAGATATAATACATTTTTCCATCCCTCCATCCATTCATTTTTTTATAGTGCTTATCCTCATTATAGGGTCTTGACTGAGCTGGAGCCTATCCCAGCTGGCTTTGGGCGAGAGGCGCTGTACACCCTGACTGGTCACCAGCCAATCAGAAGGGCGCGTATCGACAAACAACCATTCACACTCACATTCTCACCAATGAGCATTTTAGAATCTTCAATAAACCTACCATGGATCTTTTGAAATATGGGAAAAAGAAAACCAAGCCAGCACAAGGAGAACATGCAAAGGCAATCCGAACCCAAGTCCTCGTGACTGTGAGGTAGACATAAAAACCATTACCACACCGCGCTGCCCATAAGCTCTTCCAAGAAACTTAATACAAACTTTAGTATGTAACAGGTTCAAGATTGAGCGACATTTTTTCCAGTCGTTCAGTCAAGTGTGTCTTCTACACTGACACTGGCTTCTAAACAAACACTCAGAACCCAAGCAGAACAAACTGCAGCCACCTGCTCCAACAGCGTGCTGTTGTGCAGGCAAAGGTCGACAATAAGGGTCAACACTGACCATACAGAGGCATGCTGAAAAAAGAGCAAGAAACAAAACAAGCAAGAAATTCTCCAATCTGCCTCAGGCATACACAAACACACACATCATCATCATCAGGATCAAATTGCTCCTTACCTTGATCCGTATGCTTGGCGCCGTGGCCGGACAACAGGAAGAGGAACTCCTGACACGTGTCCTGCTCCAACAGCGTGCTGTTGTGCAGGCATAGGTCGACAATAAGGGTCACGGCTCTCTGACACACCATGTCATACTCCGCTCGCTCCGAACTCATGCTGCTCCCAGCTGCATCGTCAGTCGTGGAGTGCGCTCATCAGATGGCACCGACGTGTGCGCACGCATACAAACACACACACACGCACTCATACAAAAACGTCTACACAAACACACACGTACACACACACACACACACACACAGTAGCCTACGATGCAGAATATGAATGCAACTAGTAGTGTTTGTGTCTGCATGTGTATTTTCGGTTATTTTCAAACCGAGGCAAAATTACTCACCCTCTGTACTTAAGTAGAAGTACATATACTTGTGTGAAGACTGATAAAAGCTCTAAATACTGATTCCACTCCTTCACCTATGTTAAAGTTTAAAAAAAAGTACAGACTTAAAGTACAAAAGTAAAAAATGGAAAATAATTTTTAGTGTCAGTTATTTACAAAAAATATTTTGATAACAAATCATTAATGTCAGAACAATGTGTTCCCATAGTTTTGCTATTGTTTTGAACGAACTAACAAAAAATGATAAATTAGCCAGCAAATTCTTCAGATTAGACAGAATGTTTTAAACTTGTGGTTTCAAGGCTGGCTCAAGACACAACAGATTATTCTTGGAGCACACAACATCAAGCAATTCTCTTAAACAAGGCCATGGATGGGAAACATCTCTCTTCTCCATTATTGTCATTGTTGTTAATGCTCCTTGATTCACGTGCCACCTTGTCATACTTCAAGATCTCGATCGTGGTTGACTTTACCAATCTCTATTTACGTCTGTTTTACATTGTGTCATCATTCACGGCGGTTGAAAAAAAAGCAAGAAGTGTATTTTGACAAAATAATGAGTGGACAAAGTACAAATACAATATCTGTGGCTAAATAAAGGGAGTAAAAGTTGAAAAGTCATCAGAAAGAGAAATACTCAAGTCAAGTACGGATATCTGAAAAATCATCTTAAGAACAGCAACAAAATGCAGTACAGTATTTGTACTTTGTTCCATCCCACCACTGTGTGCAAATGTATCCAAGTGTAAGTGTGCCATACTATTCACTGTGTTTTCTGTGTGCGTACACAAAAACTAATTTGTTGACTTAATAAACCACATTCTCCCTGGTGACACAGCAAAGACTTGAATACAAACGCAAACCCCCACCATCCAACATCCAACGCTATCCCCACAGTCATTTTTGGCGCCCCTGCTTGTGTGATTTTGGCAAGGCGACCCACTTGATGCAAGTGTAGCATATAAACACAGTCTTAACGACCACTGGGCTTATTTTTCTCAGGTCGACAGTCACAACCTCTCCCTCAGGTCACAAGTCTCATAGGGTGGGTTTTCCCCTGAGGTAAAGAAGTAATGGTGAAGTCCTGAACACCAGTTCAGTGAAACACCCAATGGTTTACATAACATGATTATGATTATGATGGTGATTCAAGGCATTACAATCATCATGCGACAATATGTTGTTTTTTTCAACTCAACATGTCTTTAAGGTCCAACAAAAAACATGACAATCAGAATCATCAGAATCATCAGTATGACAACAGACTGTCAATTGACAGAGAACACTTTTGAGACATGAAGACATAAAAACAGTCACTGCGCAATAAAAGGTTGCCAGTAATGTGGTAATGCCAGTAAAAAAAATTGTACTTCTGAAAAGTTTGAATTACAATTTTTGGTGGCTTAATCAGCAATGCACCTTATTTACACATTTTTTCCTAAACCCAATCACATTCAAGTTTATTGTTCATAAGTGTAATTTTTTCCATGAACTCTTGAAATAAAATGTGCACACAATGAAGCATTTGGATTGTATACAGATCTGCTTGACTCAAGCAGACACCCTCATCATGCCTATAATGTAGCCTTCAAGTTAAAGGCAACCTGCCCATTGAAAAAAAGCAGTCAAGTCACAGACTCCTAAGATTTTGGACCTTGTTTTTGTTGTGGCACTGGCAGTATTTTCACTTCTGTGTTATTTCATGCTGTTTCCACACGGAGTTTTTGTTTTCTTGCTAGTCTGCCCTCCCTGAACGTGCAGTGTTTAGTTATAGACAGATAGGTTAAAGTTCTCCAAATCAGAGTCAAAGCTTTTTCGCTTCAAGGTGTTTATTTGTCATGTCATCACAAATGTTAATTCTTTTAACACAGCATGCCATGATCATTGATCTAACACACAATGGGAAGTTAACATGATTATTGCAGCAATTTTAAACCCTCAAACAACTGTTAGCATTAGCACAGCAGTAACAATTACACATAGAAAATGCAACAGTACTAACTGTCATAGATTCTCTCGGGCTTATAGAAACCATTAGAACTTCTGGAATTTAGCTTTAGCTTTCGTAACCAGTCCTTATGTGTTAGGCTAACAAGGTTCAGGTTTTTTTTTTAATTGAGTGGATGCATCTTATATAATAGTACACACAATACCATATATGTCAAACACAGGCCCGGGGGCCAAATTTGGCCCACGATGTAATTATATTTGGCCCGCAAGACCATATTAAATGTGTATTAGAGCTGGCGCAAGGGTATATAGCACATGCGCCACTAATATTACAAATACCAGAATGCTTTGCTAGTGTGTTGGCCCATCAGTCTACACCGACGAACGCCCCTTCCCTTTCTGTTGCAGGCATTAGCAACTATGCTACCAGTCTCCTCGAGCAAATTTACACTTCCCCTTCCCAAAAATGGCCGAATGAAAGATGGAAAACGGTTAACTTCCAAGACAGGTCGGAGGCAGATTATCTGTTCACTAACGTAAAACACAGACCTGGTTGTCGTGTGCGGAGCAACGTGGCTGTAACAAAGAAAATAACATAATCGAATTAATGGTTTTTTATTGAAGGATATTCAATTGGGTTGTTGTTTTGTTGTTGGCCTTTGAAAAAAGATTTCCTTCAAAAAGAAAGGTAGTTGGAGATAGATAAATAGAAGATCGAGAGACAGAAGAATTCATGTTATCTATTTAAATAAAAAACAACAAACAAATACCACTGATGTCTTTTATCACAAATTTCATTTCTCGTGTTGATAATATTAAAGTTTGTTTATTCCAGATTCAGTGTTTAAGCAAAATTTAAATTTGTTGTCAATGATAACCTTTAACACCACATTTCTGCAGAAACGGGAAACATGCACATCGCAGTGATTTTTCATAAATATTGAGTTTGGCCCAATTTTTTATTTTGGCCCACCGTGAATTTGAGTTTGACACCCCTGCTCTTTACAAAGCATTTTACATTATTGTTGGTACGTTTTTTTTTGTTTTTTTTTTACTCAAATGGAGATCAGGGGGATAACATTTACAGTATTTGTACAATTAAATTTTTTGAACAATATTACACAATATTACTGTTATGGAGTGAAACCAGCGTTTGAAATAGAGGGTGACATTTTTCGGGATTCCTGGGACACAACACGGATGGGAGTGAATTTCACTACCTATCATGGGATTGGGCAGTATCAGAAGCGAACATCACCGGGAGCGGCAACAAAAGTCCGGGTGGGAGCGCAAAACATGACAAGAAAGTCACTGTGAGTGGAAACCATGACAGGAGTAGAAACCATGTGTTTTGCGGGATTCTGTAAAATGTTGGCTCGGGTTTGGGAGGGAATGGCATCAATACCTATGGGAGGGGGTGGGACTGATGAAAAGTGGAAAAGTGTTCTGTGGTCCGATGAGTGCACATTTCAAATTGTTTTGGGAAATTGTGGATGTCGTGTCCTCCGGGCCAAAGAGGAAAAGAACCAACCGGACTGTTATAGACGCAAAGTTCAAAAACCAGTATCTGTGATGGTATGGGGCTTTGTTAGTGCCAATGGCATGGGTAAATTACACATCTGTGAAGGCACCAATAATGCTTAAAGGTACATACAGGTTTTGGAGAAACATATGCTGCCATCCAAGCAACGTCTTTTTCATGGACGACCCTGCTTATTTCAGGAAGACAATGCCAAACCACATTCTGCATGTGTTATAACAGCGTGGGTTCATAGTAAAAGAGTGCGTTAAATAGACTGGCCTGCCTGCAGTCCAGACCTGTCTCCCATTGAAAATGTATGGCGCATTATGAAACATAAAATACGACAACGGAGACCCCGGACTGATGAACAGCTGAAGCTGTACATCAAGCAAGAATGGGAAAGAATTCCACCTACAAAGCTTCAACAATTAGTGTCCTCAGTTCCCAAACGTTTATTGAATGTTGTTAAAAGAAAAGGTGATGTAACACAGTGGTAAACATGACCCTGTCCCAGCTTTTTTGGAACGTGTTGCAGCCATAAAATTCTAAGTTAATGATTATTTGCTAAAAACAATAACGTTTATCAGTTTGAACAATAAATATCTTGTCTTTGTAGTGTATTCAATTAAATATAGGTTGAACATGACTTGTAAATCATTGTATTTATGTTTAACACAACGTCCCAACTGCATTGGAATTGGGGTTGTATATTGTGTGTGTGTGTGTGTGTAGATATAGAGATATATTTATACTGTATATTGTACAAATAAATAATTTTGGGCAGCATGGTGAATAAGTGCTAATCTTTTTCTCCCCTATTTAAAAAAAAACATATGTTAGGTTCATTGAAGACTCAGTTTTCCATAGGTGTGAATGTGAGTGTAAATAGCTACCAATATAGAGTGTACCCCACCTCTTGCTCAAAGTCAGTTGGGATAGGTTCCAGCTCAGCTGTGATCCTAATGACAAAAAGAGCTGTAGAAAATGGATGGATGGGCCTATAGGTGATGCTGTGCTTTCATTTCATTGTGTTCACCAAAACAACAAAAAGTACTTTTCTTCATCCACTCATCCATCCATTCTTCGGTGGTGTCTGGTAAAAACAAAAAAATGTAGAGGCATGCATTGTATTGCAAACACATTACAATACTATTCAAATAATGTAATTCTAGCTTTTAACTACCGGTATTATTACAATATGTAAAGCTGTTAGGTGGGTGGGAAAGTTCATTATTATATTTGAATAGAATGTTAGAAGAGATGCAGATATTCCATATTCTCTGATATATCTGCTTCTATTATTTTGTATGTATGATAATACGACTCAATGTGGAACAAAAAAGATTGGAAAGTAGATTCATAATTGACTTGACGTTTTCATCCCATTCTGGTGAACTGTATTTGAACTCTCTTGCCCTTTTTTTGCTAATTATGTTCCAAACATATCCTTTAATCAAAGTAATTTAATAACCCATGGGACAAATTAAATCGAATAAAATCAGATTAGGTTAATCTTTACCAGCTTCTGGTTGACTCCAGTCTTTAACTGAATTAAAGCAGGGCCAAAAGATGACCCCGTCTACGTTTGTAGGGGACTGTGGGGGTTATTGTTCCAGGATAGATCATTAAGAGCTTATCTAAGTCTTTCCCTCATCCTCCTGTCTCCTTTAAAGGCTTGAACCAGGGTCTGCCGTGCTTCCTGTTCTTGACGATTGCATCAACTCCACGTGGGCGAACCTGATTAGCAGGCAAATAACAAATTGTTTCCAGCTGAGGCCTTTCAAAGGAGTTCATTACTCCTGCATCTGTTGCAGCTCGTACAGACTTCATTTGAGCTTGTAACTAAATACTACTACGAGCTAGCACCACAACTCAATAAGGCTGCCTATATATCATAGACCCAGGCTACCGGTGGTATGGTTTAACTGGCTCCCGGATGAACTGGCTCCCGATTCCAGCTGTGGGCATTGGGGCAACTTTGATCCACTAATCTTCTTCTTCCTATCTGAAGATTCGTCACTTTCTTCATACTGCAACTGTACATTGAATTTGTTTAACTGCATAAGTGTCCATGTTTACAATAAACCTGGGGATAAAATGGCTCGTTTGCTACTCCTGATCTGATGCTGAAATTGATCTTCGTAAAAAAAAAAAGGGAAAATATAACATAGCGGTACTCAAAACTGAAATGCAAATAAAAAGTAGGCCGCTGCGCATCTTATCCTCTAGGCCAGTGATTCCCAACCAGGGAGCCGCGGCACACTACTGTAGTGTGCTGTCAGAGATCAACTCGGTGGCAGTGGAAAATAATCCAATTTCACTACATTTTTGTGAAAATTATTACTAATTATTAATTAATCTATGACAGTGATGTAGAGACAGGCAGATCAATTAAACACTCTACCATTAAGTGGCAGAAGGTACAATTAACCTGTTTATCTACCTGTTGCCATTCATAAACGGAATAAGTCATTGCTTTTGTCCAATTAAACAGGCTAAGATTTTGCACTGAGTAGCGTTATTAGGATTGCCACATAGTTTCTAGGCAGGACACACCCTGTTCCAATATTAATGGTTCCAGGACATGCGCCGCTGCACTATGATTGTCTGTTGTATCCCTGTAGAACACACCCTACTGCTTCCAGACGGGAAAATAAGTATGTGACGTTAATGTGTTTCCCACTAACCCTAACTCACCCTAATCCGAAATGTAACCCATCCTAAACCACCTCAAACTTAGGCCTAAACCTAACCATAACAAACTTCTTAGTTTTTATTTCATACAAATGTGATTCATGTTTGGGATGGTCATCTCGTTACATATGCGTAGACTGCCCTTCTCCTGACTCAGGAGCCAATCATGTTGCAGTGGGGTGTGTCCTGCCTAGAAACTATGTGGGAATCCTTGTAACGCCACGAAGTCAATTTGTGAGTAAATTCAGACGAAATCATCATTATGTCAGTACAGTAGCAGTAGTACAGTTGCTTGGTGGTGTGCCATGAGATTTATTGAAAGTAAAGCGGGTGCCTTAACTGGATTCACAGCATGCCAAAATCAGTAGTGATGCACACAAGTACAGTATGCATATATGTAGATGAAATGGTGTAAGTACAAGAACTAGTGTTTTAAGTGTTATTTTAATCACGACATCTATTTGCCTAAGGCACAACAAAAGACAAGTAATAAAATACAGTAAAAATATATGTCATACCATAAACATGGTGTAAATATGGCACATACATATTTGAACATCAAATACTATATAAATATGGTCGATATGAGGAACTAGATCACTAGTGTCAAACTCAAGGCCCGGGGGCCAGATCCGGCCCGCCACATCATATTATGTGGCCCGCGGAGCAAATCATGTGCATCAACTCCTGTGATTCTTGCTCAAATCTGTACCAAAATGTTTTATTGTCATGTGTAATAAATAATGTTAAAATATTGTAAGCAATTTTTGTTACCAATCCCCCCTTTTTTCGTTTTTACAATAACTAAACAACCCAGTATCCTTGACTTCTGATTTCAGAATTGGTTATTCATCTATTTGTTGTGTATATGCAATAATATGAGGCGATTAACCATTTATATGGTTTCACAGTCGTAACAGCTCTCTGAGGGAAATCGTAACTACAACATGGCCTGCGACAAAAATTAGTTTGACACCCCTGAACTAGACCATTAAATCCCAGCCCCGCCTGTGTGGGGTTTTCATGTTCTCCCCGTGCCTGCGTGGGTTTTCTCTGGGCACTCCGGTTTCCTCCCACATCCCAAAAACATGCATGGTAGGTTGATTGAAGACTCTAAATTGCCCTTAGGTGTGAATGTGTGCGCGAATGGTTGTTTGTTTATATGTGCGCTGCGATTGGCTGATGACCAGTTCAAGGTGTACGCCGCCTCTCGCCCAAAGATTACTGGGATAGGCTCCAGCACGCCCGTGACCCTAGTGAGGATAAGCGGAACGGAAGATGAATGAACTAATGAATGGTTTAAGAGGTATATTAGGTACAGTGGGTACGGAAAGTTTTCAGACCCGCTTAAATTTTTCACTCTTTGTTATATTGCAGTCATTTGTTAAAATCATTTAAGTTAATTTTTTTCCTTATTAAATGTACACACAGCACCCCATATTGACAGAAAAAAAACGTAATTGTTGAAACTTTTGCTGATTTATTCAAAAAGAAAAACTGAAATACCACACAGCCATAAGTATTCAGACTCTTTGCTGTGACACTCATATATTTAACTCGGGTGCTGTCCATTTCTTCTGATCATCCTTGAGATGGTTCTGCAACTACATTGGAGTCCAGCTGTGTTTAATTATACTGATTGGACTTGATTAGGATAGCATGGTGGTGGCAGCATCATGCTGTCGGTGTGTTTTTCAGCTGCAGGGACAGAACGACTTGTTGCAATCAAAGAAAAGATGAATGCGGCCAAGTACAGGGGTATCCTGGATGAAAACCTTCTCCAGAGTGCTCAGAACATCAGACTGGGCTGAAGGTTCACCTTTAAAAAAGACAATCACCCTAAGCACACAGCTAAAATTGAAGGCGTGCCTTCAGAACAACTCTGTGACTGCTTTTGAATGGCCCAGGCAGAGCCATGACGTAAACCCAATTGAGGATCTCTGGAAAGACATGAAAATGGCTGTCCACCAACGTTCCCCATCCAACCTGACAGAACTGGAGAGGATCTGTAAGGAGGAATGGCAGATGATCCCCAAATCCAGGTGTGAAAAACTAATGGCTGTATTAGCGCAACAGGGTGCTTCTACTAAATACTGGGCAATACTTGTGTTTTTTTTTTTGTTTAATTTTGTAATATAAACCCCCCTCAAAAAAAAAACATAAATCAAGCAAAAAGTAAAAAGGGGTATGCTCACTCTCGTCTCGTCCCTGTGTTAATTAGGTTAAAACATTGATTAAACTGCTGAGATTCAACAGGCCTCTCCTCTTATCGTCTGATTTAATAATTCATGAAGCACGGTTAGCAGAACACAAAAACAGTCATTCGTAGAAGTGCTCAGCCAGCTCTAAATAATTGAAAGCTCTGCAGCTCCATGAGCATAGGAAGGGAAACTAGCTTCCGTATGCTAATGGCAAATTAATGAGCTTATAAAGACAACTGCTGAAAGAGCGTAACTGGATAGCCACACTAACTAATAACACGTTTAAGAGACGTCTCCCAGCTGCCATTTGGGATTCATCCTGGAGGAGGGACATAAGCATAGATGCTCAGGGATTTTGAAGCAGGTGCAGCCTTTCAACTAAGAGGTTGTTTTGATGTGCAAATCGACGTCGTGCAAGGCAAATCTTTGGACTGCAGATGTTGCCGGACAAAGGCTCGGTCACTCAAAGCTATGCTAATCCCTCCCTCTCTGCTTCGTTGTTGTCTCCCGAGGCCCAGAGCCATGCCCGGAGCGTCGCCATCTTTCTATTTTGATTCACCACTCAGCTTGTTAGTTCCAGTCTTCAGTTGCATATGCAAAGGTTTTGATGCAGCAATCGACAATCCAACAGATGAAACGCTGAAGAAAAAAATAGGTACAGGGGAAGAATGAAGAAGCAGGATTTACATGTGCTATCTATCTATCTATCTATCTATCTATCTATCTATCTATCTATCTATCTGGTGATTAGTCAGGACCAGCAAATCCTTCTCTTCTGGCCTAAACCGTATCAGAAGCTCTGACCTACATTTAAAACCTAAATTTAAAAAAAAATATTCCCTGAAATTGGATAAATTTATTGTCAACAGTCTATTTTCTTAATTTCATAGTGTTTTTCCTGGCTGCACAGCATAACTGCTGCAATCGTTAGCATTCACTAGCTTAATGCTAACGCCAAAAACAGGCTAATGAAAATTTGCCTTAAATTATTGTTATTGCAATCATTTTAAACCATCAAACAACTTTTACTTCATCATTAGCGCAGCAGTAACAAATACAAAATAGAACAGGGATAGGCAACTTGTTGTACACACTCGGAGTGGCCCTCGATTAATTAAAATGTTATTTTTTTCTTTGCAAGAACCATTGACAGTTCGTTTAAAGTGCATGAGGAGTTGTTTGCTCGGTGTCCTCCAAAAACAGCGACATATAACACTGTTAATTGCGTCGCAGAACGGGTATGGTGACGGGCAACATTCCTGCCCTATATAATGCACTGTATCATACAGGTGAGTCGTCCTTATTAATTTGGGGATTTTGAATGACATGGAGGACAAACAGTATAATATTCAAATCTTTGAATGAGTTAGTTTTTGTGGATAAAAGGACCAAAATGACTTCTTGCACTTAATGTTGGTTTGCTGTTGAATTGTCTTTTGCTCTGGGGGGAAGAAAAGAAAAAGAAAAAAACAGTACATGGTTTATTTGCTTCAAACTCTTTGCTGTTGAAGAGTGTGGATCTTTTATGCATGCATTTGTGCATGCACTATATTAAGATACTGTGATGTACATTGGTTCAATAAAAAACAGACATGCACATATTTTGTCATTTTTTAGCACGACTGTATGTTAAAAGTAAAACAAGAATCCTCAGTAATCCCACAGTCTGGAATTATACACAATACAAGAGAAAAGAGCAAAAGAAGAGCACAGCAATTGTCAGGATTCTATTAAAGTAGTCAAACATCAAGTAGTCAAGTATTGTACCTAAAGCAATGCACTTCGCAACAATGGAATCGGGTCAGTTGCAACAGTGTCAGTTTACTAGTTGAATTTTGCATGGTTGTGCTAATGCTAATATTGCACATCATTACACATGTATTTGTGTTGTACAAATAAGAGAATGTGTCATGGACAGCATGTCATGTGTTAGAAACGATGCTTTGGTTCATGAGTTGTCCCTCTCCTGTTGTCTGGAATATTGCATTTGCATCAGAACAAATTAATTTCATGTTACATTATTAAAACAAAACCAGCCCAATCAAGATTAAAAAACAAAAAACAATGTTTTTTTTAAATCTAACACCCCCCCAAAAAAATAACATTCGGCAATACATGTTTTGAATAGACAACAGGAATGAATTACAATCAAGAATTTGACCTCTGGGAGGACTGTGGCTATTAAACTGAAGATAAATGTGAAAATCAATCCTGTGAAAGATAAGAAGATAAGAGCAGACGTAAAAGGGGGTCACTGGTTCTGCTGACGTGATTTCTTAAGACATTTCATGCCATAGAAATGTGCTGTACAGAAAAGAAAAACAACACACACGCACACATGTACACACACACACTTGTGCTGAAAGTACCAAGAAGAGACAGGTGTGCTCACGCTTACCTGTAATTCACAAATTCATTTCGTAACATACATGACATTTGTTGTTCATGGTTACAGTCCTTAAGAAAGCACATAGTGTAGATCCCAAAACTCGTGATCTGAAATAAACTGAAACACAGTGGAACTTAAGTCCTAGTTGCTCATGCTTAGTGTTATATAGCTAAAGAGACACTTCATAAGTAAAAGGTACAAAAGAATGAGTACACGTGTACGCAGTCGTCTTCCTTGGTGAGTTTGTCACAGCATCATCATCCATTTATGCTTTTGATGCTAGCGCTTGTCCTCATTAAGGTCACAGCCTCGCACGTGAACTGGAGGCTATCCCGTCTGATTTGGCAGGGTGTGCCCTGGACTGGTCGCCAGTTAATCGTAGGACATATGGAAACAGACCAGACTCACATTTACATCTATGAACAATTTAGAATGAACCTAACGTGCATGTTTTTGGAATGTGAGAGGAGGCCAGAGTACCCAGAGAAAACCCCCATAAGGATGGGGAAAACAAGCAAACTCCACACAAGAAGGTCTGAGCTGAGATTCTCACGCCAAACATCACAAATTTGAGCCAGATTACTAGCTAATTACGAGGCCACCATTTCAATAGAAATTAACATTGAATGACATTTTGCACAGTGAAGCTGATAGTGATGGAAATAAAGTTAAAATATTAGTCATTTTTATTTTTTATTTTACATTGATGCCTGCACTAGCTGACTCTTTGTATCTGTTATAGTCTTCTTAGATGTTTCCTTTTTTCTTTAAATCCTGACTACAGACCAGCAAAACTTATTCCATTTCACTGTCCAGTCAAGTGTATTGCAATGACAGTAAATGTACTGTATCTTGTATCTTCTCTCATGGCTGAATGGAGCGATGAAGAGTTTTATCTCCTTGAGGAACAGGTCTGTTGAACAGTTAATCTACTGCTTTTGTCCACAATTACATAACTCAACTTGACAGGAGATTCAGCAAAAGTTCCACTGTCCCCATAGGACAATGTCTAGCTTTTCACTGTCACCTTCTGTAGCCTAAAGAGAAAATATATGTGCTCTTGAAAAGAAAATCTTCTGGATGAATTGCACTGACATTTGCTGGAAGCCCAGCTAAAACATCCGGACTCCCATCACAAGAAAAATGTTGGCATACACAAGTTCAAATCTTGTTCTAATAGTCAACCTGAGTCTTTTTCCAATGAAAATTAGCTTAGCATAGGCATAATTAACAGGGCAAACATTTCAACTGAGTTCCAAAGACATGGAGGAACTTTTTCTCCTTTTTCCTCCTTTAAATTGTGTGTATTCCGTCTACATGACCCACTTATAGACAGAGGTGTGGACTTGAGTCACATGACTTGAATTAAAAATTATTCCTCACAGAATCTTGGCTCCAGCGTTCCTGGATGAACAATATCGTGGTTGCATGGGTATGCATCATCTCCCTCTGACAAAAACACAAATGTTAGTTTAATTGCTGACTCTAAAGAGTCCACGTGCTTTGTCTTCTCGTGCCATTTGACCGACTGGCATCCAGTCCAGGATGTACCCCGCTTCTCGCCTAATGTCAGCTGGGATAGGAGCCAGCTCACTGTGACCCTAATGAGGAAAAGCACTGTAGAAAATGAATGGATGGATAGATGGATGTGAAAGCTGTCGCTGATTTCAACTTTCACCTCTACTTCATCATACTTTACCATTAAAATAGAAGTCCATTTCACTATCAGTCCACATGCACAATTTTACTTTAATTGTTGTGGCATTTCCAGAAATTACTTTCTTAAGGTTTCTGATTG
The DNA here is from genome assembly GCF_024500385.1 of Phyllopteryx taeniolatus. Classification (NCBI taxonomy): domain Eukaryota; kingdom Metazoa; phylum Chordata; class Actinopteri; order Syngnathiformes; family Syngnathidae; genus Phyllopteryx; species Phyllopteryx taeniolatus. The sequence continues at coordinate 34,291,672 of NC_084502.1, read as the reverse complement.
GTTTAAATGGCTTTCAATGGGTCATAGCACCAAATTTGCTTTAAAGTGGCACTAAACAGGTCCACAAAATGTCATGTAAATTCAACACACCACAGTAATGTAAACAAGCCTGCCAAATTCGAATGAATAAGAAAAATAAAATTTAAAAAATCGCAAATGATATCAAATCAGGCCTCAAAACTCAAAGAATAAGGGCCAGCTCTCAGCTCTCAGACGCTGTGGGCGTGTTGAATGAATGCGCCAAAAGGAATCAAACATACTGAGGGGGTGATAGCTTATACAATGTAAAATCACGTTAGGAGGCTCAACTTCAAAATTGAATGGTTATTGTGGACTACAATTAGAAAAATAATTACACAAGTCAGCTTACCCTCGTTGTTGGTGACATAACGTCACAGCCGAACATGGCCATCTGCGTGTCTACAAAAAGTCAATCCAGTGCTTTTTTACTTTCTTCATTTTTTAGGGAGCTTAAAAACAACAGAAACAAAAGACTGATATCTACTTAGAGCCTCTTTAGAATTCCCATTTAATTGAGACACTCAATGTTTTGTGGAAATTTGTTAAGCAGCTAACTGAACAACCAACCAACAAACGGTATCTTAAATCTTCTCGATTTTACAGTCTTGTGGGAGATATATTTGAAAATCTACATGGATCTTGCTTTGTTATAGTTATGTCTTTTTGGCTCAATACTGAATCCTCTGCATTCCCAATTGGAACTAGGGTTATACTTTTCCACTTTTTCTGAATGTAGGTTGTGCAGTGTTAACTTTTTCTGTGTTCAAGAAGCCACACTGCAGGCCACCACAGAGTTGACATGAGTCTATGTTTCTGGAAAAATCCACTGTCCTCTCAGCAGTCCTCCTCCTAAATAACGCCCACAGAAATCTAAGCGCCTTTGGGAAGAAGAGCTGGTAAATCGGCTCTTGGGGGGGAAGGCTGCAGCCCTCTCAGGATTTACTGTCTTGTTGGAGAATGGAGTGGGAACACACTTCTGTCCAAGTGTCACCTTCTCTGTACACAGCGGGAGAGACAGGGAAATGAGGACAGAGCGGAAAGCTAAAGCTTTCTCTTCATCTTCTCTTCATCCGACTAGTATTTTTAATGATGGCAGGATTATTGGCATGAATGCAACTGAGCCCTAAGCGGTGAAGTCAGCAAAACAAAGTTGACAGTGCACACTGCACACAGCCCAATATCACTTACACATCTCTTTTTTGCTGACGAGTTTGAGAGTGACCACATGCATGACTCAGTCCTTATTAACGCTTTACATGTTCCTTTCTGGCATATTCTTTCAATGAGGAAGTTCAAGCCAATAAAGTAGTGTTGTAAAAACTACTTGTCTGATGCCCCCATCCCTACTGTTTACTTACTCATGAGAGATATTCATTCAAATTAGATATTTGACTTCATCTGATAGGTATTCACTGGCATTTGATTGTTTTATATGCATCTTTAACATACTAAGCAAACATATTGTCCTTTTTTCTTTTGAAACAAAGCATATTATCTTGTTTGGCAATGTAACAATTTTCCCACAGGATACAAGAGAAATAAAAATGATTTGTTTCAGGCATATTACTGACAGTGGAACAATTCACTTATCTAACCTCCGTGTAGACAGCGTGTGGTCTGACTGATTTACAGTCAGTGATGAACGCATGTGACTAATTGTCTGGCTCTATTTGTGACTGAGTGGCGAGTGGCGACCAGACAAGGAAAAGTGGTATAGAAAATGGATGGATACAGATCTTCCAGGGACAAACCATCATAAAACCTTTATGAACTGTACAAGGAATGTTTTAAGTAACATTTTAGCATTCTTAACCGTGTAAAAATGAACAAAGGGGATTGGGTTTACGGAAGCATATCTCATTCATGTAAAAAGAAGCAAACCCATATTAATAGTCAAAACAATAAGACAGTCTATCTTAACTTTGCTAAAAAGTGGCATTAAAGCTTTATTTTCCCCCAAAATGTTTACCTGTTTTTGCAGAAAAATGAAAATCAGGTTAAAAAAATAATAATTTCTTTTTTTTTTTTTTTTTTTTTTTTTGACCTCAAACTGAATACTTCCGCATCAATAATGTATAACTTAAAAGTATACTCTCAACTGAGAAGCAGGACATCCATTCATCCATTTCCTATAGTTCTTGATCTTATTATGGTTGCAAGTGAGGTCCCACACATTCACATGTTTGGGCAAGTTAGATTCTTCAATTAACCGAAGAAGAATGTTTTTGGGAGGGGGGAGGAAACTGGAGTAAAACCCACAGGAGCCAAAGGAGAAAATGCAAATTCAGACATGAAAACCATTATTTCACCGAAAAGTGCCAACATTTTGGCAAAAGAAGAATTCAAATAACACAGTACACTTAAAAGTATATCACTAGTGCATTGATATCAATAAACTACGTCATCTTACAAAATGTTATTTCAGAAAATACAATGCCTTATTTGGTGTTTATACCCATAGTATAGTAACCAACGTTAGCATGAGGTGTCCGGCCTGGTCCACTGGTACTATATACTGTTTAAATCCAAATGGTAAGCCGCAGTAGATTCCTACTGATTTAGATTTTAATTTTTTTTTAAAGTCAAGTTGCTGTAAATAGTGTTGCTGTAAATGTCAACAGCACAGACTTCTAGGAATGGGAGTTCACCCAACCAGTATACATGTGTTCTGTGGACTTGGACAAGGCATTCGACTCCGGGATGTATGGGGTACTGGACCCCATGATATGGGATGTCCGGTCCCTGTATGACAGGTGTCAGAGTTTGGTCCGCATTGCCGGCAGGCAGTTGAATATGTTTCCACTGGGGGTTGAACTCTGCCAAGGCTGCCCTTTGTCACCGATTCTGTTCATTACCTTCATGGACAGAATTTGTAAGCACAGCCGAGGAATGGAGGGTGTCCGGTTTGGCGACATCAGTATTACGTCTATGCTTTTTGCAGATGATGTTGTTCTGATGGCTGCATCAAGCCGCGATCCTCAGCACTCACTGGAGCGGTTCGCAGCCCAGTGTAAGGTGGGGGGCGTGAAAACCAGCACCTCCAAATCTGAGATCATCATCATCAGTCAGAAAAGAGTGGAGTGCCTTCTGCAGGTCGGGGAAGAGATCCTGCCCCAAGTGGATGAGTTCAAGTATCTCGGGGTCTTGTTCACGACTGAGGGAAGAATGGAGTGGGAGATGGACAGGCGGATTGGTCCAGCGTCTGCAATGATGCAGACTTAGTATCGCTTTGTCATGGTGAATAAGAAGCTGAGCCAAAAGGGAAAGCTCTCAATTTACCGATCTACGTTCCTACCCTCACCTATGGTCACAAGCTGTGGGTCGAAACAAAAAGATTACGGATACAACCGTCTGAGATGAGTTTCCTTCGCAGGGTGTCCAGGCTCTCCCTTAGAGATAGGGTGAGAAACTCAGTCATCCAGTAGGGGCTCAGAGTTGTGCCGCTGCTCCTCTGCATATAGAGGAGCAAGATAAGGTGGCTCGGGCATTTGGTGAGGATGTCCCCCAGGCGCCTCCCTGATGAGGTGTTCCAGCCACATCCCACCGGAAGGAGGCCCCAGGGACGACGCAGAACATGCTGGAGAGACTACGTCTTTTGGCTGGCCTGGGAGCTCCTCGGTATCGCCCTGGAAGAGCTGGACGAAGTAGCTGGGGAGAGGGAAGTCTGGGCTTCCCTGCTTAAGCTGCTGCCCCCATGACCCGACCTCGGATAAGTGGAAGTAAATGGATGGATAGATGGAGATTCAATCTTGAGTGAGGTAAGAAAATAGTTTAACACAAAGAGAGAACAGTGTGCACTGTGGCGTCTTTCAAAGAAGTTACAAAGTATAGATGTGGATGAAGCCAAAAACCCATAGAAGATGATGGAAAATATTTACTGTATGTTTGTGTAGAAATGACAAGACACATTTTTAGGTCCACATTCAAAGTGAAACATGGTGGTCATGAGGGTAAAAAACACAAGTCAGTAGTTAACAATGTCTGGTATTTTGTCACACTGTGTCAGTCTTATCCCACCCACCTCGGGCCATGAAGCACACGCACAGCAAATGTGTGACAAGCGTGACTAATGTAGCATCATTTGTTTGGAGGCAAAGCAACAGCCTGGTGTCAAGTCCATTGCAGTGCATTAACTGATCTAGCACTGACTGATTGAGAAAAACTTTCGGTTATCTATTGTATAAAAATTAATTGACGACTCTCAATTGCCCGTAGGTGTGAATGTGCGTGCAAATGGTTGTTTGTTTATATGTGCCCTGTGATTGGCTGGCAACCAGTTCAGGGTGTACCCCGCCTCCTGCCCGATGATGGCTGGGATGGGCTCCAGCACTCCCGCGACCCTAGTGAGGAAAAGCGGCTCAGAAAATGAATGGATGGATCATATCTCAAACCCATTGAGGGAAAATGGAGTGCCCAACTTAAGAGCAGAGGCGCTGTTGACTTGTTTGTGCTCTCAAAAAAGAAAACTATAATAATAATAACAATGTTATAATAATAATAATGGTAATAATAACAATATTATTATCATTATTACTATTAATTCGTTTAAAATAATAATAATAATGGTTTTTTTTGCAGCCGGTCAGTGAAGAATCATGGTTATTGTTTAAAAAAACTGATGAAATATGATGAAATTGTCTGTTATTTTAATGATTAATGATGATTTAATATTCAAGAACGACCCATCCATCCATTTTCCATACCGCTTATCCTCCTCGCGGGCGTGCTGGAGCCTATCCCAGCTATCTTTGGGTGAAAGGCGGGGTACACCCTGAACCGGTGGCTTGCCAAGCGCAGGGCACATATAAAGAAACAACCATTCGTGCTCACATTCACGGACAATTTTTTGCAATATATATATTGCATTGCTTCCTCCAAGTGGCTAAACAAGTCATTCGTAAACAAGTCTTCCACAGATGCAACCTCTCCAAGTACAGCTGTACAAGCTGAATAAATCTGCCCTCAGGTGTATTGTGTAACTCATTTATAACCCTGCATGTAAAAATAATTATGACATAATTTGAATGCATGAATAACAATGAATACAAATTAATACATAAATGAATACAACAAATATTTGTGTTTTGCCCTTTCGCAAAGCAAGGCATTGCCAAGCCTGTCTGTGCCCTATTTTATGGGCACTGTGCCTCTTCGCACACAAAGACGCAAAATAAAACACTTTTTGTTTGATATTGTTTGACGTAACCTTATTTTTCGCTGTTCTACAAATAATACACCCACTCACTCAATGACCCTGTAGTGCAGGATTACTAAAAATTTTGAATGCTGACGCCGTGAGGAAAAGCCGGCCTGCACGACAATACATTTGGAATTCAATTAGGCAAGACACATCTTGACCTTTCATGTTATTTCTCCACAGCACATAAGTAGGTTGTTATGATGCTCTATATAAATGTGGCCAAGGAGAAAAGAACTATGCATGCTTGCCTACAGTCGAAACTCCCAGGTGGAACACAATTTATTTTGAGACACTAGTGATCAACATCTTAATAATAATTTTCCCCATTGAAAATACTGAAAATAGAATCGGTTACAGGATCAAACTGTCTCAAAATTAAATAATTTATTAACTGTACAGGCAAAGTTTTGATTAATGTTTTAACGTTACTACCTGCCACACAGGTGTAAAAAGAACTTCGACAATGTTAATAGTGACAGGTACAAATGATAAAACACTCTGGCAGCTATTGACTATACATACTTTACAATACACCGTGTTGTAAGCCTTAATTTTTATACTGTTTTCCTGCTGAATTGGCACATCTGAAGTGTAACAGTCGACCTGCTAGTTGTTTGCATATCCATCAAAGCAGTATATTGCCGGTGTTACAGAAAAATCTGTAATCCGTCAGAACTGGCGTGTGTTTGAGAGTTGGACAGCAAAAGAGAAGAATACTTACGAAGAATACATTTTCTGAGCCGCTTCTCCTCACTTGGGTCGCGGGAGTGCTGGAGCCTATCCCAGCTGTCATCGGGCAGGAGGCGGGGTACACCCTGAACTGGTTGCCAGCCAATCGCAGGGCACATACAAACAAACAACCATTTGCACAAACATTCACACCTACGGGCAATTTAGACTCTTCAATTAACCTACCATGCATGTTTTTGGGATGTGGGAGGAAACTGGAGTGCCCGAAGAAAACCCACGCTGTCATGGTCTGTGTTTTGGTTTGGGTTGTGTTTAGTTTTGTTCCATGTTTTCCTGTGTTCCATGTTTGTCGTGTGCTCATTAGGTTGTTGTGTCCACCTGTTCTCGTCTACTTTGTCTCGACCAATCAGCTCTCTCCAGCCACTCGTGTCTTGTCCAGGTGTTCCTCGTTGTCTCGTCAATTTGTTTGTATTTAGTTCCCTGGTTTCTTTCCTTTCTTGTCGGTTCATTGTCGTTGTCACATGTCTTGCCATGTCATAGTCGCCAGTTGTTTTTATCATTGTGATTAAATATTATTATTTTGAGATTCCCGCACTCCTGCCTTCCCTCCCTCCTTCCCTGCAATTGGGTCCACCATGTTCTTGCCTTGCGTTCCTCGCCTTCACCCTAGCCATGTACGTGACACACGCAGGCACGGGCTAAATACATATACATACAAATATGTTTGAAGTGCTGAAAACATGCAAAGACTTAGAGGACAACAATATAATGCTGAATTGTTGAAATATAGCTTAAGCATCTTTTTCACAGTTTGAATTTTCCTGATTTTGTGGGCGGGGCTAAAACACAACCCCGTAGTCTCACGCGGGTTCCCTCCCCCACAAAAGAAGGACAAAGTTGTTTCATTTGGTTATGCTGCCCAGTTATGAGTTAGCTGTGCTTAGCTTCCATTAACAAGGCCCATTTACCACTCCAGCTTGCAGTTAACAAGCTAACGATGGCTACACCCCGAAAATGTGTCTTTGCTGGATGCCTCAATTTACAGAACAGCTCGGTGACGTTATTTAACCTCCCAAAAAATGAGGGTATAAAAAAGCGATGGGCTGACTTTTTGAAGACATGCAGATGGCGAGCTGAACATCAACAGCACCAGCCAACTCTGCAGTGCGCATTTTGTAAACTTTCACCAGAGACATGGCTTCATGGGTAACTTGATACTAATGACTGGGGTCGTGCCAATTATCTAACGACCCGGGCTTCCTCCTCCCGTCCCGCTGTCGTCCAATGCTGTGTTCGGCTGTGACATTATCTCACTAACAACGAGTGTAAGTTCACGTGTGTGCTTATTTTTCTGATTATAGTCCATAACCATTCAGTTTTGGAGTTGAGCCTCCTAATGTGATTTTACATCGTATAAGCTATCACCCTCTCAGTATGTTTGATTCCTTTTGGCACATCCATTCGACACGCCCACAGTGTCTGAGAGCTGAGAGTTGGCTCTTATTCTTCAAGTTTTGATGCCGGATTTTATATACTTAGCAATTTTTTTTATTGATTCCAAATTTGGCAGGCTTGTTAACATTACTCTTCTGTGTGGTGTGTCGAATTTACATGACATTTTTTGAGCCTGTTGAGTGCCACTTTAAACTTCAGACTGCACCCCACCCCTACACACAGAGGCAGCAAATGCCAGATGGCTGCTTTAAAAGGCACTTTTTATTACATATTTTTCTCAAACACTTTGGCCAAATACCAATTTCTTCATGATTGTGTTTGTAATTTCTTGCTTCATCAGCAAACCTGTCATCAGCAGCCTCTTACTTTTCCCACTTCGCATCTGTCTCTCAATCTATTGCTCTTGGTCAGGGTTTTTGTTCTATCTCTGTATCCAGGGAGATGTATTGACACGCAAAGCTACGGTCTGTCATATCAATAATTCACACGGTAACTGTGCAAATGGAGCATCAGAACAATGCGTCGACGCACATCTTCAGTGTAACTACCGTGTTATCAAATCAATTTGCCACTGGATTTCTTTAAGATCAATAAACGCAGTCTGTCTGCATCTGTGAACTGTCTCTCCGACCCTTAATCTGGCAAACAAAAGAGCAACTTATTTATTTCAAGTATTTCATTGTGACAGACATCCACTCACTCTGGATTCCACTCTTAGCATGTTTTACTAAAAAAAAAAGTCTAAGGGAAAAATGAATAACACCAGTGGGTGCGGCATCCATTTAGATTAGGGGACAACAACCTTTTGTGGGCTACATTTAAATTTGAAAAAAGACAGATTGGCCAGGTCTTTCATAGACATAGTTAAAAACATACTAAAATGTGTTTGTTAAATATTTAAAATAGTCTATTTTGACAATAAAATGATAACTCATTCCTTTTATTTAATTGCATAATTCATAAGAATTGAATTATAATTAATTCACCAATTAATAAATGAAATGTTTCCTTGACTATTTTTATTCATCCCTTAAGTAGTAATACAAAAAATCGAGTATTGACAGTAATTATCTTAATATGTAACTATCTATCCACTACTGTTCACACATTCCTTAACTACTATGCTCCATTGAACTCCATTCATAAGCAAAACAACAGAAGCACATAAACAGTTTCGCAAATGGAGTCTCCCCGCATGTTGTAGGCAGGTTCCCTGCGCAGTATTTAAGATGGTCATACGAGAAAGTATGAAAGTATTATAACAGATAAATTTTCATTTTGGCATTGTTGTCTTGACTGAACTTTAATTGACAAATGAGGCATGTCTCCATCTGGTGGCAAAACGGGTGTAAAACTGCAACTTTTGTTTATTTACTGCATTTAGTCTTGTCTAAGTATAGGTTAGTGTTTTACATAGTTGTTTTTTTTTTTTAATGTAAACACAAGTATGACGTGCAAGCCTGCAATAATTTGTATCTGCACGACAATGACAATAAAGGCATTCTTTCCAATTAAAACGATAAAACGATAAAAACGTGATAGCATCACGTGGTAGGTAGGCGAGGGGCCAAGCGTCATATTAAAGCGTCCGCTCTGTTTTTGTAGTGTAGATTTCCAGCCTGGGGTGCGACAGAAGCCACGCACCACAGCGTAATAAGAATGTGCATAGTCACTTGTAATCAAAGTCAAGGGAGACTGTTTTATTGTTTTTACATTTTAATATTAACGTGTTTTTTTTATAAACTTACAAAATTAAAAAGACGCTATCTGAACACTCAATGAATCTTACGACAGCAGCATTTTGTATTCCCCTTTTATTCCCTGAGAGGAATTATTTATTTTTATTCAAAATCTAAACAAATCATAGGTCAATTGGTGCTATGTAAAGAATTGTTGCTAATTTGAAGCTTGACTACATCCATATTTAATATAAAATTATTTTGTGTTCTCCATGTACAACAGCAGTGACACGCTTGTAACATGGCAACATGTGTTCCAGCCTCCACAAACAAATTCTCTGTCACTCTTAGCCGCCACCAAAAGGTGACCACGAAGGGACTCGAACCCTCAATCTTCTGATCCGAAGTCAGACGCCTTATCCATTAGGCCACGCAGCCTACATACAGTACAATCTAACCTGTAACATGGTAATATGTGCTCCAGGCTATAACCCATAAACGTACTTTATGGCTTTTGGTTAATGGCATATTTTATTTTGAAAGCCACTTCCTTTTCAACTCATACAAAGACACGCACACATAAACGTCATAAAATGTCTGCAGGTCAAATAAACTCGGATAAACATGTCAAATCTATTCACATACCATCCTCAAATGCATTCAGAAAATATACTCAAATCCTTTCACATATCCGTCACAAATGCTCGCACACATTCTTGTGAAAAAAAAAAATTCTTGGGAGATTTATTTTAAAATAGATTGGTCAATACATGTTTGAGGAAACCAGAGTAACGGGGGGAAACCCAAGCAGGCACGTGGGGAACATGCAAACTCCACACAGGTGAGGTCAGATTTGAACCCAGGTCCTCAGAACATTTTAATTTCCTTTACCTGCAGGTAGAATGTCCCACCACTTTTGTCTATATATAAAGCATCTGCTTGTAGCTACTATGCGATGTCACTGAAAATATTGATTTGTGTTACATTCCACAACTCCATAGCAATGACAGACAATGAGAAAAGGCTTTCAAACCAGCAGGCACTCGAGATGGAGTCGGCCCTACAGTCCAATAGCTTAAGGAAAGAGGTAGGTTCCCTCAGTCCAGCTACGACATCAACTCTTTTTTCACCAACGGTGAGGGATCCCGTCAAGCTGAAGAAGGAGTCCTATCGGGCTTTTTTGGCCTGTGGGACTCCTTAGGCAGCTGATGGGTAACGGCTAGCCAAGCGGAATGCAGCTTTGGTGGTCGCTGAAGCAAAAACACAGGCGTGGGAGGAGTTCGGTGAGGACATGGAGAAAGACTTCCAGAAGGCTTCGAGGAAATTCTGGTCCACCATCCGGCGTCTCAGGTGAGGGAAGCAATGCACCATCAAGACTGTGTATAGTGGTGATTGGGTGCTGCTTACCTCGACTCGGGACGTTGTGAGTCAGTGGGGAGAATACTTCGAAGACCTCCTCAATTCCACCGACACACCTTCCCACGAGGAAGCAGAGTCTTGGGTCTCTGAGGCGGACTCCCCTTTCTCTGGGGTTGAGGGCACCGAGGTGGTTAAAAAGCTGGAAAAGGTGGATGAGATTCGCCCGGAGATCCTAATGGCTCTGGATGTTGTGGGGCTGTCCTTGTTGACACGCCTCTGCAACATCGGGGACAGTCCCTCTGGATTGGCAAACTGGGGTGGTGGTCCCCCTTTTTAAGAAGGGGGACAACAGGGTGTGTTCCAACTACAGGGGGCTCACACTCCTCAGCCTTCCTGGTAAGAATCAGATTCAGGAGGAGCAGTGTGGTTTTTGTCCTGGCCGTGGAACAGTGGACCAGCTCTACACCCTCGACAGGGTCCTCAAGGGTGCATGGGAGTTCGCCAAACCAGTCTACATGTGTTTTGTGGACTTGGAGAAGGCATTCAACCAAACATAGTGTAGTTACTTGAACTAAAGCAGTCATGTAGTGTCTGTGTGTGAGTGACAAAATAGTGTCTATTGCAGCAGAAAAAGCCTTAACGTCACTCACCAACACCATTGCCATCCCAGATTAAGAGAACGAAGGGAGAAGCAGGAGGCTCAAGGGCATGGTCAGTTACAAGGAGCCATCCCTGAATAGGTGAGCGCCCCATTGTCCATTTGTGTAAAAAGATGAAACAAATACTGTAATCTCTAGTTTATCGCGACAGTTTAAACCTGTATGTTGGTTGCATGCCGTAGAGAGGGTAAGAGTACGTCCTACAACTGAATGGTCGCTGGTTCATATCCCCGCCCAAGCGCATTATGTCATTGTGTCACTGGGCAAGACACTTAACCCACATTGCCCATGAATGAATATGGTTGGATGTTTGGTGGTGGTGGGAGGGGCCATAGGTGCAGAATGGCAGCCATGCTTCTGTCAGACTGCCCCAGGGCAGCTGTGGCTGCACAAGTAGCTTACCACCACTAGGTGTGACTGTGGAGTGAATGAATAATTTGTGCAATTGTGAAGTGTCTTTGAGTCCTTAGAAAAGCGCTATATAAGTGTAATGTATTGTTATTAACTTCCCGAGACTTTTAATATTCCCCACACTCCTATAAACCACTAACCTCTACCATACTCTTATAAACACTTTCTATACTCTTAACCTTTGGATGCATGAGTGACTGGACCCTACACTTATCCATAAGTGGGTCCAAAATAACCCATATCTGAATCAATGCGTTATATGCCATTTTGACAAAAAATAAATAAATAATAATAATAATCACCATTTTTATTACATTGGGTATTACATCTTAGTCCACAAAAGTCTGTTTTCATGTTTGAAGTGTTTTTATTTTTAAGTTTTTTAACCTTTGTAACATGGTCTGTAGGATTGTGTAATTACATTTTCAGATGGACGGCTAACGCCTCCACCTGGACTATAGTTCATTGTTTGATATTTCTGATTCAGAGTCCAATCCCTTCACTGACCCTGTAAATAGTATCTGAAGGACCATTTACTTTGCATATCTAGCAGCCCAAACATACTTGCAATATCCCAGTTATGTATTACATACTGTATGACAAGTTTTCATTACAGATTTTAGCAAGAATAATGGAAGCTGATACACAACATTTGCTTACGCGGGCTATATAAAATGATGTGGCAGGCCTAATCTGGCTCCCGGGCCTTGAGTTTGACACCTGTGACATAACGTAATGTTAGCTAGCTTGCTAGCTGTTTTTACCTAACTGTAAACTTGCTGATTGTGTTGAATTGATACCCAATCACACATATTCTTCCACACAGTAGTCATGAATGCAATGTAAAAACAGTTTTACGCCTAGATTGAAGATAATACTTAGACGTATTGTTTTTTGCAAGTAAAACAGGTGGTGTAAGAGGTGATACATCTGAAACAGTCTGTGTGTTCAACTTAAAGTATTTGCTCACCTGCCTTGACTCAGATATTAATTTAAGTGACATCCCATTCTTAATCCATAGGGTTTAATATGACATCGGTCCACCCTGTGCAATTATAACATCTTAAACTCTTCTGCAAATGCTTTTCACAAGGTTTAGGAGTGCATTTGTGGGACTATATGACCATTTTCCCAGAAGCGCATTCGTGAGGTTACACACTGATGTTGGACAAGAAGGCCTGGCTCTCAGTCGCCGTTCAAATGCATCCAAAAGTTTTCTCTAGGGTTGAGGTTTCATTCTTGTCTTTATGAACCTTGATTTGTGCACTGCTGCGCAGTCATATTGGAACAGGAAGGGGGCCATCTCCAAACTGTTCCCACAAAGGTGGAAATTTCCAAAATATTAGCCCCTGAGCTCCAGTGAAAGGAACTCTGAATGCTTCAGCATACCAAGATATTTTGGACAGTCAAACAGGTTGGGGATTACCCTTTCCTGTTCAAACATGTCTGTGCACCATTGCACAAACCAAGGTCCATAAAGACATGAATGAGAGATTTTGGTATGGATGAACTTGACTGGCCTACACAGAGTCCTGCCCTCAACCCGATAGAACACCTTTGGCTTGATTTCGAGTTTTCCAGTTCCAATATCAGTGTGTGACCTCATAAATATGCTCCGAGAAGAATGGGCAAAAAGTCACATAAACTTACTCCTAAACCTTGTTGAAATCCTTCCCACAAGAGTAGCTGTTATAGCTGCACATGGCAGACCACCAGCAAATTAAACATATGGTTTTAGAATGGGATGTCACTTAAAATCATATGTGTGTCAAGGCAGATGAGCGAATACTTTTGGCAATATAGTGTACAGTGTATTCCTGACAGTCACAGTTGATTAGAATAAAGGTTTTCCATCAAATTCCATCGGAAATGAATGCGGGTCATTTTTGTTCCATCCATCCATCTTCTTTAGGCTGCTGGAGCCTATCCCAGCTATCTTCGGGTGCGAGGCGGGGTACACCCTGAACCGGTCGCCAACCAATCGCAGGGCACACATAGAAACAAACAACCATTCACACTCACATTCACCCCTATGGGCACTTTAGTGTCTTCAATCAACCTACCACGCATGTTTTTGGGATGTGGGAGGAAACCGGAGTACCTGAAGAAAACCCTTGCAGGCACGCGGAGAACATGCAAACTCCACACAGGCGGGGCCGGGATCTGAACCCCGGTCCCCAGAACTGTGAGACAGATGTGCTAACGAGTCGTCCACCGTGCCGGCATACACTATATCCATTTTATTAATTGTAATATGTGTTTTAATGATTTACTTATTTTTGTTTGTTTGTTTTCAGCTATCAAGTGTTTATTTTACCACAAAAGAAATTACAGCATACACTCCAAATCCTGCGATATGCCAAATTATGTGCAATATGAATATTTAAAAAAAAGGTGAATCATATAGCTAGAGAACATTGCACTCACTTTTTGTTTTTCAGCAGAAAAATGCAGCGTAGTGACAAATTCACAGACTCCATGTTCCTGAACTCTCCAGTCTTTAAAGGCAGCAAGAAAAATATTTTTTTGTAATATAGGTACATCTCAATAAATTAGAATATAATTGAAAAGTTTTTCTTCTGCACTCATAGATGAGTAAACACTGAAGTACTTTTCAGAGGGCAAATTCCAGCCTAATTTCTACATTAAAAATCACTTTATTTCTTGAATTAATTCACTTGTTCGTTTGACGTTATATTTTAGTTTCTCAACATGGGGAATTGTTTTTTATTTGGTATGTGCTATAATCATCAAAATAATACATATTTTAAATATGAAATACCATAATATCTCGTGAATAATGCGCACCCATGTAAAATACGCACCCCAAAAGTTGACCTCAAAACCCTTCTGCCTATGTATAATGCATTTTTACAATGCATGATTTTACTTCTACCCATATGATCAAAATGAAGTATTTTTTCAAAGAATTATTTTGAAGTTAAGCACTTTATTTGAACATGTAATACTTTATTTACTTCCTCTTATTTGGAAATTACTTTTATTAAGTAAATGTGAAAACACACAGTTGTGCTCATATGTTTGATTACCCAGGCATAATTTGTAAGTTGGGTACAATTCTTTAAAGAAAACATGAAGTGCTAGGTGAAATACATTTAATTTTAGTTTAATGGGATTCAAATTAAACTGTCAAGCATTTCAGAAAAGCATTAGCATTAAACAAAACATAACCATAAAGAAATGAATGATGGTTGTTGTTCATCTATTCATCCATCCATCCATTTTCTGAGCCGCTTCTCACTAGGGTCGCGGGCGTGCTGGAGCCTATCCCAGCTGTCATCGGGCATGAGGCGGGGTACGCCCTGGACTGGTTGCCAGTCAATCGCAGGGCACATAGAAACTAACAACCATTCGCACTCACAGTCATGCCTACGGGCAATTTAGAGTCTCCAATTCATGCATGTTTTTGGGATGTGGGAGGAAACCGGAGTGCCTGGAGAAAACCCACGCAGGCACGGGGAGAACATGCAAACTCCACACAGGCGGGGCCAGGGATTGAACCCTGGTCCTCAGAACTGTGAGGCTGATGCTCTAACCAGTCGTCCACCGTGCCGCCTGGTTGTTGTTCAATCATATTTTAAAAAATATATATATATATATTACACAAATTCTGCCAGGGTATGTAAACTTATGAGCACAACTGTATGTACAGTATATGCAGTCATACGTACCCCTGTTATATTGGAATGAAAGTGTAGGCTACACCTTTTTCATAGCCTCTAGGTTGCGGCATATTAGAATGAAAGTGTACACCTTTCTCATAACCTCTAGGTGGCGGTGACATTGGAATGAAAGTGTACAGCTCTTTCATAACCTCTGGATGGCGGCATACATTTATAAAATGGGATTTTTTTTCCCCCATGGTCCTATATACATATGTATAATGCACACTATTGACTTTTGAAAACATTTTTTGGGGGGGAAATGCGCATTATACCCAAGATATTACGGTACTTCACTCTGAGTGTGTGCAGTCTGCAGTTCATCTCTATAATTTCACTTTTTGAATTGAACTACCTAATAAAAGATTTACACTATTCATGTGTGAGCATAATCGACATGTGTGTGAGCATGATAGACATGAACTCGTGAAGGCCAGGGATGTGTGCGAGAATGTGATTGAGGTGCTCGGGTGAACGCATTTGAGTATTGTTAATGAGAGAGTTTGAGTAGTCCTTATGAGAGCAAGACTCCTGCGTATGAGAATGTTTGAGTAGTCCTTATGAGAGCCTTTCAGTAGTTTGTGTGTGTGAAAGCATTTGAATAGTAAGTGTGAGAGCTCCTGAATAATGTCCCTAAAGGTCCCTCATATGTTTCTATGTTTGTGACATAGCAAGTTACGAATTATTCAAGTACCTGCCCACTTCATGGTTGCTACACGCCTACTCATCTGAGGAAAACTGTCTGTTTGACAACACGACTGCCCCTCATAATGCTACACACAAACACACACACACACACACAGCTTGCGTGTTCATCAAAGGACTCGTTTTTCCTGAACCACCTGAAGGGAGCGTGTGGCAGTTCACAACATCATGCCGCCCCAATTGTATCTATCTGCAGCCTCTCCGTGTGCTTACGCCCACTCGTATGGTTACGCCCACTCATGTGGTTACGCCTCTCCTCTTGGGTACGCCCCTACGTGCCTACGAGGCGGGCATGTTGGGAAGGAAAACATTTATGAGTTTGAAATGACAGATTGTATGTCAGTGGCTGAATAATTGCTTCAAAAACCTTTTTAATTGATGTCATTGACTTTGGATTTCGGAATCTAAGAATGTTTCAATAATTCAAAATACTATAATTACATTTAATGAAGGGAGTTAGTCTTCAAATTATTTACTTACAATTAAAACTTTGTGTTCCACCACAAGCAATTAAAACTTTCTGCGTTATATAATTTTCCAAACCTTTTCCAGACCTACTGACCCTAATATGCTGTCCATATGAAGCCTGTAAATAGATTTATTTTTTTGTAATCTAAACTGGGTTACTGGGAACTGGGAAGTCTTTCATTGTAAATTTTACTGTTCCTACACAAATACTGTTTTTATATGATAACTGTGGAGCTTGTATGGAATGTATATGGTTTTGTAACTTCAGATATTCACACAAAAACATGAATCAAAAGTAAATGTATTTATGTATTTTTTTATAAGTCCCTCCAGAAACAAAAAACAGTCCATCGAGCAGCATCCTCCCATACTGTCGCCGTCAGACTGAAAACTGAGAAGTTCTCCTCTCTTTCCCCATCATCGACCTTTTGTGTCTTTATAATTATTATGACATTGGACACAGGTGGCAGTGACATTGGGGATTCTGTATGTGTTCCTATGTACAGACTCCAGGTCACGACACCTGTTAACAAAAAAACAAAATATTCAAATATATCTGTATAGTATCACTCACTCACTCACTCACTCACTCACTCACTCACTCACTCACTCAATGTCTAGCCAGTGAAGGTGTGCTGCATTGTGGAACGTCTGTAGTCTGACTATAACCCAAAAACGGTGCAGGTCAGAGCCAGTGCACGGATCACACAGTCCCCATCCTGAAGAACAGCTTCAATGAAGATACTCCTCAAAATGGAATCCATCAGCTGTGAACATACAGTGTAAATTATAAATTAGCTAATGTCTAATATTATCCTCTTTGAACAATTATAGTATCATAAAACAATTATTTATCAACACTTGGTAGCTTTCAGATTTTTTTTTTTTTCTGATTCTCAAATAAAGAAGTGTCAAGTGGGCACTCAATGTAGATTTGTCTGATGACTAGCCAGTGAGTGTTTGTCATCAGCTCATAAATGTGCTTCACTTCCATAACTTTAAGACAATGAAATATTGATGCGTGCCTAAAAGATGGGACTGACCACTACCCTGGGAGAGGACTTGACCGCACCTTGACTGGCCTGTATCAAAGAGGTCTGGGGTTCCTTAAAGTGAATGGGACGCAGATTACATTTTGGAGATGTATGTACAACAATGATAAAAGGAGAAGCGGCTCAGAAAATGGATGAATGGATGGATGGATGGATGGATGGATGGATAGACAAAACATGCTGCCCCATAGTCCGAATATATCTTCGGTGTTTAAGAGACCAGTACCCTTCAATCTCCAGGTTCTCCAATAGGATTGTGCACCACCACCTATGCACATCTGGCATGTCATGCTAAAATAGCATAAGTGCAATACATTTTCAGTAGGCTACAAAAAGGATTGTACCAGGCCCACAAATTAAGATCATACAAATGAGATTATACATCCATGTGTGAGAAGACATGTGAGAAGAAAAGTTTTTAAATTTAAGAAGAAGAGAAGAAAAGTTTTTAAATTAAAAAAAAAAAATCAACAAACCTAAGGGTAAGGGGCTAGGGGTGGAATAATGAATGGCTAATTAAACATGCTATGGTGATATACAATATATGTGTAGTAGTATCATACTTACACCTCCATCCATCCATTTTCAACACCCCTTATCCTGGTTAGGGTCACGGGGTGCTGGAGCCTATCCCAGCTGACTTTGGGCGAAAGGCGGACTACACCCTGAACTGGTCATCAGACAGTCGCAGGGCACATATAGACACGGACAACCATACGCATTCACATTCACACCGTCACTGAGTGGGAACTGAACCCACGCTGCCTGGACCAGTCAGGCGAGTGTACCACTACACCATCAGTGACAGCCATACTTACACCAGTAAAGTCAAATGGAACCCCCATGACAGTATACCAGGAGTGCTGCAAAATGTGCAAATAAATATAAACTTTATTTTCTTTGTATGCATGACATCACAAAGCTGATGAGTCTTATGCCAGTGAAGGAAAGGTATAGCTGCATGTTTGGAATATGAATCACTGTTGGACATTTGTTTCCCCCTCACAGTCAAGCTTTAATTTACCACTAACATGAATATACCACAGTCATTACTGCCATAATTTTGTGCAGGATGGTCCTGTAAAAATATGTAGTCAATTAGCAAGCAAGATACAAAATCCAACAGTTTAAATACAGTATCAAACTATCTGTGTAAGCATCAAGCATTAGCCCAAATCATGACATTCACCATGATTGGAAGATGTTTTAAATTTTTGTTTTGTTTTTACCTCTATATCAAGGCTTGAGAACTCTGATCATGTTCCGGGTTTCATGTGCTGGCCAACATTCCTGTTATTGATTTAAAAAAACAAAACAATGAGGAATCACATTGGTAATATATGCAGAAATGTTTTTCTTATTCTTACTATTAAATACTAAAAAAACATTCATTTTCATATTGCCATAATTTGCCTACCATGAAAAAATAGCTCAATACACAAAAAATACATGGATTATACTGGATTTGAAACATACCTCTCTAACAAACAGCTGTCTTTTCATGGGTTTGCATATGAGCCAAAACATATGCATACTCCCCCCTTTTAAAACAAATGTTGCATTTGGATTGTGACTGTGAGCCTTCAAAAATGGATTGTGGTAGGCGCCCATCTTTGAAGATGGTTGGATGGAGCTGAGAACAAACACAGGGAAGATTTATTTATTTATTTGCACCTAACCGGATTTAATCAAAAACTCAAAGGTCGGGTTGTTGGTTAGCTCGGTGGGTAGTGCAGGTCACCCAAATACAAAGGCTGTTGTTGTTGTTGCCTTTTGTCATTCCCCTTCTCTCTGATTCCCTATTTCCTGTAACTATTCAGTTGCAATGTCAATTAAAGGCATACCCCCCCAAGAAACAACAACAAACAAAAACTCTAGAGTCATGTAGGTATTGTCCAATACGGCCAAATAATTTGTCACATGACGTATTGTAATTGTCTATTCAGACTGGTGTGCATTCATAAAGAATAGCAAAAAAATATATAAAAATAAAGACTTTTTTGATTGAAGGAACTTTGCTAAGGTTGATCAATTACAATTAAAGAAATGACAACATACAGGAACATCTCAATAAATTTAAATATGTTTGAAAATTACATTTAGTTCAGTACTCATACATTACATAGCTTCATTAAACATTTGGAAAAATACTTTCCAGAGGGCAATTAAAAAAAAAGTTTCTTGATTGTCTGTTATATAATATTCTAATTGATAGGGGTGGTGAATTTTGGTTTAGTTTGCTGTAAGCTGTAACCATCGATATAATACACACACACACACACACACACACACACACAAACACACAAAATTTATGAACCATTTTCACCCTGATTGTGTGGAGTGCATCCCTATAATATGAATTTCAAATTTTGAATGGAGCTACCTAAATAAATAGTGTGTCTGATGTATCTGTAAATGCAAAAAATATATATATATAAATAAATAAATAAAATTGTGTTCATATACAAATTCTTAACGTTCGTCTCATCCAAAAGTAAGGGAATCACAACCAAAACTGTTGTTATTGTTACACTACAAGGGAAAAGTGAAACCCTAACGTTATGGAGTAAGCTACGTGCTGCAACGAAGACCTGTCCGTCGTGGTTGCATTACTCAATTAGACCATGCTAGGAATAACAATTACATTAACAGCGTTACGGTGGATTCACCATTTACAAGTTAGCCATACTAATTTTGAAGGTGCCATTTAATGTGCGTACACTCGCGCCAGTTGAAGCTTCGTCCATGTATACTAAAATGACGAATATGGTCAGTAAAGGAAATCACAGGCGTAAACCTATGCATGATAGTGTTGCTGATTGATCCACAGCTATATGTCGCGATTTTAGTGTTTTAAATCCTTACATTCATTTGATGAAATAAATTGCCACTTACAGTCTGATCCGCCATGTTTTTGCTTGCTCTTTTCCACAATACTATTGGCTAATACATGACGCCCACGCCTACGTCATTTTTGGTAGTTACGCCTTTTCCCTTGGTTACGCCTCTTTACAATGTTACGCCTCCTCCCCTCACGCTGCAGATGGACCCCTCTCCCGAAGGAGGCCGGACACATCTGCGACATCAAAGTTTCATCACCATTCCATTTGTAAAGGCTTTTATTCACAGCTATCTGAATATTTATGAGGCCAGGGCGAGGACAAACACTGGTAAGTTGGCCATAACGGTCGTTGTTTTCACCAAACTAGTCCACACGGCGAAGAGTCAGCACGACAGTAGCCTTTTTTTTTGAGTGGGGGTGGATTGAATTGTGACGTCTTTAGATTCGCACGCACGCGAAACAGCGTTCAACTTTTAACAGTAACTGAAAATATCCTATATAAACAGTCTTTTTTCCATTTCACGTCACAAACGCCAAAACGTCATAAATCGTCTGTCGGGGAAATAAACGCAGTGAGTTGAGTAGTTATTCGCCAACCCCGGAATTTGTGATTAACCCTGTTCATCGTTTTTTAGTTTTCACATTAGCATAAAAGTATGCTAATAATTAACATTTCTGTGTCTCTTTAGTTCTTCCTGTTGTATGAGCTCCGCCTTGTCTTTGAGCGTCAGAGTCCGTTTAGGTACAGTAGTCCTGTTATTACTTCTGTGCTTTATGGGTGAAAGTTTTGGCATGCGTTCCATCACTAATTTGAGCCTCAAGTCACAGTGTGGTTGTTCATTGGAATGGACATGTATGGTGCGTTGCACGGCTTGAAGGAATGATGCAAGGCACAAGCTGACTAAGTGCAAGTCTTCACTGCACGACGAGGAATGACAAGAATGTAAGAGGCACACTAGTACTTGGTATGTAAAAAGTATGCCTGAAACAAGCAAGAACAAATACAGTAGGATAAACATCTTTTGGAATTAGCTACTTTCTTGATGAAAATAAAGATGTATTAAATATACAAAATAATCATGACATAAAATTATATATCTAATACAAATAATATCAAAGTAAATACACAAACAAAAAGAGGGAAAACCCCATGCAGGTACAGAGAGAACATGCAAACTTAAGACTTGGAGCCTGGATTTGAACCCAGGACCTGAGAATTGTGAGGCAGATTTGCTAACCTGTCATCCACCATGTCAAGTGAAATACATTTCTTATGAAGGTAACGAGTGTATCCGGTCGCATTTGAGCTGAGAAAGCCCAGTGATCGTAAAAGATGGGATGCCTTGCTATCGGAATACAAGGTTTTATTGCAGTAGTCTGACATAGTGCAATTTGTCTTGTAGTCTGATTACATTTTGCCTGTCTCAGACGTGTTGTCTGTCCGACACTGCTGACATGTTTTTTAAAATAACTTTACACTGCTGACAAAATAACTTTATTGGTTGTCAGATATTTACAGTACTACGTCAAAAGACACGCGACAAGGCTAAATATAAACTAGGTTTTGAATTCAAATATACTGTACACCAGTCACATAGTGCAATTTGTCTTGTAGTCTGATCCACGCATTACATTTTGCCTGTCTCAGACGTGTTGTCTGTCCCACACCGCTGACATGTTTTTAAAAATAACTTTATTGGTTGTCAGATATTTACAGTACTACGTCAAAAGACACGCGACAAGGCTAAAAATAAACTAGGTTTTGAATTTAAATATACTGTACACCAGTGGTTGGCAAACTTTTTTGCTCAAAAACCACTTTGCCAATTTGACAGGCGGGCCAAGCCAGGGCCAGATGCTCAAATATCAAAAATAAACAAACAAAAAAAAGGCATTGTTGTGTTAATACTTAGATTTACTTTTAACGGGAACAGTGTTGTTTTGTTGATCAAATTTTTTTGCCGGTGCATCAAAGTCTGGTGTTAGTTTTGTGGCAATTCTCAGAACACATCTGAGGTGTTCATCACTCAGCTGAGATCTGTAGCATGTTTTGTTGGTGTTCATCACACTAAAAGTCTGTTCACACACATGTAGAGCCAAACACCACCAACATCCTCTATGCCATCTTCTGGATTTTTGTAAATTTGTTTGCGCTTAATGAAGCATAAAACTCAGTTTGAGAGTTAAGCTCTTTTAAGACCGTATCACACTGGAGATCAATCAGTTCCATCTACAGCTCCCGTGAGGCTGTTTCAGGGTCTTGTGTGACTGAATCTTGGATGGCAGTTTGTCAGAAAAAGGTGTTTTGCTGAGCCTGAAAGCTTGATTTTAACCGCTGAGCCATAGCCATCAGTTCCTGCGTTGATTGGCTGTTAGCATAATCAGCATGCTTGGTAGAAAAGTGACGGCTGATGTTATATTCCTGTAAAGCCGCAATGGTTTCTTAACAAATTAGACATAAAGCCTTTGACCGGACTTCATTGAAAAAGTATTTAGTAGTCCATTCTATATTAAACACTCGGCACTAACTGTCGACATTTCTTTTCTTTGGCCCACTCATGGTTGAAGAAGGGTTCAGAGCAGTAGCAGAGTAAAAACAGAACAGCCCAAGCCAAGTCAATGTATCACTACCTACTGCGCTACCTGGTGGAAGCACTGGGGATTACAGGACAACCTGGTGGAACCACTCGGCGTTACAGGACAAGGTCAAATGAACGTAGTCATGATTTTGATATGATTTGGGCGATTCTGTACCAATCTTTGGCGGGCCGGATTAAAATGATCAATGGGCCAGATGTGGCCCGCGGGCCATGGTTTGACCACCACTGCTGTACACGATGGCGACGCGGATTAAATGTCTTTTGCGGAGCCGATCAATGAATTATGACATTAAAGCCGATCATCATAAAATGCTAATTATCGGCCGTTACCAATGAAGCCGATCAGATCGGTGTAAAGTCTAGTATTTCGGGCCATGTCCACGCGTAAACAGCAAATCTACTTTTTCATTTTCCTGTACTAGTTAGTTTGCTGCTGTAGTATACTGTAATGCTTCTACAAGAAGTCACCAAAAACAAAGAATAACAAGCCTATGCGATGTTAACGTAAAGTAATGGCAGGGATTGAGAAGAAAAGGAGACATTTTTGTGGACTGATGAAGAGAGGCCCTCTGCTTCCGAAAAACAGCTGGTCGAATAATTCTCCACACATGAAGAGGTCCGTGATAATTTCCTAATGCCGCAGGACCCGCTGATATGGTGGGGCCAGAGCGAGGACAGGCTTCCCCGTTTGGCCAAATTGTGCAGACTTTTTTTATTTTTAATTACAATACTTAAAAAAATATCAATGACTTGACTTTCATCACATTAGTTTTGTCGTAATCTGAAGTCATATTACCGCTAAGAAGTAATGTTTGAAGAAAAAACCTTAGCTGTAATACAAGTGTATATACAAGGAACAGCTCAATAAATTCGAATCAGGAAGCCTTTATTGTCATTATATAATATATATATTTTTAACTGAACTTTTAAAATAGATGGTTAAAAAGCAACCACACACGCAACTTAGATTAGCGCCACGTACCTTCATCCGATTGATGTGTTGGCATTGTTCGCCGGTCGGCTTCATCATGTTAAGATCCTGCATCCACTCGTTCGTAAACTGCACATGAGATGCTAACAATTTATAATTCTTAAAGCGCTCCAAAGAGTAGGCACACCACACACGAGGCACATATATATTATAAAACAGCAACGTCTCACCATACAACAATTGGAATGACAAAATATGAAGTTAACAGTGAGGCAACACCGCGACCAAGCATGTCTTCAGTAGACTTTACACCGATTTTATCGGCCTGATCGGTATCGTCCGATAATTAACATTTTATGCTGATCGGCTTTAATGTCATAATTTGTCCGCAAAAGACATTTACCCTGCGTCGCTATTGTGCACAGTACATTTGAATCCAAAAGCTAGTTTATTTTTAGCCTTGTCGCGTGTCTTTTGACGTAGTACTGTAAATATCTGACAGCCAATAGTTATAAAAAAAAATAATAATAATAAAACATGTCAGCGGTGTGGTACAGACGACACGTCTGAGACAGGCAAAATGTAATGTGTGGATCAGACTACAAGACAAATTTGCTTTTTCACGATTGCATTATGTCAGACTATTGCAATAAAATCTTGTATTCCGATACCAACAAATCCCATCTTTTACGATCACTGTTCTTTATTTTGTCAACTCAAATGCGACCGGATACATTCGTTACCATGGCGACGACATCGCACCACGTGTATTATAAGAACAAAATGGGGGGAAACGTGTACCGATAGTCACCGGTGCTCGGGAGATTACGTTCATTTAAGGCCTGCTTGAGGTATTTTCTTGTACTTTTAATACGATACGGCTTGCAAGCAGGCAGCAAAAACGTTATGTAGCCTAGCAAGCTAGTGCTAGCACTAATGGTTGTACGTAAACATGCCGCCGTTATGTTGAATCACGCTCTAAAGTTTCGGTGTGGGTGAAGTCATTTAATTACAATAAAGTAATTTAATTACAGTAAGTTAGCACCCATGATTTCTGTCATGTAATGTTGGTTTGGCCTGACTGATTAGAATAGATGATCTGACAAGAACGGTGATTTCCAACCTTTATGGAGCCAAGGAACATAGTTTACAATTGAAAAATCTCACGGCACACCAACAAACAAAAATGTCAGGAAAATGGATACATTAATTACTCTATGTACTTCCTGCCATCTAATAGAAAACCATTCATTTGTTTTGTCTGTCACTATGCCTCACTGGCATAAATAGATGAACAAAGCTACATTACTTACTGTAAATATAATTTTTTGAGAAATTAATTACACAAGTATATACAGTAAATGAACAGGTCATTTAAATAGACACATTGCTCCATCTTGTGATCGGATCGGTCATCGGTTATCGCTGTTTTAAACTTGCTGATCGGCCCCAAAAATCCTGATCGTTTAAAGCCTAGTCTTCATTTGTTAACAAGAGCCCCATAGCGCCCGAAATGGTGATGCAACGCGGCATAGCGGCACGTTTCCAAGCCCTTACTTGTTGAGGAGAAAGCTGGCAACTTCAGCGTCCCTTTTCTCTCATGAGCTCCTTCCTCCTCGTTAGTCCGATGTTTATCCTCTTTTAAATGATCCACTGTTTAAGTTGGATTTTTCTCTTTCTCGTTGATGGCGTAGCTGTCTCCATTGCATATCCATGGTCCTGTATTTTGCTGCTGCAGTAGTGCAGATTTGCCGGGCGATGGTAATAAGATGATCTTCTCCAGTGTCTAAATCTCCGCACTGAAACGCAGGGAACTGCATAGTTATTTCTGCGTTTTGTGCTTCTTGTCCCCTTACAGCGGCTGTAGTTTCAAGATGGCTGACTGTCAGGGCGCTCCTCTACTGAGTCACCACTCTTACGTAAAAATAAATCTAAAATTCTTCGCTTTTGAGAATGTATCAGATTAGTAGGTCATATTGAGGTCATGATACACCAATGATAACACATAGAAACACAGACATCGATTTTGGCCAGTAAACAACTGATAATGTTACACAGTGTACCTTTAAAGCACGTTCAGGGAGGGCAAATTAACATTCTACTGATTGCAAAGTACAAGTTCCTCTATGAGGCTAGCGGCATTAGCTTCGATTATCCTCTTGAGGTAACACTAACACGAATTCCTCTGCGTTTCTTGAGTCAGGCGGTGTTGGTCGCAGTTTCTCCTTGTGTCATCACAACATTCTGTCTTGGGATTTTTTGGTAATAAAAGAATTTCAGAGCGACACTGAAAATGCAGTTTTGGGCCATTTTCGTTGGGCAAAAGTTTTCAGTGACTTACAAATCTGTACTCGCCCGAGCGGGCCAGTGTTATACATAGGTGGTGGCTGGACATAGCGGCGTAGTGGCTCTGGGACACCGTTAATGTCGGACCCTGTATAGTATACTATAGTATAGATGAACTGAGCGACCTTGTGCTGGTCTGCTTCAGTAAGTAAAGAGCTGAATCATGTGCATGTGGCTCTGGGTCAGCGACTGACTGCAGCTGTTGCATGTGTTGCCAGTCGCCACTGGAGCATGGTGCCACACCTGTCTAACATCCTTTGTGTTTTTCTTTTTTCTTTTTCTTTTTTTCCTTTGATCACCTTGTGGATGATTGTCAACTTCTCAGATGATGCCCTTCTCATACTCAGGAATGTGCAGTACATCTAATATGAAATTATCAACTCTCATGTAGTACTTTGACTAAAACTACTTTTACCTGGATGGCAGTTTTTAGGTAGGTTAATTGACAACTCTAAATTGCTCGCAGGTGTGAATGTGAGTGCGAATGGTTGTTTGTTTGTATGTGAATAATAAGTCAATTGGGTTACTTCCACACACATTGCCTTTTAGTTCATAGGTTTGATATTGATACTGGTTATAAAGAACCTCAAGTCAAATGTTCATTTGAGTCTATGCTGCGGGCTGCTAAGAAATTGGATGTTCATAATTTGGACACCCTTTATTTAAACCATGCAAACTTTTTTTTGACCCAGCCCCCTAAAAGAATCGGAATCAGAATTGTTTGGAATAGGAACTTCTCAAATTCAAACGATGCCCAACCCTAGTTGGGGTTATAGCTATAAGACTAAGGAGTAAATAGATAAAATAATTATAAAGTAAGCATATTCAGAAATATGACTAACAAGTAAGTTATGAATTCTGGGCCATCCTCTATAATATAATTTCCCCAAACCATTGGTCAAATTCCAAATTGTATGACAAATTTTATGACCTCAGCGAGGTTCCATTCACTGTACCTTGCTTTCCAAAAGTTAAATCAAATCCTGGATTTGGATGACTGTGATGTCTGTAAAATATGAAGTCGCGTGGCAGGATTTCTATTTACAGCTGTCTGAATTTTCTGACTGCTGCTGTTAGACTGGTGTCATTGCTTCAAAATACAGCATGAGCTATTTTCAGGAAGAGTAGAGTAACAAACATTATGTCTTCAGCATGATGTATTTGTGTACAGCCCAGACGGGCTCATAAGATCATTTCAGCAACATGTCCCAACCTTCTTACCGTGAATGCTTGAAAGTCATTCGTATACTGCCACATTCCCTCCTGCAAAGTCGAGGACATGAATCTTTGTATAAACTTCTTGTAAACTCACTATTTCACTGTTGCCCTATTATCCATGCAAAATTCAGAGGTTTAATATTTGCCAATTGTGTTGCATGTCACACAAAATGGTGTTTTATTATACGGATTCTGTATGAGCTGTAATCAGATTCCGCCTTTGCCTTTTTTTTCAAGCTTGACCATGTCAGCGCCAGTATCTGGAGTGAGGTATAAAATGCTTGTCTTGTCTTCACAAATATGGTTGTGCGTGCCTGGACAAAAGTTGCCAAAGACATACAAACATGGAAGGTGTTCCCTAAAGAGTGGAAGCTGCAAAGGAGGGATATAAAATTTTCTGCAGGGGTGATGGCCGTGCGTCTTAATACATTTTCCCATATTGTAACGAGTTAAATGGAAGGCAGTGTGAATGGGCTAATCTTTTTTTCGAAGAAACCATTTCCTGCACACTGACCAGGTCTTAACATGGGCATGGAATTATCTGTTTTTTTTGCAGTGTAGGTGGGTTGTATACAGGCCTAGTTCGCCGTTGTGGAGAGCATTTTGATTCCTCACAGAGCTCCATGTGTGGCTGTATTATTGAAACCCTGTGTGGAATGCTGCTAAGTCTCTTGGCCAGAGATCAGCAGCTTTATTATGACCTTAAAGCAAACCTCTGTAAGCAGATCGCTTCTTATTTTAAAGAGGAAATGATCTCCAAATGTTAACAAGGATTTTGTGTATGTGATTAATGATGCTTCATGAATGTGTTTTAAAAAAGATTCATGATCCTTGAAGAGACTATTATAAGTTTGATCCCTACTGTCTAAAAGTCAAGTACAAAATTATTTTAAAGCTACACGCCTGCACTACCTACTGGTGCAAATTTGATAGTGCCCCCCCCCCCCCTCCAGAAGTCAAACACATTCCAGGAGGCTTTCTCACTGTCCATTGGTGCCTATTTTGAATTCAAATTTCCACAAAGAATAATACAACTCCAATCTCTTTCTAATGTTGAACTTGTGAATAGTTCACACTGTACATGTACTGTTTTATGTCCCATTTATGTTTTTTGTCTGCAGCCATTCATTTTCTATACCGCTTATTCTGTTTAAGGTCACATGTGAGGACACACATACCAACAGACAACAGAATAATCATTTAGTCATGTGCATTTGGTTGAAACAGAATTTTGAGGAAAAAAAACACCAAAGATAGAAACTTAAAAGCACTAAAATAGAAAGCAGTATCCATGTGTACCATCCTGGTGTATTAAATGTCATGGCAGCTGTCAGGGTGACGCCATCATTATACAACTGCAAGCTGCATTAAGGATTTTATAACCGGAAGATGATGTGTTTTGGACCGTAGCTTTGCACAAACTGACTCAACCACAGACCCATGAAGGAGGGGTAATTTTGTGTCCCCTGAGTGCCCCCTCACAACAAGCTAGGTGTTCTCCTCAAGGCCCCATCTAGACCCCCCTTTTCACTGGAAATGGACACTGCTGGTGTATTTATAGCCTCAGCACACAAACGAGCTGCCTGTCTTTAGGAAAGAACTATTCATATCAATCCGAGCTGGTGAATGTTATAGACTGTTCTTTCTGAGCCTTGCTGTTTCGTGGGGTACAAGAATTAACTTTCGGGATAACTTTGAATTAGTTGACAGGTAAGTGTCTTGAAATGACCACAGTTTCGCATTTACTACCACTTGTCTCATTGTGTGTCCAGCTTTCTAATTCATGTGGTCCTGAACTTTGCTTTCAGATGTTAACATCTTCCTGAGCACAACCATTAGAGACGAGATGGAGAATCCCGTCTTACAGACGCAACCGTCCACCCTGGCGTTTTTTGACACGGCCCACGCCTTCAACCTGCTGCGAGGAATTCATGAGCTCCGTGCAGAGCGAAAGTTTTTTGATGTGACTTTGTGCGCAGAGGGCCGTGAGTTCCACTGCCACCGCACGGTCTTGGCTGCTGCCAGCACCTACTTCCGGGCCATGTTCACCGGTACGCTACGGGAGAGCATAATGGACCGTGTGGTTCTACACGAGGTTTCGGCTGAGCTTTTAGGATTGCTGGTGGACTTCTGCTACACAGGACGGGTCACTGTCACGCAGGACAACGTGGATCTTCTGCTGAAAACGGCAGATCTGTTTCAGTTCCCGTCGGTCAAAGAGGCCTGCTGTGCTTTTTTGGAACAGCGTCTGGATGTTTCCAACTGCTTAGAAATCCAGGACTTTGCAGAGGCCTACGCTTGCCGAGAGCTGGCGGCCAGTGCACGCCGCTTTGTCCTCAAAAACCTAATGGATCTTGCTAAAGGGACAGACTTTGAGCGGTTGCCTTGGAAGCGCCTCCTTGAGTTTGTGTCTGATGATGAGCTGTGTGTGGACAAAGAGGAGACTGTTTATCAGATCGCAGTGCGCTGGGTGAAGGCTGACCTCCAGCGGAGACTGCACTACTGGCCCGAGCTCCTCCAGCAGGTCCGACTCCCTTTCGTCAGGAGGTTCTTCCTTTTGGCCCATGTTGAGAGCGACCCCCTTGTCTACCTTTCACCCACCTGTCTCCGCATGGTAAACGAGGCCCGTAGCTTCCAGTCCTGCGAGTATGACCGTCATGACAGGCCTTGCCGCCGCATGCGTCCACGGCCTTCCACTGGACTAGCCGAGATCTTGGTTGTGGTGGGAGGTTGCGACCAGGACTGTGATGAGTTGGTCACCGTCGACTGTTTCAACCCGCAGACGGGCCAGTGGCGCTACCTGGCAGAGTTCCCGGACCACCTCGGAGGGGGCTACAGCATAGCTGCCCTCGGGAATGATATGTATGTCACTGGTAAGCGCTGGTGTACCATGTTTGTGTTCTCTCTTGACAAAGTATTTGAAGCATTTTAAGCCTAAATGTGATTCATTTGACAGAAAATGGAAGCTAAATGTATCATGCTGCTGCAGTTGAGGGAATACCACATTTATGTAACGGGGGGGGGGGAAGTAGAACCTTTGAAATCAAACACAATCTCATCTGGGTCGCTGGCTGTTCTCTGATTAGTTAAAATTTTGAAAAAAACATTTCCAATTTGAAATAACTGTTCAAGTGTAAAACATTCAACATTAAAAAACCTATTTAAGAGCAAACGTGCCTGAACTACATTATATAGAATATAAACCACTCACCCTGATGACTATGACAGGCTTACATTCCGTTTTTAGTCTTTATTTATTTTCCATATTGTACTGAGCAGCAATGACAGACGCGTACCACTTTGTTACACATGATTAAATACAACACAAAAATATGTCAGACTCAATAAGCTGAGGTAGCATGATGTCTGCTAAAAGTATACTGTACGAACTAATCGTGTATTTTACCTGAAAATCTTGGTCGCTTTCCAGATTGTTTCTTTCAGGTGTATTTATGGAAAACCGTAAATGAGATAAAGGGGTCTTTTTTTGTTATCAATGTCATCATTGTGGAAAATGAACCAGGAAGTGAAGGCAATTGAGTGAAGTGCATAGGTCACACGTAAAAGACACTAACCACAGTGATGGTTGGTGTAAGTCTGCATTGGCTTTAAATAAACTGCAGAATGATTACGTCAAAGTGAAGCAGAACATGTTGTGCTGCCAGGACTTCATCATTACGAGCCACTGTGTCCCCCTCCGAGAAAACATACAAATCCTTTGCTATGCTCATGCAGGACACTTGTAACTTTATAGCATTGACTCACTGCCAGCCAGCACTATGGTCAATAAGAATGCTTCTGGTATTGTCTGTTAATTAACATGTGGGCCTGACCGATTAATTGTTAGGCCGATAATACCTGTTCACCTGTGGAATATTCCAAACAGGTGTTTGTTTTTTTTTTACCATTCCTCAATTTCCTCAGTCTTTTGTACCTCCCCCCGTTCCATCGTATTTTGGAATCTGTCGCAAGCATCAAATTCAAAATGAGAGAATATTTGAAAAAAAAAAACAATGTTCATCATTTTGAACTCTCGATATTTTTGTCTTTGTGGTGTATACAATTGAATATAGGTTGAAAATGATTGCTAAATCATTGTATACTTTATATATTGTATACTTTATATATTTACACATCATCCCAACTTTATTGGAATTGGGGTTTGTACTTGGACTCTGTCTAGAGTCAGTAAAAAAACAACAACAAAAACCTGTAAGTTGGGGCACTCATAAGTCTTGTTAATGTACTTTTATGAAATCTAGTTTTTACTCAGGGTTATGCTAAAATAAAGTACATTTATGTTCCCTATGAAGTTCCCCCCACTTTTGTAAATTCCTATTTTATTCTCAGCAAGAAATTCACTTCCAGAACAGTTTGTCCAAATTTGCCATATTTTCAAAATGTTGTCAAACACATTACCTCGGGACAGTTATTGCAGCATATTTTGTAAAAGGAGAAAAATAATTATGCATACTGTTCGATTGCACAACATAATCATTACTCTACAATCCTAATTTGTCAAATTATGGCTTCAATATTTATTTTAATGTTTTTATTGCAACAACCTTGTAATGGTGGACTCAGTTGCAGCCCGAATTAGTAGTAACGTATATGAGATTTTTATGTCATCATCAAAAATATCTACAGTGAGGCAAAAAAATATTTAGTCAGCCACCAAAAATGAGGGGAAAAAATCCATCTTATCACATTGTCTGATTTTTAAAGATTTTATTAGCAAATTATGGTGGAAAATAAGCATTTGCTCACCTACAAACAAGATTTCTGGCTTTTACAGACCTGTAACGTCTTTAAGAGGCTCCGCTGTTCTCCACCTGTTACCTGTATTAATGGCACCTGTTTGAACTCCTCAGTATAAAATACACCTGTCCACAACCTCAAACAGTCACACTCCAAACTCCACTATGGCCAAGACCAAAGAGTTGTCAAAGGACATCAGAAAGAAAATTGTAGACCTGCACCAGGCTGGGAAGATTGAATCTGCAATAAGTAAGCAGCTTGGTGTGAAGCAATCAACTGTGGGAGCAATTATTAGAAAATGCAAGACATACAAGAACACTGATAATCTCCCTCGATCTGGGGCTCCACGCAAGATCTCACCCTGTGGGGTCAAAATGATCACAAGAACGGTGAGCAAAACTCCTAGAACCACACAGGGGGACCTAGTGAATGAGCTGCATAGAGCTGGGACCAAAGCAACAAAGGCTACCATCAGTAAACACACTACGCTGCCAGGGACTCAAATCCTGTGGTGCCAGACGTGTCCTCCTGCTTAAACTAGTACATGTCCAGGCCCAGCTGTAGTTTACTCGAGAGCATTTGAATGATTTTCTGGAATGTTTTGGGTTTTTTTCCTCATTTTGTCTCTCATTGGTGAGGGAGGTATACCTGTGATGAAAATTACAGGCCTCGCTCATCTTTTTAAGTGGGAGAACTTGCACAATTGGTGGCTGACTAAATACTTTTTTGCCCCACTTTATCTTTCGATTAAACAAACAAATAACATTTTTGATGGATTGAATTGGATAGTTTATGCATGGACAATAGTTTAAATTTCTACTTTGTGAATGTACTTGTATAAATGTCTACTCTTGCATGCTATTTGTATTATATATTTATATTTCCTATGTCCACTATTGCTACTGAGATGATGGAAATTTCCTCATTGTTGGACTGATAAAGGTAATTTTATTTTATATTCCAAATATTTATTATTAAAAATAACATACTATTAACCTGACCCCGTTCTCAGATAACGTCTCCAGTGACGTATTAATTTCTGGTTCAGGGGCATCTTGTGAGGCCATGAATTATTTTACATTTATATCTCCAGATGCGTGTTAGGGGGAAACTGGGGGGTGGTGTAATAGCGTGCCCCAAGCAGCCTATTTTTTCCTTTTTTTAAACATTCTAAGCTTAAATTTTAAACATTTTAAACGTTCAACGTATTTATTTCATCAAAGTCACCATATTTTCGTCACGGCGACGTACTGGCTGGTAATGTCGGACGTTGTCTCCCCCCACCCCACCCGACTATATCCGGAACAATCAGTGTTACGGCTGTAACGAGTCAGCGTCCAGTGATTTCCGTAACAAAATACGGATGTTCCATAACATTTGGCAGCTCTGCATGAAACCATGCAAGGTCTCATAATTGAGTTCATGCCAAAGCTTTTGTCATAGATTTTGTACAGGAGTCACTGATTGTGTAGTGGTTCACAGTTCCCACTCTGTGACGGCATAAATGCTATTTGCCCTCTGATTGGCTAGAGATCTGTCCGGGGCAGAGAAAATGGATGGTTGTACAGCATGATGCTGCGTTCACACCGAAAGCAAATTGGAGCATTTGCGCGCTATGATTACATGTAAAGTTGATGCTGTTTGCGCACAGAGACAGAAATCTATGCTGGGCAACGATGCGTTTGATGTGATCTGAGTTGAGTTGCGAGTGTGTGGAAATACGCCGCTTCTGTGCATTTGATTGCCGTGGGGAGATTTGAGATATAATCACAAATCGCATCGTGACAGCCATTTGGCATCAAGAATGGGGAGCACAGGGCCAGTCTGGGGAACGGGACGTGGCGGTGGTTGCTCAAAGCGCTTTGTCGGCGGCCACAAGAGTCACAGGCCGGCGGGGTTGGAAAGGGGAGTCATTGGAGGAAGAAAAAAAAAAAGGAACCAGCCTGCTCCTATGCTCATCCATAAAATCCAAAATATTGGGGCGATTGCGCTGATATTTTCATAGATTGAAGGGGGGATATGGAGAGAAGTCCACATAAATTTGGTTGACGATTGATTGCAGTTTTCTGACATTAAGTGACAATTTTTTTCCATCATAAAATAATACGAAATAAATCTAAACACTTATAACGTCCATAAAATACAAATATTGGGCTGATTTTCTGATATTTTCTAAAGTGGGCATATGTAGAGATGTCCACATACATTTTGGTGAGTATTGATTCCCGTTTTCACCGGCCTTGGGAGTTGCGGGCTGGCGGTGCTGGGAAGGGGAGTCATTTAAGGAATAAAGAAAAGGGGGGTTGAGGGGGTAGGAACCAGCCAGGTTGACTTGTTGCGCTGACCGTGGTTGCAATCAAATTCGTGCGAGGGAAGCGAAGCGAATTAACTTTTGCATGCGGTGTGTGCATAGCATTAGAATCCAATGTCATACCTTCTTTTTCCTCCGGCAGGCGGCTCTGACGGCTCCCGCCTCTACGACGGCGTGTGGCGCTACAAGTCGAGCGTCAACGAATGGACGGAGGTGTCGCCCATGCTGAAAGCGCGCGAGTACCACAGCTCATGCGTCCTGAAAGGTCAGCTGTACGTGGTGGCGTCGGACAGCACCGAGCGCTACGACCACACACTGGACTGCTGGGAGGCCTTACCGCCTATGCTGCACGCCATGGACAACTGCTCCACCACCACGTGCAACGGCCGCCTGTACGCCATCGGTTGTCTAGCCGGGGAGGACACCATGGCCGTCCAGAGTTACGACCCGGACAGCAAACATTGGTCCGTGGTCAACTGCGGACAGCTGCCCCTGTGGTCCTTTACCCCTAAAACGGTGACCCTCAATGGCCTCATCTTCTTTGTGAGGTGCAGAGGACTAACTCAGTTTTACGTGTGAACTGAAATGTTTCCGCTTTTACACTGGAAGCTGCAGTAGTACTACTTGTTCGGGTGGACGACATTTGACTTCTGTGTTTCTTATAGGGATGACTCTGCAGAGGTTGATGTTTACAACCCCCTGAAGAACGAGTGGGATAAGATTAGTCCTATGAACCAGGTTTGTGTTTTATCTTTGTCAACCCGCTGCATGCTCCATCTACGCAGATGCGCAAACTATTTGCGCCAAGTGTAATTTGGCAGTTTGGTGATGAAGTGCTGTCATCTCAAGTAAAAATAGAATTCATGCTTTTACTTTCTTGCTGTGCTCCTTCAGAGACAGGGCTGCCACTTACCCAAGTAGTGGGGGGGGGGTGTAATAGTTATAGATCTGTATGTTTACAGATTAAACTAGACAATTATAAAGATTTCTAGGTCAGTCATGCATTGTCTTTTCGCGATTCATGGCAGGGCGGGTAATTAATGGACTAAAAGTTTAAAATTTAATCATGGTTTATCAGTATACCACTATACAAGACAGTGATTCTCAATTTGGTACCACAATAGTTGTGTGTGATTGATTGAGTGTATATATAATATGTTTGTGTGTGTGTGTGTATATATACATATACACACACACAAAACATACATATATACACACACACACACACACACACACACACACACACATATACATATACATACTATACTATGTAGTGCCGTTCCGTCACCTGTGGTTGTCGTAGTTGCCCTGTTCAAACTCACAGCTTTACTGGCCAAGTGCGGTACCCAGCAGGGTGGAGACGCCTTTGTTGGTGAAATCCTTCGGGCTGGCTGGTGGTGGTAGTTAATTTATTTAGCGTTCTCGTGCAACCTAGATATCTTTGGTCTCCCCTTTGAAGCTCCAGGTGCTGGTAATTCAGCGTTGGCATGACAATGCAAATGTCTGTGTCTTGCTTCTGATGATTATGGCTGGTGATTCACTTAGCGTCTGTATGTGAAGTTACGTCTCGCCACTCCGTGGTCGTCTATCTCTGTGGGAAGAGCGAGTCTCACCGGAGACGGGGGTGCTGGGTGTCATCTTTTCATGGCGTGTCCGCTACACAGTTGTGTGTGAGAAACTTTATTACTTTGGTTAAGGGACTTTAAGGTAATGGATGTTTTTTATTGTTCTTGACTTTTGTAAAAGTGGATCGCGACTTGATTCCAAGAGGAAATTGCGGGTCCCAGGTTGACAACAGTGGCTTAAAACATTGCCTGTACAGTTATTGATGATGGGGCAACAGCTTTTAAATTACTTGTTTATGGGGACATGACCTGATGCTGTGTCTGTCGTTCTCCATTCAGGTCCACGTCGGAGGCAGCGTGGCCGCGCTGGGCGGCAAACTGTTTGTATCCGGGGGTTACGACAACACGTTTGAGCTGTCGGACGTAGTGGAAGCGTACGACCCGGCAACTCGCACCTGGAGCGTTGCGGGCCGGCTGCCTCAGCCCACCTTCTGGCACGGCAGCGTCAGCATATTCCGTCAGTTCATGCCTCTAGTGTCTAACGCCTTTGAGCCCACCAGCGCCCCAGACGGCAATGCCATCCACCTGCACCGGCACCAGCGTCACCAGGCCCTATACAACCTGAACAACAATGTAAACCAGGACATGAACGCAGCCCACTGAGTTTTGATCCGCCCATCCCAATGCTGTCAGTTTACTTTGACTTTACCTCATCACAATGCTGAAACGTGAAGGCGTTACCTGACCTTCGCTAACTTAAGGATTTGAAAGAGGATCTGGGCCTCTCAGGCCTGAAAGTGTTGTCATATATGTACATGCATGAGAAAAAAACCTAGGACTAATTGCATTTGTGATTACATTGTAAAACAATTGGCAATCGCAGCATACACCGTTCCAAGAGTAGAGCATTGGGCAGCATCAACTTCCCATGGAGCCTATGAGCCTGATTTAGTAAGATCCCAAATAGTGGGTGCTAAATTGCATGTTTGCACTTTAACAGATTGCGCAGGCATGATCTAAGATTACGGTGCAATTGGCAAATGTGTAATTGTGGAGATTGCCATATAAATGAGGGTTTTGTTCTTTGGGTAGCTCTAATGGTTTTAATCATGGACAATTTGGGATAGCACCGCAAGCACTCGAAGTTTGAAGTGATTGAACTGGAAGTGTTAGTGGAAGTGTCAAGCTAACATTAACAAGTTACAGAAAAGCTTATGAGTCCTGTAATTCTGGGGAAGCCAGTAAACTGCATAAAAGTCATGTTTTCTTTGATTTAACTTGCCCTAGCATTGTGGGAATTTGTTCTGTCTGCCCATCCTGTGTAACACTGTTTAAAACTTGAGACAACACACATCAAAAACTGCTTTGGGAGAGGCCAGGACCAATTGTCGTCGTGCGCTGAAATGACCCAGACACAAGAAAATTCAGACTTGAAAGTAGTTTTTGATAGCACTGGGGAACACGATTTTTGTTGTTAGGTCTGACAGCTGTTTTTAACTAATTTTTGGGTGCGGAATCCAAAACTGATCTGTTTTTCTCTTATCACGTCAAGTTTTTGAACTATAGATCCCCATTTTCATAAAAAAGTGTAAAATACTGTACTTAACATATGTGCTTGTTTTATAAAACTTTTCAAATATTGACATACAATGAAATATGAACGGAACAGGCATGACTGCAATATTTATTTATAACACTATTATGGTTTACAAATGGCGGCACGTGGACGACTGGTTAGCACATCTGCCTCACAGTTCTGAGGATCGGGTTCAAATCCCAGCCGCGCCTGTGTGGAGTTTGCATGTTGTCCCCCGTGCCTGCGTGGGTTTTCTCCGGGCATTACGGTTTCCTCCCACATCTCATAAAACATGCATGGCAGGTTGATTGAAGACTCTAAATTGCCCTTAGGTGTGAATGTGTGCGCAAATGGTTGTTGGTTTATATGTGCCCTGCGATTGGCTGCCGACCAATTCACAGAGTATAGCCCCCCTCTCGTCCGAAGAGCCGGGGTAGGGTCCAGCACGCCTGCGACGTTTGTGAGGATAAAGGCCTCTTCATACTCGCACGGCCGTCAACGCCCGCTTTGCATCACGTGACCGATGCATTGGCCCGCGCGGCCCCTCTGCGTCACTTGAGTATAAAGAAGCCTTAAAGCGGTACAGGAAATGAATGGATGGATTGATATTTTACAAAGGATATGGCACAAATCCTCTTAATTCCTACTATGCTAGCTTTCTGTTTACAGATATTGATAGTACTGACCTATTGGAAGCTGCACACACCTCTCACCGCACTGTCTCAATTGTGACTGCACAAACAAGTTGCCACGTAGCTGTAGAAGTGACCAATCATAATCAGCTGGCAAGTGTTACTACAGCTATTCAGTAGAATTTTGCTTGTCTGGAGGGTAAGCTGTGGAGAAAAAAACTTGACTGCAATTTTGGAATCGGCATGCCAATTTTAGTTTTAATAGCATAAAAATCTAACTCAACAGAATCATTTTTTCCTAATTGTTCCCCAGTGTAAGTGATATGACATGACTGCTCCTTGTGACTGGTTCCAAGTCAGCCCTTAGATATTCCAAAGCTCCAAAGTTGCATTGCTCAATAGATGTCTCAATTTGTGTTTCTGGCATTTCAAAAAACATACACGCAATAGATGTCTCAATTTTTGTTTCTGGCATTTCAAAAAACATACACATGAGCAGAAAAGATCCGTTCCCTCCATCACCTAATTTTGCCTACGCCTCCTCACCACAGTAACCAGTCAGTGAGGTTATGCACAGCAGACATGGTACTTAAAGATGCCATCGGCTCAGCATAATATAAAGGACATTTTTTGTGTGTGTGTGTGTGTCATATTAAAATCATATGTTGTGGGGGGAAAAAAAAAAAAAAACTGGATAAACTAAAAAAAAAAACATTGAATTGTTGCAGTTTTGGAGGACAGTGGTGGCCATGTTTGCCTCATAATTTGAGATGTTCTGGATTCAAATCTCTCTGCTCACTGTGTCTTTCCTTTGTGTTATGCTTTGGTCATACATTCCAAAAACATGCATGTTATGTTAATTCAAGACTAAATAGCCCATCGGTGTCCAAAAATTATAATCTTTATTGTCTTAATTAATTTTAAGTATTTAACCCATTGTCGGTGACAACATGCCTAGTGAATTTATTACTTATTTAACCACTTGGCTAGCATGGTCATACGACAAATGTGAATTGTTGTTTGTCTGTGATTGGTTGGTGACCAGTCCAGGATTAATGCTGTATGGATAATGATATCACAATTTCAAATTAAATTGGAATATTTGTCAAATTGTTCAAATCTACCTGGGAGCATGCATCCGACCCATTGATTTCCTGCTGTCAACTGCTCAATTAACCTTTCCATCTCCCAGGATTAATTTGCTCGTTACCTGGGTTAAAAATGATGTAAACACACTTATGATGACACTAATTGCAGTTGCGCACGTTCTCAGTTGTGCACGTTCAGTCCTCAAGTCGCAACAGCTTGCCTAAGAGCAAAACTCCCACTCACACTAAAACCACTTCATAACACTCAGATGTTTCTTTGTACTTTTATTTGGTTGGTCCAAGGATAAGGGACTGGGCCGTTATGAAAAGTTAAATTAAGGTGCACACCTGCTGTGCAGCATTGATGTGATTGTTCCAAAGTATGCAAGTTCATCATGAATATAGTTCTGACGAGGTGCATACAGTATGTGCTTCTGTCAGCTATATTTAGAAGGCATGCTACGTTTACTAAAACTGACAATGGGTTGATACAGAGCATACATACAGTCCCCTCCAAAGGTATTGGAACAGCATGGTCAATTCCTTTGTTTTTGCTGTATACTGAAGACATTTGGGTTTCAGATCAAAAGATGACTTGAGACAAAAGTTCAATATTCCGGCTTTTATATCATGGTATTTACAGCTAGATGTGTTAAACAACTCAGGACAGAGCACCTTTTGTTTGAAGCCACCCACTTTTCAAGTGAGCAAAAGTATTGGAACAGACAAAGTGAATAACATTTAATATTAGGTGGCATTACCCTTACTTGCAATAACTGCATCAAGTCTGCGACCCATTGACTATTCCAGGCCTTTACTGCAGCCTCTTTCAGTTCTTGTTTGTTTCTGGGGGTTTCTCCCTTGAGTCTCTTCAGGGTGTAAACTTCATGCTCTATTGGGTTAAGGTCTTGACTAGACTTGGCCAGTCTAAGACCGTCACTTGTTCCCCCTGATGAAGTCCTTTGTTGTGTTGGCAATGTGTTTTGGGGCATTGTCTTATTGCATGATGAAACTTCTCCCGATTAGTTTGGGTGCATTTTTCTGTAAATTGCCAGACAAAATGGGTTTGTAGGCTTCAGAATTCATTCTGCTGCAAAGACTAGTGAGCCCGTTCCAAAGGCAGCCATGCAAGCCCAAGCCATGACATTACCACCAACCACCATGCTTCACTGGTAAGCTTGTGTGTTTTGGATCATAAGCAGATACTTTCTCTCTCCATATTTTGGCCTTTCCATCACTTTAGTAGAGGTTAATCTTGGTCTCATCAGTCCATAAAACTTTGTTCCAAAACTTTTGTGGGTCATCTCTGTAATTCTTTGCAAAATCCAATCTGGCCTTCTGATTCTTTTTGCTGATGAGTGGTTTGCATCTTGTGGTATGGCCTGTATATTTCTTCTCGAAGTCTTCGAATAATGGATTGGGATACCTTCACCCCTACCTACCCTGTGGAGATTGGCACTGATTTCACTGACTGTTGTCTTTGGGTCACAAATATTTCCATCATCAACTGCTGTCGATACCCTTGCCCAACCTGTTGGATGTCTGTTGCTAAGTACACCAGTAGTTTCTTTATTTTTCAGGACATTCCAAATTGTTGTATTGGCGATGCCCAATGTTTGTACAGTAGCTCTGATCGATTTTCCCTCTTCTCTCAGCTTCAAAATGGGTTGCTTTTCTCTCATAGCTCTCAGTTCTTTGTGTTTGCTTAACAGCAACTGCAGTTTTCACAGGTGAAACCCAAAGCCAAAAACAAGCACTATCTAATGTTTAAGCAATCAATCTAAAAGGCAACACTTGAGCAACTAGAAACACCCATCAGTCACATTCCAATACTTTTGCTCACTTGAAAAGTGGGTGGGTTCAAACAAAAAGTGCTCTCGCCTGAGTTGTTTAACACAGTTAGATATAAATACCATGAAATAAAAGCTGGAATATTGAACTTTTGTCTCATATTCATCTTTTCATCTGAACCCCAAATGTCTTCAGTATTCAAGAAAAACAAAGGAATTGACCTTGCCATTCCAATACTTTTGGATGGGACTGTATAAACTAGACATACGTAGAGGCCATTACAGTAGTTGAGTGACGCTAATTTACACAATTCAAGTGATTCACTTCCTATAATGTGCATGGAGCAGCCCCACCTTTAAAATTGTATTCATGGGAAACTTAATATATTGATGTCTACATTAGGGATTGGCATAATAATCAGATTCCTACTGTGTGGTATTGTTGCTTGATGGCATCTTGAAGCAAACGAGGCAAAATGGAATGCAGCACTTGATCGCAACCGGCAAGGTTGCTGTTAATTTTGCCTCAACTAGGTAATATAACGTCAGCAATGGGAAATGAAGCTTCCCTTAGCGAATGGCGCCTTCGTTGGCCCCAACCGGAAGTGGAACTGGGTTTCGACTAACCTGGCACAGCTTTTCTTACATTTCTGTCCCTTTGCCTTCAATGTAAATGTATCACTCCATTTAATGTTTACAGTT
The DNA here is from genome assembly GCF_024500385.1 of Phyllopteryx taeniolatus. Taxonomy (NCBI): domain Eukaryota; kingdom Metazoa; phylum Chordata; class Actinopteri; order Syngnathiformes; family Syngnathidae; genus Phyllopteryx; species Phyllopteryx taeniolatus. Next base: position 34,249,931 of record NC_084502.1, on the reverse strand, counting down.
TGCTTAGCTGGAAGTGAAAACAAGGTGAAAGTTTAAGCTCATGTTGGTTAGCCTCTTGCTAATCGTCAGTTTGTGGTAATACTTTATTTTATTTTTTTACAAAAACAGATGCATGAGGTTTTATATTGAAATATATTATAGAAAGCGCAGTGTGATGCATTCACCTTGAGTGTATAAATGAATCATAATGTTTAAAGTGGAAAATCAATCATGAGTCTGTATAGTGTTTTCATTCTAAGTATAGATGGGTTTCAGTCTGTCTTTAAAAACAAAGAGGAAGCCCAGTGATAATTGATTCATGTTTTCAAGAACTTGGTAGGGGACAAGAATGCTGCCCTGAGGAGGTCCTGAAACCTTATTAATTTGGACTGTTTATTTTTACCTTTAATATTTCCAAAAATGTGCATTAGCTCATACACTTTATCGCTTAGGTGTTCAGTCTGCCAGGATGGCCAATGGTAAATCTCTCTCCATTGCCTTCACTGTGATTGCATCTACAGGTACTCAAATATCTTATCTTACCTTCAGATTGGGGGTGTCCTATGTCCAAAAGAAAAAGCCATCAAGGAATCCAGCGTGGACTGCTTGTGTATGTATATTTATAGGTCTCGAGCGATTATTTTTTTAAATCAAATTAATCTCGATTATTTTTTAAAACAAGATTAATCACACACACCTGTCCAATACAGTCCCAACAGTGAAGCGTGGTGGTGGCGGCATCATGCTGTGGGGGTGTTTTTCAGCTGCAGGAACAGGACGACTGGTTGCGATCGAAGGAAAGATGAATACAGCCAAGTACAGGGATATCCTGGACGAAAACCTTCTCCAGAGTGCTCAGGACCTCAGACTGGGCCGAAGGTTCACCTTCCAACAAGACAATGACCCTAAGCACACAGCTAAAATAACGAAGGCGTGGCTTCAGAAAAACTCTGTGACTGTTCTTGAATGGCCCAGCCAGAGACCTGACTTAAACCCAATTGAGAAACCCAATTGAGCATCTCTGGAAAGACCTGAAAATGGCTGCCCACCAACGTTCACCATCCAACCTGACAACTGGAGAGGATCCCCAAATCCAGGTGTGAAAAACTTGCATCATTCCCAAAAAGACTCATGGCTGTATTAGCTCAAAAGTGTGCTTCTAATAAATACTGAGCAAAGGGTCTGAATACTTATGGCTGTGTGATATTTCAGTTTTTCTTTTTTAATACATCTGCACTAATTTCAACAATTGCTTTTTTTCCTTGCCAATATGGGGTGCTGTGTGTACATTGGGGAAAGACAATCACTGCTCTAGAGGAGATCTGCATGGAGGAATGGGCCAAAATACCAGCAACAGTGTGTGAAGACTTAACAGAAAACGTTTGACCTCTGTCATTGCGAACAAAGGGTATAGAACAAAGTATTGAGATCAACTTTTGAAAATTGCAGGCCTCATGTTTTTAAGTGGGAGAACTTGCACAATTGGTGGCTGACTACTTTTTTTGCCCCATTTTATACCCCCCAAAAAAAAACATGCTGACAAAAAGGGCAATTTTACACATATTACTCCCGTTCATCATTAGTCTACCCAGATTGTCTTTATTCATGCTACAGCTCAACCAAAATGACCTTGCAGTTATAGCATGCTTGTAGCACCACTTATTTCCTAGGTGCAGCAGTCATAGCTGATTTCCTTTAATGGGTGTGGGCAGAAAAATATTTGTATAAATGTGGTAATCAAAATTTCTGTCAAAGTATCTTTTTTTCTCTTTTATCAACTAGTATATACTGGAAGTCCCATTGTATCAATGCGACCAAAAATGCTTTGTTACATCCTACATTTACTGTAACTTTTGTGATTATGCAGCTGTAGTCTGCACTTTGATGAGACATTTGCAAGAGGTCAGAGGCAGTCCTTATTATTGAATCTTTAAAAGTTCATCACCTTACCAATGTTTCAATACATTTAAAAAAACATATTTGGGCAAAATTCTATCAATCAAAATTTAGAGGTTGCTCAAGACTTTTCACATATGTATACTATGCAAATTAGGAGTTTTCCCATATCGTGATAAATTCTGCTAGAATGTATAATCGTTAAAATGTGTGCTCATGGCAGGCAGCACTGGACTTGTTCGACCATGCAGTTAATATGTATGGATTATTGTGGACCAGTTTGGTAGTTAGTTACCTGCATCACCAAATGAATCAAGCCATTGTTGGGAGTTGAAGGAGTCGCCAGTTCACCAAAAGGCCCAAAACACATACAAATCGCCATCAAATCTCTGACACGGCTTGTGACAAAAAACACCCTAAACTTCTTTAGATGTTTACGCTTAACCACAGACTTTCCCCAAGGCTGACCCTGATATGTGGGACTCTTGAGATGCTTTTAAGACTGCATAGTAAATAACACACAGCCTGAAGTGTGGCAATGATTCGGCTGACAGGGTTGTCGCTCTCATCAAGGAGTACAACTCATAGCTGTCAAGTGTCCTGTTTTGGCCGGGACAATACCGTATTTTACCCCTCTGTCCCGCCGGCCTCCCGGATTAGTATAAATCTCCCATATTATAATGGAAACAAAAACAAAAAAAAAAGTTCCCCAGACTCTCCGAACTGAACTGTCACTCGCATCGCGAGAACTGTGCTGACAGCGGGAACAAACTCGAAAAACAAATGAGAGAGATGGATGGGCGTGACAAAGAAGGCATTGCTGCCCAAAAAACAAAGAGGTTCTGTAAATATTTAGAAAAATGCGACAGTGAATTTAATTTTCTAGAGAACAAGATGGGGCATAGTCATGCATTTTGTACGATTTGTAACAGGGATTTTAGTGCCTCAAATGCGGAAAGGACGACATCAGTCAGAATCCACTAAGGAGCTGCACTGGCTAGAAGCATAGAAACATGTCCAGGCTATGGTAGCATTTGTGATTAGAAATACCACCCCGGCAGACCAGGTAATAAATGCGGAGGTTAAACTGGCAATGCTGTGTGCCAAAAACAACGTTGCTTTCACCTTCTGTGACGACTTCAACAAGTGTGTAGCTGAGATGTTCCCTGACTGTGCTATCGCACGGAAATACTCAGCAGGAAAAAACAAGGCAGCACAAATCATCAAAGATAAGTTGAGTCAAATTAAGTATGAGTATTATGTATGCGTATCCCGAAAAAAAATTCCCTTATTTTCACATCCAAAACTTGACAGGTATGGTACAACTCCTTGTTGACCAATAACTTACTGGCGGATGCGAGAACGAGCACAATAACTATGAATGACAATCAGAGGCGGTTCTGGCAGGGAGAGCAGCACAGAAGTGAGATTCTCTTCCATGTCCAAAGTTGTGTTTGCGGTACAAAGATGTGCTCTACTCGATCACCACTGTCACCACGCAACTGGACCCCATGCCAGAAGATGCGGCGCCAACCGCTTCCACAGCGACTGGTGTGGCCTCTCCTGGTTTGGTGGCGTCAAAGTCACCCGGACCTCCGTCGTGCTCATCCACGACCACGTTCCGCAGTTTCCTCTGTCGCGGGTTGTAGTTCTCGGTCCGCTTGTGGATCTGAACGTGTCGACGCAGATGTGCCTAGGAAAGAAAGCGTTTCTCTTGACTGCACTGCTTCTGGTACGAGTACTGTGTGTGGCTGTTATTATTATGATTATTTTTTTACAATCACATTTCAGCCTCCAGAACAGCGCATTATTGAAAGATTTGTTGAACAAGAGAAGGCCATCCGTCATATGCTGGGTCCTGGCAAAGCGGTGAGGTAAGGTGCTAAAATCAGTAGCAAAGCCCTTGGTCCTCTGTTCAGAGTTTTCAGATGCACTTTCAGGTCAGAAAGTTGTCACAGTGTCCTACCTCAAACCTGATCAGTCATTGTTCAACACCAGTCGTGGCAGTTAAGTCTGATAACACAGAGCTAACTAAAACTATCAAATAAACCATTTTGGACTACCTGAACACAAAATACAAAGGTGACATTGAGCTCTTAAGTTTGGCATGTACACTCGACCCCCGCTTTAAAAACCGCTACAATGACCAGGTTGAAGCAAAGAACACCTTCCCGACACTGTCAATAAGTAACATGAATTTGGTAAGGTATTGCCCCATGGTCCTTCACATTTCCACATCTCTGCCTCCTCTTCTGCAGTTACCTCCAGCTGGGCTGCTTTCCATCCCATTCTGCAGCATTACCTGACAATTAGCGAACATGTTTTTCTATACAATCTAGGTCAGACTGGTACTTAAGGTCAAATTTAAGGGATGCATTTAAGGTTTGGAACTGCCTCCAGAAATGTAGCTTCTGTGGACACTACCGTGTTATGTGACCAGGAAAGTAGCTTTGCTACCGAAAAGCTATTTGAGGTTGAAAACAGTGACGTGACGACGCTACTTGTAACGTTGCTCCTGCCAACACAAGTGGGCTCTGCTTTTTGCCACGTGCTGTAGCATACCTGTCGGGTAAACTTGTAGCCACAGTCATCACACTCGAACTTCCTCATACCCTTATGGCGACGCAGATGGACCCGCAGTTGTTCTTTGGCTGGTAAAGGATACAGGCGGAAGTAAGATTTGCTCGTCTTTCACAACACTTGAGCAGAGGCGGCATCCTTACCTTTAAAAGTCTTGTTACATATGTGGCAGCAGTGGGGGCGACCCTCTTCGTGCTTGCTAGCCTTGTGGCGAAGGAGGGCGCCCTTCTCTGTGAAGCGCTGGTCGCACACGTCGCAGGGGAAGGGCCGCTCGCCCGTGTGCGTCCGGTGGTGTTTTTCGAGGCTAGCTGTCGTCAAAGTAAAGCAGGAGTTATTGGCGCAAAACCAAAGATTCTGGCCGGCGTGGCATCCGTCGGACGGCTGTTACCTTGCGTGCGGAAGGTTTTGCCGCACAGGTGACACTGGTATGGTTTTTCGCCACTATGTACGCGCAGGTGCATGTTGAGGTTGTTTTTCTGGGAGAAGGCGTGGCCGCAAATGCTACAAAGGAAGGGGCGCTCGTTTCTGTGAGAAAGAAACAATAAGAAGAAAGATTTGTTCACAAATTCCAGGAATTTTTCAAACCTGGAAACTTTCCACCGAAATTAATGGGAATTAACCGGAATTTACCAAATTGAACGTTGGCTCTTAATAGGGAACTAAAATATATTTGGTGAAAATATCTTTTTTTTCCACAATCTTAACTAAAACAACCAGATTTCATGCAAGTGCAGTTAAGTTGAACTGCAGTAACAGTGGCATGTCAGAGTGAGGGGCTTGAGTGGACCACTTTTAGGGTCCCTCGTCAAGTCCTCCCTTGGCTAGCACTACATATGCACAATCGACACAATAATTAGAAAAAAGCCTGGTGTTACCTGTGGATAGCTTTGATGTGCATCTGCAGGCCATTGCGACTGGACGCTCGATGGCCACACTCCTCGCACACAAATGGCTTTTCCCCGCGGTGTTTGGAGGCTTCATGCACTCGCAGCTCATAGCGGGTCCAGAAGGTTTTCGGGCACTGTGGACACTGACAGAAACATCTTGGTTTTTTTCTACCCCGAAAACACTACATTCACAAATAAACTTTTTCTTTAGCTCAAAAACATGGAGCAGCCTCAACAAGTGGTGTTAAGAGAAGAAAGTGAAAAGGGAAGAAAAAGAACATTAGTAAGCAGCCTCACATTTTAAGCAGAGAAAAGCCTCCATGAATGGTGTCCTCAGAGCTAGACAGCGGTCTTGTGTCACATTGTCAAAAGAGCTGAGTACACCAAATAAACATCTTCAACTTGCTTTGCAGTAGTCATAAGAAAGAAAACAATGTTTTTCATTGTTTAGTTACAAACACGTCTGCTTTCGCATTTCCTTGGAGGCAGAAACCAGGCCAATAATTAGCACATGCTAACACTTGTGAACATCCATCCGTTTTCATGACCGGTTATCCTGTTCAGGGTGGCAGGTGAGCTGGCGCTTATACTAGCTGATTTAGGGCAAAAGGCGAACTACTCCCTGAACTGGTCGCCTGTCAATCTCAGGGCACATATGGAGACAGATCATTGACACGCACAGTCCCACAATCACTGAGTGGGAAGGGAACCCGCGCTGTCTGCACCAAATTCAGTGACGCCAGAGGTAAACAATGAATTGATAAATAAATACAGTATTAAACGTTACATAGTGTTTAATTGGCCTTGGCTGACTCTTTCCCCGTACAGTTAACTGAGGGTGACCTCTACATTACCCTACTGGCTGCCAGCATGAGCTCTTTTGCAGAGTTAATGATGGGCACTCCTCTAATGTACCATATTAGGCCATATTTAATTGTTTATGCTTTCTCTGTAGTTTAGATGTACAGTGGGTGTTTTTTTAACATGTTTTTTGTGCTGATTAAACTTAAAACAAACTTCAGACATACAGTATGCAGGAAGTGAGAATCTATGAATGTGTATAGTTTGGTGGACATCCAAATCAGGATTGATTGGAGGAGGGATTGGTGGAGGTCTCTTCTCTACTACAGTGTTTCCCAAACTTTATTCAGCCAAGGCAAATATTTTATATGAGAAAATAATATCACGGTCCATCACACAAACAAAGGTTACAAAAAAAGTGGATACACAGGCCAATTATCTACCTCTTGCCATCGTGTGGAAGAGCATTTAATTGTTCTGCTTCAATAGATGAACAAAGATACACTATTTAGAGTGAATAAATTATTTTGGGACCAATTAAGTGAAATTGGATAATTCTCCATGGCACTCGTCTAACCAAATGAAAAGAGTGAACCCTCGCTTATTTGCATTTCGGCATTTGCGAATCGGAAACATAGCCTCCGTTATTAACTAAAAAATAAAAAAAACTCATTTCATTGCTGTTTTTTGCCATGTCTAATATAAAATATTACAAAATTTAAAAAAATATTGCTTTGGCGCAATCTGGTAGAATCTTTGTGCCAAATAACTACAGCATCTCGTTGAACTGAGAAACAAAGCTTCATTTTGTCCAGCCATAGCCTTGTCTAATTGAAAAAACTGCTTTGCTGCCATCTTGTGGCCTCTATAGGTAATTACAACCCTTTTTGGTTCCTCAAATTGTGGGGGTTCAATGTACATATGACTTTAAAAGTATCGCTAGGCCTTTCATTTGAATGCAATTATTATTCAACTGGAGCGATCAACTCACAGCATGTGGTTTGGGGTAGCCATGGACCTTCATCATGTGACACATCAGGTGTTTCTTGTACATGAATTGTTCAGCACACTGTGAACACTGAGGAATAAAAACAACATGTCGAAGATGAGATTTCTCTTTACCACACGGGTTCATGCCACTCTGCCATTGGCGCTACCTTGTAGGGCATCTGCTCGACATGGGAGACGACATGGGCACGCAGCTCCTCTTTGTCTTTAAATGACGACGAGCACGTCCGACACGTGAATGTCTGGAGCGAGTAGCAGAAATGTAACATAATTCTCCAATTAAACGCAAACAAGGTGCTGAACGGCAACATTTACAACAGGTATTTGTTCCATGAATGGACCAAAACATTTTCTGGTTCAATGAGAATTGTTTTTTTAACAGTCCTCTTCATCATGCGGTTCACACTTTGACATCATGAGAACAAGATGACACTTAACAATTGATTAACAGTACATCACCATTGTGAGGCTTCACACAGGATGTTCTCAGAGGGGTGTGGCCACTGAGCTTAGAGTGTCACCGAGTTCCATTAGCAGGTTGCAACAGAGATACAGGGAGAATTGAAGTGACAGAAAGGCATAGAAGTGGAGGTCCTTGGAAATTCTCATGGACCAAATGCCTGTTGTGAATTTTGTCATTCAGCTCCTTGTTAGCGAATAGCAAGTCATGGAAAAAGTACTGACACATTGACTAGTTGGACATGTGCATTAAAAACTTCAAATTCTTGACGTTTTGTGAGTAGTGTATGTTGGTTACAGTCTGCTTGCATTGGGGACATGCAGCAGACCAAAGAAATGGTAATGCTTAGTATTGATGGGCCTTGTTAGATGTCTTCTGGATGACATTGCACAGATGATGGTAAATGTGGTGATGATAAAACAATAAGAGCAATTGTTGTCCTCACCTGTGTTGCAGTACAGTGCCTGAGCTCATGAATTAAAAGATTCTCTTTTCTGAAGTAGTGCTTTCCACATTTATGGCAACCAAACGGTTTCTCGCCAGTATGACGTCTTTGAAGCACACAAATAGCATTAGACAAAAATTGCTTTCTGTTCCAACATGAGAGGATTTGGGGACCAGCGCCTACCTGTTGTGCACTTTGAGGTAATATTTGCTCTTGAATACTTTGTGACAGACTGGACAGCGCACAGAGGATTCTCCCTCCGCCGTTTCGCCATGGCCACTCTTGTGCGAACTGCGCCGACATCGTCGTGAAATCGGCGGAGATGCTGCCGCGGTACTGGACTTGTGGGTGGGAATATACTCCTCATCAGAGTCGCAGATGGTCCTCTCCAATGAGTCGGTTTCGTCCTCAACTGCCCCTGTATCATTAATGTGGCTCGGCAGCTTGTTAATCTGCAAGTGGGCAAAAGAGAGACTTATTCTTAATAGCTGATCCTGAGGTTATAATTGTTTTGGATTTTCTGTTAGATTTAGTATTTAGTTCATTTTGAGCTTTTGATTGTCAAATTCAGTTAGTTTTACAGAGGTTTTGCTAGGTTTTATTAGTCTTTATGTTTTGAAAATACTTGGGTTTAATGTAGTTGTTAAAGGTCACAATAAGTATTGTGTAATAAAAACTCAACAGACACGATTGTAAAAAATATATATCCAGTTAGGACAGATGAACAACCATCCACAAATCAAATATTAAAAAAGAAAAAAACAGAAGAGTCAAAATAAATGCATTTTATATCGACCAAATAGGCTTATGTATGAGATAATTTGACAAAGACGAAAACGAAGGACATTTCACAAAAATGTGTTATTTTTAACTACTTTTGTGACCACAAAAATTATTTTCCAGTTATTTTTATTTTTATTTCAGGCGGCACGGTGGACGACTGGTTAGAGAGTCAGGCTCACAGTTCTGAGGACCGGGGTTCAATCCCCGGCCCCGCCTGTGTGGAGTTTGCATGTCCTCCCCGTGCCTGCGTGGGTTTTCTCAGTTTTGTGGTGATGGTTTTCAGTTGGGTTTACGTTGACTCTTCAGAAAATTAATTCATCCATCCATCTTCTTCCGCTTATCCGAAGTTGGATCACGGGGGCAGTTTCTTTGTTCGTCTATCTATGTCAGCGGAGTTTAATGACAGGCAGAATGATTAAATGCGCTTCCATTCGATGGCAAAAGGTACAATAACGCTCTGTATCGACGTGTTCCTATTCATACAACAGACCAAGTTGGCTCCCTGCAAATAGATCAGCTTTTTGTTCTACTAAACAAGCCCAGATTTTACACAGAGTAAAGTACATTTGTGACTAAACTCGACAAGATTTCCGTATTCATACATTTTATCATATTTGTATTATAATATTTGATATTTTTTTCAAATGTATTAAAATAGGTGCTTTGGCTCAACAAAGGTCTACTGATCATACCTGAATGAGCTTGGTTTATCCATACAGTTCACTCTATAAACTTCATGTTACTAGCAGCATTGATATACTGTCTGCTTCCAGTCATGTCCATAAACATTGGGACATGAACACAATTGACATCTTTTGGGCTCTAAACACCAAAACAATGGAACTAAATTGAAACTAACAACATGTGCTTGCTGCAGACTTTTAGCTTTAATTTGAGAGTATTTACAACCAAATCAGTTAAACAGTGTCGGAATTACAACCTTTCATGTTTTTGCCTCCCACTTTTTAAAGGCTAGCTTCCTTCATGCTAGCGTCGCATATCCTTAGGTGCAGCAAAGTTTCTGTGTTAATCCAAAAACCTCAGTCAGTCTCGAACATTATAACAATACCACATCCATGGTCCTTCTTGGAGAAACTCGTTCCTTACGCCGCCTCCGTCGGCAGGGAAAGGAGGGTCGTCAGCGTGCGGGTACTCTGGTTTCCTCCCACATCCCAAAAACATGCATGATAGGTTGACTGAAGACTCTAAATTGCCCATAGGTGTGAATATACGTGTGAATGGTCGTTTGTTTCTATGTGCCCTGCGATTGGCTGGCGACCAGTTCAAGGTGTACCCGGCCTCTTGCCCAGAGTCAACTGGGATGGGCTCGAGCACACCCGCGACCCTAGTGAGGATAAGCAATATGGAAAATGGAATGGGTGGATGGATCAATTTGATGATTTTATCTAATGAAAAATCTAAACTTCACTACCTCAAGAAATCATTGGAATTAGGTAGGTAGTTAAAGTTGAGTTGCCCTTCTGAAAGGTAATGCAGTGTTCCACTTTTGGAATTGAAATCCTCAAATGAACCCATGCTTCCATTTTCCCGGACAAGCTGGAGCCTATCCCAGCTACCTTCAGGTGAGAGGCGGGGTACACCCATAACTGGTCGCCAGCCAATCGCAGGGCACATATAGAGACGGACAACCATTCTCACTCACATTCACACTGTCACTGAGTGGGAACTGAACCCAGGCTGCCTCCACCAAACTCACAGTGTCTCAATTTATTAAAATGCATCTGGCCTGCCATGCAATTCTAATAACTAATAAAACCTCAGATTATTAAAAATAAATAAATAAATAACATTTAAACATTTAACACACAGATACGCAGAATATTTACTAAAAGATTTCTTTGCATCATATTTTCTCAGAGATTTAGAATGGCCATGGACTACAGACTATAAAATCCGAAATGGGCCCTGCTCAGAGTCGCTGCTGTAAAAGCCTGAAATCATCAAACATCATCAATTCTTGCTTTGTACCTGTGTTTGACCTGTTGGCTGCTCAGTGTTCTGATCCTCGTCTTCAGCATGTTCTCGCTCTGAAAAATGAGGCGGGGCTCCCACGCTGCCCAGGACATCACATGCAGTGTCTTCATCAGAGATCATCCGTCTGGGCCCTTTCACCACTCGGCCCGAGCGGGTGGTCGCGGTGGCGGGGACCTTCACGCCACCTACGACCCCCTCCAAAACGGACTGCTCTTTAGCCACTGTCAGTTTGTTTGGCTCATCACCTGAGATGGAGAAAACCTCAGAATTTGTCTTTCTCGGTCTGCCTCGCCCTCGCTTGAGAAGAGGGACCGCGTCCCTGGGTTTGTCCCTGAAGCGGTGACACATTGCGAGCGCTTCAGGGACACACAAACTGGACGCTGCACTCTGCACCTTGTCCAAGACGCTCGGATCCAGCTTCAGTTCCCCGGTGTAGACAAAGTCCAACAGCAGCTCTAGGCCCTCGCTGGAGCACTCTTGAAGGCAGAACTCCACGCTGGGTGAAGCGGTGGCCATGTTGTCATTCTGGAAGATTTGACTGAAGCAGGCCAGGACGCTGCGATGGGCAGCGTAGACAACCCCGTCGGTCACTTTCAGCAGGGCGTCACAAAAGCTCCCCGCTGCTCTCTGCTGGTTTAAGGTGGACAGGACACGCTGTGCATGCCCAGCGGCACGCATCTCCACTGAAACGGAACAAAAACACAATGTGGGATGCAACTTATGACATGAAACACTATTATAAGGTCTTTAAATACATCCAGACATCCATTTGCTACAGCAATTGTATTCATTAGGAATGCGGATGAGGTGGAGTCTATCCAAATTGACTTTGGGGGTGAAGAATACACCCGGACTGGTCGCAAGCCAATCATAGGACAGACAGACAAACCGTTCACACTCACATTCACAAAGATAGTGTCTTCAATTAACTTAATTAACATGAAAGTTTTTGGAATGGGGGAGGAAGTCAGAGTACCCAGAGAAAGCCCACACAAGCACAGGGAGAAAATGTAAACTCCACACAGGTAGGCCGGAGCAGATTCAAACCCTGAATCTCAGAACTGTGAGGCAGACATGGTAACCACTTGTTCACTTGTCGTAGCGCAGTGGTACATGCTGCTACCTTTCATGCAGGTGGCGTGAGTATAATTCCACGCCAAAACTATGTGAACTTTTAAAAGTTTCAATCATGACATTGGATACCTACCATGTGTCACAGTCGACGTCATCGCCACAGCACATGCCATCTGCAGACAGATATGGCATCTGTAAAGCTGAATGTAACAGTTGAATTTAGAAAGCGGTGCTGTATGCAGAGAAGAGAATTTCAACATTGCACAAAATGAATTAAGAATTCAATAATATGCATGCATTTTTAATTGCGTCGAATCAAACTCCAGTTACTCCATATTATTGTATAAGGAAATTTACATTTTCTATTTCTCTCTTTTCTGCTGTTTTGGTCTGGTCATTACCTGAATTTTTTTTTTTGTTTAAATCTCAAAAAGGGTTAACGTGTGGTTGACAAAACCCAGCAAATTGGATCAATATCATTGCTAATTTTATTGGTATTTGGATCATATGCATCTATCCTCTGTATCCACTGTTTTATTTGAATCACATTCAAATTTTGTGTGAAAATTCATCTTGAAATGTGATTGATTTAACACAAAGATAATCGGTCTGCTTTAATGGAGGACTACAGAGATCAAAGAACAATTACTGTTGAGCGGTTGAAATTTCAAGGATTTTGACAATTTAAATTAAACATCTCTAAATGATTAATCAATTATTAAAATAGTTGTCAATTAATTTGACAATCAATTAGTTGTTGATTAACCAATTAGTTTTTTCACCTCTACACTTGACCAATTATTTATTTTGATAAATGAATATAAAAATGAATTAATATATTTTAAGTTATTCTAGGGACAAAAATGTCTAAATGAAAAAAATACTACAGGAGTCTTGATAATGCAAATGTATATGCACAGCAGCCCAGAACAAAGAGCGGAGCTGGCCATACTTTGACTAACGCTGAATATTCAGCGTTAGTATCCTATATGACTGTAAATTTACAGTCGTAAACGATTGAAGGATACCCAATGGGATAGCAGTTATTTCCATCTTATCTACAACTTTTAGGAAATCAAAAAAAATGATTCAAAAATTAAACTTCTAAAACTAACAAAGTAAGCAACCTTACTTACGGTGAAAAAAACTAGTAGTATACCAACTATTAGAAAAAAATAGTGCCGTGCAAAACCCTGAGCACCTCGACGTTTACGTCCTAGCATGTATTTTCAAGACGCTCCCTTAGCATGGCTGCTACGCGGCAGCTGCTTTTAAAGACTTACCACAAGACTGATGAAACTTAACGCCGACCTGTAAATATTCCAACAAAAATCCGCACCCGCTAATGTTGCTGAGGCAGTGTATCTTGTGTTTGGAGTAAAAGCGCAAAACTAGCGCCATTCATCTACCCTGTTTTGCTTCTTGTAGGCCCCTAAAAGAAAGCGGATATGACGTATCTCACAACTGAACTCCTGAATAGGTCAGGTTTAATGGTTGCCCACCAGTATAGACTGACAAACAGACTATAAAATCTTATATCAACAAAGTGAGCGCTTCTATCCGAATTGTACTTTGGCATATTCCTACCACGATACGACTAAAGCAAATATCAGGGTTGCGTTTCGAAAACCACATCCTGTAAATAATATTAGTCCGGGAACATTCTTGGCCACAGCAAGTCGTCTGTTGTGGCTCCCTGGTCCACATGTTAGCTAGGTGGCTAACCAATACTTTGGGAACAGACGACTCGTTATAAACCATTTGAAGAGGGTTTGTAGTCGAGGGGGAGTTCTAAGCAACTTCTACATTCGTGCATTTTGTTTTTAACGTAGTTGCAGGATTTTTTGTTTTTATTCTTTTCCCGTGCGAAGAACATTCGCTGGCGATGCAAAGTTAGCAAGCCCCGCTAATTTCCCTTTGCCTATGCCTGCGGTTCCTGTTTGAAGGTAAATTGATCTAAATCTCAATGTTATGAAAACGCTAAACCGGAATTTTTTAAATCTTCTAAATATCCGTGCGGTTGCATTTTACTTGAAAAGAATATTTAATATGCTCTACTGTAGTGCTGATCCACCAAACAGCCACTCATCCACATAATGAAGGCTAAGAGAGGCAGCCATTCAAAGGGCAGTGCGACGTCTCAGAAGTGGAAGGACGTGAGGGGTAAAAGGTGCAGGCCTCCCAGCAGCTCCTCTGACCTCAACTCCAGTCCTGTCATGGTCAGGATGATCAAGGAGACCGTGAAGAAGCAGCCCAACGTGAAGAGACTGAAGAACAAAACAAAGTCTGTGTCCGGGAAAACTGTTCCTCAGACAAAGTCCTTCACCAATGGGGACATGGATTCCGATGAGTTTCAGGACTGGAAGGAGTACTCCCAGTCCATCCTAGTGAATGGGCTAAAGACGCAAGGTACCAGGGAGGATGCGCATACATGTCGACTAGATGGAAAGTCTCTCCATCAGTGTGCAGAGAGGGACGATCAGAGGAAGCACGCAGTGCTAGTCATGCAGAAGGGACAGGTATGCTTCGGGGCATCTTAACATCGAGTCAATTTTACATTTTGTCACATATTGGCCTGTGTTCTTTCAGGCCCTGTGTTTCCGCGGGAAGTGTTTTTTGACTTGCTTGTATGGACGCGTGGAAGTGATGGGCTTCACCATTGAGGAGGGCCAGCAGTCGTATCCGCTCTTCTCTCCCGCCTCACATTGTCCGCTGACCATCACAGCTACGGAGGGCTGCGATGACAGCAGAGACCACAAGAGTGCGGCTACAGACATTCTGTGCAATTACCTACCACCCGGTAAAGGAACTGGATCCTTGGCACTATGTTGTTCTCCTCGTGGTCACTGCTTATATAAATGTGCAGCTGCATTACCTGAAAAAAATACTGTTTAACCCTCAATTTGTTTGAATTTTGAAACAGTTTTTTTCCATAGGAAATAAAGGAAATAGAATCTGTTGCAGGATCAAACTGACACCATCATAGAGACAGTTTTGTTAAAAAAATACATTTGAACTTTGAAGTATAAATAAACTAATGTAAACAAACAAGTTCATTAATTTTAATATAAAACAAAATAAATAACCCTTAAGGCCTCTTTATAGTCCCGCCCTCGCGCGGCCAACAGCACCCGCATTCCATCACGTGACTGACTCATTGTGCCGCGCGGCCCCTATGCATCACTTCACGCGCACGGCAAAAATGTTTGCTGTGCGTAGAATGCCACGGAGATCATCTCTCGTGATTGGTCTGTTTTAGTCACATGCTGTGATGATGTACTCGGCATTCCCCTTGATTCCACATACCACCTACGCCGCTGCCTTCTTGATCGATTTTTCAGCATAATTAAACGTATCATCTGGTCATCTCGATCCATTTGTTCGAGCAGACACTGACTGTTCCACGGTTGCCATTGTTGTTGCTTTGTTCCTTTTTCTTGAATGGAAAGTAAAAACGGCTACCGGAAATGGCCAAAAAATGCAGAGGAAACTCCACCCTGGTGTCCTAGCCAATACCAGCCGTAGAGACACCTCCGACTTGGATGAGAACTGCAGTACATTTTCAAAACTGCGCTCGAGTATAAAGGCAAACTGCACGTGGGATAGCCGCAATGACGTCAGCGCGGTCACCGTCCACCCGAGTGTAAAGAAGCCTTTTGTCTTAGTCTTTTAGTCTTAACTTCAATGGCATAGGCATCATATGAGCAGAGTTAAATTCAGGGTTCAAACTCTGTGTACATATTCTACCTGAATGCGTGACTCTTGATTAGGATTTTTCAACGGTGGTTGAAGGGTTTTGGTTCTATTGAGTGTCATTGCAGCTGTGTATTATTTTTGAACCTGTCTTTGCAGCGTCACAGAAGAAGCTGCTTAAAAATGTTGTTTCCAACTCCTCCATCATCCTGCTGGAGCCCATGGAGACACAGTTGACACGCTTCCTATCGAGCTTCGCCGATCTCAGTACCCTGTTCGATCCCCCTGTGGTAAGATGACTCCCTACTCGCTGTGTAAGTGTTCTGTGGTTGGCTGCAAGGGATGGGAGTCACCGTGGCCACTTGCCGCCTGCTAAAAAGCTCCACGTTCCCGTAACTTAATTAGCCTGTGTGGCACGTGTGCATCTGTGTACGTTCTGCGTGACACGTTGCACGTGACAGTAAACATCAGTAAAGTAAGCTTCCCTCCGACCAATGTTTACAGGGAGAACTAATGTCTGCCATCCTGGACACGCCCCTGAATGGCCTGGGGATGGTTCCTCTGGTCAGCACCATCGAGGGTCTGAAGGTGTCGCCAAGCTGTCGGGAGTCCCTCGACGCAGTGGTCAGTGCCTGCAGAGGTAAAACCACTCATTCTAGTGTTCATTTACTTGACATATTTTTAAGTAAAAGCAGGGTATTCAAAAGTTTTGCAATGTTTGTGTTTTTAGTCTTTTTGCAGGTCGGGTTTTCACAGCTTCCACATTCTCATTAGAATCCTTAAAGGAGACAATTTCACAATTTAAAACAGTTCCCAGGTGTCTTCATAACGTGTCACATAGAAAAAGCTAGTGCCCATAAAGACAATAATAGCATTTTGACTCATGGAAGCAGCAGTTCATACACTATACTACTGCGTGTATGTGTATGGACCCAAACAAAAACACTCCCTAAGTAGGGTTGGGCGAGTAATTGAAATTTAATCTTGATTTTGGCTTCTCGGATTATAAAAACATTATAATCGAAGAAAAATTATTAATTTGCTGCAGCTGTGGTTGTGCCAGTTCCTGCATTATAAATGTACCTTGAATGCACCCTGTGATGTAGCGTGTGACACACGTTATTCTGCCCTCCCTGAGTGTGCTTTAAGATGTTTATTGACACTCCAGTTGGAGTTAACTGTAAAACTAAATGCACAACAAAAAATTACACACATTGTATATTAAAATACAAGACACACATCGCTTTAGAAATCACCATCTTAAAAGCTATAGTATGTAACTTTTTCCCCCCCAATCAATTTCTGCAATACAACAAAAGCACAGCGCTGTCGCTTCAATATGACGTAGGCAATGCATGTAACACCCTTTATATGTGATTATACAACATTTTTACCATGTTTTGAAGGACATGCGTCATTTCTGTCCTGGCCCAGTGAGGGATTGAATAGGGCATTCACTAAATATACAAAATAAGATACTGACAAATATAGCAAAATGTTAGAAGAGCGGAATGGCTTCGTCATCATTGTCATCTCCTCTAGTTGTGGCTTGGGTGAAAATGACAGTGTTTTTTTAAACAAAAAAAGTTGTGGATTATAGCTTTAATGCTAACAGTCAATGGAAGCCCTATTGACGGGCTAGCTAAAATTAGCATTAGATGACGGCACAGAATAGGATTACCATTATTTCTGTATGCTAGGTGCCACAATATTTAATTTTATTTATTTTTTGTCAAATATATACAATAGACAATACAGTCACCCCAGGCATGCCAATGTTTTTGGCTATTGCTGTACTTGTTTTTATTAGTTTTTTATGTCTATTTTATTTATATTATTTTACTTTTTACCAATTTATTTTCTGGATGTTCTTTTAAGATATATTTAGATTTGAGTTTTGGTAGTTAAATAAATACTAAATTTCAAAATCAATAAATAATTGTGTTTATTGTGATTGCAGTGTGAGCTGGGTGGTGGCCGAGGTGGCCGACCGGAGCTGTGGCCATAAGATAGTAGGTGCCCGTCGTGGCGGAAATCCCCAAACCCGTTGGTGGACACCAGCGATGAGGGATGCCGTCAAGCTGAAGAAGGAGTCCTATTTGGCCTTTTTGGCATGTGGGACTCCTGAGGCAGCTGATGGGTACCGGCTGGCCAAGTGGAATGCAGCTTTGGTGGTCGCTGAGGCAAAAACTCAGACATGGGAGGAGTTGTGGTGAGGCCATGGAGAACGACTTCCGGACGGCTTCAAGGAAATTCTGGTCCACCATCCGGCGTCTCAGGATGGGGAAGCAGTGCACCACCAACACTGTATAGTGAGGATGGGCACTGCTGACTTCGACTTGGGACGTTGTGAGTCGGTGGGGAGAATACTTCGAAGATCTCCTGAATTCCACCGACACGCTTTCCCATGAGGAAGCAGAGTCTGGGTTCTCTGCGGCGGGCTCTCTTGGGGTTGAGGTCACCGAAGTGGTTAAAAAGCTCCTCGGTGGCAGGGCTCCGGGGGGTGGATGAGATTCGCCCGGAGTTCCTAAACGCTCTGGATGTTGGGGGGCTGTCCTGGTTGACAAGTCTCTGCAATATCGCGTGGACATCAGGGACAGTGCCTCTGGATTGGCATACTGGGTTGGAGGGGGACCGGAGGGTGTGTTCCAACTACAGGGGGATCACACTCCTCAGCCTCCCTGGTAAGGTCTATTCAGGGGTGCTGGAGAGGAGGTTCCGTCGGGAAGTCAAATCTCAGATTCAGGAGGAGCAGAGTGGTTTTCGTCCAGGCCGTGGAACAGTGTACCAGCTCTCCACCCTTGACAGGGTCCTCGAGGGTGCATGTGAGCTCGCCCAACCAGTCTACCTGTGTTTTGTGGACTCGGAGAAGGGGTTCGACCGTGTCCCTCGGGGAGTCCTGTGGGGTTGCTTCGGGAGTATGGGGTACCGAACCACCTGATACGGGCTGTTCGGTCACTGTACGAACAGTGTCAGAGTTTGCGCCGCATTGCTGGTAGTAAGTCGGACTTGTTTCCGGTGAGGGTTGGACTCCGCCAAGGCTGTCCTTTTTCACCGAGTCTGTTCATAACTTTTATGGACAGAATTTCTCGGTGCAGCCGAGGCGTAAAGGGGGTCCGGTTTGGGGGGCTCAGTATTGCTTTTTGCAGACGATGTGGTTCTGTTGGCTTCGTCAAGTCGTGATCTCCAACTCTCACTGGAGCGGTTCGCAGCCGAGTGTGAAGCGGCTATGATGAGAATCAGCACCTCCAAATCTGAGACCATGGTCTTCCGTCATAAAAGGGTGGCGTGTCCTTTCCAGGTCGGGGATGAGATCCTGCCCCAAGTGGAGGAGTTCAAGTATCTTGCGGTCTTGTTCACGAGTGAGGGAAGAATGGAACGGGAGATTGACAGGCGGATCGGTGCGGCGTCTGCAGTGATGCGGACTTTGTATCGGTCCATTGTGGTAAAGGAGGAGCTAAGCCGAAAGGTGAAGCTCTCAACTTACCGGTCCATCTATGTTCCTACCCTCACCTATGGTCACGAGCTGTGGGTCGTGACCGAAAGAACAAGATCCCGGATACATGCGGCCGAAATGAGTTTCCTCCGCAGGGTGTCCGGGCTCTCCCTTAGAGATAGGGTGAGAAGCTCAGTCATCCGGGAGGGGCTCATAGTAGCGCCGCTGCTCCTCCACATTGAGAGGAGCCAGATGAGGTGGCTCGGGCATCTGATTAGGATGCCTCCTGGACGCCACTCTGGTGAGGTGTTCCGGGCACGTCCCACTCGGAGGAGACCCCGGGGACGACCCAGGACACGCTGGAGAGACTATGTCTCCCAGCTGGCCTCGGAGCACCTCTGGTTCCCCCCCGGAAGAGCTGGATGAGAAAATGGATGGATAATTGTGATTTTAATAGCAATCAAAATAATGGTGATTATTATTTTTTCAATAATCGCCGAACCCTTCCCCTAAGTATGAACAGGTTATCAGAAACTATTGTTAACCAATGCGTTAAAAAAAACGCAAATTCAGGTCAATAGTCAAAGTTCAGTGCAGCTCTGCTTACCTTTTTGCTTTGCCATGAATGCAGTGGCGTTGCACCCGTGGGGGATGTGGGTGTTTCTGCACGATATTGTTTCAGTGTAGTACCGTGGCAGGACTCAGGCCTTCACTTGAAATTGGCTCTGAATCTTCACCAAGCCTAGTTGATTATGTCATGGGCAGAGAAACTCAAGTGTGGTGGCCCTTATTAAGTCCATTCGAAGTGCAAAACGACTTGCTCATAGACACATTTTCAGAAATATTTTCTTGGTTGTTTAATTTCACACTTGATGGGCAGGCGGGACTCCAGAGACCCAACTATTCATATACAAGTCCATTTTCCCCAGTCAATTTCTCTTTTAAATCTAATAGGGACCTAAACGGCTTTAATGAGCACATAGCAATTGCGAAACTATCTGGCATGATTGTTCAGCCGTGGCGGAGGTCTGCAAGCCCCTTAAAGTACGCAAAACTGCTTCACTGGACATGTCTGTTTCTCACAGGGGACATGGATGGTTTTGCTGTCGTCCTCGTGTACGGAGCCAAAAACGTTGGGAAGTCCACATACATCCGCATGGTCATCAATACGCTTCTAAATCAGTAAGTGCCATCGTCATCATCTTGGTATACTTGAATGTTACTGAACAGTCAACTGCATCTGTGTGTGTAGCACTACAAGTGTGGACTATTTGGAAGCGGACCTCGGGCAAACAGAGTTCACCCCGGCGGGTTGCTTGTCTTTCTTGACTGTCAGAGAACCTCTACTGGGTATGTTTCATCCTCTTCTTCCTTAAAAATGTTAAAGTGGAACCTTAATTCTCAAACACCTTAAAACTTGGAACATTTCGAATTCGACCATATATACAGTGCCACCAGAAAGTATTCACACCCCTTCATTTTTTTCACATTTTGCTATGTTACAGACTTATTCTAAAGCTGATTTGAGCATAGTTTTCTCTCTTTTTTTTTTTATCCACATAAAATATCCCATAATGACAAGGCAAAAACATATTTTCAGACAGTTGTGCAAATGTATTCACCCATCCATCCATCCATCCATCCATTTCTACCGCTTATCCGGGTCGGGTCGCGGGGGCAGTAGCTTTAGCAGGAACGCCCAGACTTCCCTCTCCCCAGCCACTTCATCCAGCTCTTCCGGTGGATCCCGAGGCGTTCCCAGGCCAGCCGAAGGACGTAGTCTCTCCAGCGTGTCCTGGGTCGTACCCGGGGTCTCCTCCCGGTGGGACATGCCCGGAACACCTCACCAGGGAGGCGTCCGGGAGGCATCCGAATCAGATGCCCCAGCCACCTCATCTGGCTCCTCTCAATACGGAGGAGCAGCGGCTAAATTGAGAGCTTCGCCATTTTTAGGTCTTTGTGGAGATGTTCGATTGGATTCAAGTCCGGGCTCTGGCTGGGCCATTCTAAGGACATTCACAGGCTGCTCCCGAAGCCACTCCTTTATCTTGACTGTGTGCTTTGGGTCATTGTCCTCTTGGAAGGTGAATCGACACGATAGTCTGAGTTCCAGAGCACTCTGGACCAGGTTCTCTTAAAGAATTTCTCTATATTTGCCAGCTGCCATCTTATGCTCTATGCAGACTCGTCGCCCAGTTCCTGCAGCAGAAAAACAGCCCCGCAGTATGATGTTGCCACCACCATGCTTCACAGTAGGGATGGTGTTAGCCAGGTGATGAGCAGTGCCGCTTCCTCTCCAGATATGACGCTTGCAATTCAGGCCAAAAAGTTCTATTTTGGTTTCATCAGACCAGAGAATTTTGTTTTAGCAGGTCTGAGAATCCTAAAGGTGCCTTTTGACAAACTCCAAGCGGGCTGCCATGTGCCTTTTAGTGAGAAGTGGCTTCTGTATGGCCACTCTATCATAAAGGCCTGATTTGTGGAGTGCGTTAGCAATGGTTGACCTTCTGGATGGTTCTCCTATCCCTCATACATGCAAATCAGTCACCTTTCGGCGAAATTCGCCGTTTTGAACTCAAAATAAGCCATTTACGTGAGTCATATTGATCCAATGAGATTTTCCTGGAGGAGGTCCGTTGCCGCCGTCGCTGACATCATAGGCTGTTTTGTGCTCCTTGAACGCTTGCAGCTAGATCCATTCCACCCATCCACACACAGATGTAATTTCTGAATATTACTCTGCAGCGGCCTGAGGTTCCGCCTGTGCGCTCGGGACCCGCTTTGGTGAAGTCACGGAAGACCAGGAAAAAAAAACTCTCCCGCCGCTTCTGCTGTTCAGAAGTAACTGTACTTTTACTCCGTTACAATGATCTAAATGTCGCTCGCTACTTTTATTTATCAATTATTGCTTATTTATCAGCTATTTCGTGCATGAGACAACAACTTGGACTTCCGCGTTGGGCGCTGTTTGCTCCAATCCAATTTAAGCACCAGTAACGTTTAAGTCTAGTTCACCAATCAAACGACACGTCCTCTTCTATTGGGCTTCCCGGCCATAGGTATTAACACTAGATAAGCCAGCCTGGCTGATCATTGTGCCTCCGTGGCCCCCATGTTGGGAAGGTCGTCTTTACCATTGAAGGCACCGGTGCGCTACTCGTGTTTACGACGAACAAAAATAAAAACCTTTCATATATTGTAGTATTTGTCTGGCACTGTCTGCCCAAACGTGGATATTTCAGCCCACTTATAACTTGAGAAAACACCTTGTCGTAAATTGCAGATGTAGTTTTGGCTGTGCACACACACACACACACACACACACACACAGTAATATAATAATTTGCATATTCACATTTTATTTTATTTATGTTCATGCTGTGGTTAAAACAAATCAGAAAATGCCATTTACTCAGTACTTGAGTAATTCTTTCACTCTCTACTTGTTACTCTTACTCAAATAATTTTTTGGAGAACTACTTTTTACTTTTACTTGAGTCACATTATTGTCAAGTAACAGTAGTCTTGCTTGAGTATGTTTGGCTATTCTACCCACCTCTGGAGCGGACATTCTCTACTCTACATTTCTACTCTTACGTTTAAGCAACATTTGTGCTCATCAGATCAGCCAGAGATCCTCTCTGACCAAGGCCCTTCTTCCCCAGTTACTCAGCTTGGTCGGACGGCCAGATCTAGGAAGGCTCGTGGTGGTTCCAAACTTCTTCCATTTCCGAATAATCGAGACCAAAGTGCTTTTCGGGACATTCAGTGCCGCTGAAATTCTTTTGTATCCTTTCCCAGATTTGTGCCTTGACACAATCGGACGTCTGCAGACAATTCCTGAGACTTTATTGGTTGGTTTCTGCTCTGATATGCACTGCCAACTATGAGACCTTATATAGACAGGTGTGTGCCATTCCAAATGATGTTCAATCAACTGAATTTACCACAGGTGGACTCCATTCAAGGTGGAGAAGCATCTCAAGGATGATCAGTGGAAATCAGATGCACCTGAGCTTAAGTTTAAGTGTCATAGCAAAGGGTGTGAATACTTATGTACGTATTATGTTTGAAGGTTTGCATTTTGTATAAATTCACACAAATGTCTAAAACTATGCTTTTACTTTGTCATTTAGGGATATTTTATGTAGATTTTTTTGTTTACAGAAAACTATACTCAAATCAGCTTTAGAATAAGTCTGTAACATGGCAAAATGTGGAAAACGTGAAGGGGTGTGAATACTTTCTGGTGGCACTGTATATTGTCCGCAACAGAACTGGAACAGCCTCCTGTTCTAAAGCACAATTGCTTACAAGTTAGCTTCAACCGCCTCAAAAATGGGTGTTTAAAGGATCTTTTATCGTTTTTAATTGAAAAATATTAAACTGATTGGAATATTCATTAATTTTCTATAGTGCTTGTCCTCATTATGGTCCCATGTAGTAGTGTCACGATACCAAAATTCTGACTTCGATACTATACCTGCATAAACGATACCACGAGTTATTCACGAGTTACTCTTGAGTAGGTTTTTGACTGAGTACTTTCTTACTCAAGTAAATATTTGGAGGACTACTTTTTACTTTTGCTTGACTCATATTATTCTAAAGTAACTATTTTTACTTGAGTACAATATTTGGCTACTGTACCCACCTCTGTTTATTACATTCTCAAGCCTGCAAGTTAATGAGTCAGCAAGCTAAGGAGCTAAATAGTTCACTTGACTGCGGCGACATTGTGAAAAACATCAGCGCTCTGAGTTGTGTGTGTCCCTCACATAACACACACACACACACACACACACAAAAGGGAAAGTTAAGTGTTTATAAACCATAAGCACACGTTATCATTTGATTGACAGATAAAGATCTTGCATCGCAGTCCAGCAGCTTGAGGGCAGGCCTTATTTATCCTTTATTTAACCAGGTAAAAGCTTATTGAGAGATAGTCTTTTTCAAAAGCTAAGAGGCTGCAGAAATTATACACTACATAGCATGACATTCATACAATGAATAAAAATAAAGACTAAAAAATAACTGATTATGATTATTAAAGTGGGACTAAGCAGGCCCAAAAAAATGGCATGATAATTCGACTCACCAAAGAGAAGGGTAGTGTTAACAAGCCTGCCAAATTTGAATTAATAAAAACAATCAAGTATATCAGAATCATCTTTATTTGCCAAGTATGTCCAAAAAACACAAGGAATTTGTCTCCGGTAATTGGAGCCGCTCTTGTACGACAACAGACAGTCAATTGACAGACAAACACTTTTGAGACATAAAGACATTGAGAAAAACAGTCACTGAGCAATAAAGGGTTGCTAGTTATCTGGTAATGCTGGTAAAAAAAATTTGACAATTGTGCAAAAAGATGCAGAGTCCTCTAGCACTTAGAGCAGTTCGAATGACTAATATTGCAATAGTCCGGTGCAATGACCATTGTACAAAGGGCGCCGAGACTTCAAGTGAGTAGTACGATAGTCTGGGACAATGTTGATTGTGCAAATGTTGCAGATACTCCTCAGTCAGTGTGCAAATGGAGAAGATGCTACTCTGTAGCCAGTATTGGTCACTACCTTTCGGCTCTCAGACACTGTGAGCATGTCAAATGGATGTGCCATGGGCTTATACGTTGTAAAATTACGTTAGGAGGCTCAACTTCAAAATTGAATGGTTATGGTGGACTATAATCAGAAAAATAAGCACACAAGTCAACTTACCCTTGTTGTTGCTGACATAATGTAACAGCCGAACACGGCACCCAACGACAGCGGGGCGGTAGGAGGAAGCTCAGGCAGGTAGCAGTCGGCACTGCACCAGTCACTAATGTCAAGTTACCCACAAAGCCATGTTGTCTCTGGTCAAAGGTTACAAAACTATCCGTCGTAAAATGCAAACTGCATAGTCGGCTGGTGGTGTTGATGTTCAGCTCGCCATCTGCATGTCTTTAACAAGTCAATCCATTGCTTTTTTATTTCCTAATTTTTTGGAAGCTTAAAAAACCGTCACCAAGCTGTTCTGTAAATTGAGGCATCCAGCAAAGATGCATTTTCAGCGTTTAGCCATCGTTAGCTTGTTTTTTTTTTTTTATTCATTCAAATTTGGCACGCTTTAAGGCATTTTTTTGGGCCTCTTTCGTGGGTTAATGACGCTATACTTCTGTGCCAAATGTTTAATATTTGTTTCAGTGCAATTTTTGCGAACAGAGCCTGAGTCTTATTTATATTTTTTGTCTCAAGATATTTATTGTTCTATATAACAATGGCAATGTTGAATGTTTTTTTTTAGAATTGAAACTTAATGGTTCTTAAAAAGGATGTACTTGACTTATTATGTTCTATAATATCATTATATCAGTGGCATAAAAAATACACCATGATAAATTTTGGGAAAATATATCGTCCTAAAAAAATTGCTATCGTGGCAGGCTGAACCATAACATATTGAGCGAGAGGAATAGCTATGGATAACACAAAAATATTGTACAAGATGTACAAATACAAATCTGTAATTTGGCGGGACCACGAAGCAACAATCGGTACATAGCGGAGGATTACTGTATCTATACTCTGTGATTAGGTTAAGTTGCAGGGACTCGTTTCCAGACGTGCATCCTGGGACTCACGTCTGAAATGATCTATGAATGTATGAGTGTTTGTATGTATATAAAGTTTTACATCTCTATACCGTATATTTCTGATTTCTACAGTCATGAAAAAAAAAATATTTGACCACTCTTGTTCCTTCTATTTTTTATTTTATTTTATTTTTTTTAATACCTGGTACCACTAAAGGCATGTTACCTGAAGAATACAAAACCTTAATTTTATTCTTTCATTCATCTTCCGTTCCGCTTATCCTCACTAGGGTCGCGTGCATGCTGGAGCCTATCCCAGCTATCTTCGGGCAAGAGGCGGGGTACACCCTGAACTGGTCACCAGGCAATCGCAGGGCACATGGAAACAAACAACAATTCGCACTCACATTCACACCTACGGGCAATTTAGAGGCGGCACGGTGGACGACTGGTTAGAGCGTCAGCCTCACAGTTCTGAGGACCCGGGTTCAATCCCCGGCCCCGCCTGTGTGGAGTTTGCATGTTCTCCCCGTGCCTGCGTGGGTTTTCTCCGGGCACTCCGGTTTCCTCCCACATCCCAAAAACATGCATGAATTGGAGACTCTAAATTGCCCGTAGGCATGACTGTGAGTGCGAATGGTTGTTTGTTCCTATGTTCCCTGCAATTGGCTGGCAACCAGTTCAGGGTGTACCCCGCCTCCTGCCCGATGACAGCTGGGATAGGCTCCAGCACGCCCGCGACCCTAGTGAGGAGAAGCGGCTCAGAAAATGGATGGATGGATGGATGGATGGATGGGCAATTTAGAGTCTTCAATTAACCTACCCTGCATGTTTTTGGGAGGAAACCGGAGTGCCCGGAGAAACCCCACACAGGCACGGGGAGAACATGCAAAACTCCACACAGGCGGGGCTGGGATTTGAACCCCCAGTCCCCAGAACTGCGAGGCAGATGTGCTAACCAGTTGTCCACCGTGCCGCCTTAATTTTATTATTAAATGTAACTTTGGTTATTATCAAGAATACCACGGAAAATGGCTTGCGCTAGATATCAGCTTTTGCATAAAACTCTTATGAGCTACTTTTGTTGTCATCATTACATTTGTCCAAACAAAAGTACCTTTAGTTGAACCAGACATTAAAAATGAACAAGAAACTGAAGAAACAAGGGGTGTCAAATATTTTTTACATGACTAGATTTTTTTCTATTTCTATATTTATATGTACTTTACTTATACTTAATACTGTGTATTTCAAGCTTTTAGTGTGCAGTATTCTTGTATTTGACTGCATATGAATTCTCCTCTCTTCAATAATACATTGTGCACCCACTCAGTGCAGTGCTGTTATTCATTGCATACGAAGTCACGACACTCAAAAAGTGGACCTTTTTGCTTCACTTGGATACTAAGTGGTTTTGCTTTTGCATTCGGCTGGCTTTTTATTCTTGAACTCCCCGATTTCCAGCGTGGTCTCCGACAATGAGTGTAGCCTCCAAGCTGGGCTTCCGTGCGTCTCACGCTCTCTATCTCCTGCTGGTAACACTGACTCGTGTGCATCGAATGCAGTTTCCCTAACAGCACATGAAAATCCACTGCATATAACACTGACTTTGGTCACATATCCTCGTGAGCTTCGAACTCTGAGGTTACGTTCCGGTGGCTAACGCGTTCTAACTTGTCTGCAGGCACTAGTCGGCAGTGTGGAGCAATTTCATTCTCCTGGATCCCACACAGTCAAAACACATAACTTGTCGGAAGACAGGCAGTCATTGGCAGGGGTGAAGTTAAGTGGTGCGTAGGTGTGCATGAGCACTGAAAATATTCAACGTGCACCCAGTTGAAAAGTGCTTTTGCATACCAAGCATTTTGCATTGTATTTTTGGGAGGTTTTCATAGTGTTTTTTTTATTTACATTTTTTTTTCTCAGCACAGTGGTAGATGGGGCTCTAGTAAAATATGTGCTAGCAGGAAATGAATTTGAATCATTTATATTTGAATTTCTAAACTTGAATAATTGCATTTAAAAACTGTTTCTGAATAGTATAATTTGAAATAGCTTTTATTTGTTTGGAACTGAAGTCCAATGAATTTGAAAGTGAATGCAAGATTATTTTATCAGCAATGAAATTCAAATTATATATTTTCACATTCAGTTTGATCATTTCAGATTCAGTTAAACAAATAAAATTTCAAGTTAGCTTTGACAGACATCTGGGGACTGAAGGAGTAGCAATCAATCGGCGATACACAGATCTCTTTGGCCAATCTGTGCCTTCGTTTTTGAGCACGTGACATAGGGATCGTAGAGTCAACTCTTTTAACCAGCTACAGTATTTTAACCTTTGTAGAATGCATAATATGGGCAGAAAGAGACAAAAAAAAAGGTGCTTCCTTTTGAACATTGGAAAGGCAGTGTATTGTAGGAACATATCACACCGACAGGACAAAGTTGTCTGTTTTTTTTCCCAACATAATGTTATTCAGGCATTGATCTCCATGCCTGATGCTTTACTGACACCTAGGGGTTGAAACAGCACCACATCTCGATACAGACAGTACTCTTTCAAATTAATTTAGGGCATTTACATCAATGTATTGTAGTCCATTTTTTTGTGGCATTTTGTGGACTGATGTTTCCCACCAAAGACAAATCTGTTAAAAAGTTAGAGGGCTGAAATTTTCTTCAAATAAGTAGAGAAAGATGTTTTCACTACAAATGAGATAAACTCACTGGGTAAGATTTCTCATTTTTGTTGTGCATTGTTTTATGATGGTGAAAATTTGGACTCTGAATCTGAATTATTACAAATATATTTGTTGTCATTGGAAAATGTTGGTTTTGGAGCGGA
Source organism: Phyllopteryx taeniolatus (assembly GCF_024500385.1). Taxonomy (NCBI): domain Eukaryota; kingdom Metazoa; phylum Chordata; class Actinopteri; order Syngnathiformes; family Syngnathidae; genus Phyllopteryx; species Phyllopteryx taeniolatus. The sequence goes on along the minus strand of NC_084502.1, from coordinate 34,221,466 downwards.
TTGTGTTTGACTTTAAAGGTTCCACTGTATTAAGTTGGAACATGCTTGTGCTTTATTCATATAGTCTTACAGTGGGTACGGAAAGTATTCAGACCCCCTTAAATTTAAGTTCATTTTTTCCCTCATTAATTTACACACACCACCCCATATTGACAGGAAAAACCGGAATTGTTGAAATCTTTACAGATTAAAAAAGAAAAACTGAAATATCACACAGCCATAAGTATTCAGAATCAGAATCATCTTTATTTGCCAAGTATGTCCAAAAAACACAAGGAATTTGTCTCCGGTAATTGGAGCCGCTCTAGTACGACAACAGACAGTCAATTGACAGAGAACACTTCAAGGAGTGTATGCAGATTCAGATTCTTTGCTCAGTAGAAGCACCCTTTTGAGGTAATACAACCATGAGTCTTTTTGGGAATGATGCAACAAGTTTTTCATACTTGGATTTGGGGATCCTCTGCCATTCCTCCTTGCAGAACCTCTCCAGTTCTGTCAGGTTGAATGGTAAACGTTGGTGGACAGCCATTTTCAGGTCTCTCCAGAGATGCTCAATTGGGTTTAAGTCAGGTATCTAGCGGTGCCATTCAAGAACAGTCACGGAGTTGTTTTGAAGCCACTCCTTCGTTATTTTAGCTGTGTGCTTAGGGTCATTGTCTTGTTGGAAGGTGAACCTTCGGCCCAGTCTGAGGTCCTGAGCACTCTGGAGAAGGTTTTCATCCAGGATATCCTTAAACTTGGCCGCGTTCATCTTTCCTTCGATTGAAACTAGTCGTCCTGTCCCTGCAGCTGAAAAACACCCCCACCGCATGATGCTGCCACCACCATGCTTCACTGTTGGGACTGTATTGGACCGGTGATGAGCAGTGCCTGGTTTTCTCCACACATGCCACTTAGAATTAAGGCCAAAAAGTTCTCTCTTGGTTTCAGCAGACCAGAGAATCTTATTTCTCACCATCTTGGAGTCCTTCATGTGTTTTTTTTTTTTTTTTTAGCAAACTCCATGTGGGCTTTCATGTGTCTTGCACTGAGGAGAGGCTTCAGTTGGTTGTGTGATATTTCAGTTTTTCTTTTTTAATAAATCTGCAAAAATTTCAACAATTATGTTTGTTTCTGTCAATATTGGGTGCTGTGTGTACATTGAGGAAAAAAATGAACTTAAATGATCTTAGCAAATGGCTGCAATATAACAAAGAGTGAAAAATGTATGGGGGTCTGTATACTTTCCGTACCCACTGTATGTTCAGTGTACAATTTAATAGGTATACAAGCCCTCCAGGCACTTAATTGTTGAGGCATGATCAATTCTCAGGCCCCCCCTTCACACATCAGCATGACCCCAACCACATGGTCTTCTACGGCGAGTCGTCATGCGAGTCCGACTTAAGTCGCTACCTGGAAAGCCTCAAGTCCTTGTGGCGCAAGCGTTCTACCAGCCGAGAGACGCCCATTGTCATCAACACCATGGGCTGGGTTAAAGGTCAGTAAAATGTTTTATTTAAAATTTATTTAATGTCACCAATAGTTTTTCGTTGGGTCGATCTCTAGGTTTTGGACTGCAGCTGCTAGTGGACTTGCTCCGTTTCTTCCCGGTGTCGCACGTCATCCAATTGGCTCATGCCGGCAACAGCCCAGCTCAATGCCCTGCCCTCACCCCCGAGTTTCTGAGGACAGCCCACGGCTTCCACACGCACCCGCCCACTCAGACGGCGCTGGACGAGTTCACCGAGAGCACACACAGCCCACCCCGCACCTACATTCACATGAGCGTTGAGTCCGATTTTGAAGGCGCAGGCTGCCAGGGGACGGCGTAAGTGCTCGTTTTTCAGCACTGCGTTGTGACATTGTTGGGGTTGCGGCGTGACATTGGCGGCTCACGTCTTCATTTGTTGTGTTGGACAGGAAACACCAACGCTCCAATGAGCAGCGAGAACTGTCACTGCTGGCCTACCTCAGTCAGCTGCAGTCGGCTGATCCAGGACCTGTGAGACCTCTTCACTCCCTCATGCCTTACCAGGTACACATTGTTTGGGGGGGTCAGCGGTACAATCTATTCCAAGTTATGCTGTAGGATTGAAATAAAATATATATATATTTTTTTGCTTTCACGCCTATGTCCAGTTCATCCTAAACCAACTCGATGGGGTTTAAAGTGCAACCAAACAGACCAAAGAAAAGTTGACATTGAGTCTTGTTAACAAGCCGGACAATGAATGAATGGATTTAAAAATAATAATTACAAAAAAATCGGTGAAATTAGGCTTAAAAATGGTCAAGAATTGAGACATTCTTTCAGCTTCCAGATGCTGTGGGCGTGTCGCTAAATGCTCTCAAAATACTGCTTCCCCGCAACTTTCAGCTGCCAATCAAAGACATGCCTCCTCTCATGGCTCCTGCTATGTAGGGAGAGACGCTCACACGGGCCGCAGAGAGACATTTATTGGTGGCCACCCCTTTGTCTCAGTTGAAATTCAGTGGTCCGTTAATCGACGCCGTAAAGAGTCATCAGCCATGACGCATCACGAGGAGGAGGGGGGAAAAGGGGTGTGGGGGGAGTCATCCAGGCAGGATGATCGTGGTACATGTACTTCTGTCGTCGCCAAAATTCAGCCTTAGGCGGCCACAGCCGGATGATCCCCCCTGCCGAATGGCCACCGCATGGAATAAGGGTGCTTAGTGTTTATATAGTGGGGAAGACCTCGTGCCAGAAAGTGTATACACCCCAGCCCGCTGGCGGGCTAGTTTTTAGTGCTGCCCAAAATATTTGGCCAAAAGAGATGAAGAAAGAGTCTTAAGCTATACCTCAACAATTCAGTACTAGATTGTTTTCAGTCTTTACACATATTTTCAGCACTTCAAACATATTTAATGTATTTAGAAACAAAACAAGATTGTGCTGGGACCACTAATAGCACAGGTTATACTAACATATCAACTCACAGGTTCTTACAGGTGTTGAGACACTAAAAAGAATCCCACCGCACCACTCGTCAGTAGCACTGCCTTGTTCATTTCCCACATCCTGTCCTGCCCTTTTGTGTCCGCTCATCTTGTTTTCTTGGTTACTGATTTCATGTCGTCCCCCCCCAATCCACAAATAATATGAGTTGACTGTTGTAATGTTACTTGTGTTCAAAAATCTAGACTGTCTCACTATTGTTCTGCTGTGGTTCTCACCCCTAGTTCCCTTGTCCACTCTATCCCTCTGTCTGTCCCCTAAAACCCTTTTCTGTCCGGCTGCATTTTCAATAAACATCAGAATAATTAAAATAAAATTAAAAATAAGCAAAGTCAAAAATGCTTAAAAAATGTCAAACTCAGTCCCGGGGGCCAAATTTGGCCCACGAAGTAATTATATTTGGCCTGCAAGACAATATCAAATGTGTATTAGAGCTGGACTGCCAGTATATAGCACATGTGCCACTAATATTACAAATCCCAGAATGCTTTGCTAGTGTGTTGGCCCATCGGTCTACACCGGCAAGCCCCTTCCCTTTCTGTTGCTGTCGTTAGCAACTATGCTACCAGTCTCCTCGGGCAAATTTACAACTTCCCCTTCCCAAAAATGGCCAAAAGAACGATGGAAAACAGTTAACTTCCAAGACAGGTCCGAGGCAGATTATGTTCACTAAAGTAGAAGACAGACCTGTTTGTCATGTGCGGAGTAACGTGGCTGTAACAAAGAATATAACAATTGAATTGTTTTTTTTTTTTAATGCCCTTTATCAACTCCTAGGCAGGGACTGTTAATAGTTTGAAGTTTGGGTTTTTATTGAAGGACGTTCTTATTTTTTTTGGGTTGTTTTGTTGTTGGCCTTTGAAAAAAGATTTACATCAAGAAGAAAGGTAGTTTGAGATAGATAAATAGAAGATGGAGAGACAGAAGAATTCATGTTATTTAAATACAAAACAACAAACAAATACCACTGATTTCATTTATCGCAAATTTGATTTCATGTGTTTATAATAAAGTTTGTTTATTCCAGTTTCAGTTTTAAGCAAAATTTAAGTTTGTCGTCATATGATAAACTTTAATGCTACATTTCTGCAAAGAAGGGAAACATGCACATCGCAGTGATTTTTCATTAAATATTGAGTTTGGCCTGCGACGTTGTCCCAATTTTTTATTTTGGCCCACCGTGAATTTGAGTTTGAAACCCCTGCCTTATGTGAAATAACTGCTCGTAAAATTGGGCTAGGTTTAAGGTTAAAGTTAGGATTAGGAATACGTATAACCTACATATTTTATCCAAGTGTTGTTGCTGTAGCGAGTTGCGCATGCGCACCACAGATCGTGCAGGCACCGCACATAGCGTCTTTTCAGGGGATAAACCACCAATAAGTGTTTTCGGGTTACCCCCTAAAAAAAGAAGGAAAAATTGGGGGGGAAAAATCTGCAAATAGGTGAATCTGCAGGTGCCGAAACGCAAGTATCCGCTGGTCCACTCTTAATTCTGAAATGTACCAGATGTACTCATTTGGAACACTGTGTACTTGCTGGGTTGAACTTGAACTAGCTGCTCTATTGATGACATTTTCATGAACTTGAAATTAAACTCTTTGTCTTTAAACTTAGCATGTTCCCTGTTCCCCCTCCTAATTGTTCTAAAAATGTTAGCAGTAAATAGTCCCATGGAGAATCACTTGTCATCTTCAGTAGGTGTTTGCAACTGAGTAGAGAGACCTTTTTTTGTAGGGTTGATTCTGATACGGATTATTAGTATTTAAGGAGGCCGATAACTGATATTTGGAGCTGATCTTCATTTGCAGTAAAAGCGGAATTATTGGTGTCAACATTTAGAATAATACAAACTCCCAACAATTGACTTTGTTTAGATGCCTTTAAGCATGTTTTTCTGGACAGTTTCAGTTTCTTACAACCACAAAGTCGATCATCGAACTGCGGCCTGGGGTGTCCTGGTGGCGAGTGCACAAGTGGACAGACACCCTTATGTCTGAACATGGTGTTCGTAATGGACAATACAGGATGAGCACAGAAGTCCAAAAACAGAAAACCACTCCGGTTGTGGTCATTATGCTCCTCCAGGTCTCACTGTCATTGCCCATGTGAGCATTAAAGTCCCCCAGCAGAACGAGGGAGTCCCCAGCGGGAGCGCTCTCCAGCACCCCCTCCAAAGACTCCAAGAAGGGTGGGTACTCTGAACTGCTGTTTGGTGCATCGGCACAAACAACAGCCAGGACCCGTCCCCCCACCCAATGGGGGAGGGAGGCTACCCTCTCGTCCACCAGGGTAAACCCCAACGTACAGGCGCCAAGCTGGGGGCAATAAGTATGCCCACATCTGCAACTCCAGATTGGAAAAGAGTCCAACCCCTCTAAAGAGGACTGGTATCTGAGCCCAAGCTGTGTGTGGAGGTGAACCAGTCTATTTTTAGTCAGAACCTCTCAACCTCGCACACCAGCTCGGGCTTCTTCCCTGCCAGAGAGGTGACATTCCACATCCCTAGAGCCAACTTCTGTAGCTGGGGATCAGACCGCCTCCCAGCTCGCTATGCACCCGACCCCTTTGGGCCCTCCCACAGGTGGTGAGCCCATGGGAAGGGGGACCTCTTCGGGCAGTCCCTGACTGCAGGCCCGGCCACCAGGTGGTCGCCTTCGAGCCCCGCCTCCAAGCCTGGCTCCAGAGGGGGGCTCCTGTGACCCGCGTCCGAGCAAAGGAAACCTAGGTCTATTTGTATATCATCATAAATAAATACACGTATATAAAAATAGTTCCCAGAAGTTTACCCAGTATTCTCTTATTGGCCGTCGGATTTTTTAAAAAGGCAGATGCCGATATGCGTCAATAGGGCGAAACGGGTCTATTCTTCCAATTTAGCCGTAGTCCCGCTTTTTGTGTTTGTCTCACTCATATTTGTGTTTAAATACCAAACTTTACTGGGTTGTTGATGGGTTTATACACCATTATTGAGATTTAGTCCATATCGAAAATGTCATTGTACCCCCGCAGGTGCCCCACACAGACGTGGCTTTGGGCGTGGTCCATTTCGATGTGGCGCCCAGTGACATGTTCTATGCTGTCAATGCTGGCCTCGTGGGACTCTGCTGCCTGGCAGAGAGGGTGACGAGCAAAAGAGGTCCGGTCTTGCTGTCCCAGGCCCCCCTCTGCCCCTGCGTGGGCCTGGGTACGAACTAATCCTTTCATTTGTTATGTTCACGTTTCAGGTGTAAAATTATTACATCTGTATCCACTGGTAATCATTTTATTATAGTCATACTTATTGTCTTATATTATTGTTGTCTTTTGTGTGGTGTAAGAAAGATCTGCTCTCCTGATTCTTCTAGTCTTCAAAGCCATTTAGCAACCAGTTTCTAAACACACGCTGGTGTTCACTTTGCGTCTTGTAGGTGTGCTGCGAGGGATCGACATGGCGCGAGGTCTCTACTTTGTGCTGACGCCGGTAGATCCCACCGTGCTGCGCAAGGTTAACTGTCTCCTTCTTGGAGCCATGTCGTTGCCCTCCTGTATCTTGACTGCACAGGTCAGACATGCACTTGCTCGTGGGACTACTCACAAAGTTTGGGATACTGTGGTTTTTCGGTTAAATTTCTTAACCACTACACGCTAATAATAGCGATTTTGTGCAGCAGGGCGGTTTCCAGGGGGAGCTGCCTTACGTCACGTCGGACTACAGCTTTGACCTGACTGGTGCTGGAAAGCTGCGGGTCTTCAAGGGACTGCAGAGACAGAGTCAGACATGGACATACTGATGTTCCCGGTCTACAGAACTGAGGGTCAGACTTGTTTTTTTTTTATTTTTATTTTTTATTTACATATAGTCTGACGTGGACTCTTCAGAATGAGAGAAATCTCTCAAAACATGGTTGGTTGTTTTGTACTGCTGGCATTCCAAAGCTGTAACTGAATTCTGGTGTCATATTAAAAGCAGAAACAATATGTTCAGATTTGTAGTTTTTACTTTTGATTAAGACACACATTCAGGCACCATGTGTCATTGGTGGTAGTTATTATAGTGTGTACATGATTTGTTTCACTTTTATAGATTTTCAAGCAAAATTGCCACTGCAAAAAAAAAAAAGGGCTTAATAAGGGAAAAAGGAATAAAATGAGGAATATAATACTTCAGCAAAAATATCTGCCAATTGAACAGAAAATTTGGACTTGGTAAGATTTCTAAAAACAAGTAAACAGCTAAATCTCACACTATAGAATTATGGTATCTCATTTTAAGTTAAACTTTCTCATAACCTGTAATAAAATTTCAACCTTAAGATTTTAAAGGGGGGAAACCCGAAGATAGCTGGGATAGGCTCCAGCAGCCCGCGACCCTAGTGAGGATAAGCGGTAAAGAAAATGGATGGATGGAAATGCTCTTGCTTATAAACTGGTTGGTAAGAAATGCAGGGATAAAATATTTACACACACCTGTTCAAATTCCAGGTTTTTGTAAAAAAAGAGGCCAAATTCTGTCAAAACTTCTTCCACCATTAAAGCCAGGGTATGCAAGTTTTCAAGATTCAAATCTAGCCAAATTTCAGCTCCCCCACCCCGCCTCCTCGCATGTTTGCACAAAGAAAGCTCACTCGATGAAAAAGGAGAACCAGGAAGACAGCGGATCGTCGTGCTCGGCTGGCTGCCTCAGAGTGGCCTTCCGTCGGCCAGGCATACACGACGAGCCGCTGGAAGAGTGAGAATGGAACCCGCTCGCCTGCCTCACTCAGAGTGCACCACAAGCAGCAACGTTACTGGTTTGATGTTGTACAGTGGGGCAAAAAGTATTTAGTCAGCCATCAATTGTACAAGTTCTCCCACTTAAAAAGATGAGAGGCCTGTAGTTTTCATCATAGATATACCTTACCTATGAGAGACAAAATGAGAGAGAAAAAAAAATCAAGGAAAATCACATCGTTTGAGTTTTAAAGAATTTATTAGCAAATGATGGTGGAAAATAAGTATTTGGTCAATAACAAAAGCTCAGCTCAATACTTTGTTCTATACCCTTTGTTGGCAATGACAGAGGTCAAATGTTTTCTGTAAGTTTTCACACACTGTTGCTGGTATTTAGGCCCATTCCTCCATGCAGATCTCCTCTAGAGCTGGGTTAGCAACACAGACTTTCAACTCCCTCCAAAGATTTTTGATGGTGTTGAGATCTGGAGACTGGCTAAGACACTCCAGGACCTTGAAATGCTTCTTACGAAGCCACTCCTTTGTTGCCGTGTTTGGGATCATTGTCAAAAAATGTTTGAAAAACCCAGCCACGTTTCATCTTCAAAGCCCTTGCTGATGGAATGTGGTTTTCACTCAAAATCTCACGATACATGGCCCCATTCATTCTTTCCTTTACACGGATCAGTTGTCCTGGTTCCTTTGCAGAAAAACAGCCCCAAAGCATGATGTTTCCACCCCCATGCTTCACAGTAGGTATGGTGTTCTTTGGATGGAACCCAGCATTGTTTCTCCTCCAAACATGACAAGTTGAGTTTTTACCAAAAAGTTCTATTTTGGTTTTCATCTCCCAGTCCTCTTCTGGATCATCCAAATGCTCTCCAGCAAACTTCAGACAGGCCTGGACATGTACCGGCTTAAGCAGGGGGGACACGTCTGGCACTACAGGATTTGAGTCCCTGGCGGCGTAGTGTGTTACTGATGGTAGCCTTTGTTACTTTGGTCCCAGCTCTCTGCAGGTCGTTCACTAGGTCCCCCTGTGTGGTTCTGGGATTTTTGCACACCGTTCTTGTGATCGTTTTGACCCCACGGGGTGAGATCTTGCATGGAGCCCCAGATTGAGTTAGATTATCAGTGGTCTTGTATGTCTTCCATTTTGTAATAATTGCTCCCACAGTTCATTTCTTCACACCAAGCTGCATACCTATTGCAGGTCTACAATTTTGTTTCTGGTGTCCTTTGACAGCTCTTTGGCCTTGACCACTGTTGAGGTTGTGAACAAGTCTATTTTATACTGATAACGAGTTCAAACAGGTGCCAGTAATCCAGGTAACGAGTGGAGGACAGAGGAGCCTCTTAAAGAAGTTACTAGACTATGCCGATCTGATCGGTATCGGACGATAATTAGCATTTTATGCTGATCGGCTTTCATGTCATAATTCGCCGATGTGATCAATGACGTCATCGATCGGCTCCGCACAAGACATTTAACTCCCTGTCGCCGTTGCGTATGAATCCAAAAGCTAGTTCATTTTTAGCCTTGTCACGTGTCGTCGCGCAGTACTGTAACTATCTGACAGCCAATAAAGTTTTTTTCAATCATGTCGGTTAAAAAATACATCATCGGTGTGGGACTATTTTGCGTTGTCTCAGACAAACACCACGCAAGTTATTTGCAGTCTGTGCACAACTGAAGTACGTTGTGGGGCACGTCATCTAAATCCTTCCACACAAATTTGATCGGGCACCTGAAGAATGTACACGAGGCGCATGCCACGTTCAAGCAACGCAGCATGGGGAAAAAACGGACGCAAACTCTGGACAACACCCGTCCATATAGCCCCCCGGGACAGTGAGAAAGTTAGACTAAGCATGTCATTAACAGTATTTATTAATTTAATTACAGTTAAGTTAGCACCCATTATTTCTGTAATGTTGATCCCCATCTCCAAACTGTTCCCACTAAGTTGGAAATGTCCAAAATACTAGCCCCTGTGCGCCCGTGAAAGGAATCTTGGCATGCTAAACCCTTCAGAGACGCTTTAGCATCCCAAGAGATTTTGGACAGTCAAACAGTTTGTGGATTCATGTTCCAGCATGTCTATGCACCAGTGCAGCACAAAGCAAGGTCCATTAAGACATTGACGAGAATTTGGTATGAACGAACTTGACTGGCGTGCACAGAATCCTGCTGTCAAATCGACAGAACACCTTTGGGTTGATTTTGATTGGACACTGAGCCAGGCCTTCTCATCCAACATCAGTCTGTGACCTCACAAATATGCTCCTGGAAGAATGGGCAAAAATTCACAAACTCATCCCTTAACCTTATTGAAAGCCTCCCCACAAGAGTTGAAGCTGCTATAGTGGCAAAGGTTAGACGAATATCATATTAAACCATAAGTATTTAGAATTGGATATCACTTAAAATTATATGAAAGTCTTGCAAGTGAGCGAATACTTTTGGCAATGTAGTGTACGTGCGGTTGCTAAGCTCACCGCACGGATGTGATAGTTTTTTTTGTGTTAAATGTCTCCGCCTTTCCTAGTTTACGATACTTGTTAACAACAACGCATCATCCTATGGTGAATGTGAACCTCAGGAGTTATGGCAAAAAGGTTTTGGTTTCGTCGGACCATAACACGTTTGGGAGACTTCAAGTGTGTTTTGTCAAATGTAGCTGAACTTGGCGGAGTATCTGAAGAAAACCCACGAAAACTCCACATAGGAAGGCCAGAGTACAAGTAGAGAACCTGAGAAATGCGAGGCTAACATGCTTACTCCTACCATACCATGCTGCCCTCCAATTAGAGAAGTCAATTATCCACAAGGGAAATCAACTGTTCTAGTAGTCTTCACAACAAAGGCAAGCAGGCATGCTGAATTACTAATATTAAAGATTTGAAAGTCATAATACAACCCTAATTCCAATGAAGTTGGAATGTTGTTAAACATAAAAACAGAATACAATGATTTCCAAATCATGTTCAACCTATATTTAATTGAATACACTACAAAGCTATTTAATGTTTAAACTGATAAACCTTACTGTTTTTAGCAAACAGGGTCATGTTTACCAGTGTTTAATCACCTTTTCTTTTAACAACATTCAATAAACGTTTGGGAACAGAGGACACTAATTGTTGAAGCCTTGTAGGTGGAATTCTTGCTTGATGTACAGCTTCAGCTGTTCAACAGTCTGGGGTCTCCGTTGTCATATTTTACGCTTCATAATGCGCCACCCATTTCCAATGGGAGACAGGTCTGGACTGCAGGCAGGCCAGTCTAGTACCCGCACTCTTTTACTACGAAGCCACGCTGTTGTAATTGTCTTGCTGAAATAAGCAGGGGCGTCCATGAAAAAGACGTTTGGATGGTAGCATATGTTTCTCCAAAAACTCATGTACCTTTCAGCATTAATGGTGCCTTCACAGATGTGTAAGTTACCCATGCCATTGGCACTAACACAGCCCCATACCATAACAGACGCTGGCTTTTGAACTTTGCGTCCATAACAGTCCGGATGGTTCTTTTCCTCTTTGGCCCGGAGGACACGACATCCACAATTTGAAATGTGGACTCGTCGGACCACAGAACACATTTCCACTTTGCATCAGTCCATCTTAGATGAGCTGGCGGCGTTTCTGGGTGTTGTTGATAAACGGCTTTTGCTTTGCATAGTAGAGTTTCAAGTTGCACTTACGGATGTAGCACTGAACTGTATTTACTGACACTGGTTTTCTGAAGTGTTCCTGAGCCAGTGTGCTGATATCGCCTGAGGGATCGAAGGTCACGGGCATTCAGTGTTGGTTTTCGGCCTTGGCGCTTACATGCAGTGATTTCTCCAGATTCTCTGAACCTTTTGTTGATATTATGAACCGAAGATGATGAAATCCCTAAATTCCTTGCAATTGTACATTGAGGAACATTGTCCTTAAACTGTTCGACTATTATCTCACGCACTTGTTCACAAAGAGGTGAACCTCGCCCCATCTTTGCTTGTGAATGACTGAGCAATTCAGGGAAGCTCCTTTTATAGCCAATCATGGCACCCACCTGTTCCCCTGTGGGATGTTCCAAACAGGTGTTTGATGAACATTCTTCAACGTTAGTCTTTTTTGCAACGTGTTGCAGCCATAGAATTCTAAGTTAATGATTATTTGCAAAAACAGCAAAGTTCATCAGTTTGAACATTAAATGTCTTTGTAGTGTATTCAATTAAATATAGGTTGAATATGATTTGCAAGTCATTGTATTCTGTTTTTGTTTAACACAACGTCCTAACTTCATTGGAATTGGGGTTGTATATGCATACATACAAAGTAAGACTACAAGAGAGACAATTTGGAAAATACATGGAAAAAGTGGACTGAGTATAGGAAACAAGAGGAGGACATCACTAATGGACAATCAGAACATGGATGGACAGATTACAATTTAATTTGTTTTGGAAAAGTGCCCCCACAATGTAATTTTTGTTATTCTTTTTGGTATTGTTGAAAGAAAATTCCGTACAATGTTATTTTAGTAAAACTTTTTTTTTTGAATTTTATTTTTTATAAATACAAAAATAAAATAAGTCATCATTCCAGTGTGGCCTGAAGGTCCAGAATAAGGTGCAGGGTCATCCCTGTGCCCGATGCAGTCAGACACTAGAGTTAAACTGATAAACTAGCCTTTTAAGTCTATTTATATACTGTGCATCTTTTAGTATTATAGCGTATCTATTTATTAGGTTGGTGGATCCAAACCGTCAAGTCTAGCATAGACTCTTGATGAATTAAAACTGAGCCGGTGTCATTTTCCTACTTTTATTATTGTACTGGAAAAAAATAAAACAACATCAAAAACACATCTTAATTCCAACAAAAAAACCACGTTGAGTCCCTTGTGATACAATGTTTGTTCCATCACTAATTGTCCGTGTTTCGAGGCGGAATCATGGCGCCCCTGATGTCTAAGGCATCAATGAACTCCTTGGAAGATGAGAGGAAAAACACATTGTGTCAGGTACACACATACAGACAACTGGGCCAAATTTGAGCATTTGAGAAGAGTTCACGACTGCAATGTAGTTACCAAACAAGCTAACAGTTAGCCAAGCTTCTTGTATTTTCTGTCAGTCTGTATGCCTCTCACAGGTCAGTATTCGTACTTCGACAGACATTGGAGCGTGTGGTGTGTCGTGTTGGTCATCTCAAGTACACTATAGGAACATCTTCCTTATCATGTGTGGGGTCTCCAAAACTTTTAAAACTGTTGTTAAGAAGTCTGTCTGGGTGTTCCCTGCTTTAGCAGGAGAACTTTTAAAGAGGAAATTATCTGAAAAACTTTCTTACCTTCCACATCTTTGGGCTCATTGAAACGATACACGCATTACGGTTGTCCGATCCTCCAGCATCTATCTCCATCGCCTCCTCCTCCACAGGAGCTGAAAGACGCAACAGAAACAGCTCACTACTGTCATGGATGTAGGTTATTCGCTTTCTTTTGTTGTGAATGACAAATCAATGCATCACCCTTTACCTATATAAGGCAACTTGTCTCGATCCAAACCAATTTGTGCCAAACCATCCTGAAAAGACAGAAAGAGTCACTAGAGGGCAGATGAGCATCCATTTGGATTCTTTGCCTCAAAGAAAACTCACCCTGACAAGGAAAGACGTGTGGAAAATGTTCTCTATTGTCCGTGAAAAGGAGTCGGGGTCAATAACAAACTCGTAATACGGGATCGGCGACAACGCTGTGGTTGAAGCAACGTTGCATTACACGCCAGTACTAGCACAGCAATAAGGCTGTCTGCTGTAAACTCACGGTCCTTTTGATGATAACCCTTCAGCCAGCCGAGGATCCTCTCCACCTCTTTCTCGGTGGCTTCTTGTTCGGCCTCTTCCAGCTTTTTCAGCTGAAACGTGCACAATGTGAGACCAACAGAACAATTTAATACGCTCCCACTTGATGCCAGAAGGTAAATAAGCATATGCTGTATTTTTTAACATTTTTTGTTTGGTGGTGTGCAGTGAGCTATTTCTAGTGTAAAATATGTGCCTTGCCAATGTGTGGCATTTATTCATGAATGGTAGAACACGGGGCAGTTGTGTGTGCGTCTGCATGCGCCTCTCAAAATATACTAACGCTTTCTCCTGTGGAGGGAGGGGGGACAAGCAACTAGTTATAGGGTCTTGGACTTTTTTTCTAGCTTTGTGTCATAGTTACCTGAGTGGGCATGATCCTTTTTGCTTCCTTGCTGGGGGGTTTCCTTTGTCGTGCCATCTTTTGCTTTGGAGGGGGCGGCTCAGCATGGAAGGAACCCAACCTGGTGAGTCAGAAGTCAGTGACGGGGAGTGCACGTGGTTCACAAACATTTTACACCAAGTACCACCATCAAAATACACTAGCGTAGAAGGCCTAAGTGTTTATCAAAAATGAGGCAGAGCTTTTATCACTAAACAGTATATTTAACAGTCTAAACTACTGTAACATTTGCAGTTGAATATAGAAAAATTAAGTTAAAAATCATACGTTTGAAAACCACAGTTCTGAAATATAAAAACTTGAACAAATATACTGTCCTGGATTTTAACAAGTTTAAGCCACTGTCACCTAATACACGTTTGAATATTTAATTCATTGAGTCTTTTGCATACCTCTTGAGGGAACCAGTACTTTGAGAATTGCTGTACAGTACTGCAAACACCCACTCCATTGCGGTTCAACATTCGTGGCCCCACTATATCGCTAATTGTGATTAAAATGCAGTAAAAAGTCAATATGTATGTAAGATAATGAACATTGAGACTGTCTCGGTTTTCATTCTCTTGGGCTCTGATTGGCTGTTGGTAACACCACGCATTCTCGGATAGAACACTTTTTTTGCAGCCCTTTGATGGCCACCAAGCGGCTGAGTCTTGGAAGGCAGCGGGTAGTGAGCCTAAGCGCCAGAAGAAGATAAAACTCCCTGATATGCTTCGGGAAGGGCAGAGTTTCGTGGCCCTTGTTTTAAGAACACTGCACAAGAAAGTTGGCGTCAGCGCAATACAACAACCGGCTACGGAACTCCACACCTTCGGCATTACTGCCATCCAGAAGTATTCACGGCATGCAGTGCTTTCCAATACCGTTGTCGCAAACAATTTCTATTTTATGCATGCAACTTTTTTGTTGTACAAATACGTTTACAAGGTGTTTCATAGTTTGCTTTCATAAGCTTATTTGTGGGAGGAGTAAAAATACTTAAAATTTGTATTTATTTATTTATTTATTTTTAAATCAGGGATGTCCCCCAGTGGAAAAAGCTGGCCGATCCTAATTGCAAGTGGGTCTGCACCGCATTGCCTGCAATAAACAGGGGTTCGATGTACTGCCATAAATGAATCCGGTGAGACGGTTAATGATGCTGCACGCACATGTAGTGGAAGGTCGGCGCTGTCCTAAAACAGTTCTCAGCTCCCCTGGCCAGTCTTTGCCAGGCATCGCTGGGCAGGTACCCACTGACTTGATCTCTCTGCTCCTTCTTCCCAGTTTCCAGCCGGTTGAGACCCATGAAGGAGAGCTGTCAAAGCGATAAAGGCAACCACAGCTTTACGGGGAGTGAATCACTGCATTGATGCCTTTCAAATTCAAATGCAACCAACTGATAAATAAATGTCAATGTCAATGGACGCTGACTTGACTTCATCGACTGCAAAAAGCTGTTGTTTGGATCGGTCCTGCGTGTCAAAGCTGGATTGAAAGACTTAATTTGAGCACAGGTAGTGGCAGTGCTTGATTCTGTCTACGAGTATTTGGTTTAGTATTAGTGTTGGGGTTTTTCTTCTGTGTGGCCCTAACACTCCTAGTTATAATTCAATTTTAATGATAGGCAGACAGATAAAAGTTCATTCCTCTAGAAGGTAATTCAAACATTGAATCAGCTTCTCACATTTAACAGCAGACAATAAACAAACATCACCAAAAATCATAACAGTATTAAAGTGCGATGAGAAGGCACTATGTTGAGCAATGTTCCTTTTTTGCCTGTTCTTTATCGTGTTATTCACTTAGTATTGGACGTTAATTCACATGTAATAGACATAAATATGGTTAATCTATGCTAAAGCATTTAATTTTTATGGCGATTAAAATTATTTTGGGGAAGTTCGTATGACTACATGTTGCATTAAAATACTTTCTGTGACGCTGGTCGTACTTCAACTGGGTGGTTGTTCCTATTGAGATCAATAAAATAACTCAAAATATAGCCATCATAAAAACCTTTAGTAATTGTCCGGACTATATTTTAAGTAACAGTTTAAAATAGTCATTGTCATACAAGCGTAAGCAGGAGTTGACCAATCTAATATGACACCGTTCTAGACAATACAACTCTTGACCTTGATGAGAGAGGCTGGGGTAACAGTCGCACCAATGCATCATCTGTCAAAAATGTGCAGCCTAGGTGACCAGAGATTCTTCTAAATCATTTTCATTTAAAACGGAATGACTTACAAGGTGCTCAGCAAATACAGTGAAGTCAAAAGAACTGTCCTCATCTCGCATCAGGCTGGCTCTCTCGTTGTTCAGGTCTGTGGCCACAGCAACGAACTTAGAATCCAGCACCGCTTCGCTCGTCTGTCGCACTGTCAAACAACAACTTTGCTGTCAGAGGGTTCCGTGCAGCACCAATTTCTACTAGAACCAAGATTTAAATGGGACATAAACTTTATTTGTTTGTACAGCGAAGGGGCCAAGCCCCAACACGAATTGTGGAAATCCACGAGTAGTTGATGACAACCCCCCCTCCCCCCCAAATGTAATTACAAGTAAAAACCTAAATATACCCCACACAGACGTGCGAGGAAACTGGCATGTATGTTGGGCGCCAGTTTATTATGTTTTTGATTCATTGATACAAAGATTCATGGGTATCACAACTTATGAGTGCCCCTTACAAGTTTTACGAGCAGTCGCTTAGTCCATTTTTTTGCTCTGTGCTCCAAGCAAAAAGTTTAGGTATGAGCAAGTTTCACATACACCGCCGCTTGGGGCAAGTAAAAACAAACAACAAAATAAATAAAAAGCCTATACACTTTGTCATTTATTGAACAGGACGAAGATCAAACACAAATACAAAATGAAAACACTCCCAAGACGCATGAAAAAGAGGCTGACGTGAACTACGATTCCCAAACAAATGTTTGACTTTTCTTGCCCTGTATGGCCATAAAGCTGTTTTAAAACCGGCCGAACCCAAATAAATACATTTCAAATCAACCCTCAAAGCGTATGTAGTAATTAATTGACAAAGATGAAAACAGAAATTGTTGCTTTAGTTAGTTTTTGTTCCTTTTGTAAACTTGAAATGTAGTTTCAGTAATCATTTTAAGGAAAAAAAATAATTTATTTTGTTGACCTGAGTGTTAAAGTGTCTTTTCAATTTTACTTATCGTTATTTTGTTCTTTGTTTTCCCCCTCGTTCGTTTTTGTTAACGATAACCTTGGGGAAAAGCTGACTGCCCTGGGCACCGTAGCTGTATTGTACTTAACCAAAGAGAGGAAACTGGCAAGAAGTACAAAAGGCGAGCGAGTGTTGATACTGACTATACTCTCGCATTCCCGAGAGAGAGAGACTCCTCGCTTCTCTTTCTATTCCATTTTATATATATATATATACACACACACATATATATATATATACACACATATACAATGTTACTCCATCTACTTTTGCTCATTTGTTTTAAACTTAGGATGTTGTTTTGTTATATTTATCTCCTTTATAATATATATTTAAATTTTTATATTGAGAAATAAATGTTAAATTGAAAAATTCAGATTTTATTATCAAACACTTTTTTTATTACCACATAAACACAAACAAAAAGTACAAAAAATTGGTACCGTTGAGTACCAGTGTCGATTCCCAGGTACCGGGAATTGGTACCGTACCAAATGTCTACTTTAAAAGTTCTGCTTGGTCAATATGAAGAGCTACAATAAAAATGACACATACCATTTACAAACAGTTTGTCTGCCTCTTCCAAAACTTCTGTGAGTTTGTTATTGGAAGGACTCAGCAAATCTTCTCTATTTCCTGAAATAAAAAGGTGCAAGTATAAGACAACAAACAAACAAAGCAACCTGCCACCTCCTCTAAAGTCACTTCAACTCACGGTGAACTGCATCAATGAGGTCTCTGTACTTGCACCTTATTTCCCTCCTTATGCCCCTTTCGTCGCCGTATTGCGAATCCACCAAGTCGGACCCCTCATTGGTCCGCTGTTGGTCTCCGTTGTTGTGGCGAGTGGTGCAGTCTTGCTGGGGCGCTTGCTCATCGGTGGACCGGCGTCTGAGACGCTCCATCGATCAGTCTCTTAAGTGTATGAAATGTATGGTATGAATGGACTTACAGTAATTCGAACATGTACTGTACATCGTTTGCACATGATTCAAATGTGTTAAACCACAAAGAGCATATTTTTTTATTATTTTTTCGGAAAAGAGGGGAAAATTACATTAGTTTATTACCTTCTAATCATGTGCAACCAAAAATTTATGACCGGAGTGCTGGGCATCTACATAAGTGGTTTTCATTTATTACTATCTAGTACATAATTCTTTCTGAACTACTTTATACACTTGGGGTTGTACAGAGTCTGACCGGTGGACATTATTGTGCCACAATTATGTTTAGAGCTTGACAAAGTTAAGCTTACCACTTGGGGGGCATGCCCGGACATGAATTTAAAGCAACTTTTCTTTCAAAACTTTGGCACGATCAAATTGGAGAGCTGGGAATTATTCCACCGAAGAGATCCATGAATATTTGCAAAC
Organism: Phyllopteryx taeniolatus; assembly: GCF_024500385.1. NCBI lineage: Eukaryota > Metazoa > Chordata > Actinopteri > Syngnathiformes > Syngnathidae > Phyllopteryx > Phyllopteryx taeniolatus. The sequence continues at coordinate 34,202,999 of NC_084502.1, read as the reverse complement.
ATCACAAATTCCCACACACGCACACCACGCTGCTGTGGTGGGCCCAGAACAAGGACAGCGTTACCAGTTTGGCCACGTTTTGCAAAAGTTACCTGGCTGCCCTCGCAACAGATTTTTTTTCTCTCACTGTGAAAACCATCGCGCATCAGCGGACGAGGCTTCACTCAGGCCATGTCAATGCTCTCATGTTCTTGTACGCAAACCAGGACCGAAAAACAAAAACTGTGACTAATCAGGACTGTGATGACGATGAGGCTGCAGGCTCTTTCCTGTGTATTGCTTTTCTCCCACATTGTTTTATGAACATTACAGTGTTACACTTCACCTGATAGGAGATGTAGCCTAACATAACGTGTATTATAGTGTTAAATTAGTTAATGTAAAATGTAACAGCTGAGTTGCTTCTTGATGATCCATTTTCTGTTCTGAGTTGTATAGAAGCTGTCTATTGTCAGTGAAAATGGATTATTACAACGCATTTCTGTGATTTAATTCCTGAAAACATTGGTCACGTCATCAGCAAATAGACTTTCAAAAGTGTCGACTTAGAAAACAACTAAAGTCATGCAACCCCCCACATTCACAAACATTGAACCATCACATTTCTATCAATGTAGACCATAGCTAACATATACAGCGGCTGAAATAAGCTTTTAACACGTCACCATTTTTCTCACTTTCACTTTCTCACTCATTTCAACAGATCTTGGGAACAACCCAAATAATCCATACATACAAAGAAAGTAGAACAAATAAGATCAGAAATTGTGTGCAATAATGTGAAATGACACAGGGAAAAAGTATTGAACACGAAGAAAAGGAGGTGTAAAAAGGCATGGAAAGCAAGGACAACACCTAAAATCTATCAATCATCAAACATTAATCCAGGCCCTTGTCAGTGCAAATGAATATCAGCTGCTTCAGTCCTAATTGATGGTCTACAAAAACATCTCATTGCCAAGGTATGAGTCAAGACACATCTCATGATGGGTAAGAGCAAAGAGCTGTCTAAAGACCATTGCAAATTGTTGCAAAACATAGCGATGGCATTGGTTACAGGTGCATATCTAAGCTTATGAACGTTCCAGTGAGCACGGTTGGGGCCATAATACGTAAGTGGAAAGCCAATCATAGCACCATGAATTTGGCTCAATCACGTGCTCCTCGGAAGACTTCTGACAGAGTAGTGCAAAGAATAATCAGAAGAGTCGTCAAAGCGCTCCACCACCTGTGGAGAGCTTAAAAAAACCTGGAATTAGCAGGTACTGTTGTCACGAGGAAAACAGTGAGTAAACCATGTGAGCCATGACCTGTATGCATGCTCACCACGCAAGACCCCATTGCTGAAAAAAAAAAAAAAAGCATTTCAAAGCTTGTTTAAAGTTTGCTGAACAACATTTGGACAAGCCAGTTAAATACTGGGAGAATATAGTCTGGTCGGATGAGAGCAAAATTGAACTGTTTGGATGCCATAAGGGCGGCACGGTGGGCGACTGGTTAGAGCTTCTGCCTCACAGTTCTGAGGAGCGGGGTTCAATCCCCGGCCCCGCCTGTGTGGAGTTTGCATGTTCTCCCCGTGCCTGCGTGGGTTTTCTCCGGGCACTCCGGTTTCCTCACACATCCCAAAAACATGCCTTAATTGAAGACTCTAAATTGCCCGTAGGTGTGACCGAGTGCGAATGGTTGTTTGTTTATGTGTGCCCTGCGATTGGCTGGCAACCAGTTCAGGGTGTACCCCGCCTCCTGCCCGATGATAGCTGGGATAGGCTCCAGCATGCCAGCGACCCGAGTGAGGAGAAGCAGCTCAAAAAATGGATGGATGGCTGGATGGATGCCATAATGCACACCCCGTTTGAAGGAGAAATGGCACTGCACATCAGAATCAGAATCATCTTTATTTGCCAAGTATGTCCAAAACACACAAGGAATTTGTCTCCGGTAGTTGGAGCCGCTCTAGTACAACAGACAGTCACAAGTTTCCTAATTATCCATACAGCTTATCCTCACTTGGGTCGCGGGTGTGCTGGCGCCTAGATCAATTATCTTCAGGCGAGAGGTGGGGTACACCCTGAACTGGTCGCCAGCCAGTCGCAAGGCACATATAGACAAACAACCACTCACACCTACGGGCAATTTAGAGTCTTCAATTAACCAACCATGCATGTTTTTGGAGAAACAGGAGTACCCAGAGAAAGCCCACGCAGGTACGGGTATGATTTCTGGGCAGATAATTCTGATATATTTTTGACATAAAAAGTGTCATAAAATCCTTAATCCTTTTCCAATTCTTACAAACTAGGGCTAATTGTATTCGTGTAACAGTTCTCTATCTAACCCTACTTTGATATAAAGGCATTTTAATAAAGAACCTACACCTACTTATTGGCTTTGTATATTAAGATTTTGGCCAAAAATTGGTGCATTTTCATCGGTTATAAAAAGTCATAACTGTCTTCATTTTGTCACAGGAAAATGATACATTTACCTCTGAAATTGTCTTACATAGCCATGTCTCTGATATTGGTGTTAATGTCTCGTGTAAATCAATTCAACTTCAACATTTTACACACATACCTCTAACATGACATTGCTGTGGGAGTTTCCTCCAAACTGGTGCTAGCAAAAACCCAACATTAGCAAATTAAACAACGTGCTAAACCACTTTAGTCCAGAGTTTCATACTTTACGCTGTAGCACCGGCTGGGGTTGTTCGAGCTTTGCTCCTTGTGTCCAAGATGAGCCCCAGGGCGCTTCTGCCTGGATCGCCTACAGCCTTCTTATTCGAGCCTACAGCTACAATGCCCGCCGTAAACTGACGTCGCGGCTGACTCGTAGGAATCCCACTAGCCTTGTTGGCAGGACACGCTCTGCTGCAATATGATTGGCTCCTGAACACGCGCTGCTGCAATATGATTGACTGAGAAAGTCTCTCTCGCACGCGAGGGAATGGGCAATCGTCATATTACGTGGTTTCCGTTTTGGTGGTAAATGACGTAACACAACAGGCGTTCACCCATAGATATGAACACGAGATAGGCCAGCGCTGCTCTCAACCATAGATATCTTATGTAGTATTGAATCACGTGGCATAAGCGGTCTCTGCGGTCGTTTAGGGCTACATGTATGTTATGTCCAGTGGCATATTTATGCCTCTTTTAAGGGGGCTTCAGTGTATCAGTCACCATTTTCAACACGTTGACCATAACCAAGAACGACAGCTCTTCACTTTTTGCAGCTGAGCTGAGTAGATTCACAAATGACTCCCCTCCAAAACCTTTGGCCAATCACAGTGAAGATTGATTGATATCAACATGTGACCAATCACAGCCAAGTAGCAAGGGATAACCGTCTGTTTTGCATTTGATTTAGTTTTTCGAATTCGAGCACAATGTCAAATAATATCAATGTTGTATCCGTAAATGCAATTTATGCTGATAAAGACCACCTGCATCAATATTTTGACTGCCTCTTTTGCTTGGTTTAGGCGGACTTTAAGTGACGTCGAAAAAAAAACAATGTAATATTTCTGCTCAAAATGCCAACAAATAGAAGTTTCAAAGCACCACAACGCGTGAGCACCAGCACCAAAGCGGTCGTAAATCTGTGGAGTCCAATACCTATGGAAAAAAATAAATACAAATGTGGGCCCCCCGTTGACGAGCGTTATTTCAGGGGAAGAAAACCTTTGCACAGGGGATGAGTTTTGCACACCACTATTTTGGGGCCACATATGAAATCTCATTTACGGCCACCGAATTTGCACATTTATTTAGTATTTGCCCTCTGCCATCCATACGAAAGTATATGTGAGTAAAATACTGACACAACATCACAGTTGGTGTAAAGGATATCATTACAAGATTTGTATTTTAGTCTCTAGGCTTTGTGGTCAATCTTATTCTAATTGGAAAATTTTGCAGATCTAAATGAGAATCTCCAAATCCCCTCAAATTTTTCAAATATTTTGTGGATTTTTTTTTATTTGCATAACAAATACCGTAAAAGTAACAAATAATGAGAAAAGCATTTACAAGTAACAATACTTTGGTTACTTATATTTATATTTAATAGAACTTGAATGAAAAGGACTCTAGTGTCCCTTCTACATTAGCCGTACACTCACTGTTTTATCACGCTGCACTATTTGCATACCGTTGTTGTTATTTGCATACCTACTGCCCACTTATGTGTCTGAGAACTCTCTGCACCATTTGCACAATCGTCACTGTGCCAGATCATTGCACTATTAGTCACTTTAAATGTCTCTAAATTGCTTGGGGACTGCATCGTTTGCACAATTGCCACTATATCGGCATCACCACACTAGTGGTACACTTTCATTGCTTAGTGAGTCTCCACACGTTTTTTTTATGTCCTATTTGTTCATAGCTGCTGTTTGTCGTCATTCTAGAGTTGGTCCAACTAGTGGGAGACAAATTTCTTGTGTGTCTTATAACTTACTTAGCCAATAAATCTGATTCTCATTCTTGTGTGTTTGTTTGTTAGTTTTGTTTTGTACTTTAATGTCAAAACCATGTTATTTTATTCTCTGCCTATGTTTGAATGTTCATATGTTAATAAGTATTTCAACAGAATAAGTAATTCAATAGATCTAAATACAGATCTCTTCTATAACACGAGATAGAGCCTTAGAGTGGCCGCTGTGTGTGTATTTTCAGTTTTTTTTTTAATTCAAGGTTTACGATTTTTCCCTCCTTGAGCAGTCCCCTTATCGTGGTGGAGGGGTTTGTGTGTCGCAGTGATCAGAGGATCTAAGTGGTCTGGGGCTTTATGCCCCTGGCAGGGTCACCCATGGCAAACAGGTCCTAGGTGAGGGACCAGACAAAGCACGACTCAAATGAACCCTTATGATGTTTATCATAAATGGACATCAGTTTCCCTTGCCCGGCCGCGGGTCACTGGGGCCCCCCTCTGGAGCCAGGCCTGGAGGTGGGGCTCGAAGGCGAGTACCTGGTGGCTGGGTCTGTACCCATGGGGCCCGGTCGGGTACAGCCCAAAAGGGTAACGTGGGTCCCCCTTCCCATGGGCTCACCACCTGTGAGAGGGATCATGGGGGTCGGGTCCAGTGAGCTGGGCGGTGGCCAAAAGGCAGGGACCTTGGTGGTCCGATCCCCGGCTACAGAAGCTGGCTCTAGGGATGTGGAACATCACCTCTCTATGATTTTTTACAGGCTGTTCGATCCCTGTATGACCAGTGTCAAAAGGTTGGTCCGTGTTGCTGGCAGTCAGTCGAATTTCTTTACAGTGAAGAATGGACTCCGCCAAGGCTGTCCTTTGTCACCGATATTGTTCATAACTTTTATGGACAGAATTTCTAGATGCAGCCAATGCGTGGAGGGGGTCTGGTTTGGTGGCCTCAGTATTGCATCTCTGCTTTTTTCAGATGATCTAGTTCTGTTGGCGTCATCAAGTCGTGATCTCCAAGTCTCACTGGAGCGGTTCGCAGCAGAGTGTGAAGCAGTTGGGATGAAAATCAGTACCTCCAAATCTGAGACCATGGTCCTCAGTCGGAAAAGGGTGGCGTGCCCTCTCCAGGTCGGGTATGAGATCTTGCCCAAGTGGAGGAGTTCAAGTATCTTGGGGTCTTGTTCACAAGTGAGGGAAGAATGGAACGGGAGATCGACAAGTGGATTGGTGCAGCGTCTGCAGTGGTGTGGATTTTGTATCGGTCCGTTGTGGTGAAGAAGGCGCTAAGCCGAAAGGCGAAGCTCTCAATTTTTACCGGTCAATCTACATTCCTACCCTTACCTATGGTCACGAGCTGTGGTTCATGACTGAAAGAACAAGATTCCGGATACAAGCGGCCAAAATGAATTTCGTCCGCAGGGTGTTCGGGTGCTCCCTTAGAGATAAGGTGAGCAGCTCGGTCAACCAGGAGAGGGTCAGAGTGGAGCCTCTGCTACTCCGCATTGAGAGGAGCCAGATGAGATGGCTCGGGCATCTTATTAGGATGCCTCCTGGACGCCTTCCTGGTGAGGTATTCAGGGCATGTCCCACCGGGAGGAGACACCGGGGATGACCGCAGGACACGCTGGAGAGACTATGTCTCCCGGCTGGCCTGGGAGCTGGTTGAAGTGGCTGGGGAGAGGGAAGCAGACTTCCCTGCTAAAGCCACTGCCCCCGCAACCCGACCTCAGATAAGCGGAAGAAAATGGATGGATGGATTATGAATTTTTTCAAGTAATTGTTTCTGTATTTTTTTGTATATTCCTAATAGTTAGTTTACTAATTTAACAATGCCGAAAATGATTTTTGTTAACGCTGACTTCAGATTCATTTGTCACTGACTGCATTTATTTATTTTGTGCATTTAAACAACTGATCTCATGCACAAACTGATCCCCAACTGAGCAGTACTACACTTTGAAGCTATTCTGTACCTTTGCAATCATGCTACTTTGTTTTGTTTTGCTGGAGCTGTGGTCATCTTCACCTGCACTTCATTTGGATTTGAACTCCTGACTTTGCTGGGGAGGAAAAAGCATGTCTGTCTTAACAAAACCCCACTTTTTGTATTCCTGTGCAAAACGTTGCATCAAATCTGTTCTAATGAATGAGTTCTAATGAAATCATTCAGTGATTCATACTGTCTGAGCAGTTTGACATTCCTTTGTTTTTAACCTTACGAACAGCAGAGAAAGAAGCTCTTACAAATGTGCCGAGAAGAGAGTGAGGATAATCCTGCATGTTGTCAGGTGACCAAGAATTAAGGAAGTCTCAAGACTGTAAGACAACCAGACACTAAGCCATTCTGCCGCTTATGTGACTTAAACACTCTTCAGCTATTCAGATGAAGCTGTAGAAGCTTACTAAAGACAAGGGGAATGTGTGTCCCAGTATCACGGACATTACCGCTCTCGTGCTGGTGAAGCACCAGGAGGACGACGACCCCCTTTTAGTCAAAGGGAGCAGAAAGAAGGGGAGTCAGAGGAGGCACGGCGGAGAGAAGAAGGAGGTAGAAACTGGAGGCCCGCTGGAAGGCAGACAGTGCGTCAGAAGAAGAGGGAGCAGGAGAACTTAAGCAGGAGGTGATGCTCCGAAAAGGTCTGGAGGAACCTGAAGGAGCAGGTGGAGGTGCAGTACAGAGAAAAGATAGCAGCTGCATAGAAGGAGGCAGAGGAGAGGAGATGCTTCCACACAGCAACAACAGCCAGGTGTTAAGTTGACTCTCACAGTCAAATTGGACCCTTGCTAAAATTGTATATTGATAGCTCCACAGTTGTTGTGAGGATAATTACATATTTAACACTTTAACAGTTGCATGTTTAACCCCTCTAAACTTAAAAAAACAAAACATTTTGAGAATTACAACTTTACTTTTTAGCTTCACTCCATACAGTGTCAGGGACCTGGTGACTCCTTTGTTTTCCAAAGATCAATGTTGTACACAATTGTTTGCAGTAATGTGTAGACCGTACACTGTCCTAAAACAGATTAGACAACATGCGTTTGCCTGTCTAAAGGATGTACAGTGGTACTTTGATTTGAGTGTGCGGCACTATTTTATTTATTTATTTATTTATTTATTTATTTATTTTGTTGCTTTGTGTTTAAGATATGAGCAAGCTTCAGATATGCTGCTGCTTGAGTCAAGTATTTTTTTTTTTCAACTGAAGTGTAAAAAAAAAAAAAACAACAGCCGCCAATGCACTTTTTAGCCGTTTATTGAACAGGACAAACAGTCAAACACAAATACAAAATGAAAACACTTGCAAGGAGCATGGAGGAGAGGCTCACACCTGCCAACCCGACTTACTCCAGGTTCCTGACGTCACTAAACTGCACCACTTAAAAGCACATCGACACACGAATGTACTGCACCGTGTGTATGTGTGTGAGAGACTTTAATCTTAAAATCTCTTTATTAAAATCACTTTGCTACTTTTCATGGTCTTTTATTTTTTTTAACAGTATTTATTCAATTAAAGTCAATCGCGTAAGGAGTGTAGTCATACATTAATTCATCTTCAATCCCCGGCCCCGCCTGTGTGGAGTTTGTATGTTCTCCACGTGCCTGCGTGGGTTTTCTCCGGGCATTCCGGTTTCTTCCCACATCCCAAAAACATACATGGTAGGTTAATTGACAACTCTAAATTGCCCGTAGGTGTGAATGTGAGTGCGAATGGTTGTTTGTTTGTAACCAGTTCAGGGTGTACCCCGCCTCCTAAACGATGATAGCTGGGATAGGCTCCAGCACGCCCACGACCCTTGTGAGGAGAAGCGGCTCAGAAAATGGATGGATGGATGTTAATTTACCTTGGGAAAGAGTCATTGATCGATCAGTTTTTCAGCTGCAATAATGCATTTATATTTGGAGAAATGTCCTTGTTGTTTAAGGATATGGAGAAGCAGCAAAACATGTGTGAATTCTGAGTACATTAAATGATGAGGTGAAATTCTCATCTATTCTTGTGATTAACAAGATCCTGTTTGATGTGTAATTTAACAACATTTTTGTATGGGTACACTGTTTGGTTGCTGAGATGCTCCTCCAAACTGCAACATGACTTGAGCAAATAAAAGAACACTCAGGATTAGCTCCAAGCACAATGTGTAGCTCCGGAGGAAATCTGGGTAAAAATGTGGGTTTTCGTTAACTAAGCTAAAATCGTATAAATAAGTCATCAATTCATTTTCCGTACCGCTTATGCTCACTAGGGTCGCGGGCATGCTGCAGCCTATCCTAGGTATCTTCGGGCGAGAGCCGGGGTACACCGTCAACTGGTCGCCAGCCAATCGCAGGGCACATAGAAACAAACAACCGCACTCACATACACGCCTACGGGCAATTTAGAGTCACCAATTAACCTACCATGCATGTTTTGGGGATGTGGGAGGAAACCGGAGTACCCACGCAGCCACGGGGAGAACATACCAACTCCACACAGGCAAGACCGGATTTGAACCCAGGTCCTCAGAACTGTGAGGCGGAGGTGCTAACCAGTCATCCAGCGTGCTGTCCGTCTAAATAATAACAAATAAAATCATAAAATAATTTACTCTGTGTGGTGAATATATGAGTTTTTTAATTTAACTACAGAAATACACCATTTTTGAGATGCACCTTTATTTTTATTTACAAAGCAATACATTATTATTATTAGTAGTAGTAGTAGTAGTAATTTAATTTAATTTATTGCTGTACGCCTGAATTTCCCCTCTGGGTATCAACAAAGGACATTTTATCCGAAACTGCGATTCAGCACCCCTAGAGGCACTCGCCTGGCAGTGCAGAGCAAATCGCTACATTGGATGAATGGAAGGCGGTCGGCGAGTGTTTGGAGTGGAAGACACGAAGCTAAAAAAGGAGTAGAACTTGTTTGAAAGTTCTCTGATGAGAGGCGCTTCCTTTAAAGCACAACCGTGGACATTTATTTCTAGATTCATCCCTCCCCGTGGGCATCAAACTTGCAAGCCGAGCCCAACGAACGGCGATTTCAGCGAGGAGCATTTAATTTTTAAATGTTAAACCACGGCAACAGGTTACGATGTGCGTGTTTTAGTTGACGTGAGGACATAGGCTATCTTAAAAACACGCACCTTGGTCACACTTCGCCTTCCACGCGCTCGGCGTGATGTGGAGGTCGAGCCGAGCCGAGCCGAGCTTCACGTCTAGTGTGCAGGACAATGTGGGAGAGCTTTTGACCGGACAGCTAGCCAAACTGAAACTTCACGGGGTGATTAGCAATTAGCATCGGAGCACACCGGCACGCGAACCTGCTCGGAACCGGTGAGGGTTCCCCCTTTTCTGCCTAACCACCACAGCACCACCACCCAAAAAAAAAAAAAGCACGACCGCATTCCTTCATGGTTCCGAACAAGTGGACCATGAATTCAGTCCTGCACAAGTCGCCTCCTCGAAGCTGGCTTGGACTCAAGTTGAGGCTCAGTAAGTGACTACTGTATTTTTATTTTGGAATTTTAGCTATTACAGTACTTATGAGGCCTTATATGTATTTTCTTTTGGAATTTTAGCTCTTTAAGGTAGTCGTGAGGCTTTATACGTTGTTGTTTTGTCTCTTATTTGTTCAAATGACCTAATCAATCCATCATTTCAATTGGATACTGTCTTGTTCCTAGTGACACTTGTGCTCCGCACACTTTTGTAACAACGTTTCCTGGATTTTCTGCTTTTATTGATACTGAGGTCCTCGGTTTACGACGGAATTTCCGTTCCTACGGCGGCGACGAAACCGAAATTCAATTTGTACGTAAGGCGGAATGCTTCGTCGTCATCACTAGCCTACATTAATGCAGAAGTAAATAAATCATGACAGTAAATATTTGTGTGAATTCCATTTTTTGGCGTAAATAAAACAATCAAATGAAAAACAGTAAGTACAGCGGTAACTGAGCGTGCCTCCTGACGATGTACGACTTATATAACTGTACTTTAACGCCACGTACAGCAATTAAAACAAATTCTGAATAAAACTGAATGATACGAAAACTGAAACAGTATTTACTAATAATGTAAATCCAATTAATCTATTTCAGACACCCAAACTATTAACAAAAATACCATTTTATAAAGAATAACTGTACAATGTGAATAACTAATAAAATTGATGAATAAAGATTTAACATCACTTTTACCTTTATTGAAGACACATGATGGCGTATGTAAGAGGGCAAGAAGGGAGAGGGAGAAGGGCAGCTTATTGTTTGGAAGGGGAATCTGCCATTTTCGTACTTTGCTATATGAATTTTCTTTCTGCAGTGTTTCTCATCTTCTTTATCAAAGCCAGGGCGGGTGCTTGCATGGTGGCTTATTGGGCAGGTACACTCAATAAATGAGCACAAAAAAGACTTTTAAAAATGTGCTTCTGATGAACGTGCTGTTGTCTTGTGCTGATGCACGCTCAACCAGAAAACAAAGTGCACGTGTATGGGGTCCTTTGTGTGGGGCTCAGTACTGGGAAACGAGCGGCAGAGTCACAAACAGTTTTGGTTGAAACCTGAGCAAATGTTCATAAACTGAGACAATTGCGGATATGAAATTGCCGAAAACCGAATTGTACCAAAACTAGGGCATATGGAAAGTGAGGTTCCACTGTAGTTCAATGCACGCAGTTAACCTTAAACTGTTGAAAGTCGCATCCATGATAAACTGGTAAACCCCAGTATATTAGAACTCTTTGTTGGATTTAAAATGATATGCTGTACAGTTTGAAAGGTTCCTCTATAATGGGGGTCTTTGGTGTATGACGTAGCCCAAATCTGTACGTTTTTAAGTTTGAAGGTGCCATAGTCTAACCGTAGTCTGTCCATTGCCATCTGTTATTTTTACACATTATTAACCAATTGAAAGTGTTCAAAATAGCTTGAGAACAAACCTATGAACTCTCTTGAATGCTTCAACTGTCTGGAAAGTGTTGTAAAACTGCAATCTTCTCTCACTCTGCGGGAGCCGTGCAGCATTATGTCGCATCAAGATTCTGGATGTACTTGAGACAGTAACAAGTGAAAATCGTTAGGTTAGATGCATTTAAGTAAGACAGTTATGTTAATGCTCGCTGCAGAAGGAACTGTAGTGGCACACAGCTAAGTTTGTATGCAGATTCATTTCAGCTTATTATACCACTTAGACAGCTCGTCGTTTTATTGAATGCAATACTCCTTTGGAAAATAGTTTGACAAGATGATATAACATCTTTTGTGACATATGAAAGCCTTTTTCGCTCGATCAGTTTGGTGTGAGCGCAGACTTTGATGTGGACAGCTGGCGCTGTGTTTGAGCAAAATTTTCTTTAGGTTTTAAAAAACTTTTAACTGTTAACTTATCTTTACACTTGTGTGACAAAAAAGTTAAAAAATGTGATTCATGAATGAAGCACATTTGCAATGCGAGTCTTATAGGTTCACTTTTGTTGATGTCAACAAGTTATTGTCCCGGATTGTATTGCGTTTAAACCTAAAAGGTTACACTGTAATTGTCCTCGTCTTATTGTTCTTCAGCTCAATTTCATCACGCTTAGGAGCTGTGTCTCTTTTGGGATTGATTAGCTTTTACATTTTTGGGCCTGAACCATTGAAATTTCTGACTTTTTTAGGCAAGAACATCAAAGGTGAGATCAAGCCATCAGATTCAGAATGCGTGTCCAAAAACCACACAAGGAATTTGTAGCTAGTAGTTGGTGATACTCAAGTAAAGTACATAGGAACAACTTGCAAAGGCTGGATTTGCACTGCATTGTCCAAGTAACACAATTGTGTTTTTTGCTCTCAAGTGGCACAGTTGGGATATGCACCATGGCATGGAATCGGATAGCTTCAGATCAAAATCAGGCCTCTTCCAAATGTGAATAATAATGGACATCTGCCAATGTGAGGGCAGCGAAAATACACACATCTGATATCCCCTGTCAATGCAAGCTTGATGTCATGAAAATACATAGATTGGTGACGTATACTGACACAAGTAAACACACTTAAACACGCCCATTGTAAATATAAAATACAGGGAAAACATCTTAAACACGCCCATTGTAAATATGAAATACAGGGAAAACTGACAAATATGACAGTTATGGTACATTAGAGGTGTGTCGGCGATTCAATAAGGAAAATAATTGCTGACGGGAGCCAGTGAAGTAATGTGGAGGTTACCCTCATTTCAACCATTGAGAGAAAGAGTCAGCCCAGGCCAACTAATGTAACATTTAGTATTTGTAATATTTTTGTATTATTGTTTACTTCCATCTTGTGAGAGCCCGGTGTTAAGGTTTATAGAGTTACTAGCAATTTGGGCATCCGCACATATAGGTTGGTTTATGTGTTCTGTCAGAAAAAAAAGAAACACTTAGGCACATATTGGATATGTGTCACTTGAAATGTAAATATAAATAGATAGCAAAGTATGAATCACACCATCCATCCAGCCATTCATTGATTCATTCATTTTTCTATACTGCTATCTCATCGAATGGCAATGAGCTATGGGGTCCCTCAAGGGTTAGTTCTTGGACCCCTCCTGTTCAGCCTGTATATGCTACCCTTGGGTCAAATTCTTCAGAACTTTAATCTTGACTATCATAGCTATGCAGATGACACACAGTTATATCTAGCAGTGTCTCCAGATGACTACAGTTCAATTGAGATGTTGTGTCACTGTCTAAAAGAGATAAATATCTGGATGAGAAAACATTTTCTTCAATTAAACCACAACAAAAGTGACATAATTGTTTTTGGCAATAAAGAAAAGAGAATTGCTGTTAGTAAATACCTGGAGTCACTCTCTTTAAAAACCAAAGACCAATTCCGAAACCTTGGTGTTCTGATAGATTCCGACCTGACTTTCAACAGTCACATCAAATCAATTACTAAAACTGCTTTCTACCATCTGAAGAACATATCCAGAGTGAAGGCTTGCATGTGTCAAGCAGACGAGGGGCCTCATGTACAAAGACTTGCGTGGATCTCCTACTAAAACGCGTACGCTCAAATCCAGAAAACATCGTAGGCACAAAAATATCCAGATGTATGAAACTCTGCGTACTCATGAATCCAAGCACATTTCATTTGTACATTCCAATCAACGTGGAAATGAGCGCACATGTTGGAGTAGCCGACTCCTCGCTTTCCACGCCCTCATTTGAATATGCAAATCACATTTAAATGAACCCTGCACCTGAGATGCCGATCTCTGCATGATCAGATAAAAAGGAAAATGAGCAAAGTAATGAAGAAAAAGAATTTTTCGGAATGTGAAGTTGCTCAATGAAGTGGAGGTGCGCAAGAAAATCCTCTTTGGCACGCTGTCCTCCGGCGTTAACAACACACGAAAGAGGAGCGAATGGGACAGCGCGTGTGCAGTTGTCAATGCTGTGGAGACAGAATAGCGCGCACACGCTAAACTAAAAAAGAAGTGGTCAGACATTAAGGTGGATGTGAAGCGGAGGACAGCTGCAAACTGTGGCCCAAAAAAGGCGGAAGAACCGGCGCGCAGGGCCTCACCCCGTTCGAGGAGAGAATCGCTGCGATCATGGGTGACGCTGCTCTCTCAGGGGTGATGGGAGGACACATGGCTCACTATGATCACCCCACAAGGTTAATACCATGTATTTTTATAACTCATAACAAATGTGTTCATACAGTAACCAACACTCAGCCCTGTGAGATAAAGGTTAATTCGTAAATGTTCTATGTGTGGTATTTCTAATAAATCTTTTGAATTCAAATAGAACCACATCAGCATATCAAAGAGGATATCAAAAACTTTTGACTCCTTTTTGATTACTCCATTTATTATTTTAATACACAGGAGTGGACACGCACGCTAAAAAAATTTTTTTTAGGTGAAGGGGGTAAATTATGTCAATTTAAACACATTTTAATCATGTGCAACCGATGTACATGTTCAAATGAAGTAAATTCAAAGGACTCTTTTTTTTCCAGTGCATGTGCTGGAGTCACGAAGCGATTGTGAGGGCATAGGCATAAATGATTGCCTTGATCAATTAATAGGTGTCCTCACAAATATCAGTGGTTAATTAAATACACTGGTTAACAAATGAATTCTGAGTCCTTGCCTCAATTGCATTGTTGAAATCAAATGTTGCCGGGCATGAATTGTCCATCAGTGCTAATTGTTCATGTCTCTCTGATGCGCAGATTTATGAGAACAGTTTCCCAGCATCACCGCTAAGTGTCGCCAAAGCACCAAAAGCTGCAGAAACGTGCGTACCCCAGCCATGCAGTTGGCGTGAGGCACCGTACATTTCCACGGTGATGTCACTCTTGATACATCTGAACTTTGTCGTGAAAAAGAACGGACACCATGTTTTTGTGCGTTCGCACCTTTTGTACATGAGGCCCCAGGAGAAGCTCATCCATGCTTTTATCTCAAGTAGACTTGACTATTGTAATGGTCTTCTGACTGGACTCCCTCAAAAGAGCATTAAACAGCTGCAGCTCATTCAGAATGCTGTGGCTCGAGTTCTGACCAGAACAAAGAAGTCAGAGCATATCACTCCAATTCTAAAGTCTTTACACTGGCTTCGAGTCAGCTTTAGAATAGATTTTAAAGTTCTGCTACTGGTCTATAAATCACTAAATGGTTTAAGTCCTGAATACATGAATGAAATGCTCATGGAATATAAACCCAGTAGGGCTCTGAGATCGACAGACAAACAAATAGTGGAGCACAGAGTCCAAAGCAAACATGGTGAAGCAGCATTTAGCTATTATGCTGCACACAAATGGAATAAGTTGCCAACAGAAGTGACGTCAGCCCCAAGTGTGCAAGTTTTTAAATTCAGGTGAAAAACTCTTCTTTTTTCTGTTCTTTTTAGAGCATTTCCACTTTTATATGATATTTCTTGCACTGTCAAATGCGCTATATAAATAAATTTGCTTTGCTTTGTTTGTCCTCTTTTAGTGAGCTGGAGCCGATCCAGTCAATTAAAAAACTGACGGGTAGCTTCTGAAGCCACGGTGCTTCTGGCTTTTTTTATTCCTAGTTTTAAAACAGCATTAAATAAGTTAGTTTGATTAGCTAATCTTTCTTAAAATATTTTAAATTTTTTAAAAATAATTATCCTCTCTTGTTCGGTTGTCTGGTCAAGCAGAATGGAGGATCTGTGTTGTATGCCTTTTTATGCTGGAACAGTTTTTCTGTGCAACAGGGGAAGTCAACTAATCTGCGAATTGCCAGCTGAATGTTTCAAGTTCGCCTGCAACCCCATCTCGACTTCACGTGTTGGCACTGTCGGGAGTCAATGGGTTCATACCGTCAACATGATGTTTACGTTTAGCAGCATTAATAGTTTGAGTCTGGAACCCTTCAGTGTTCCAGGCCACTGGAGTCTTAAATTGGTCTTAAAGTCACTGGTCTAATCTGGGGCCAGATGTCTTGTCTGGTCTCTGTTGAGTGTCCAAAAGACAAACACAAGTACCACATCTACTTCCGGTAGGGATTCTGAAGCTTCGGGCATCTGTGAGCAGAACACCTTTGTTCCACTGTTATGTTTCTTCCACTTTGGTCAATACAGTAACACTGATGTGGAACACAATCCAGTGCTAAATGCTGGCCTACCTTGTTCCAATCTAGAAACACTTTATCCATTGGAAATAATGGAAATGGAAGTAATCATTTCTAGGCTCAAACTTTTGTTAACACATTTAGCACCTTTGTTGACGCCTAAAACGTTAAAACACTCAGCTGTAACTTTATTGACAAAGGTGGAATGTGGAGGTGAGTCACATAGAAGTTAGTTACTGTTGATAGTATCCATCCATTTTCTGAGCCGCTTCTCCTCACTAGGGTCGCGGGCATGCTGGAGCCTATCTCAGCTGTCATCGGGCAGGAGGCGGGGTACACCCTGAACTGGTTGACAGCCAATCGCAGGGCACATACAAACAAACAACATTCCGCACTCACATTCACACCTACAGGCAATTTAGAGTCTCCAATTAATGCATGTTTTTGGGATGTGGGAGGAAACCGGAGTGCCCGGAGAAAACCCACGTAGGCACGGGGAGAACATGCAAACTCCACACAGGCGGGGCCGGGGATTGAACCCGGGTCCTCAGAACTCTGAGGCTGACGCTCTAACCAGTCACTACCGTGCCGCCTACTGTTGATAGTAAAATATAAAAAAAATAACTTTGAAGTGATGATGCAGATGGTACTGCTTTGAATCTCTCTGGTTACGTCATGCAATTTTGTTTATGTAGTATTATTTGTGTTGTCATGTTCTTCTCTCAATATGCATTGTTTGGAAGTGCTGGGGAAAAAAAAGAAAAAAATAACAAGCAAAACACGCTTACTGAACTGAAGTTTAACACAATATGCTAAGGTCTCACATGATGCTGTTTGAACGCCAAAGCCCAAAATGTAGGTCAGAATATGAGCTGTCAACTCTAGAGACGTCATCACAGTGTTTGGCAAAGCGATTGTCCTCTCAATAGTGTTTCCGGGACTACCCTCATGGTCTACATAGTTTGGTTCGGACTGTTCTTAGTGGACTTTAAACCACTTTAGCAAGAAGTCATTGAGCAGGGGTCTCAAACAAATTTTTGCCATGGGCCACGTTGTTGTTAGGGTTTCCCTCAAAGGGACGTTCTGACTGTGAAACTGTACGTTAATGTAAAATCGCCTCATCCTATTATCAAGCTTACACAACAAATTGATGGATAACTAGTTTTGAAATCAGAAGGATACTAGTTTAACTATTGCAGTGTTTCCCCTATGTTGAGAATTAACTTTTTTAATTTACTTACTACTGGTTGTGCGCAGTGCAGGGTAGCGCCGTGGTGTTTGATAAGCACATATAAAATATATATCCATCCATACATTTTATGAGTCGCTTCTCCTTACTAGGATATATATATATATATATATATATACACACTAAATTATTAGTACAATTCATGGCCATTACTGTGTACTAACCTTGCTTAAATCAAGGCATTATAATTGCACAAATTAATATGAATGCTTCAAAGAATAAATCAATTACAAAATTATTCAAACTATTTACATTGCACCGACATTGCAACAATGCACAATATAAAATATTATGCATTTCTGTTTCACTGTTGCTATTTATCTTGTGGTTTTATTGTATTTGAAGAAACCTACTCATTGCCTGTCTCATGGCCATGATGATACCTCAAGGAATGTATTGACACAAACTGTGTAGGCACTGTATTGACACTGTGTTGGTCACTCAATAGTGACCATAAAGCCATAAAATTCTAAGTTAATGATTATTTGCTAAAAACAATAAAGTTTATCAGTTTGAACATTAAATATATTGTCTTTGTAGTGTATTCAATTAAATATAGGTTGAACATGATTTGCAAATCATTGTATTCTGTTTTGATTTATGTTTAACACAACGTCCCAACTTCATTGGAATTGGGGTTGTATTTTGTTAAAAGCTGATTAAAGGACTGTAATTTTTACAAACAATATTACAATCACACAAAGCCTTTTGTGTGTAATAAACTATTTTTGAAATGTCACATTTTTTGTGAAAATTTCAACATACCTGGGGTACTCACACAAGTATCTGTCAATTCTTCATTGCCATGCCGAGCTTTATAATGCCTCAGCATTGATGAAGTGCTCTTGTTGATGTAAGATAGCTCTGTTGAGCTTCAGGTACAATACAATCAAAAAGTTAATTAGTCTGAAAACAATTCAAACCTCTTACCAGAAAAGAGTACAAACATATTTAATTAAAAAAACTAACAGTAAACAATGCCCACAGGAGAAAATTCTACCTTATATGGCATCAAAAGATCAACATTATTCCAGATTGGGGAAAATTTCTTGGAACAATCCATGAAGTCAGTGGAACAAGGTGAGGGCAAGCAAAACTCCAAAATCCAACAGCAACAGCAAAACTCCATCCAACAAATCCTCAACATACCGACAACAGTTTGTTTCCTTATAAACACAATTTGGCGCGGGACATCCAAAAGACAGACTTCCTGTATCGGTCACATGATTTTTCTTAAAGCGATACACTCATCAATACAGGGTTTCACCCTTTTTCTTCACATTTCTCTGTCTGTCTTGTTTACTCCAGGAATGTCCTTTGCTGCCGTCTTGTGCCAGCAACGAAGCCGCCATGGAGGCGGATTAGTGATGCTAGCTTGCTAGCTAGCCCGGCTAGTAACAGTTCAGAGCCGTGAAGTTGACAGCATGACACAATCTCGTGCTGCGATGCTGATTTGTGTGCATAATTGGACATACTAATCTGCCGACTAGTGACGATAGCTAGCAAGCCTGGCTAATCACGGTGCAGAGCCGTGAGGCAGACAGACAGAGTGGAGCTTTTCCAGGGTTTGTACAGTATGAGCATGTTTTTTCATCTTGGGTGGCTGTCAATTTTCTTGGGTGGCCCACCCAAGTAAAGCCCATGTTGGGGAAACACTGCTATTGCTCAAGTAACTGTAAAAAGGGGTTTGTAACAACAACAACAAAAAATGCTTGCAATATCTCGTTATTTATTACATATGACATTTTGAAATTTTGGAACAGATTTTAATAAGAAATATAGAAGTTGACACGCATGATTTGCTTTCGCAGGTGACATAAAATAATGTGTCGGCTGGATCTGGCTCCCGGGCCTTGAATTTGACACCAGTGTGTCATAGCGTCAAGAGAGTTCATGTTTTCAGGCGAGCAGATGAAAAGTGTGTGCGCTGTTGTGTGCGGGGCTGTGTGCGTGCCCACGTGTGCGTTGGGGTTCTGGCCCACCGCGTGACTTCTTACAGGTCAGACTTCCTCCTCCATTGTTATACTTTATTCTCAACAGTAATTTCCTTTCTCTCTCGTCTGCCTCATCCTAATGTTGAAGCAGGTCACACAGTTTTTTTTATTTTGTTCAGGAATAAGGTCATGCATGTTTGATACTGCAGTTACATGGTTTATATTTCTGTATACTACAAAACGCAGTCATAACCATTAACCTTTCTCCCCTTAATCTGGGAATGCATGGTATTATTTTAGATATTTTGAAATGTGGGTTTACATGTATTTTCAAAGTCCAATGTCAGTCTCACAGGCACCAGAGTTAGATTTTTCTCTACCACCATTTACCGTAATTTCTCGTGTATAATGCACAGCCCCCCCCCCCCAAAGTGTCAAAAACCAATGGTGCACATCATACATAGGTATAGGGGGAAATGAAAAAGACTTTCCCATTTTATAAACGTATGCCGCCATCTAGAGGTTATGAAAAAGCGGTACACGTTCATTTCAAAATGCCACCGCCACCTAGAGGTTCTGAGAGAGAGAGAGAGGTGTACGCTTTCATTCTAATATGCCAGCGCCACCTAGAGGCTATGAAAAAAGCATAGCCTACACTTTCATTCCAATATGACAGGGCTATGTATGACTGCATAATATGTGCAGTTGTGCTCATAAGTTTACATACCCTGGCAGAATTTGTTAATTATTATTTTAAATTATTATTATTTTTAAATACCACTGGTGACTGAACAGCAACCATCATTAATTTCTTTATGGTTATGTTTTGTTTGATGATAATGCTTTTCTGAAAACACTTTGGGAGTTTGTATCTGGGCTCCAGCGACCCCCATCAGAGCACAAAAGCCCTTGTTTTTGATGACAGCATATCGATCTAAATCATCTCCAACTCGCAGCCCTCTACTTGACAAAGTTTTTCTGTGAGTGCAGCCCATGCGTTTTTTTGCAGAGTTGTTGCCCTGATTTTTATTTATTTTTTTTAAATAAATCATTTATAAGACCATAGTTCACGCTCATGTTTGTCGACAAGTTAGCCAAAGCAAATTAGTCATGTGGTTGAAATGTAATTCCGAAGTGACACCAAGTGGATAGAAGATATATCCTCTCAGCCAGTTCCAGTAATTTTTTTCTCAAAACCTGCCGTGACGAGAGATGTTGGAAACGAGCACAGCCAATTTCAAGAAACGTTACTAAGGCAGACATGCTGAGGAGTATACCAGGAGAGGGTCACCAATCTTATGAACTGTTAATAATAAAAATTGAGAAGATTGGATTAGTTTTTTTGTAATACTTGAAACCTTTTTTTGTGGAATGCTTGATGCCGCCCAGAATCACCCAAACTTAATCTCCAGCAGCCCTCAAATAAGTTTAGTTTGAGACCCCTGACCTAAATCCTTAGCAATAAAAGTTGCGATGCATGATGAAATTCGTTTCACCCTTTCAGAGCTGCGGGGAAGTTGTGATAAACTTTCTATTGTTTGCTGGTGAGCAGCTACAACTGGCGGATTCTTCACCTGCCCTAGTCTGTTACCAGTGTACTTCATTTTTGTTTTACATGCCTTACATGTGGAGTAGGTTTTTTCAATGCCCTTTCTATTTTCATATTCATAAAACCTGAAATGCTATCAAACAGTAGCTTTTAACATGGTTATTGAATATCATGCTCAGTGACTGTAGCAAACTAGTTGGCTGCTGCCATCGTCACCTGGTCCGTTCCTTCAGGTTTCCGAGTGGAATGCGTGACTTTCACAGCGGTTGTATTTTTGAACACATAATCATTTTTGAACATTTATGAATCATTATCGAATCGTCACGTGTCACATTGCAATTACAATCGAAAAGCACACCCTTAATATTCTGGCTGCAATTCAGTACTGGATGTTTTCCATTCCATTGTTAAAAGTCATGTAGGGTATCAAAATCATTGATCTGTACCATACAACTCTTCCCATTGAGGTACCAAGCGACGTAGTTGGTTGCCTAAAAGGAGTGTTGCTAGACAGAACAGTGCGTTCGTTGATTGATGGACAGAGAATGGTCACTTCCAGAATGGGAAAAAATAAAGGTCAAAGGTTGTCTTCTTTTTGTAATATAAAAAGAGCTACATGTTACGATGTCCTCCATTTTTGTCCTTTAGTTTACAGTTTTAGTTGAATTAGTTGGGGCCTTACAATGTACTGTATATACTGTACCCCTTCCAAACCTTCAAGTGGACCGGACTGCTTGGTGGAAATGTGAATTTAGATCAGGGATTGGAATGCGTATTATATATATTTTTAATGTGCATGTGTGGATTAAATGTGCTTTGCCTTTCATAGAAGTGTCTCAAAGGTTTTATCTGCTTTGAGAAATGCATGGAGGGCCAGATCAGATGCTCTTTTGGGCCCTATATGACCCACGTGCGGTAGGTTACCCCCCCACTAGATGATTCTACACGAACACACTCGTTTAAAGACACTGATAGTAGTCATTAGTGCCTTTAAACAGCTAATAATCATTTGATGATATTTATTTTTGCTGCGCTTGGCTCACATGAGCTAATGTAGATATCAGATTACAAGCAGTGCAAGTGTTGCGTGAGGGTTGGTGCTTGTAAAGGCACTGTTGTCAACTCTGCACTGCAGTGTCACTTTTACTGTGTTCATTCGCTGATGAAGTCACCGTCATAAACATGCTCACAGCTGGAGGCCTTTCCCCTCTCCATTCTCTTGCGTGTCTTTTCCCATCATTTCTTTCCCCTCCCAAACATGGTTCCTAGTGAATGCTGATCTTAAAACTCCTGGGCTCCTCTTATACTCCCCCCCCCCCCCCCCCCCCCCCCCATCCCTCTTGAAAGTCACTGTTCTTGTGGCACATTGATTTACAGCACTGTTTTTTATAAAAGCTTTGGATATCAGTTGTTGTTTTTTGTCCAAAAGGTGTTCTCAATTTATTTTTATTAAATCTGCATGCAGAACCTTATATCACTAGTGTTAACTGCAATAATTATTAAATTGATATTTCATGGAATTTAGGGTATGTTTATTCAATCTAGACTTTGGGAAAAAAATGGGAACATCAATATCCATTGTAGTTCATCCCCAAGGGATTCCATGGGCTTGTTCTTCCACACCTAATTCATCAAAGCATAGTGTGCCTTTTTGGACCTTGCTTTGTGTCAGGTGTCACCAACCACGGGCACCAGGTAGCCCCCAAGAACCAAATGAGTAGCGCGTGGGCCTGCTGTAAGATTTTATTTTTTATTTTTATTTTTTTAGTTTATGGACAATGTGGACATACATTAATCACTTTGTAGACTTGAAAAGATGCTTGCACCATATTTAGCAGAAAACTAACTTCCGTCTGTAGTCCTGAACATAAAATATAACCAACAAAAAACAAACATGAAAACCCCCGAAATTGGGGTACACAACAACTAACACAGACTAATAAAATATACAATAAAAATAGAAAAAATTGCTCACCAATTGTGACAATGTGATTCCCTTGGAATGTTGTACACAGTGTTGCAAAAGTTCATTTTATATGCGAACTAATTCAAAGTTCAGTTTACCGTTCCAAAAATGAACTAATTCAATTCACAGTTTATAATTCAAAATTTTGAACTAAGTACACCATTCCAAAAATGAACTAGTTCATAGATAGTTTTTGTTTTTTCTCAATATGTTGCTGATGGGCTATTTCCCTTAAAATACTGGAATTTCATTTTCCCATTGTTGCCATCCATTCAGTCCACATTAGTAACCAGCTGCAGCTTTCACCCGACAACGTCAAAAACATGAGTAAAAACATGTTGCTTGAATGGTCTTTTTTAAAATGAGGAATTAAAAACAAAACCAGGACCTTTGTCCTTGCACAGAAAAACATGCAACACAGTATGACAGGAACGATGGTGAAAGGACGTTAACTTTGCATTCCTTGCAGCCCTGGCTGACTATATGAACAAAATATTTTATTTTATCTTTTCATATATCACAAAAATTACAAATTCCATATCATGCCAGTGTGATCGTACAGAGTTGTAACTAAAGCATTCTGATACAAATAATAATTTTCAATTTATATCAATATCGTAATACATTTTTGCAATTATGTACTGTATTACAAAAGAACCACCGAAGAACACGTTTACTCCCATTTACGATGTGTCCCTGAACGCACCTCACGTTCTCACGCAGCTGTGACGTGCCTGCCATAAATGGCGGCTGTGGCCATTCGAACTGAGGACTCTGCATCTTTTTGCACAATTGTTGTTTTTTGTCAATGTCTTTATGTCTCCAAAGTGTTCTGTAAATTGACTGTCTGTTGTACTAGAGCGGCTCCAACTACCGGAGACAAATTCCTTGTGTGTTTTGGACATACTTGGCAAATAAAGATGATTCTGATTCTGATTCTGATTCTGAATCGGTTGCACAATACAGCTTCGGTAGCCAAATACAACTTTCGTTTGAAAACCGTTCTTTGACGCCAGAATGAGCGCGTTCTCAGTTACGTTCATCAGGCAAAAATGAATTAAGTTCAGTTCACTTGCGCACAAAAACTACTTCATGAACTTTCATTCATTGAACCCATTCAGGTACAACATTGGTTGTACAAGTGTTCATTTCAAAATGTGAACACTTTAAAAGAATTTTAAGAATTTTATTTAAGTGTTACGTATTGATGTATTTCCTACCTTGTAAAATAATTGATTATTGTGAGAAATCATGAACATAATCAATGGGTCTTCACATAGATTAATATAATTTATTATTATCCATCTATCCATTCTCTTAACCACTTATCCTCACGAGGGTCGCGGGCATGCTGGTGGCCAACTTAGCTGACTTCGGGCAAGCGGCGAGGTACACCCTGAACTGGTTGCCAGCCAATCGCAGGGCACATATAAGCAAACAACCATTGGCACTCACATTCACACCTATGGGCAATTTAGAGTCTTCAGTTAGTTAACCAACCATGCATGTTTATGGAATGTGGGAAGAAACCGGAATACCCAGAGAAAACACACGCAGGCACGGGGGAAACATGCAAACTCCACACAGGGAGGCCCAAAAGGTATTATTATTCATAACATAATTAAAGAAACTTTTAAGAAGATTTTCTATTACAGAAGTATGTATCAAACTAGTAGCCCTTCGCATTAATCAGTTGCCAAGAAGTAGCTCTCAGTTTCAAAAAAGGTTGGTGACCCCTGCTTTGTGCACTGGTGTACAGTCATGGTGGAACTACTACATACTTCCTTCAACTGTTCTCACAGGGGACAGTGTGAATCATAGAATTCTCTAAAATATTTTGCTAAAATGAAGAACTGAGATACAAATGGTGGTAACATGGTGAGCAATGATTGCAAAAATTCTGGAAGGGTTATCAATTAGCCACTATTTGAGTAAACTGATCTGATACACTCTCATTAACTATTATTAGCAAATGATAACATGCTAAACAAGTAGGCTTTACGCGATCAGGATTTTTGTTGCCGATCACCGATCAGCAAGTTTAACCGATCACCGATCTGATCACAAAATGGAGCAATGTGTCTATTTACATGACTTGTTCATTTATTGTATATACTTGTGGACTGTATACTATCATCAAAATTATTCTCTCGCATTTTAGACAAAAGTTAAAACATCAATGACCTCTAGGGGGCATTCAAGGATTGGTCACTGACATAAATTTAGGTCAACTCAACATTACAACATGACTAATGACTAACGAATAATGGGTGCTAACTTACTGTAATTAAATTACTTTATTGCAGTTAAATTACGTTAACAAATACTGATAATGAAATGCTTACTCTAACTTTCTCACTGTCCCAGCTATATGGACGGGTGTTGTACAGAGTTTGTGTCCGTTTGGCTTTTCCTATATATATATCCCCACCCTCCCAACCCCCACGCTGCGTAGCTTGAACGCGGCATGCTCCTCCTTGTGTATATTCTCCAGCTGCCCAATCAAATTTGTTGTGTTGAAGCATTTAGATGACATTCCCCACGACGTACTTCAGTTGTGCACAGACTGCAAATAATTTACGTGTTGTTTGTCTGAGACACCGCAAAATAATCCCACACCGACGACGTGTTTTTTCACCGACAAGATTTAAAAAAAACTTTATTGGCCGTCAGATAGTTACAGTACTACGCCACAAGACACGTGACAAGGCTAAAGATAAACTAGCTTTTGGATTCATGTGTGACGGCGACCCAGAGTTAGTTTTTTGCGGAGCCGATCGATGACGTCATTGATTGGATCGGCGAATTATGACATGAAAGCTGATCAGCATAAAATGCTAATTATCGGCTGATACCAATCAAACCGATCAGAACGGTGTAAAATCTATAAACAAGTACATCAACACAAATCATAATGCTGTTTATTCTTTTACTGTAATTCCAGATGAAAAACCACTTTGTAGCTACACTATTTAAGAATAATTAATTTTCGCGTAAGATTGTAACTACTGTTTATGATGTCACATGATTAGCACGTAGGGTTTACAGGGTGACAAGTTCATCACCAATGGAAACATGACAGAGTGGTTTGAGCTGTTTTGGTTACAATGTGCTTGTCTTTATTAGCAGTTGAATCTCAAGAGACTATGCTAATGCGCATCTAGTGTCAAGTATGTTGAGTATTGGAACATTATTATTATATGACATGAATTGCCTCATTTATTTGCCTTTTTCATTGTAATTTGGTCTGAGCTGGCTGCTAAAGGGTCATTACCAGTGCCATTGGTGTCCTGCCGTGCTATTTATAACCTACATATGGTCATGTACTAGCCTCAGTGTGCACTCTCTCTGTCATGGATTACATCTTTTTAAAGTTCTTTAAAATACGGCGAGTCTTTGGAGCAACCCACAATTCAATTTACGTTCATTTAGTTAGTCATCTCAAGGTACTTTCCATATGGATCACTTTTTTTTTTTTTTTAAAGAGCTAAGAGTTCTTTGTTGCAGAAAACTTGCTGGTACTGGCACTAATGATGTACTTGTGTGATTTCTCCTTCTATTACAAGTGTTTGTGATTGCACATTTTCCAGGAATTTGTTTTCTTCTGGCATCTCGTCCGTCCGTGGCTATGGTGGCTTTTGATTTTTCGGAATTATAGCGTCATGTCTTGCTTCAGCATGCAAATGAGAGGCAGCAAATGTTTTTCATGAGCGTAGTGTTGTACACTTGGTTAAAGTATTCTTTGTTACTAAATGTACGTGAGTTTGTCTTTCTAATGGAAACCTTGTGTGGGTGAGATCAGATATAGATTCTACATGAGCATCATGCAGGTGCGTTGTTTGTGGAGTCTTTTTATGAAAGCGTGACATGATGAAAGCGAGGCTGCCTAATATCTCCTCTCCCCTCCCCACAATAACGCCAGCCCCCCCTTCCACACACACACACACACATCTTTTGTTACTGCAGGAGGTGGAAATTGGCCCTTGTATTGGCAGCCCAGTTTTCATGCTGCACATCTGCTCGCTTCATTAAAAGGGAAGCTTCATGCCCAAAGCTGCTTTTGATTATTACCATATGTCTGCAAAGCCGAGAGCCGCACAGCAAGCTCGGCTCCCATCCTACCCTCTAATTTCTCATCCCAAAATTGGAGATGTTGGTCGTTGCATGTGACTGTGTCCCTCCC
The DNA here is from genome assembly GCF_024500385.1 of Phyllopteryx taeniolatus. Classification (NCBI taxonomy): domain Eukaryota; kingdom Metazoa; phylum Chordata; class Actinopteri; order Syngnathiformes; family Syngnathidae; genus Phyllopteryx; species Phyllopteryx taeniolatus. Next base: position 34,176,115 of record NC_084502.1, on the reverse strand, counting down.
TTTCCTCAGCCTGGCCAGACTCAGTCACACAGTATTCCTTCTCTCGTTTTTAGATGTGCAACAGAAGTGCGTCAGTCAGGAACGCTGGGAAAACTGTTACAGTTCTGTGCAAATGTCTTGGGTAACCATGACACATCCAACCATCCATATTACAGTATATGTCTATCCCAGCTGACTTTGGGGGGAAAGGCAGACTATACCTTTGGACTGGCCTTTCGTCAATCGTACTTATGAAGGGACAGACTACTATCCACACTCATACTCACACTGTCACTGAGTTGGTACTGAAGTCAGGTGAGTTTACCACTACACAGAAACATGAGACAATGTTTTTTTTTTTGGTCTAGCAATGGGCTAGTGATCGTCCCTTGGAACCTCTAAGGTAAAATGCAATTAAATCTGAGACCACAGGTTGACCCCTGATTTCTTCGGATTTTAAACCAATTTGTCAAATAATAATGGGAAATCTTGTTCTAGCGTCTTTTGTCATGACATTGTTGTTATATTATCATTTAACATACTTTATTCAGCACAATTATAATTAACAATTGGTAACAGTAACAAAAAAAAAAATCATTTTATCTTTGATAACAAGTGAATATTTGGAATAAATGTCCCAAAAAAACATCAAAATCCAAAATGCCAGAGAAAAGGTTAATCTCGACTTTCTGAATTTAGGTTTCGAGTGATGTGATGCAGGGCGGCAGTTTCAAATTTTGTGTTAACCTTTAAGGTTCAACTGTATTTATTTTGATTTATTCATTGTCACTCAGTAAAACGCAGACCCTGAAAAAAGGTCCAGGAAATGCTTTTTGGTTCATTGACGCTGATGAACAGATGGCGATATCGTTGTATTTTCTGGGAGGTGGTTGCTTCTATTAATACCATAGTGACTCAAATCTTAAAGACCCCAAAGAGGCCACAAAAATGTCTTGTAAATTTGACACACCACAGAGAATAGTGTTTTTAAAAAGCCTGCCAAATTTGAATGAATACAAAAAATAAATTAAAATCACCATGTATGTAAAATAAGACTGAAATCGTGAAAAACGAGGCCCACCGTCGAGCTGTGGGAGTATTTTGGTGTGTCCGCTGAAGGCAGTGGAGACAGCCTTACACCTGTCAATCAAATGCATTCGCTCGTATGCTGTGTGCTCAAGTGTCTGTAGTCAGCTACTGGCTGAATGACGTGTGCTGCTGTGGTTATGGTTAATCAGGAGTTAACGTTCCCGTGTGTCTATTATGTAGGGACACACAACAACGCCGAGTGAGGAGCTAAAGTTTTAAACAACCCCCCCCCCCAGTTGAGTGAGCTCCTTAGCTCGCTAGCTCCGTAGCTCGCTAGCTCCTTAGTTTATTAGCCCGTTGGCTAGTGATTGTAATAAACAGTTAACTTTCCCTTAAGGTCTCAAGTGTCTTAAGTGGACTGTGACATCTCCTTATTTCAGAATTGTACAAGGAGTAACGATTCGATTCTGATTCAGAACTCATTCACTACTGTCAACACTAATAACAAATCGGGATTAAGAGGGTGAGTCTGAGCCCTGATTACCACCATTTGTTTGTTCTTTCTTTCTCATGTACCATCCCTCTACAAAATTTTGTGGGAATATTTTTTTCTGTTATCTAATCGAATCTGTATGTATCCTGCTGTTTACCGTTTTACTATGTCAATGCGGCTGCTGTGACAAACCAATATTTGACCAACACAGTGCTGAATTTACTGTATGTGTGGACCACATGTATACGGTACTACACATTGTTTTAACCTGTTGGCATCGTCAGAGTGGTTCTCTCATCATCATCATCTCTTGCCTTTTATTTGCATGTTTGCATTGTTCAGCGCACACAGGAAGCTCATTCACAAGATGAATACATCTAAAGGGCAGAGACACAAATGAATGCAGAATATGTGAGCCCTTTACAGTTCGTGAAAAATATAAAGAGAGTCCACTCTGCATGTAGGAGGAGTGTTTAAAAGAGATCTTTGTGAGGTCCGGTCCAAAAGCCATTGCCCCAGACTGCCCCAGCATGTCTCTCACCCCTTCATGAATAGAGCACTTGTCTGATGGCGTGGGCCCTAAAAGCCCCCCTATGGTCGAGACATCCTCCACAAGCAGCTCGGCTTGCACAAGTGTTGTATAGTTGGGGAAACTTTGACACAGACAAGGTCGAGTCACAGGGAGAGTGGCGACGGTGGAAAGAATTGCTCTTGAATCGTTGTGAGAAGTCTGACAAGGTGGTGACTGGATGTCTCAGTAGGAGGAAGCATGGGGGAGTGACTTTTATCATTGCATCATTTGATTCCACTATTTTCTTTGACTTTCGAGACTTAGACTTAAACTCGATTTCTTGGGAGCAGCTTCTTCTGGATTCTGCGTTCTTCTGACGGTGCAACAAGACGAAGCGTGACACCAAGTGTTGGCAACTCTACTGCATGAGGTCATGGTGCAGGTGGATATTTGGAATGAATGTATTGGCAGGCATTTAAAGCAGAGTTTGAACTGGCAAGTTTATTATTTTTGAAAGATGAGCTCATTGTGGAGAGGAGTCCACAGGCTGGTCAGCAGCTCCACAGGGGTCTCACAGCTTGGTCAGTTCTCACTTTATAGCATAGCTTAAATATTTGCCTCTTCATTAATATCTATAGAGTGAATTAGTTTAAGTCAGCAGAATGTTCCTGTACTGGAAGAAGCGCGGCGCTTATGAGCTCGAGCCACCTTCATCATCTTGCTCCCAAATGGGAATAGAGCGCTACTTCTGGTCTTCCTCCCTGGACGCCATCCATGATCTGTATGGTAAGATAACCAACTGATCCTAGTGTGTGCTTGCTTGTGGCTTAAAAGTGAATTTGCAAGTTTTATTTTAGATTCGCCTCAAGGCGATGTTATACAGTTGGGAATTTGTCCAAAATCTTTTGAAAAATATGCCACGAAAGTCGCGCAAAAGTTGAAACCACTATCATACATGATGTCAGCAAGACCTCAGCTTCTCTTCGTTCAGCAAGCATCAAATCATTACCTATGCTGTGTTTTTATGTTTTGCTTCCTGCAACACTTATTCCAAAGGAAGAAGCAGCTTCAAGTTCTCAACAAAAGATGTTAATAGAAGAAGAAGGAGAGGAAAAAGAATATATTGTACACCTGGAGTTTCGTGAACTATTTTTCCGAAATCTGAACAAATGTGAGGTCACCAAACCTCCCGTAACAGATTGAAACAAATACATTTTAGATGCTGTAATGTCTGGACTTTGGTAGTTTTGTGGTACACCTTGTTGCCCTTTGACGCAACAATCACCAGTCACTGTCATCAGATCCTGGCCAATGCTCCAACACCCAGCCATTAGGAATCTCCACTGCTGGTCCCAAGCCTGGATAAATGGGAAACTTGTGTCAGTAGGAGCATCTGGCATAAAAAGTTGTGCGTCATCATCACTCAATATTTCACATCTACTCTGACTTTTCCTGTTTTGCTTAAATGTTAGTTGAATGTTTTACACGCAACGACACTATTACTTTGTTGTGAGACATTTGTCAAACTTGTGCCATTGTGTGATTCATATTTTTGTTAGTATGATGCCACACTTAGCAACAGACATGACTTAATTTTGTTACATTTACTTTTTTACCAGCACTGTTATTTTGAGGTGAGTATTTCACCTCCATCGTCAGAATCAGAATCATCTTTATTCGCCAAGTATGTCCAAAAAAACACACAAGGAATTTGTCTCCGGTAGTTGGAAAGGCCTTTTCTCCTAACCATTTCTTGCATCTCTTGTGGAAATTGCTCAGCCAAGTGGCATGAAGACAACCCCACATGAACGCAAAGAAAGGGAAAAAACACAGATGAAATATTTACTGCCCCAGAAAATGGAGAGCTGCACTTTCCTGTCCACTTTTTTTTTGTGTGTGGTGTGGCACAGGGGCACCCGCTTTCCGCTGCCCTTCCTCATTGATGCTATTAGTAAAAGGGATGTGATAACACGGGGCTGTGAAGGAATGTTCCTCCCTGCCAGCCAGCCTGGAATTATTGGAACTTTCCGGCCATCTTAAGGATGATGGATGCTTGATGCAAAGGTGTTTGGCAGACGAATGTGACAGAGATGCTTTGATCAGTATGTTTTATCTGTAACTGTGAACCTCTCACCCCCAACATTTTACATCTTCACATTCAACATTCTCTTCCTTGAGCTGTCACCTTATTGTGGTGGAGGGGTTTGTGTGTCCCAATGATCCTAGGAGCTAAGTTGTCTGGGGAGTTATGCCACTGGCAGGGTCACCCATGGCAAACAGGTGAAGGACCAGACAAAGCACAGCTCCTAAAACCCCTATGATGACAAACAATTCAGTAAGACATTTTCCCTTGCCCGGACGCGGGTCACCAGAGCCCCCCTCTGGAGCTAGGCCTGGAGGTGGAGCTCGAAGGCGAGCGCCTGGTGGCCGGGCCTGCACCCATGGGGCCCGGCCGGGCACAGCCCGAAAGGGTAACGTGGGTCCCCTTCCCATGGTCTCACCACCTGTGGGAGGGGCCGTAGGGGTCGGATGCAGTGTGAGCTGGGCGGTGGCCAAAGGCAGGGACATTGGCGATCCGATCCCCGGCTACAGAAGCTGGCTCTAGGTACATGGAATGTCACCTCTCTGGCAGGGAAGGAGCCCGAGCTGGTGTGTGAGGTCGAGAAGTTCCTAGTCGATATAGTCGGGCTCGCCTCCACACACAACTTGGGCTCTGATACCAGTCCTTTTGAGAGGGGTTGGACTCTCTTCCACTCTGGAGCAGGTGTGGCAATACTTATTGCCCCCCCCCCGACTCGGCCCCTGTACGTTGGGGTTCACCCCCGTGGACGGGAGGGTAGCCTCCCTCCGCCTTCGGGTAGGGTCCCGACTGTTTGTGCCTACGCACCAAACAGCAGTTCAGAATACCCACCCTTTTTGGAGTCTTGGATGGGGTGCTGAAGAGCGCGCCCGCTGGGGACTCCATCGGTATGTTGGTGGACTTCAGTGCTCACACGGGCAATGACAGTGAGACCTGGACCCCACACACACACACACACATCCCTATTAGAACCAGAGCGGTGTTCTGTAATTGGACTTCTGTGCTCATCACGGATTGTCCATAACAAACACCATGTTCAAGCACTTGACACCAGGACACCCTAGGTCGCAGTTCGATGATCGACTTTGTGGTCGTGTCATCGGACTTGCATGTCTTGGACACTCGGGTGAAGAGAGGGGCAGAGCTATCAACTGATCACCACGTGGTGGTGAGTTGGCGCCGATGGTGGGGAAGATACCGGTCCGACCTGGCAGGCCCAAACGTATTGTGAGGGTCTGCTGGGTACGTCTGGCAGAATCCCCTGTCAGAAAGAGTTTCAACTCCCACCTCCGGCAGAACTTCACCCAAGTCTCGGGGGAGGCGGGGGACATTGAATCCGAGTGGACCATGTTCCGTGCCTCTATTGCCAAGGCGGCCGACCGGAGCTGTGGCCGTAAGGTAGTCTGTGCCTGTCGTGGCAGAAATCCCCGAACCCGTTGGTGGACACCAACGGTGAGGGATGCCGTCAAGCTGAAGAAGGAGTCCTATCGGGCCTTTTTGGCCTGTGGGACTCCTGAGGCAGCTGATGGGTACCGGCTGGCCAAGCGGAATGCAGCTTTGGTGGTCGCTGAGGCAAAAACTCGGGCATGGGAGGAGTTTGGTGAGACCATGGAAAAAGAATTCCGGACGGCTTCGAGGAAATTCTTGTCCACCATCCGGCGTCTCAGGAGGGGAAAGCAGTGCACCACCAACACCGTGTATAGTGGAGATGGGGCGCTGCTGACCTCGACTCGGGACGTTGTGAGTCGGTGGGGAGAATACTTCGAAGACCTACACAACTTCACCGACACGCCTTCCCATGAGGAAGCAGAGTCTGAGTTCTCTGAGGCGGGGTCTCCTATCTCTGGGGATGGGGCACTGCTGACCTCGACTCGGGACATTGTGAGTCGGTGGTGAGAATACTTCGAAGACCTCCTCAACTCCACCGACACGCCTTCCCATGAGGAAGCAGAGTCTCAGTTCTCTGAGGCGGGCTCTCCTATCTCTGGGTTTGAGGTCACTGAGGTGGTTAAAAAGCTCCTTGGTGGCTAGGCCCCGGAGGTGGATGAGATTCGCCCGGAGTTCCTAATTGCTCTGGATGTTGTGGGGCTGTCCTGGTTGACACGCCTCTGCAACATTGCGTGGACATTGGGGACAGTGCCACTGGGTTGGCAGACTGGGGTGGTGCTCCCCCTTTTTAAGAAGGGGGACCGTAGGGTGTGTTCCAACTACTGGGGGATCACACTCCTCAGCCTCCCTGGTAAGGTCTATTCAGGGGTGCTGGAGAGGAGGGTCTGTCGGGAAGTCGAATCTCAGATTCAGGAGGAGCAGTGTGGTTTTCTTCCTGGCCGTGGAACAGTGGACCAACTCTACACCCTTGGCAGGGTCCTCGAGGGTGCATGGGAGTTCGCCCAACCAGTCTACATGTGTTTTGTGGACTTGGAGAAGGCGTTCGACCATGACCCTCGGGGAGTCCTGTGGGGGGTGCTTCGGGAGTATGGGGTACCGAACCCCCTGATACGGGCTGTTCAGTCCCTGTGCGACCAGTGTCAGAGCTTGGTCCGCATTGCCGGCAGTAAGTCGGACTCGTTTCCGGTGGGGGTTGGACTCCGCCAAGGCTGGCCTTTTTCACCGATTCTGTTCATAACTTTTATGGACAGAATTTCTAGGCACAGCCGAGGCCTAGTGGGGGTCCGGTTTGGTGGCCTCAGAATTGCATCTCTGCTTTTTGCAGATGATGTGGTTCTGTTCGCTTCATCAAGCCGTGATCTCCAATTCTCACTGGAGTGGTTCGCAGCAAAGTGTGAAGCGGGTGGGATGAGAATGAGCACTTCCAAATCTGAGACCATGGTCCTCAGTCGAAAAAGGGTGGCGTGCCCTCTCCGGGTCGGGGTTGAGATCCTGCCCAAAGTGGAGGAGTTCAAGTTTCTTGGGGTCTTGTTCACGAGTGAGGGAAGAATGGAACGGGAGCTCAACAGGCGGTGTTGCAAACTTAAAAAAGGCAGTTGACCTGAAAGCAAGATTGTGTGACAAGACATTGTGTGATTGTGACCTTTCCCACATTTGCTCTGGTGACTTTGTTTTGTGTTTGATTTAAACATCATCCTAAATGCTGTTTTCTATATTTCTTCACTGTTGTTCTTGTTGGGAAATGAAACGCGGTAGAATGTGTCTTTGAATCAAAACAAGGAAGTGACTTATTGGCGTATATGTGAACATGATTTGGCATAAAATGGCAACGATTGGGTAGATACGTGGACAAGTTGCTAAAACTGTATTAGTTGTGATAGCAACCTCCCGAAATCCTGGAGGGTCTGATTAAATGTCTAAGGTTAAATTTAACAATACTGTTTTCATTTATGTATGGTGGTAAGTATAAATGCCTATTGTGGGATACATTTAAATTTTAAACAGACTCTTGAGTAATGGACTATGTCGACAACAACAACTGTGTCAAGTCCCACTTTCGCTTTTCACGAAATCTGGTGTTTTACTACAGAATACATTAAAGATTAAAGGTTGCCACAACATTACATAATAATCACTTACTGTACCTTGTGACACAAATACCCTCGGAGACACGGCTTTTATGACTAATAACCCTGAAAATTGCTGACCCTCCAAGCTCATTAAGGTCAACAGTATGGGAGCATTTCGGCTACCTGGTTAAGAAAACGGACGGAAATTATGTCGTTGACAAAGCAAGACAATTTGCTGGAAGTGCTTCATTAAACATTCCCAAGTCACGTCAAACATGTTAATGCACCTTCAAAGACACTATCCTGAAGTTAATTTAAGTGGAACAAAACACAGGCACTGTCGACTCTTTTTTTAATTTCTTTTTTAAAATTTATTATTATTATATTAATAAATAATATGCAGTTGAGATCAGAAGTTTATATACGCTATATAAAAATATTTATTTTTTTCCAGCTTGACATGAAATCAGACTTTGCTGGTTTAGGTCAATTAGGATAGCCAAACTTATTTTTATTTGCTAAATGCCAGAATGAGGGCTTTATACAAATTGTAATATTGTTATAATTGAATTAATATTATATATTGGCGTGGCGTTGTGCCAAGGGTAAGTGTACGACCTGAAACTAGAGGGGCGCTGGTTTGTATATCCTCGCCTGAGTACATGTCGTAGTTGTGTCCTTGGGCAAGACACTTAACCCATGAATGAATGTGGATGGATGTTTGTTGGTGGTTGGAGAGGCCGTAGGCGTAGAGTGGCAGCTACACTTCTGTCAGACTGCCACAGGGCAGCTGCGGCTACACAAGTGTCTTACCACCACTAGGTTGTGACAGTGGCGTGAATGAATAATGTGTGCAACTGTAAGCAACTCTGAGTGCCTTGAAAAGCGCTATATAAGTGGTATGCATTATTATTATTATAATATTGTAAACATATTTTATTCATTACATTAATTTATAAAATATTTATCATATTAATTTTATAATTATATAAATATTATTAGTACCATTATTAATTGTTATATTTATTAAAAAATAAAATCATGTCTCAAACCGTGCGTCAGAACTCAAAATACGAGTATTGTTTACAGCCAAAGTCAAGACGTGAGGAGACAAAAGCTGACAAGATCATTTTTAGTTTCAAATTAAATAACATGGACTTAAGTTTAGAAATATTTTTGAGGTGGAAAAAGAAGGAATGGGTTAGTTTTAATGTGAGTATACACGTGTTTTTCAAATGACTATTTCCACAGTTTGTGTACAAGGAAATGGTAAGAGTGATGTTTTTAAAATCTTCTACTTTGAGATCTTATTTAAAATGTTGGCATTTTCATGCTCCATAATGTTGTCATAATGGTACAGTGCTTTTCATTGACATCAAACATATAAAACACAAAACAAGCTCCTATGTAAACAATGACAAGTGATGAGCTTTGACATACTGTAGATATACTGTGCGGTGAAAATTTTTTTGCTCCCTTCTCAAATCCTTGTTTTTTTTTTTTTTTCTTTGCATAGTTTCATCAAACAAAAGTAAATATCAGACAAAGATATCCCAAGTGAACATGAAATTTTTAAATGGTGATTTTGTTTATTAGAAAAAAACTATTCAAAGCTACCTCGCCCTGTGTGAAAAATTGCCCCCTAAACCTAATAACTGATTGGGCCACTCTAAGCAGCAACAGCTGAAATCAAGTGTTTTCGATAACTGGCCCACGACCCTAGTGAAGACAATCGGAATGGAAAATGAATGAATGACTGAATGTGAAATCAGGCTTCAAAATGGTCAAGAATTGAGACGTTCTTTCAGCTTAAAGGTGCTGTTGGCTGAATGTTCTGAAAACACCGCCTCTTGCAACTTTCAACTGTCACTTAAATACGTGCCTTCTCTCCTGGCTCCTAAAGGGCCTATCTTACTGACGGACTTGTCGCTGAGACTGCCAACAGTGATCAGTTGCGGCGACTCTGGGAGGCCGGAGACCAAAATATTGCTTGCGCTCTCACCAGGAAGATGTCTGGGAGACATCTAGACAATGAAAAAATTGTCGGTACCCCCCGATCTACACTTTAAGATGTGCATGCTGCCAGAACTAAGATAAGCGCATGCAAAATCCTCTTTGACCCATCCTGGTCACCCCCTCTTCCAGCTCCTTCCCTCGGGTAGGCGCTATTGAACAATGCAAACTAAAACTAGCAGACATTCCAACAGCTTCTTCCCTCTTGCCAAACATTGTAATATACTGCCAATTTTATCTTGAGATTGTTGTCACATCTCTGTCGAGCCAATTATACATTATTCATGCACTCACTGTAGTCGTCTCGCCACTCTGGACTACTTGCATATCTGTTGTTGACCAATACTGGCGACTCATGTACTTTAAGTATCTGCACCCTTTACACAATTGACACTTCCAGATTATCGCACTACTAGTCACTTTAAACTGCATACATTTCTTGAAGTCTCTGCGCCATTTGGACAATGGTCACTGTACCAGACTATTGTTCTATTACTCATTTCAAACTGACTCGGCATCATTTGCACAATTGTCCAAAAAAAAAAAAAAAAAAAAAAAGTATCGGCATTACCCCATTACTGATAACATTTGATTTAGTCTGTTGTCGTACTAGAGCGGCTCCAAATACCGGAGACAAATTCCTTGTGTGTTTTTGACATACTTATATAAAGATGATTCTGATATAGGCTTATACAGTCCTGCTCACCATTATTGACACCCATGAAGTTAAAGTACTAAATGTGGATTTGCTTCTAAAGAAAATTAATCAAATGAAACATTTTACATTTTTGTAGAGAAGCTGTGTTTGATACAAAAGAGCAAATGATAAACATTTTATGGATAGATGAAACAAAAATAGAGCTTTATGGTAATGCACACAAACAGTATGTTTACAGCCGGCGCAATGAAGCCTTTAATCACTGCAATTGATTGCTGTTGAATTCAAATATCCATGTTAACATGGAGGACTGGGAGTGAATAAGTTAAGGAAAAGAACAACTTGCCAACAGTCAAGCATGGTGGAGGGTCCATAATGCTGTGGGGCTGCTTTTCTGCATCTGGTACTGGAGGCCTTGACTGTATCACAGGCATCATGAAATAAGAAAATTATCAAGAGATTTTAGAGCGAAATGTCTTACCCAGTGTAAGAAAACTCGGTTTGAGGCGAAGATCATGGGACCTTCAGCAAGACAAAGACTAAAAGCACACAACCAAAAGCACACAGGAATGGTTGAGAAGAAAAAGAATAACTGTTTTAAAATGGCCAGCAATGAGTCCTGATCTCAATCCAATTGAAAATCTTTGGGGGAGCTGAAATCTACAATTCGGGAAAAGAACCCTGCAGATGTTCAAGAGCTTGAACAAATTGCAAAGGAAGAGTTGGAGAAAATACCCCCTGGGAAGTGCAAAACACTTGTAGAGGGATACAAGAAACGTTTGGAGGCTGTCATCGCTGCCAAAGGGTATATAACCAAATATTAAGGAGGGGTGCCAATATTCCTGCACATGCTTATTTCTGTTTATTTTTTCTTTGAAATTAAAATAAGTTGAAAAAAAATGTATTTGTTAAATTACTTTGGATCTCCAATTAAAAGATCCTGAGGCTATACGTTTTGTACATTTCCATTTATTTGTTGTGCAAAAAATTAAGGCTTGCCAATATTAATCAGACATGCAAACACCAAAGGCCTGAAAAAGGTAACAAAAAATAAAAAACATTGTAGGGGGATCTGAGGGGATCCCCCGGTCTCCCGCAGATAATGTTTTTGATTTTAAAATCAATTAAGCAACCTGGAAGACTCTGAAGAGTACAGTCAGGCAAAATACAAAACAAATTATTCACGCAGAAAAACATTCATTTACACCGCTCAAGTACATGTTGATGTACAAATTTAAGATTAAAATTAAATTTGCCTCATTTCTTTCCTTTTTTTTGTTTGTTTTGGCCTCCAGCTTGAGCCAGGCCCATCTCCACCTGCACCTGATGCCAGCTTCAAGCTGTGCCACGAATATCATCCACCTCTTTAAGCACACTCATTCTGGAAAAGAATTGACTACAATCATTGTCTGTTCCATTTCACTTTTCACGATTACCAACTTCAAAGGCTAATCCCAGATGCATCCTCCAGGAAAATATTAAGTACAATATTTTTCCATTTTTATTGGCCATTGCTAAATTTGAAGTTAGGTCCTTACTGTGTTGTGATCCCTAACATCGCTCTATCGCTTAATACATTCAACTTTAACATCCGTAAACTAATTAGATAAATGTAGGCGCGTTTCCTAATTAATACAAGATGTACTAGCGGATCAACTCTTGTCGCTGAGTTACGTGTGCTTCGCTGTTCCACTGGGAGCACAACCAGGGCCACGGCCCACAGCACCTCAACGCAAAAATACAGAAGACCAGTGCAACAAATACAACACTGGCTGATCTGATGAGCAAAAATGTTGCTTAAACGTAAGAGTAGCAATAAAGGATGTCCGCTCCAGAGATGGGTAGAGTAGCCAAATATTGTACTCAAGTAAGAATACTCTTACTTGACAATAATGTGACTCAAGTAAAAAGTAGTCGTCCAAAAAAATTACTTGAGTAAGAGTAAAAAGTACACAGTGAAATAATTAACCACTGTACATGTAAGTTTAATATTCAAACATTCAGCTACTCAGTGGTTCCCAACTGGTTTTGCATCAGGACCCAAAATTTAACTTAGTCATTAAGTCGCAACCCAAATTTTGACATTCTTTAGCAACTCAAATTTATTTCACAGAAAAAAAGCCCAGTAATACAAAAGCCTTTATGCACTGTTGAAAACATGAAAACGGTTGATAAATGAAACACGAACAAACATGACAAACATGAAATATGAAATAAAAAGGCACACTTTCTACAAAGTAAATAAAAAGGCAGAATTATTTTTTGTTGACAAAAAAGGCAGACCTTGAATAAAATAATAAAATAAAACAGACAAAATACATACAAAAATAAAAGGGCAGAATTCACATGAATTACAGGTAGGCTATACCTATTTTAAACAAGCTACACAGGTGATACTGGTGAAATTTCAGAAATCAAACTCTGAAATATAAAGGCAGAATTCACTTGAATTACAGTATGTGTGCTTTTTAAACAAGCTTCACTTGTGATGCTCATTAACAGCACTTTTGTGATGCCCTCAACTCCTCAAGTTTTCGTTGAAAGCACTCCACAAGTTTGTCTTAAGTGTTTTTAGCTAGCCTGTTGTGCAAGACATTATGCATGAAATAAGATGCTGCAGAGAAGAGGAAAAAAATGCAATAGCAACACTTTTGACACTGTAGCAGTGTCAGTTTTTAAACTTTTAAACAAACATATCAGTATACAAACAGTTTAGAGACATAACAAAGGGCAAAACGTGAAGCATAATCCCCCAGCCTCCTTCACCTCATATTTCATTTAAGCCAACAGAGCCTGAAACATCTAGATGGCCGATTGTCTGCTAGTTTCATTCCTCTAAAATCATTGGAGAAACACGTCAATATAAGCAGCAACCCGAATTAAATGTAGACGTTAATGTGGAGTGGCTGTTGGAAGCTGGTTAAAGCGACGTTAAGCTTTTTTGATATAGGAAGACACTGTAACATTCTATAAAATCCAAAATAATGGGGCGATCTTTCTGATCTTTTCAGAGGTTGAAGTCAGCATAGGTAGAGACATCTATAGAAGTGTTGTTAACGATTGCTAGCAGTTTAGTGATATTAATATTAGGGATGTAACAATATCTATATCTCACGCTTTGTTTTTATCACAGTGTTAATCTCACGGTCCAATAATTATTGCTATATTTCGTCAGAAAGCTCATGGTATTGCAGTAAGACTCCTGATATTGCAGGAAGCTTCACGGTACAGGTGGAGCCAAGAGGCAAACGCAGGAGAACCGAAAAACCTCTTTTTTTCTTGCTGGCTGAGTCCTTGGCAGGTTTTAATAGTTTCTGTATGTTTTCCCATAGGTTTTTGTGAAAAAGACATCTTCAAATTATATATTACCGTGCACTTCTATCCCTGTCCAGCCAATGTTTACATTCGTATAGAATACCTCCAAAACGCTGTTATTGCTGCAGCAATATTCATACTATACTCACAATGACAAAACTGTCCATTGAGAAATTGTCTGTTCATTAATTTAATAGTATTTATTGTCATATTTTTTAAAAATTTATATTAGAAATTGGGTACTGCCTACTAACAGTGATTTTTTTTGTTTGAGTCCAAAAATGCAAGTAGTCAGAAATGTAGGAACACATAGGAATCCTTAGTTTCTTAGTGATATTGTAAGATGATTTATTTGTCTGAGCAGCCTCAGTCTGTAATATGTTTTCATTTGAAATTTGGACATTTCATTTGAAGAGAGGTACTTGTCTTAGATTATTTTTTGCATTGATGTTGGTTGTTATTGGTACGAGTGGGACCTATTATTAAATTTTTTGGGACTAATCGGATGGATTGGCGGACGACTGCATGGTAGCGGGAGTCGGAATCTTTATTCTCTCTCTGTGTGATGTTCATTCACCCAGGACCTTCGACTTGAGATAACACTAGATAGATAACACCACTAAAAAGTGATCCTGTTACAATATGCTTTGCCGGATTGTCTCTTCGACGAGGCAGCGGCGGCATGAGGAGAGCCGACTCACAGGGCTTCCTGGTGGTAGACGCGGGATGCTGGCAGCTGAACCCGGCCCGTGGTGCTCTTTGCTAGGACAGAGGCTGGGGCGAACAACAAGGCGCCTCTTGCCCAATCGAATATAAAATGACGCTCTGACAGGCGTAGTACACCGTAGCAAGTTGCAGTGCTTCTGCATCCCTTCCAATGAGAGCCTTTCGGTAATGTGGGCCAGTCGGCCAATCAGTGCATTTCTTGTGACGCACCCACATGGTCACCTGGGTCAGTCAACCAATCAGTGCATTTCTTGTGACGCACCCACATGGTCACCTGGGTCAGTCAACCAATCAGTGCATTTCTTGTGACGTACCCATGGGGTCACATGGGTTACGCATCCAATCGGGTGCGCTTACACTCAAATGAAAAAGTGAAGTGTTCTCGCAGCCTGGCTAAGCACCGTGACTTCGCATAGCCAGACCAAGCTAAATTTTAAACACAAAGGAAAAAATTTTATACCGAGACAAAACCACGATGATATCGAGGCACACTTAAATTTGTGATACCACGAGATCGTGAATATTGTCACATCTCTGATTAATATACTTTATGAGCCTTTTCTCTATAGTGTGTATTGAGGAATATCCAAAAGGTCTCTGCTAAAATTGAAATTGGCACCCTCAGGACAATTTTCCCTCGTTTGTCTCAGTTAAAATTCTCTGGGCCGTGCATCACGCTGCTGTGGCCGCCAAAGTGTGCATCTTATGCGGTGCGATGGACAGTTGTCCCCCTGTATGATCTTTTTCTTTTTTTTCCTCTCTACATCTCCTTTCCTCACAACATTTTGGTTGGAAACTGTTAGGCTGACTGTCCTATTGCCGTTGTGCCGGAGTAGCTGGCGGCGGCCTGGCACAGGGCTGCGGGACTGCAAACAACGGTGCTGCTGGCCTGCTGCCTTGCCGTGCTTGGGGGCACAACACGGCAGATAATCTGTTGCCCTAATAACACAAAAAAACATTACACTTCAGGGAAGATGTTTTTTGTTAGTTAGTTGTAAGCATAGTTTGATGGCTAACCGCATTCTGTAGTGGTAGAACTGGGACAACTTGTTAAGATTAAGGAAGCGGCAATAATGCTGAATGGCCACTGCATGGAATAAGGGCGCTTGGTAATTATACAGTGGGGAGGACTGACTCATGCCGCAAAGTATACGCCACCAGCCCTCTTTCATCACGGGGCTATTTTTTAGTCCCGCCCAAAAAGATCCGGCCAGTGAAAAAGGGTTGTACACTAGATCTCAACAATTCAGTATTAAAGGGCCTATCTCACTTTTGGAGATGTCGCTGAGACTGCTGAGGCTCATCAGTGGCAGTGACTCTGGGACCCAAGCGACCAAAATATTGCTTGTGCTTTTACCAGGAAGATGTCTGGGAGATGTCTCCAGACAACTTGACAGCCTATTCACCTAGAAGTCGCTCATGTAGACCTATGTACGGTATATGTTTTTATTTAAATAAATGCAGTATATACTGTATATTATGTGTGTGTTTGTGTGTGCGTGCTCTGCGCTCAGCCGGGACAGTCCTCTGAGGAAAACGCTTTAACGTCCATAAAATCGAAAATATTGGGCCGATCGTTCTGATATTTTCATAGGTTGAAGTGGGCTTAGAGATGTCCACATACATGTTGGTGATGATTGCTCGCAGTTTTGTGACACTGTCTACATAAGGTGATTATTGCTTGCAGTTTTGTGACACTGTCTACATAAGAGGAAAACTCTTAACGTCAATAATATCCAAAATATTGGGTTGATCCTTCTCCTATTTTCAGAGGTTGAAGTGGCCATAAGTCAAGATGTCCACACATTTTGGTGACGATTGAGTGCAGTTTTGTGATGTTAAGGTTTTTCTCTATAGTGAGCTTATAGAGGAGTCGCCAAAAGGTCTCCAGATTTCATCGCAACTCCCTATCGACCTGGCGAGTCTCCTTGAGACTCTAGGAGACGTCTCTGCAACCCGTGGAGACTCGACTCGCCATCAGGACACCAACAAGGCTCTAGGCTAGTGAGATGGAAATCTCAGGGCCCCAGACAATTGCCTGTGTTTGCCTAATGATAAATCTGCCGCTGATTGTATGTCACACGCCAAACAGAACATGCAAATGCATGTTTAATTTGCAATCCTAATGTGAATATTAGGAGGGAAGGTCTTTCATGCACACCTGGCCTGGTGTTTAATATTCTCATGCTAACAATGATCTCTCTCAGCTTGAGTCTTTTTTGTTTGATTAAGTGTTGTATTTACCTGTTTCTTTTCGATTTTGACATTTTCTTCAACTTCACCACTCTCACTGATCACATGAATAGGAGACAAAAACATTTGAAACCTTTGTTGCTAATTTTCAACTCATTTAAGGCAAGTTTCCTTCTCAGCTCCAATATCAACCACATTTAGACCTTAAACATTCATCCATCCATCCATTTTCTTTACCGATTATCCTCAGTAGGGTCACGGGCTGCTGGAGCCTATCCCAGCTATCTTCGGGCGGGAGGCGGGGTACACCCTGAACCAGTCACCAGTCAATCGCAGGGCACATAGAAACAAACAACCATTCGCAGTCACATTCACACGTACGGGCAATTTAGAGTCTTCAATCAACCTACCACGCATGTTTTTGGGATGTGGGAGGAAACCGGAGTGCTCTGAGAAAACCGTGCCGGCTAGACCTTAAACAATGCTGTAAAAAGTAAATTAAAACTCCCTTGTGCACACTGAAGTGCTCGAGTGAACTGTTTCCTTCACGGCTTGCTGAATGTTGTGAAGTTCATTTAACAGGCATAAGCTCAGTCAAGTCTGTTTTGTATTCAAATTGTTACTTTGTAATTCATGGAGGAAAACTCAAGTTGTTATGAATTAACAGACAGTGCCATTTTGTGTTCCATTAAGGAAATTAGGACTCAAAGGATTGAAAGAAAACAAAAACATAATTCCAGACCTATACTATATTTGATTGTGATCTAACCCTCTAGAAAGCTTTTACATAACAGTGCCAACTGTCTTAATCCTGCTTTTCCCACTGTACGGTTGAACTCTGCTCAGCTCTACTCGCCTTTGTTTGGGGTAGTTGTTGTGAAGAACAGCTTGTTTTTCACTGAACGCATCAGTCAGTACAGGACACACTAACAACAACTGTATTTTAATGCATGGAATTATGGCATTTGGCTGTTCTCCATGGTAAGGAGATCCAGTACCTTTGATGTGAGAGGAGACTGAGGTCTGTAAGAATACATGTTCCCGCAGCAAAAAATAAGGGATGGGAGTGTAATACTGCAGTGTCAAGAGCTAAGGCACAGCAACAGTGTAAGTTAACATTGTCTGTTTTTGTCATCTATAGCCCTTCGCAAATTTACAATGCACATAGGGTTGACAAATTTGCTTGACCAACGAGCGACAAGTGGTGGTATACAGTACATCACCCATATGGTATCAGTTTGAAATGCTTGAAACCCCAGCTACAAATAGTACCTGGTAGTAGTAGTAGCTATTTGTTTGCCAAAGGAAAAGCATCAATAGTGAATAGAGCCTAGAGACTGGTATGGACAAAGGTGGAAAAGGACCATTAGTTCTTCCTTTGTCTTGAGCCCCTCATATCCCTTGTTCAGTAGTCCTCTGCAGATGGTGTTTGTGTTATCCTGCTGACAAGCATACAAATAAGAATAAAAACACATTGGGGGAGGTAATGAGCTCGTTCCATCCCAGTGAACATTTCCTGGGAACATGTGGGGAAAAGTTGATGGCCAAACATCCTCCTGTGACGGCTTCTGTCAGCTAAATATACACGCCTCAACGTTTTCACATTACCTTAGCCTAAGGTGGCCTGCACTGGAATGAACTTCCTGAGAAAACTGGATGAAAGCCAGCACAACAACTTACCTTTCGCAACCTTTTTTCTTATCCGTGGATTCTTGACGGTTTACCTTTTAATGGTCTGATTGAATTTGCAGAAGATGGCTTGGTAACAATCAGCTTTAATTTATTCATTTTTTTTTCCAAATATTTTTACATTTCCCTTGAATCCAGAAGAAGAACATATGGATGCTGGGACTTGGTCACCTTTAGCCATTGATGCCATTTACAGTAATCATTCACTCTTTCATTTCACAGATGACCAATATTAAACTAACCCTTGGTTTAGATTAACGTAGGCAAAACCAGACCAACTTTTACACATTATTGAGCGTTAAGTGGTTTTGCATAGAAAAATTGCTAATATGACCATATTAACTAACTTGGTTGTGGATGTCAACAATAGTCAAGACATACTTTTTGTTAGCCACACTAAACAAGCAAGTATTCACATAATTGGAATTGTAAAAGTATTCACATTTTGTCACATAATCATAGTTGAGTTTATTATTGTATTGTCTTTTTGCATGACATCAAGATAAATGGAAGTTTAGCCAAATAGTCACTGTATTTCTCCTGCAATCCACCTGTTGTTTCGTACACACGAGTAAAAAGAATAGTTTCCACTGGCAAATACCTCAGTTTGCAGCTAGTGGCATAGATTTGATTCTCCACTGTCTCTCTAGTGTGCGATCTCATTGTGCACTGTCACGTGTGCCCGTGTATAGCTTGTGTTAGGTTTTGGCTTCATCAGCACTGCTGAGTTGAGGAATTCCAATGAGTGAGTGAGTGAGTGAGTGAGAGAGAGAGAGAGAGAGAGAGTGTCAATGAGAAGAAGGGGGCGCGGCCCTTTTATGTATGGCAGAAATTTTAAGATGTTAACGAGATTTGTTCCATTTAGCAGTCTCTGTTAGGTATCACCATAACACACAAATTAATCCATGTCTTCAAGGTGCTGTATTTACAAGTTTAAACATACTGTACTGAGATTATGTAATGCATAAATGTGAATCATATCCTCACTCATATCAAATGTGAATCATATCCTCACTCCAGAGCTTTTAGAATTAGAAATGGGCTTGACAATCGATTAATTCATGTTCAAAATTCGGTTTAATTTGTAAAATTGAAAGTGTCCTGAAGCAGCTCGGGTAAAATGTGTGTGCTGCAGTGCAACAACCATTAGTGGTACAGTAGATTCAGTCTATTGTCTGAAGAAGAACAATACGATATCAGCTATGATGAGTAGTTGCGTAGACGTCCACTATGGCACGACTCCTCTAGGCAGTAATATTCTGTTGAATATTACACTGGCGAGTTCACGAGTTTAGAATTTTTTCAAATGCCCATCAATAGATGGATTTTTTTTTCTCTTTTTTTGTAATCTGGGGTGGAGATTTTTGTCACGTCTTTTCCGGGAAGCTGAGGAAACCTGCTGCCTTAAAGCAGTGCGAGACCACATTTTGTTTGCGGAAGCGTGGGTTTTCTCCAGGTACTCGGGTTTCCTCCCACATCCCAAAAACATGCATCGTAGGTTGATTGAAGACTCTAAACTGCCCGTAGGTGTGAATGTGAGTACGAATGGTTGTTTTTTTAATATGTGCCCTGCGATTGGCTGGTGACCAGTTCAGAATGTACCCAGCCTCTCACCCGAAGATAACTAGGATAGGCTCCAGCACGCCCCCGACCCCAGTGAGGATATGCGGTACAGAAAATGGATGGATGAATGGAAGTCCACTGCAGTGTTGTCCCTCGTCCTCCCAACAGGGACACTGCCAGCCATGAGGTCTGCAGCAATTAGTGTTTTTACTCCCTCATTCCCACAAGAACCTTTGACCTGTCGGTGTAGCTGTGGCCAAGTGCATGACTCGGAGACTTTTCGTGTGGAATAAGGCCTTGGGTCTTCGATTTTTTTTTTTTTTTTTTGCGCTTGGCCTAAAAGTGTCTAAATGTTTCAGCAGCGACCTCTTGAAAAGTGCCTTACCTTAGACTTAAATAAATAAATAAAAATAATAATTACTAATACGTTAAATAAACGTTATACTGTACTGTGATCGGCTTCTTTTGAAAGGGGACAAGTGACACTGAACTATTCTGACCACCCTTGTGCAAAGTGGACCTTATTAGCCAAGTGGATAAAAATGGCCTTATGTTATCTTTACCTCATGTATGGACCCGCACAAGATGTGGACATAAGGCCTTTAATCACTCGCTCAATACTGACTAGTGGAGTAGCTTTTGGAGGTTTATTTAACAACAGTGATTTGCTATTGTGGACCATGGAGTGAGTGCACTTTGCGAAAGAAAATGGGCCAGAGCTTTCCTCTCTGCTCCATTTTTTTCCTGCCCTGTCACTCATTATTCATGTCTCTCTGATCTCCTCCCATTAGTGCGCCCTAACCCCCCCCCCCCCAGCTTCTGTTTACTCTGTCTCACTTTGCTCTCTATTGCCGCTCGGTCACTCTCGCTGCCCCCCCCCCCCCCCCCCAACTCTGTCCTTACATAAACAGAGTTGGTGAGTCTAGACCGTGTTTTTAACAGCTTCATTAAGAAATTAGTGTTAATGAACACATACATGTGATTAGATCGATATTAGGTTATTTCTTAGTGTCAATGATGTGTGAATTTGCTGGTTTTGTTTTGTTTCAGATGACAAGCCTGTCCAGGAGGATGACTGGGTGGTGTGCCAGCACCCTGAGTGCCCTGACCGACGCAGAGCTTCAAAGGTAAGACCTCTTGAAGTTAAATGGCCTTTATACACAATGTAAAATGAGTCTCAAAAGAAAGAATGGAACTTTTCACAGGGCATGTACACAAAACAAATATAGCTTTGCCTGACTTCAGTGCAGGCAGCGTGGGTTCAGTTCCCACTTAGTGACCTGTGAATGTGAAAGTGAATGGTTCACTGTCTCTATACTGTATGTGCGTTACCACTGACTGACGACCATTCCCTGGGTGTAGTCTGCTTCTTGCCCAAAGTCAGCTGGGATTGACTCCAGCTCCCTGTGACCCTCAGCAGGATAAGTAGTATAGAAAATGGATAGATTGAAAATTACAAACCCCAATATCTAATGAAGTTGGGACATTGTGTAAAACTTAAACAGAATACAAAGATGTGCAAATCCTATTAATCAATTAAATACACAAAAATGACATTTAATGTTCAAAATTATGAATGCTATATTTGTTTTGTGCCAATATTCTTTCATTTTGAATTTGATGCCTGCCATGCCGCTTATTGAGTGTTCTTAAAAGCAAGGGTAATGTAATACAGTGTTAAACATGCCCCTGTCCCAGGTTTTTGGAACATGTTCCAGGTGGCAAATTCAAAATGAGTGAATACAGTGTTCCCTCGCCATTTCGCGCTTCACGTTTTGCGGCTTCAGTGCTTCGCGGGTTTTTCCAAAATATTCATTAAAAAAAAGAATAAAATAAAAAATACAGCCATATCGGCAGCCACATTGCGGAAAGACCCATTGTTTCATGTTGATGCGCGCAAGAGAAGATTTCCCTGCATGCCAAAAAAAGAGATGAGTTGACTCAGAGGCTTTGTACATGCTTGTACATGCCTGTACTGTACGGGCACTCATACAAGGTGCGTGATTGACCATTGACCAATGAGAGCACGAGTGGATTTATCCCGTGAGCTGATTGGCTGCGCATCGCCGCAGCCTCACCCAGCATCCTCCCTTGTTGTGTCTCGCCACTCTCGTCCACGCTGTTGTGTTCGCAATAACTTTTTTTGTTTAAGCGCTAATTTTTTTGGTTAGTTAAGCAAACCCTTACAATGCCGCCGAAACGCTGTGCGCCTGCGAAAGCTTCCTCCGGGGCGCCCAAGAGGAAGAAGATGATGATGAACATCAGCGAAAAAGTGAAACTTTTAGATTTGATCAAAGAGGGCAGAAGTTATGAATCTACAGTGCGGTACATAAAGAGGAAGCAAACATCCGCAAAAGTGCTTCAATAACCTCCAATAATAAGGAAGCAAAACGTGTGGTAACTCTGCGTAATACGAGAATTGTAAAAATGGAAGCTGCATTGGCATTGTGGATTGCTGATTGCAGGGAAAAGACAGTGAGTTTGGACACTAATATTATTAGGACAAAGGCCAAAGCTCTCTACAACCAAATCTTGCCCGATGACGACAATGAAGAGGCTGAAGAAGGTGCTGACGAACCTCAAGCCAGTACTAGCGCTGCCAGGAGTGATTCGCCTCCTCGAGGACGAGGCTTTTCAGCTGGCAAAGGCTGGTTCGAAAAATTTAAAAAAAGATACGGCCTCAGAAGCGTGCCTCTGTATGGTCTGTATTCGCCTCTCTCAGAAGGCAATGTTGATGAATGTTAATTACTATATAATAAATGTTAATTACTGTATAAGGTTTTATAATTCAAGATTTAAGTAAATACATGTACTGTTGTAATATTTGTCTCAAATATGTAAAGTATACTGTTTACATATTTTAAACATTCTGGTACCCACATACACAGCCACGAAAATTCCTAAAATCAGAAATCAACTGATTTATTTTCAAATCATTGTATTCCGTTTTTATTTAAGTTTGACACAATGCCCCAACCTCATTGGAATAGGGGTTTGTACATTTTAGATTCAGCGAAATTGATTTTTGAACCTTCTCGATGTTAAAATTGCCACATTTTGCTTGGAAAAGTAAAGGGCATTATAAGGACAGCAGCTCTGAGGGTCTTTGCCTGGACTTGAGTTGACTTCAACCTTGCCACCTCTAACATCTCAAAATCAATAGGAGTTTTGCTCTGGCTTATAACAATAACTCCTGTTTCAAGAAATCAGTCAAGAATAGTGGCCAACTGTGCACTGACAAGAAAACTCTTGTCCAGTTGTTGCTCTGTGGGTACCATAGCAATTATTTCTAAAATGAGCCCAGATGTAACTGTTTTTCTGACATTTATTAATTGCCTAAACCTAAAGAGGTGGGCCGGTGTTGAGTCCATAAACAACGCATACTCCATACATGCAAATCACTCGCCTTGGGGCGGCTGTGGGTCAGTAGGTAGAGTGGGTCGTCCAGTGACCGAAGTGTAGCTGGTTCAAATCTCTGCTCCGACTAGCCGCATGTCGAAGTATTCTTGGGCAAAACACTGAACCCTAATTTGCTCCCAGTGGGCCTGGCAGCCCATTGGTGTATGAATGTGTGTGTAAATGGGTGGATGTGATGCTTTGTAAAGCGTTTTGGGCACTGTGATAGTGTAGATAAAGCCCTATGTAAGTGCAGAGGTGGGGTTGGGTGGGGCGGGTGCTGCTGCTAACCTCCGCTTCACTTTCCCTGGGGCACTCTGCCATGGTCATCACGACTCTCTCGCTCGGGCTGCGTGAGGCCCCTCCCGCCTGGGACAGGCCCACTTCCTGTGCCCTGTTCTGGTCGCTAGGTTGTGGTCGGTGGTGACCGGGAGGGGGCTGGGGGGTTAGCGATAGGGCAGGCTTGGGCTGTCCCCCTTTTCTCTGGAGACTTCCAGCCAGTCAGGCCGGGCATGCAGGAGTCTTGTCTCTTACTTCACTTACTCTGAACATTTTTATTGCTGACTCTGTACATATTTCACACATTGTGCATATTCACATCTCATACAGGGTCCCCTGGGGGGCTGGTACGAGGCATGATGATGCGTAGGCTAGGCCGGGTCCTAGCACATCTTTGCTGGTCTCCGGTCTGGCTGCTCCCCTTCTCTGTCTGGCCAGTCCTCCAGTTTTAATACATCATATACCCATGGAGGGAGGGAGGACACTCGGCCAGGTGTTCCTACACTCCAGCGTGTTCCCTGGCCTGCGTTGCCTTTCCCCTGCTCATTTTTAATCACATCCATTCACACATCCTTTGGGCAGCTGGTTGCTCTGGGTTGGGGTGACAGGATGTGGGTCATAATTGACCCATGTCCATGTCGCCGCCCCAATTTTAATGCACGACACCCCACCCCACATGATCCCGGTTCAGGGACAATGGTTGCCAGTTGGGACGGTCCGGTCCCCATGCCCCGACTTTTGGGACTGGTTAGGGCATGTCGGTCTGGCTGGGGGACCACCCTGGGTCCCTGGGGAGTGGGTGGCGTCCCCCCGGACTGCCCCCCCCCCCCCCCCCCCCCCTGGCGGGTTAATCACTTATCTGAATTTTCAGAGACTTGTGAGGGATGGGAGAACAGTGTTGAATGGCAGATGATTAAAATTGGAGCTTTACAATCATGTGACCATAATCCCCCACAATACATCAAACACTACCAGCCATTTCATAGTCATTTGCTGAGATTTGCAGACTGAGTGGCTGAACTGAAACTGCAATAAGTAGCCTGCACATGACAACACCCCCCCCCCACTGTTGATTTCCTCATCAGATTAAGCAACACTAAGCTTCATCTACAAGGTCAGGCTGAGGGCTATAGCTGATGTGCTTCTTTTAGGCAGTTTAAAAGGGGTGTCAGGCCTCTTGTGTCTGGCCAGTGGACCGTTTAATGAATTAGTGCTTTGAAGCCGCCAGTTTTGACAATGGGAGTCTGACCAGAAGACGGAGAGAGACAGACACAGTGCCTGCTCGCTGCTTGCTTGTTTTGGGTGCTCTGCTCCCTCCTGCCACCTCTCCGCCCTGGCATCATGTGGATTTTACCCTTTTCGGTTGAGTAGTCCTCTCTGTAGAGACAAAAAGAGTAATAAAGGTGGAGAATGTTGTTATTGCTGTTGTTTATACCTTTTCTCTATGGTAACAGCGATGAATAAAGTGGAAAAAGGGTGAGCCAAAGAACTTTAACCTGAAACCGTCCTTTAGCCCACATTGACTCATCCCTCCTATAGCAGATTTATCAGAGAGAGTGAAGTTGTCAGAGTTCAGAATGGCTAGATGTTAACATTTTTCAAATGTAGTTGCTGTCAATTTTGTACTAGAGCAAAAAAACGCAATATGTAGCAAAAAGGATATTTTGTATACACAAATGTACAGTAACTTATTAGAAATGAGCATGGCCAGGGGAAAGACAGAAGCCGTTTGAATGTTCTGCCAAATTTATCCACACAGCTTGTTGGTGGCTACAAAAATGTCTGCTGAAACTTACTCTTTTAGTAGGGATATGTATTTGTGCCTGTGTGTCTATTTTGGACCGTGTAGATCAAAGAAAACTCGAAGTGATCAGGGTTAATGGAGACATTGTTATGTAATGCCCACCACCGCACACAAACCCGAACCCACTGTCGTCCAGTGTGTGAACATAATTATAATACTGACAAAATAATGTGGAACTCAGTCATAAATGTGCAATCACACATTTTATTTACAATGCATTGTAAGTGCATTTGTTTTGGAAAGAAAATTCACCACCCTCCTCTCTATTTACATAAACTGGTTCGGTCCAGCTGCTCCAGCCTGTAGCGCGCTAACTTTTTACAGACAGCGAGTTAAGGTGCAGATATCAGGATGCCTCAAAAAAGAAAAGAAGCTCAGACTTGAGAAATAAGAGAGGGTTTGACAGTTCTTTCATAGGCAAGGTGGGTCTGTTAGTGGTTCATTTGATGGAAGGTTCTGGAACATTAGCCTGTCTTTCTTTTGTCTTGACTTTGTACATACTTTATAAGCTAGCTCACCTTTCTCCCAATTTTAGCTCAGATTTCTGACAAAAACGTTATTTTTTAACTTTATTTATACATTCCATTGTTCTTTTAGTTAAATAATAAACAGGGTCCAACTCCGACATTAACGGTGGTCCAATTGCCTGGTGCTAGCATGACACTGTGACAGGCCACCGCGTACCTTACAGACACTGGCCTGTTCCTGTCAGTACAAATTACATAAATGAATTCGATGAAATCAACACATTCACGTCCACGCGTCCAGGTTTCCCCTGCTGCTCGGGTACTATCGGGTAATGCGCAGCACTCCGCTATCTTACGCCACTCCAGCTAGCTTTTAACTCCCGACTGGCTAGCTAGTGCAGCAAAACACGGTGCGGCGCCGCTCCCCTAAGTCACTAATCATCACCTCCATGGCGGCAAATAAGCTACACTTCTGATAAGTATCATTATCACAAAAGGAAGGTGATGAGTAATTAACAGGAAAAGTCAGAGAAACCATGCCTACTGCTAAGTAATCGCAAAACAGTGGAATAAGTGCTGGGGGGTGGGGGAGGGGGGGGGGTGATACAGTACACTTTTCACAGAAGTCAGAAGTGGTTTAAATAACCAGTCTTTCTGTGTTACAAGGTTAGCTATTGGGAAGGACTCAGTAAGTGACAGTTCATCACATTACTATAGATGAGTTTGAAGATGGCCTTAAAATTTTCACCAATTGTAAAAATAGTATAGTTCTTGCTGCTTATTTGGAGAGCGCATGGAAAGATTCAGACATGAATGTTGAATGAAAAATGCTTTACATTATTTTATATATTTTATGACATCTACGCTTGTTTTTATGGCCTGACTCACATTGCTATGGGCCTTTGAGGATGTGATATTCCCCACTGTCACAATTTATTATGTTCCTCCTGAATTTATGGCTTGGAGGTTTGAGGTAAGAGCAGGAAGAACCCCCCCATGTTTGTTCTTGAATTTCTGGATGATAAAAAAAGGATTTATCATCAGATCATGTACTCTTCATATCACTCGATCTTCAGAGTTATGCATCAGTTTTAACAATCCTTAAAAAAGCAAATTGGGCATGTTACGGTGACCCAGCTATAGTCCTGCCACTGGATTTATTGTTCTCCCCGAAAGCAAACTTACTGTGTATTAGTTAGACAACTCTTGGGCAAAGTTCGACATCCATATATCTCTCACCCTGCTCACTTTCTGGAAAGATTTTCTCACTTTTACTGGGTTTGTATTTGTTCACATTGTATCTGCTTGTTAGTTGGCAGACTACTTCCTGGTTAATGGAGGTTGACACATTCTTGGATAGTTGGTCAGGAGGGAACATCCCATTGTCTCACAAATATGGTTATTGTACCTTTTCTATGGAAATGACCATATTTCCTCAAATGGTGACTTCCACTCTCATTGACGCATGCGTTAATTGCTGGGTGTGCCGTCCACCTAAACAAATCAGCGCTTCATCACAAATAGACCTTCCCTACCCTCTTCATGAATCAAAATGACACCCACTAGGTAGTTGTAATTACCTTTGTTGATACTCAGATTGTCTTAAAATGGACATAGCCTTTATCATTATTATTATTATTATTATTATTATGCTAGTGGTTTGGCAACAGGACATGGGGCAGGCACTAACAATTGTTCCTCTCGCTATTTTAACAAACTGTTGTTCCCAGACAGCGCTGACTTTGTTGACTGGAGTCACACACAGGTCGTACACATCGCCTTGCCGAGTTTGCTGCCACGTGTTTCCAAGATATTTTGTTGTCAATTTGCTGTAGGTTGCTGTAAATCCATGAGATTAAAAACCGCCTGCAGGCTGTACTGCAGGCTGTATTGGCAGGGACACAGTTTGAGTTTAATCTCAAATTTAAGAAGTCTTTGTTAGATTTGCGCCAGTTTGCGCTTGGTGCTAGTCCCAGCTTGCTTTTTTGCCTCCCCCCTTCATCCTGTCAACCTCAACAGGACAGGACCAGACAAGACAAGTCATAAGGTTTGGCTTGCCATGGAAACAGGCCCTTCCCTCCAAACAGATGGGGTCCAAGGATCTCTGTGTTGTCACAGTCACCTTCTTTGCGTCACAATTTGGATTATGGAATGTTCACCCTTTTGTACCTTCAATTGTCCCAGATTGGTTTTAAACCCTTCTGTTCTGCCCCCTGCCACTTGTGCTGACAGGGATTGTGCTAAAGCGATGAGGTAAATGCGACCAAAAAGCTACATGTACCGGTACTGTTTATGTCAAGGGGGGTAAAGTATTACACTGTGGTGATGGGTTTGGGACAATTCCCCTATGGAACGAAAAGACTGTTCAGAGGTTACACTGGTTAACTTTTCATGTTGCGGACTTCCGTTAGTCTTTTTTCGAAGCAAAAACGTCTTGTGTTCAGTAAAGTGTTCTGTGATACTCTGGCTAAGACTCGTTTCCTACGGCACCACAAGGCGACACATACAGTATCTTCTCTTTACTGATGTCAACAGTCTCTCGACTTCTCTTCACGAATTCAACTGCAGGAGGTACTCCTTCGCGAGCAAACTTCTTCCATGCCATATTCATGGGCCATTCACACAACACTTAATTTAAAAGGGATAAATGTAGTTTTGTTTTGACTGCTCTTTTATATGACAATTATGTTTCGGAGCCTGAAAATGCAAACATTTGAAAACAACACTGTAAACATTGCAAATGGTTATCCTTGAAAACAGAAGACATTTGCATGAGTGTTTAGTGTCCAAAAGGCAACCAAAATGGCAATGGTGAACCACAGGGCTGTTGTGTTTGTATATTAAAGTGTATGTTATCGAAATTGATAGTGTTAAACAGAGTCAATATAAAACACACAAGACTGTTTTGGATAAGACATGGACAAGCAGTTGATATGTCGTCACCAACTACTGACATCTACGTTATGATGAACACAGACGTTACTGAACAACCTGGGAACTGTTTTAATAATTGGAAAAATGCCAAATATCTTCCTTAAGGAGGGTTTGCAGTTTTCCCCAAAAAACATTTTGTCAGATATGTTAAATCTGTCTGACCTGACAGTAGAATATTATAAAAATATTTTGGAAAATCACCCCACTCTGCACCATCAAATGCCTTTAATTTAATGTAATTATTATTTTACAACTGGGCACAGCAGGACAAGAATAGCCATTCAGCGAGTGTAGTGACAGGAAGCGTGACTGAATAGTCTGTCACTCATTTGCACACGCCGACCGCGCACACGGAGGCACGTTGGGATGTACCGCAGCCTCTCGCAGAGTAGACTATTGTAGTTTCTTGACTGGCTTATTTAACTCAGGTTAACAAAAAAAGTTAAAAAGCCAGAATTGGAACGCTCTCTAATTAAAATCTAGGGTTAAGCTATATATTGGTGGTGTGTGTCCTATATGCAGACAGCTGCATGGCTGAGCTTGGAAAAGTTGATCATCTCACCTATATTTTGGATTGATTATGCTGAAATGAGGCTATATTCAAATAATTGCTAGCAGTTTGAATACTGCATATTGTTCCTTTAATGTGAAACTTTGTAAATTAACATTCTGGGCATGTAAACCAGCTACTTGCTCTCTCGCTTCTTATCCGAAAATCTATACACCTACTCTTTAGAGAAAGGTGTTTGTGTGGATTTTGAATTTGTAAGTAACATGACTCTGTTGGGACACAGTGGTTTAATTTTGATGCACTTAAGTGTTATAAACGGAACACTAACACTGTCCACCATTTATTTGGTTGCAAGGTACATGTCTACACTTAATGCATGTGTCCAATGGGCAACCATTTTCTGTTTTATAGAGAAAATTATAACTGTCATTTTCCAAAACCTTTTTCAAAAACCCATTTTCAAGCAAGAAAATGCTGTTATTTGAAATTTCAGTTGGCCTTATTATCCCAAACAACTAACTACGGTAAACATTATTCTTTTGTTTATTCTAAGCATATAAAGCAAAACAAATTTAACACTGGAAAAAAAGTCTGTTTGAATTGCGACGTCAACATGCTCCAAGAAGCTCTCCGCTCGTCTCTTACATGACACTCACACACTTTGTCAGCCGCGCATTAATCGGTTTTCTACAAGTTAGTACTTTTCCAGCCATTGTTGATGATGATGATGATGATGATGATAATGGCATTGCAGCACAACTTAGTCTGCCAATATGACACATTCAGAGAAGACCAGGAAAATGTGTATGTTGCAAATTTTAAATACAACTTAGAACATGATTCCGACAGTTTGATCTTGGAATTAACTATTACTGATAGCAAAATTGGTTCGAAACCTGAATAAATTGATCATCAACCAGATCCTGGAACAACTTTTCCACTGTACATTGTATATGATGTCTTTAGAGGGAAATGCAAACACATTTGATCCCAATTCACCCCCTCAAGAGCATCCCAGTCAGGATTCAGGAAGCATTGCAACAGATGGGGAATAACAGGAAGAGGCTACATGACTGGTGCACCAATGAAAACGTTCCTTGTATGGACCCACTAGTCCGGATTCAGAGACTTAAGAGAAGACCCCAAACGAGGAGGGGTTAAGATAACAAGAAAAAAAAAGATGACAATCATGTTTTGTTCATGTAAACTGCAGCTTAATGAGATTTTAATTCTGCATGGCTTGGCTACAGAGCCAGTGCAAAGATTTTTAAAAAACTTAAAATGTATTATTATGACTGCCTGACTCCAGCACACTTACTCTCCAAAATTGAAGCCAACCAAGCAACCAGCCGACCGACCAAGAATATATGGAAACTTCCAGCATTATCTCAGGGGAAATATTAGTTTTTAATCCTCTTTGTGTGTCCGTGCTTTGTTTCTTTTGCCGACGTGCTCATCCTCGTTATCTTCACACTACTGCTTTCCTTTGTTTGCCCTTGCACTGCACACTTCCCGGGAAGACTTGGTGGAATTCAAAGCTCATGGTCGGTCAGGGGGTTAATGCCAAGGTCGGGTCACCGACACAGGCCCCCCATCCCAACTATTCATTCCTCCCCCAACAATGGCATTGCCAGTGGGGTCTAATCCTTCACAGTAATTGCATTGCTGCCCTCCCCTCTTTTAAGAGTAGCCGCCTCTAATTAAGACTGACTGTGGGGGACACAGATTCAACAGGTTGCTTTATTTTGAGCAACTGATGTGGGGGGTTAGGCATTAAGAGCCACCCGCTCCTTCACCCTACTTCAAACATGTGCCATTCCCTCCCATGTCTGCCTTGGGGGCTCCCCGTTGTTTTGTGAGCTAGCTAATTGCGAGGGATTTAAATGTAGTCATCTCGGGTTTGTCCGAAAAACAAATGAGCTGTCTTACTGCACCGCCCTTTATCTTAAGTCAGAACGTAAGTTGGGAATGACATCACTCCAAAATTCATCTTTTCCTTTAACTGCTCATGTGGAAAATTCCTTGATGTCTTGCTTTTTTTGTTTTTCCTAACCATAGCACTCATTTTGACATTAAAACAGCAAATGCCTGTTTCCTCCACGGCACTACTGTCAAAACGAGGTACTAATTCCAGTATTGCCATGTTTCAAGCATGCTCTCGCCGGGATACCAAATGCAAATTAGTCATGGCCTTAAATCGTGAGACCGCCTCATAGTGAGCATGGTCTTTTGCGTTACCAAATATGGTTCCTTGTGCAATACTAAGTGATAAAAGCAAAAATGTGATTCATCCAGGATAATAATTGTCATTGTGCAATTAATTCACTCTTCAGATTTTGCCACACAAGACCATTACAGTCATCAAGCAGCTGTTGTATAACTTTATATTTTCAGTTCAGAATTCTGATCAAATCTGATTTGAGTCCATTATGACCTTTGACACAACTATAACGTCACAGTTTTCCAGCTTGTATGACAAAGACTTTACTTGAAAACCAAATGAAATACTAAATAACACCATAAAATCCGCCAGTAGAGTTTACCTTCTAAGTTGGGGTTAAAGTGACAATGTGTTGTGGATCAGCCAGAACGTTAGGGAGCAAAAATGGGAGTTGACATGAGTCAGCGTGGATGTGTGTGAGCTTGTGTGGATGTGATTGGGAAGGGGGGCGGATCCTATGACTTTCTGCCTGTGTGTTAGTGTGTGTGTTGCTGCCAGACTGCTGTCATAAACAAAGTGAAGACATCCCCTGGCATCTTTTGTGGATCAGGACGATCATACGAGCCAGAAAGTGACTGGGACTCTCCTCACACGCATAAGAGCAAGTTTGAATCAGGTTGGAACGAGAACTTTGACCATCACTGTCCTATTGGACCTTTTTGATATTGTTAAATTCTTCCACTGAAACTCTGAAGGCTTGTCTTTCTTGGAAGGGGTCGTTTTCCATGGTAGGTAACTGTTGAAAATGCACTTCATTTTGATTGTAGTACGACTTCTCATTGAGTTTCCATTCATTCTTGGTAAAAGTAAAGGCAGGTGTGTGATATTCGAATTTACAATGGCAGCTTTTGTTTTTCCATGTTTGAGTGGAACAGCACTTTGTCTGTTTTTCTTCCAAACTGTGCATATTTCACATCTGCTTCTTATATCAACACACCAGCCTCCCTCCTGGCGCGCACCACTCTTCTCCTAAACAGTAAAAAAGTTTCAAACAAATCCTTCTCTGTGTCAAATTTGGAACCGCTCTTATCCAAATCGGCAGTCAGAGTTGGGATTTGAATATTCCTTGGCCTTGTGCACCATCCCCCCTTGTCTGTCTCTATGCCTGCCCTCAGGCTATGGGCAGAACGGCAGCTTGTACAACATAGACTGTGCGAGCCTCTGCTTCTATACTTGACTTTGTTTGAACCCCAGCTGCAGGTGAGTGGCACTTACGTATTTCACCGTCGTGGTTTGGATGGTCCAGGTTCAGTTCATTAGTTCAAAAAGGTTTTTAATGTAAAGAAGCATCCTTAAGCGTGTCCATGTTTTGCATGATGACAACAGGACAGTTCAATGTAAATATAAAAATAAAGTTGTGGAACTACCAGATAACCAATAGAAGAGCTGTAGTAGTGGAGGTAAAGGTTTTCTGAGGGGAGAACATTAGTGCGGGTTGAAACACATCTTTTGCCACAGCGCGCAATCAAGTTCACTAAAAAAGGTGTTGCAGTGCTTCTTGTATGAATGTTTTTCTTTGGCAAGTCTGACAAATGGGTAGAATTTCAACTTTTGGTGATTCTCTGTTGATGGTTGTTTGGACAACTTCATGAAGGCGATGTGCCAAATGTTGTTGACTTGCAGACGTGTTTATTATAGCCAGAGGACACTTAAAATGCAGTAGAACCTCGGTGCAAAATCTTCAAGAAACTATTGCTTTGGTTTATGCATTATTCTTCGGTTCATCTTGACATCAACGCTAAAGGGTTACCGTAATTTCTCGTGTATAATGCACATTTCCCCCCCCCCCAAAATTGTCGAAAGTCAATAGTGCGCATTATACACAGGTATAAGGGCAAATGGAAAAAACCTTCACATTTTATAAATGTATGCCGCCATCGCCTGATCATAGTATTATATACAGTATACACAATGGTGAATAACTAGTTTTGAAATCAGAACTCAAGGATAATTGTTCAACTATTGTTCCAGTTACTGTAAAAAGGGGCTTGGTAGCCAAAAAAACGCTTGCAACATTTCAAGGTTATTATTTATTACATATTACGATGTGAAATTTTTGTACAGATGTTGACCCAAATTATTTGCTTTTGGCGGCCACATTAAATGATGTGACAGGCCTGATATGGCACCCGGGTGCCAGTTTGACATGCCTGCTATTTGGTTTTATTATATCCATTTCATACGCTTGTCATCTGAGACTTGTTGCTTAAGGATTTAAAATATTCAGTTTGCTTTAGCAGTATTTGATTTCATATCTTATCAAATTAATTGGTGTCTTTTGTGTTAATGTTGTTTACTTGTTCGACTCTGTAGCATGTATTTTGAGTAACTACTGTATCAATGAATCGTGCAAGCACTGCATTGATGTTGTGCTGTACTAATCTATTATTTGTACTGTTGATTATATTTGGACCCAGGGAAGATTAGCAAACTGCTACGGCACAAGCTAATGGGGATGTCGGCAGCAGCTGCTGCTTGAGACAGTCATTGATAGTTTCACAAAAATACTTCGCCTACAACACCAAAAATAGTCAATATCCAAAGTAATTTACCATATGATCACCAGCACTTGCTGAAATTGCGATCATCCATTGATTTTGAGTTCGTACACAATAAACAATGGTAGCGTGCGCTCGACCCATCAAATTTTCCGGGTCACACTGAGAGCAAGCGCATAGTCAGATTTATTTCAAAGGTCACAGAAAACAAGAATAATAATAGTGAAGCACGTCCATAGTTTTTTATTGTGTCCGAATCCTACAACTTCCTTTTGTTTCTTGTAAAGTTTCTAGGAAAAGGTAATTATGGATGTAATAAACCATACACAAGCATTAATGCCAAATGCATTCAGACTTTATTTGATTAAAGTGCAAGTAACATCTCTTCAGGGTGGATTAACAGTAGGTTTACCTGCGACGTCTGTTTTTTTCCAAGATAAGAAATAACCACATTTTAAGAATAAACACACTGACTGTAATTGAACACAAAATATGTAACGCTCAAATATTCTAATCATATTTATTACGACCCACTCACTCGCTGTCACAATGTGTGCCAAGGTGGTTACGTAGCTCTGAGTAGCTTTTGATGTACAACTATCTGGCGTGTTCGCGTTTTGCTGAAGTATGTCCGTGATAGGATTTTGTACCTCTGCTCAACTTCAAGTGTCTTCACCAACCTTTTAGCTTACGTGCTGTCCCGGTGTACCTCAACTTAGTGGCTTCAATATCTCATATTACTTGTATTCTCCGACTTGTAGATAACCGCGGTCAGCAAACATGTTTTTTGCATGTCCTTCATGTTTCCTCCTCGATTGTTTTTGATTATTCCAAAACCAAAATGCGTCCATACTTCTGATTTAAGCTTTGCGGGACGCTCCCGTTTGTTTTCAGTTAATTTTTTTCCTCATTAATGTACACACAGCACCCCATATTGACAGAAAGAAAAACAGAATTGTTGAAATCTTTGCAGATTTATTAAAAAAGAAAAACTGAAATATCACACAGCCCTAAGTATTCAGACCCTTTGCTGTGACACTCCTATATTTAATTTGAGTGCTGTCCATTTATTCTTATCATCCTTGAGATGGTTCCACACCTTCATTGGAATTCAGCTTTGTTTGATAATACTGATTGTAGTTGATTATGAAAGCCACACACCTGTCTATATAAGACCTTACAGCTCACAGCGCATGCCAGAGCAAATGAGAATCAAGAGGTCAAAGGAACTGCCGGAAGAGCTCTGAGACAGAATTGTGGCAAGGCACAGGTCTGGGCAAGGTTACAAAAACAATTTTGCTGCACTTAAGGTTCCTAAGAGCAAAGTGGCCTCCACAATACTTAAATGGAAGACATTTGGGATGACCAGAGCCCTTCCTAGAGCTGGCCGTCCGGCCAAACTGAGCAATCGGGGGAGAAAAGCCTTGGTGAGAGAGGTAAAGAAGAACCCAAAAATCACTGTGGCTGAGCTTCCAGAGATGCAGTCGAGAGATGGGAGAAGGTTC
Organism: Phyllopteryx taeniolatus; assembly: GCF_024500385.1. Taxonomy (NCBI): domain Eukaryota; kingdom Metazoa; phylum Chordata; class Actinopteri; order Syngnathiformes; family Syngnathidae; genus Phyllopteryx; species Phyllopteryx taeniolatus. Next base: position 34,140,793 of record NC_084502.1, on the reverse strand, counting down.
AAGAGAGTCAACCATCACTGCAGCCCTCCAACGTTCGGTGCTTTATGGCAGACTGACCCGACGGAAGCCTCTCCTCAGTGCAAGACACATGAAAGCCCGCATGGAGTTTTCTAAAAAACACCTGAAGGACTCCAAGATGGTTAGAAATAAGATTCTCTGGTCTGATGAGACCAAGATATAACTTTTTTGCCTGAATTATAAGCGGTATGTGTGGAGAAAACCAGGTACTGCTCGTCATCTGTCCAATACAGTCCCAACAGTGAAGCATGGTGGTGGCAGCATCATGCTGTGGGGGTGTTTTTCAGCTGCAGGGACAGGACGACTGGTTGCAATCAAAGGAAAGATGAATGCAGCCAACTTCAGGGATATCCTGGACGAAAACCTTCTCCAGAGTGTTCAGGACCTCAGACTGGGCTGAAGGTTCACCTTCCAACAAGATAATGACCCTAAGCACACACACAGCTAAAATAACTAAGGAGTGGCTTCAGAACAACTCCGTGAGTCCTCTTGAATGGTCCAGCCAGAGCCCTGACTTAAACCCAATTGAGCATCTTTGGAGAGACCTGAAAATGGCTGTCCACCAACGTTCACCATCCAACCTGACAGAACTGGAGAGGATCTGCAAGGAGGAATGGCAGAGGATCCCCAAATCCAGGTGTGAAATACTCATTGTATCATTTGCAAAAAGACTCATGGCTGTATTAGCTCAAAAGGGCGCTTCTAAATACTGTGCAAAGGGTCTGAATACTCCCGACTGTGTGATATTTCCTTTTTTCTTTTTTAATAAATCAGCAAAAATGTCAACAATTCCGTTATTTCCTGTCAATACGGGGTGCTATGTGTACATTAATGAGGGAAAATGTTTTACTTAAATTATTTTAGCAAATGGCTACAATATAACAAAGAGAAAAATTTAAGGCGGTCTGAATACTTTCCATACCCACTGTAAATAAAACAGACACCGACTCAGACTTAGCAAATATTGCACGCAAACAAAAATTAAACATTTGGCACAGAGGTATAAACAGTCATTAATGCCTTGACAGGCAATACACTGCCAATCAAGTTTTCAGTTGGTTAAGAAAAAGTGCAAAGTATAGCAACATTAACAGCACAACAAGTAGTTCAAAGCAACCTGTTTTGAGTCAAGATTTGTTCTATTTTTAAAAAGTCTGCAGCATTTCTTTAAACGTTGCTTTGTTCATATGTTTAATGGCTACATCTCTTATAGTAGTGAGTACACTATACTGTATATAATATGAGCATACGTGCACCATATACGCTGTCACGTTTGTATTTGCATTGGTGGGCAAGAGTTCCATAATTGCAAGCTGACAGAAACGGGAAATGTACCACTGTGTTTTTGTTCCCAGCTGAAGAAATTAGGTGGGATGGTTGTGTTTAAAATTGATTTTTTTTTTTCATTTTGAGGCTTTAAATTTACTTGTGTTTGTTGCAACGTCATACAAATTCGACATACCAGTTCATTGGTGTTAGTGGGATGGCTGCGTTCATCTGGCTTGACTCCAAAATGTTCCCACATCGTCGCGGTGGCATTTAGGCTTTGGAACTAATTCCATTTATGCTGCTCAACTTTCTATAATTAAGCTATCGTAGGTAGCAAAATGGTCTACTAGTACTACTTACACTACTGTCTGCTGAAAATACTTGAAACCTAGAATTATGCATTCGGGACTTTTTTTTGCGTTTTCCTGTTGTGAACCCAAAACCGAGGTACATACCGAACCGTGACTTCTGTAAAGTGTTACACCCCTACTATGCATATAGCTTTTTTATTTCAAAAAGGCTGAGAAGTTGCTCAGTGATTTGCTAGCGAACAGTGTTATTTCGTCATAATAATTTTTCACTTATTTCTATAGTGTACTGTATTTATTTTAAACTAAACATAGATAAAAGCAAGATAACCATAACTTTGTTCTGTGGCTGGAACGGATTAGTTCTATTTCAATTCATTTTAATGGGAAACATTGCTTTGGTTAGCGAACATTTCGGTTAGCGAATGGAGTCTTGGAATGAATTAATTTCGTGAATCGAGGTTCTCTCGAGGTTCTTTGTGAATGTTTTGGACCACGAATGGAATCTCAGAACAAATTTCTTAAACCGAGGTTCCACTCTATATGGAACCTAGTCAGCTCTAGTCATAGTTTGAGCCACCTGGTAAGACTTCAGCTCAGTGATCTTAAGAATGCATCGTATGACCAGTGACCACACAACAGGAAATGTTACTGTTGCAACATAGGAAAGTGGTACAAACGTTTCTGTTTTGGCTACTCTGTACAATAAGGCAACAGTCAATAATAATAATAGAAGAACAAACTGCATGGTCTGTGTTGATCACTGTCTCACAACTCATAACTCATGTAATGTCCCCTTCTTTAAACGGCAAACTAGTTGCTCGTTAGACTAAATCAGCAGTGCCTCTGCTTGTTGTAGCCAAATAGACTCAGTTTTGCCTCAGTTGCTTCAAGACAATTATGTTAGGTTTCAGATGAACCATTTTGTCACTGCTTTTTGAAAGCAAAGTTTTCCATTTCCCAATCTGGGAAAATACATTTTTCTGTCATCATGCGTCACTGAGCAGATGATGATCGCATTGAGTTTAGTTCATCTCAGACATTGAGTCACATAAATATGAGCTTTACTTGAGCTTTTTTTTTTGTAAACATAGATGAATATCATTATTTCTAATAAGACAATAAAAAGGTAATTTGAGCAAATTTGTTATTTCAGAAGTACGTGTCAAACTGGTAGCCCTTTGCATTAATCAGTACCCAAGAAGTACCTCTGTTTCAAAAAGTTTGGAATCAAATTGTGTATCTTTGTAACAGTAATTGCGATCTCAACCTGGGCAATCAACATCTTACAGTATCTTTGATTAATTTCTGAAATTATGACTTTTTTTTTACCCTCTTTAAATTCACTGTACTGTAAAGAGAGTTTCCATCTACACTTGTACAAAGGTATCAGTGATAAGTGAACGAAAATGGTAATAACAACAATGGAAGTGAAAGAGGTCATCACCAAAACATGGTACTAATACAACTAAATATACTGGTTTCTTAAAACTTTACCCATCGAGTATTCAAAGGTTTTATGATTGCTGACCTTTGACACCTGGAACAGATAAGTTGCTTCTGTTATTTCTTCAGAACAAATTGAAAATAGGCCAACGTCCCGATTGTGTGTGACGTCCGCTGTGTTATTTTGTACATGTAAGCTTAACAGATGGACTAAGTCTCTCACGGTCATTTTGTTTTCACCTTGAAGGATCAAACACAAGTGCCTCTGTTTGAGTAGCTCCACATGTGTGTGGCCACAATCGAGTTGTTTAACGTAAAGCAGGTGCAGCCTGTCGGCCAGTCGCGTTGCATAAGCGCTCCTCAGGCGCATCTGCTGGGCTCTGCTCAACATATGCTCTCTTTATTTATTGATGATAAATCAGACATGGGTGTGGCCTTCCTCTGCCTCCCCCTTTGATCTCAGTTAGCCCGAGCCGGGCAAATTTTCCCCTCTAACCAGTTGGGCCGAGGTGAACTGCAAATGCTTTGTTTAGGCTGCCCCAGCAAACTCTTACGAGGGCCTGTTGGGTCTTGTGTTCTGCTCCCAAGGGGACAATGCAGACTGTCTGGGAGAGAAAAGTGGGGGAAAGTTACATTAAGCAGACACACCTCAAAGGCTTGCCATCCAGACGTTGACGGTAAGTAACTCTGTAATGTTGTGCTCTGACAGTTCGTACTGATGGATGTGGTGTCTGCGCCAGTCAAACAATGTGTGAGCCTTCCATGCATATTCTGACAAGTGGTCAGAAGACTGAGAAGCTGCACAATCGGCAGGGCTTCATCTCACGTACGATTCCGTTTTGTGCTGAAAATGAAATTGATCAGAATTGATGACAATATTGATAAACGTTTTAAGTGTCGCTGAAGTTGAATTAGGCTGGATTGACACAGCAGGTCACAATGGCCAACTGCTGGTTATCTGCCAATATTCATTTATTTTGTTTCCCTGTATTCGTTCAAGTGATCTAGATCTGATGTTTTAACAATGAAACTAATACAATCTGTTTCTAATGCCCCTACTGTATTTACATCCTAAGGTTTATGCAGCAGAAACAAATTGAGCTATGAGTACTCACCTTGACTGCGAGATGGAAGTATAGTCTGCGGTGCCCTCCCCCATGTCCCCACCATAGCCTCTCCCTCTTGGACCGGACGGACATGAACATGCACACTGTGATGCATGCTGTTACATAAGTGCAAGGTGTGCTCTGTCAGGACGGGCCGTTCTTTGAGTTTGGAGGGAAAATGGTTCCCAGTTTGTTCCTGACACAAGCAAACCACCATATTGGCTTTTAGCTCTCTGAAGCTGCTTGGTGATGTTGATTGACAGTTGATTCTTTTTAAAATTATTTTTCATTTTTAATTCATTTGTCCTCCTCAATGCAACGTTAATCCTAAGGCTGTAATTAATTAAAGTTATTGTGTTCTTTATTTTACCATGAAGGTCAATACAATGCACATACATGTTATTATTATATATTCAATATAATTCTCCAGGACGTCAGCTAGTTAGCAGCAGCAGCAGGCTATAAATAATAATAAAAAACAAAACAAAAACTGTAAGGCATGTTGCTGACAGCCACACGTTGTCATTGCACTGTTGAAGCAGTTCTGCATCGCCTTTTGTTTACCTTCCAAGAGTGTCCTTCCTTGTTTGACATACACTGTGTGCGGGCTTCCCTCAGCAGCGTACTTGTTCGGCTTGTTTTCAAATGCGTGCGTACGTGGGTGCCTGAATGTGCAAATCGCCTGCTGCTCCAAACACAGCAATGATCACCGAGTGGGGGGAGTGTCCGTCGCGAGCGGGTTGCAAATAAATGGGAAACACTGCGGTGGGTGCAACTGCGCACCCCCCCCCCCCCCCCCCCCCCCCCTCCACCTTAACATTACGGCAGCACCTGCCCACTGGCAAAACTCTCGGCACTACCAATGGGCAGTCTCCGCTGGATTCCGGGGCGCAGCTCATTCACACTGGGGCACGTGCCCCAATAAAAGGGGTCTGGCGACGCCTGTGCCAGACGCTATGTTCCTGATGCCACTCACTAGGCCATGCCCCTTAAAAACACACATGCAACACTAGTTGTCTCAGCTTGTCCCAATGTGTAGTAGTTACACTTATAAAAACAGTTAGTTACTTATTTACATTCTCTTTTATAATTTATTAGGAAATTCATTGCTGATTTTCTTTATTGAAAACTGTAACAAAAAAAGTGGTGTTTTGGGTGGGCTGTAACAGATTAATGGCATTACAATTAATTGCAATGAAGTCAAAGTCAAGGTACCACTGTAGTCCAATTCCTGACTGAACAGAATAAATTGTTTGATAGACAACCTCCTAAATTTATCAAGTAAAAACAACAAAAAAAAGAATCCACCTTAAGGGAAAACAGTAGGTAGTAGGGCAGGACAGTAAATCTTTTTTGGACACGGACACATTCACTGAGAGTTCCTCCAGTATCTTTCTAAATATATCTTCTTGCTCATAGCCTTGCTTCATCTGGCCCTTCCATTGTGAATCTGCCTGACTGAAAAGGAGAGGAAGGGAGGGGTCGTAGCCATGAGAAAGGGAAAGAGGGAGGTGGTGGTTCTGGCTCATGGTGAGTCTAGCAGCACTGTTTAATCTCTGTTGGACCGTCAGATGGTATGGACAGAGCACAGGCACCAATTAGGCCCCAAGATTAGGCGAGAAAGTCTTTCTCAAAAGCTTCTTGAGGAAAGTTTTTTCCTCTTTTTTTTCCTTTGTGGTTTATATTTTCAGTGGGATATGTCCTCCTCCTCTGCTCCCCCCTTCTTAACTCCCCCCACACACACACACACCTTCCTGTCCCCTCTAAACTGCGATTATACCTGGCTAGACATTGAGAGGAGGGGATTATTAATTAATAAAACGGGGGCAGATTTTTAGCAGCCTGGCGAGGTAGCCAACTGGACATTTGGCAAGCGTGGACATGGAGCAGTGTCGCACTCATGCAGCAATACCTTGGTGAGGTCCTTATCCCTTTTCCCGTGACGTCAATTGGCTACCTCCTCTTTGACAGGAAGCGGTATATCCTTACTTCCTATTTTAACAGGTTATAAAGTCATTGGAGTCACACGTGAGGATATGAAATCACTTTTGGGTATGTTTTTTTTTCTCTCTTTCTTTGTTAGCTATTTAAGTCATAGGTTACTCAATGTTAGGGTAAAATTGGTTATAAAGAGTATTTAGGAGTATTTATTACTCCTGTTGTGCCGCATAACATTGTAAAACAGAGGTATGGCCTTGAGTCACATGACTTGGACTCGAATCATGAATTTGATGACTTTAGACTCGACTTGACATGTTAAAAGACTTGCAACTTGACTTGGACTCAAACAGCATTGACACGTGACTTCACTTGGATTTGAACCCACTGACTTAAAGACTACCATGACCAAAGCACTGAGAAACCAATACTTTGTAGCTTTTTCTTTCTATCGCTATATGTGTAACTTACTGTTTTACTACAAGACAATAAGTGAAAACATATTGCTGAAGGTCTTAATGATTATTTATTAGGCAGAAGTGTCCCACACCATAATTGCTACTGTGTAGTTAGTTCTTTTATTTTTTATTTTTTTACCAGTTAACGCCCTGTTGGGCACCCTCAGGTAGTGGAATGGACCAAGACACACTCTCTAAAGTAATGGTTTCGTTTAAAAAAAAAACAACAACAAGAAATAGTACAACATAAATCAACAATAAATGTGAAAGCTACATAAGGTATTATATTCCAAGATCCACTGTTAACATACACAGAAATGACGACGACATTTAACGTATTAATAAGGAAGTACATTTTTTCAGGGAAAAAAAAAAATCCACATTGCATTGTGAGAATAGCAAGGCTTGAAGTCACATATGCTTGTTTTTGTTAACATTACCAGCTCGCTTTGTCAGCGATCACGCAAATGTTTACACGGTGGGTCGGCCGTGCGCTGTCTGGGCTTTCTGTACATTACAGTCTGGTTTAGTCAGTGTAGTGTTCTCAAGAATCAGTCTTGTACTTTTTTATTAACTTTATTTACCAATCAATCAGTAAACACCTACCATCTATTCGACATGAAACTAGATTCTTCTTCGTGTCCTTTTCTTCATCCCTTTTTGATGTAATATTTCTACATAGTGCCCCCAAGTGTTCTGACTGAGGTAGCACAGTTGGATAAAATTGTACCTTTATAACAAGATGACAAACTTGTGTTCCTCTTTTTTTTTTTTTTAATTAATGCCTTATGTTTTTGATACTCACAAGAAATGCCCAATTTAAACTGAAATCTATTTATATTTGTTTGAAATTGCCTCACTAGGAATGTTTTTATACAAGAAAAAGCAATTTCCTGCTTTATGCACAATGTGAATTTAAGAAAAATACTGTTGATTATCTAAAAGAGGATAAGATTTGGTCATTCATTATTAAATGTCTCATTTTCTCTTGTGTATTCATAATTGCTCTTTAACCAACCAAAATATATTTTATCCTTGATTACTATGATTACTACTATTACTATTACTAATTGCAGCACTACTGGATGCAAATTCTTATTTGTGATAGGTCTGTTTCATGTCACTTCAGAATAAAGTGAGAAAAAGTAAGTCATAGCATAACATTTTCATGGAATAACTGAAAACCTATGATCAATCGGTTTTGAAAGGGCAATAAACTAAGCCTCCCCCCCACCAACCCCTGACGACTGGCTTTGAAGGGGCAATAATTTTGATCAGCCCCCTAGTTTTCTCATAAAGGTCCAAATTTGTTTTGATAGTTAAATATGGATTTTAAAATATATTAAATGTATAAATTCAGTACATAATACATACATATTAATTCAATATAAATATTATATATTAAATATATATTTCAATTTTGTTGGTAAAATGACTCGAAAGGACTCAACTCAAAGTGTAGGACTTAAAGAATTGACTCAGGACTTGACTCAGGAGTTGAGGGCAAAGACTTACTTGTGACTTAAAAAGCAATGACATGGTCCCACCTCTATTTTAGGGTATACAGTATGTCAGTAAAATGCTATTATGGCTCAGAGCAGCAGTTGATAGTGAAAAGACCATGTCAAAGTTCAAGAAAAATACCAGATCACTGGGTGATTGGTAGGCTTCTCTAGAAAATATCCAATATACTGTACATATACAGTATCATTTAAAAAAAAAAAAAAAAAAAAAAAAAAAAAAAAAAAAAGTGGAGGATATGCAGTGGGATACATTGTGGTCATCTACAACTATGCATTTCTAGTTTAACAATACATGATAATGATTAAATAATACATATGCATTTTCATTCAATTTATTCAAAGTTTTCTTATTTGCAGCTCTGAAAATTTGCAGATCAGATAATTATATTAGGCTTAACATGATCAGGATTTTTGGGACCGATCAGCAAGTTTAATAAAAACGATAACCGATCCGATCACAGTATGGAGGAATGTCAGAATCAGAATCATCTTTATTTGCCAAGTATGTCCAAAACACACAAGGAATTTGTTTCCGGTAGTTGGAGCCGCTCTAGTACAACATACAGTCAATTTACAGAACACTTTGGAGACATAAAGACATTGACAAAAAACAATTGTGCAAAAAGATGCAGAGTCCTCTAGCACTTAGAGCAGTTCGAATGACTAATATTGCAATAGTCCGGTGCAATGACCATTGTGCAAAGGGCACTGAGACTTCAAGGATTGTATGCGGTTTAAGGTGACGAGTAGTGCGATAATCTGGGACAATGTTGGTTGTGCAAATGTTACAGATACTCCTCAATCAGTGTGCAAATGGAGCAGATGCTACTCTGGCATGAGTGGCCAGTATATGCAAATAGTGCAGAATGGCGAGACAACTACAGTGAGTGCACGAGTAATACATAATTGGCCCCACAGAAATGTGACAACGAACTCAAGTCAAAAAATTGCCAGCTTGTTGTAATGGAATTATAGGTGAGGTGTTTAAGAAGTTGATCGCAAGAGGGAAGAAGCTGTTGGAATGTCTACTAGTTCTAGTTTGCATTGATCGGTAGCGCCTACCTGAGGGAAGGAGCTGGAAGAGCTGGTGACCGGGGTGCGGAGGGTCCGAGAGGATTTTGCACGCCCTTGTCTTAGTTCTGGCAGCGTGCAAGTCCTCAATGGTGGGTAGGGGGGTACCGACAATCCTTTCAGCAGTTTTGATTGTCCGTTGCAGTCGGAGTTTGTCCTTTTTTGTAGCAGCACCAAACCAGCCTGTGATGGAAGAACACAGGACTGATTCGATGACCGCTGTGTAGTACTGTCTCAGCAGCTCCGGTGGCAGGCCGTGCGTTCTCAGAAGCCGCAGGAAGTACATCCTCTGCTGGGCCTTTTTGAGGACGGAGTTGATGTTGGTGGCCCACTTCAGGTCCTGAGAGATTGTAATTCCCAGGAACTTGAAGGTCTCGATGGTTGACACAAGGCAGCTGGACAACGTGAGGGGCAGCTGTGGCGAAGGATGCCTCCTGAAGTCTACGATCATCTCTACAGTCTTGAGCGTGTTCAGCTCCAGGTTGTGTCGGCCGCACCACAGCTCCAGCCGCTCCGCTTCCTGTCGATATGCAGACTCGTCACCGTCCTTGATGAGGCTGATGACAGTGGTGTCATCTGCAAACTTCAGGAGTTTGACAGTCGGGTTCGCTGAGGTGCAGTCGTTCGTGTAGAGAGAGAAGAGCAGCGGAGAGAGGACACAACCTTGGGGCGCCCCAGTGCTGATGCTGCGTGTGGATGAGGTGGCCTCCCCCAGCCTGACCTGCTGTGTCCTGCCCGTCAGAAAGCTGTAAATCAACTGGCAGATGGCAGGTGAGACGCTGAGCTGGAGAAGCTTGGAGGAAAGGAGTTCAGGGATGATGGTGTTGAACGCTGAGCTGAAGTCCATGAAGAGGATCCTTGCGTAGATCCCTGCACTGTCGAGGTGTTCTAGGATGAAGTGCCATCCCATGTTGACTGCATCATCCGCAGACCTATTCGCTTGGTAGGCAAACTGCAGGGGGTCCAGCAGGGGACCTGTGACACTCTTGAGGTGGTCCAGCACGAGACGTTCAAAGGACTTCATGACCACAGATGTCAAAGCGACAGGCCTGTAGTCATTCAGTCCCGAGATTGCAGGTTTCTTGGGGACTGGAATGATGGTGGAGCGTTTGAAACAGGATGGAACTTCGCACATTTCCAGAGATCTATTGAAGATCTGAGTGAAGACTGGAGCGAGCTGGTCCGCGCAGACTTTGAGGCAGGATGGGGACACATGGTCCGGGCTTGTGTCTATTTAAATAGCCTGTTCATTTACTGTCTATACTTGTGTACTTAATGGCTCAAAAAATTATATTTACAATAAATAATGTAATCTTTCTTCCTCTATTTTTTGCCAGTGTGGCATAGTGACAGTCAGTGAGGCATAGTGACAGTCAAAACAAATAATATAATAATAATACTCTTCTATTAGATGGCAGGAAGTAAATACAGTAATTAATGTATCCACTTTTTGTGACATTTTTGTTTGTTGGTGTTCCGTGAGATTTTCCAATTCTAAAATATGTTCCTTGCCTCCATAAAGGTTGGAAATCACTGCTCTAGTCAGATCGTGTATTCTAATCAGTCAGCTCAAACCAACATTACATGACAGAAATAATGGGTGCTTAACTTACTGTAATTAAATTACTTAACCCACACCGAAACTTTAGAGCATGATTCGACAGAACGGCGCCATGTTTACGTCCAACCGTTCGTGGTACCGCTAGCTTGCGAGGCTACATAACATTTTATTGCCTGCTTGTGAGTTGTATCGTATTAAAAGTACGTGAACATACCTCAAGCAAGCCTTAAACGAACGTCCTCTCCTGTCCTGAGCACTGGTGACCACCAACACACGTTTTTCCCCCATTTTGTCCTTACAATACCGTCTGCTCGCTCCACTCTTGTTGTCGTCGCCACGGTAACGAGTGTTTCCGGTCGCATTCTGGCAGTGCAATCGTGAAAGAACAAATTTGTCTTGTAGTCTGATCCGGGCATTACGTGTTGTCTGTCTCCGACGTGTTGTCTGTCCCACACCGCTCAGGTTTGTGTTTTTATTTATTTATTTTTAAAATAACTTCTTTGGCCGTCAGATATTTACAGTGCTACGTCAACAGACACGCGACAGGCTAAAAATAAACTAGCTTTTGGATTAAAATATACTGTGCACGCGGCGACGCAGAGTAAATGTTTTTTGCGGATTTGTAAATTATGACATTAAAGCCGATCAGCATAAAATGCTAAATATCGGCCAATACCGATCAGCCCGATTAAATCGGTGTAAAGTCTAATATATCTCAGTTCTAAAGCATCTTATTTTCGCCACTGACTATTTTCTGCTCCTTCATCCGCCGTTGCCGTTTTGTGGTGTTCTGTTTTGTCGAACAATTGTGACATTTGTCACCATTTGATGACGTACGGGTAGGATGCGCCCCCCGTGAGCATCCGTACCACACCCTGGTCGCATACATATCTGATTTATATCCACCTATGAAAGAGGCCTGGCTCGGATATGAAAAAATCGTAATTGCAATGTTCACATTGACAGAAAAAAAATCCGATACGCCTCATTGGGCAAAAAAATCGGAATAGACCTACAGTGTGAACGAGCCTTTGTTTTTCTTTAAATCTATTGCTGGTTGAGAACAGAAGTTATCTCAAAGCACACGGTCACTGCAGGAAGGCCTTTAAAGGTGCCATATTTTACCAAACCAACAACCACTAGCGAAGATCTCCGCCTTACTTTCCGTTCCTGAGCCAGCACTATCAATATAACAAACACGTGTGCTCTCACAAGTGGGTCTTCTACACGGAGGCAACCAATCAGAGAAAAGGGGCGGTCTTACCCAAATATGGACGTGGGTCAAACAAAGTAGCTGTTTGAGGGGCCTTTTCTGGACACTTGTATGACACTTCATGGTGTTTTTTTACGTAATTGACACTTTTATAAGTCCATGTTAGAGAGTCACTATGGAGGTCTAAATAGCCAAAATATGGGACCCTTACCATCAGTGATGACACTGTTGTAAAAGCTAGACTATCGCGCTTACACACACACACACACACACACACAATGCACAATGTCGGGAAGTACATTAGAGGGTTCGCCATTGTATCCCCCCATACATCTCCGCATCCTGACGCGGGTGTGGGCGATGGTGGCGGAGGCGTGCAAGAGCCCCCTGGTGTTTATCAGCCCACCAGTCCTGGAGGTGAGGGATGAGAAGAGGTTGTAGGGGTTAGTTAGTGCGGGTGTTAGATCTGTCTGGTCTGAGACAGATCTCCTTAATCCTACAGCCTTCTGCTGCCTTTTGTCTGGGCTCTGAAAAAGATGCTCCCAGTTCATTGCTGGTCTGTGGTCAGCCTCACTGTTTAATTTCTTGGGATGTCATCTTGGATTGTGAACAGTTAAGGTGATCTCAGATCAGCGTGCAAAGGTGAAAAGCTGAGCAGGACAGATGGTTGGAAGGTGGGAGTGTCCAAACCTTTGGGATGTTTGAGTTGTCATTTGAACATTGCGGTCTTGCTGGAAATGTTTATAAGTCTGTAGCTGCTTTGAACTTTGTTCTACTTGAACCCAGTCTTCTGTTTATTTGACATTGTTTCTGTCTTTGTTTAAATTTGTAATGTGCAGGTTTGTCACCACCCCGACTGCCAAGACCTGAATAGCAAAAGCCCCCTTCACCTGTGTGAGTCATGTGACTCGCGCTGCCACTCGGAGAAGAACGACAACATGCACTTTGACCGGCACCCCAGATTTGACTTACAACCTCAAGGTAGCATGCATTACTTATCTTACCGGTACATTAAATCTCCTTTAATTACCTCCATGAAGAGCAGAAGTGCAAAAACGAGCGGTATTGTTTTGATCGCAGTTTTTTTAATTGTTTCTCAGTTAGCAGGATTATGCAAACAATACACAAACAATTTACCTTAAACTTTGTGGAGTCGTGGCTCGTGTTTTGAGGAAGAACACATTACATTGCAAATCTGATTAAATTTTCCATGTTTCTATTTGAGTCACTACTGGTGACAACTTCGTAAAAAAATAAAATAAAATGTTAAAAAATAAATAAATGTACGTTTAGGAGTGACGTAAAATAATTGATACTATAGTTACCTCTACTAAGGAAATTGTTTTAATTTTAGTGGGATTGTTTGTGCACAACTTCCTGTCTGTAGTCGGAAACATAAACCTGGATTTTGTATTTATTTATTTATGATAGATTGGGATTCTTCCTTTAAAATTTGGTGAGAAGCCAGGCATTGTGGAAAAGTCTCTTTTGAAAACTTCAAAAAATAAAATAAAAAAATCTTACTTTGAATTGGTCTTGTGAGGCAAGGAATTATTTTGATCTCTAATCAGTTTGCTAGTTGGCCGCACAACGATAATTGCATAAGAATAATTGCAAAACATGACAATGACATTGTGGTTTTCATTATTGTTATTATATACAGTCAACAATTTCTCTTTTCCCCTCTTTAGCCTCCATCCTGGCTCGGAACGTGTCCACACGATCCTGCCCCTCACGCACCAGCGCCCCCTCTGACCTGGAGGAAGAGGATGAGGGGACCAGTGACCGCTGGTTGGTAACCCTCTTATTACTGTGTTAGAATTATATACCGTAATTTCTCGTGTATAATGTGCATTCCCCCCCCCAAAAAAAATTGTCAAAAGTCAATAGTGCGCATTATATATACATAGGTATAGGGGCAGATGGAAAAAAACTTTCACATTTTATAAATGTATGCCGCCATCCAGTGGTTATGAAAAAGCTGTACATGTTCTTTCCAAAATGCCACCACCATGTAGTGGTTATATATAAAAAAAAGTGTAGCCTACAATTTCATTCCAATATGATTGGTACGTATGATTGCATATATGTACAGTTGTGCTCATAAGTTTACATACCCTGGCAGAATTTGTGAAATATTGTTTTTTTTAAATATGACAGACTGAACAACAACCATCATTAATTTCTTGATGGTTATGTTTAGTTTAATGATAATGCTTTTCTGAAATGCATTACCGTTTAATTTGAATCCCATTAAAATAAAATTAAATGTGTTTCACCTGGTCCTTCATGTTTTCTTTAAAGAATTGTACCCATCTTACAAACTCTGTCTGGGTAATCAAACATATGAGCACAACTGTGTGTTTTCTAATTTACTACATAAAAGTAGAGCTGTTCATTTCAAAATAAGAGCAAGCAAATAATAAAAACAAATTTACTTGCTCAAATAAAGTGCTTAACTTCAGAAATATTCTTTGAAAAAAACGAACAAAATACAGATACTTCATGTTTTGATCATATTGGTAGAAGCAAAATCATGCATTATACATACGTAGAAGGGATTTCCAGAATTCTGAGGTCAACTTTGGGGGTGCGTATTATACATGGGTGCGCATTATACACGAGAAATTACGGTAATCACTTTTTTAAATTAAAGTGCCCCTTTTTTGCAGGGAGAAGAAAGCTGGGGGTATGAAACTGGTGAAGAAGAAACCACGGAGGAGACACACCGATGTAGGTCATCATCCTGACGCAGGGCACTTCCCATGTGCAACACCATAAACCCACAGCACAAAAGCACATGTTCAGTCGTTTTTGCATGTTATGCTGCAAGGAGGTGTCTCATAAACTGTTTTGAGGCTTAAAGCTACAGTGCGCAGGAGCCTCCCTGTGGGGGTGCTAAGGGCTAGCGTATGCTATACCATCAGTCTGTGCAGCCAGGAGAGCTTCTGTGTAAACTAACAATATGTGTACCCTTCCCTCCTCCAGGACCCCAGCAAAGAATGCTTCAGTCTCAAGTTTGACCTCAACGTGGACATCAACACAGAAATAGTACCTGCTATGAAAAAGAAAACCTTGAGGTGAGGTGATATTTACTATCATGTTAATAACACTATCCACAACAATATACCAACTTCATGTCTGTATCACGATCCTTTCTGTATCCTGGCAAGCTCCCACAGCGTCAATAACTTTAAATTGTTCAAAGTTATTTTGTTTGGATTTTGCTTATTTCATAAATGTCACCACTCCCATTAAAATAGTGCATTATGTCAGATCTTACATGTTGGATATAAATGTCAAATAATCAAGATCATCCGTGTGATCTTAGAAGAAGCCTTGATAATTAGCACATTTCTATTACGTCAATTTTTATCATTTGTCTCGTGTTGGCAGAGAGGTTCTTGGTCCAGTGTTTGAGAGGAACGGCATCGAGCTATCAAGTGTCGACTTGTTCCTGGATCAGTCCAACACGCCGCTGTCCCTCAACTTTGAGGCCTATCGATTTGGTGGACACTACCTCAAAGTCAAAGGTAAAGACGCCACTGGCGGGTCATGTCTGACTGGTGGTCATGTTTGAGTATTGGCGGACGGTTTTGGGTTCTTTCTGGAGCCTAAATTGTCAAATTGTGTTTGTGTGTGTCCAAAAGCTGCTCTCAGCCAGATCTCATTGATCTTCATGGGCTAAAAATGACTTATGACACTGGCATCAACAATACCACTTTGTTCATAGAAAGTAAGGAGCCTTTTTATTCAATGCCAAGTGGTGTATTTGACATGTGCACTCTTATCTGTACTGACCTTCACAATGACGAGGGTAATCTGTGTGAACCAGTTTCCGCTCACACCCTTCGTCCTGACTAAAAGAGGAAAAGGTGTGGACTCCTTAAAGCGAATAGAGCTAGCAATAGAGGTGGAACACGATGGATGAAAAAAAAAAAATCCTAAAAGATGAACAGATTAATTGCCTAGCCCTATATAATAAATGTTGTGTGTCACACCACTACCACGTGGTAGTGTAACATCCATGTCTTGGAGGCTAGATTGTACTGGTGGTCTTAATGGTCCTCCTTTGTCCTTAAGCACGGCCTGGCAACGAGTTAAAAGTGGAGCAGGGGGTGAAAGACATGAGGTCGCTCAGCCTACCCAACATGAAGCCTGCCGGGAGTCAGACCCCCTACATCCTCACACCGGCCACTGAGAGGGTGGAGCACGGATCTCTAGGACGTCGTGAGGGTGCCGATCCGCTGGTAAGTCATCTCACATATACACACCCTTCTCTCCTTTCCATCATTCGACTTTCTATTGTTGCGCTCCCATCATATCTTGTGCTGGCGCATCCCCGTTGGTAATCCCATCGTGACCTCGTTGTACAAAGAGTATCTTGCTCAGTGGAACTCTGGGAATGTGTGTTTGGATTTGAGGTGCCCGTCCTCGTACAATGTGAACCCTTAAATCCCATATTAAGTCCACTTCCTGTTTCACTGTAGTCTGTTTAGCTGCATGGACAGAAGACAGTCAGGTCATCAAGTTGATGAGACCTAATGACCCTTGTCACACGGGCCAGGAGTTCTATTTCCTGAAGATTAACAATCCGCTTCCAGTTTCCAGCGTGTCACTTTTGATTAGTTTTAGCATTAAATCTCAAATCACTATACTTACACTTACTTATACTTACACTTACACTATACTAACACTACTGTATTGATTCATGGAAGCTTGTATGTTTAACTTGCTGGCTCACTTGGTAAGTATAACGTCACATCTTACAAAGTCTTGAAAAAGACAATTGAGATACAAATGGCCCTGTAAAATTTTACTTGGTAGAGTGTAAACCTCGACTATGGCTGGACACCACCAAATTTAATACCAAATTCACTAAGAATTTAAGAAAAATTCTCAAGATTCTGGCACAGTCATCAATTTTATTTAAGTATGTGGTGTGTACTCTCTTCAAACTGGCTGCTAAGGAACGAATATACAATTGTTCATATTTGGGAACGTGACCATTTTATGAAATGGTGTTTGTTTATTGCACAGATTATGACAAAACAAAATGGCACATTATTTCATTCCCTTTCATTAGATTGCACTTAATACCTGTGAACTGCGCCGGGGATGTCAGCATTAGTTCTCATTGTGGAGAGGATGGAGTAGATGCATTTCATAGCTTGATGGTAGAAGCTGTTTTCAAGCCTCGTGGGTCTAGGCTTCAATGTCCAATGGTGGTTTCTAGAGGGGTGGCGGAAGAAAAGTGAGTGTCTGGGGTGAGAGGGGTCCTTTATGATTCCCTTGGCTTTTCGGATTAATCTGTCAGTGTAGGCATCCTTGAAGGTGGGTAGTTGTACCTCCTATCACCCGCTGCAAGTCCTTCCTGTCCTCCATGAGATGAACAAGGTGTACGCAGGTGCTGACGTCAGTGTTGCTTTGGGCGAGGAAAAACGGTGTAGTATTTCCCTAACAGCTGTAGCGACAGTTCTGGAAAGGTAGTCATCAAAGGCACACGCAAATAACAAACTCCTAGGTTGCTAAGGAAGTGTTTTTGAGCTATGTTGCGTCACACCTCTTGGTGCATGCATCATGGGATATGTCATTGTTATTGTGTCTGTTAACTGTTGGATAGTCATTGATTACATGACAGCGAGTCATCCAGTCAAGAGTTGTTTTAACGTAGAGTGACAGATGTTGAAATTACCCTGTTACCTGTAAGAACAACTAAAAACACTGCAATATACAGTGTCGTGAAAAAGTATTTGCCCCCTTCTCAAATTCTTCATTTTTTTTTATTATTATTCCCCCCCCCCCCAATATTTTCCACACTGATCATCAAACATATGTCATATATCAGACAAAGATAACCCAAGTCGGCGGCACGGTGGGTGACTGGTTAGCACATCTGCCTCACAGTTCTGTGTGGAGTTTGCATGTTCTCCTCGTGCCTGCATGGGTTTTCTCCGGGCACTCTGGTTTCCTCCCACACCCCAAAAACATGCGTGGTAGGTTGATTGAAGACTCTAAATTGCCCGTAGGTGTGAATGTGTGTGCGAATGGTTGTTTGTTTATATGTGTGCCCTCCGATTGGCTGGCGACCAGTTCGGGGTCTTATTGTTGAGTCATAAAGACTATCATATTCACAAACTCTTTCTTTTAAGTGTCTTAGAGCCATGACTGATGCAATAAATAAAACAATGACCTGACAAAGTGGGTGATCATTATATTTTTAAAAACGCAGGCTTACTTAATTGTGCCTAACCTAACTATTTAGTGCCGGAGCAGTGACCGCTGCAATGTGTGTATTGTATTTTCACTTGTTATTGTCTAAAAAAACATCCAGACTTTAAATTTTGAGGCAAATTTATGCCACATGGCTCCCACACAATGAGGAAAAAGGGACTCGGATAGTTAAGCATTCAAGAGCGTTAATAGATTTGTTGTCAAGCTTTTTTCAACACTTCATATTGGTTAATGATGCATAAAAATAACAGACAATGTAGGATCAGACCAATAGCATCAGTTTGTGGAGAAAATATAAAATTGACCGAATTTGTACATACGGTGTTTCCACCTGACAGTGACGATATTTAAGTACCGTAATTTCTCATGTATAATGCGCATTTCCCCCCCCCCCCAACTAAATTGTCAATAGTGCGCATTATACATACGTATAGGGGAAAATGAAAAAAACTTTCACGTTTTAGAAATGTATGTCGCCATCTAGAGGTTATGAAAAAGCTGTACACTTTCATTCCAATATGCCACCGCCCTCTAAAGGTTATGAAAAAGTTGTACACTTTCATTCTAGTATGCCACCTAAAGGTTATAAAAAAGGTGTAGCCTACGCTTTCATTCCAATATGACAGGGGTACATATGACTGCTTATATGTGCAATTGTGCTCATAAGTTTACATACCCAGGCAGAATTTGTGAGATGTTTTTTTTTAAAATACGACTGATGACTGAACAACAAATATAATTTATTTCTTTATGGTTAATGATAATGCTTTTCTGAAATAATTGACAGTTTAATTTGAATCCCATTAAAATAAAATTAAATGTGATTCGCCTGGTCTTTCATGTTTTCTTTTAAATAATTTTACACATTTTACAAATTCTGCCCGGGTAATCAAACATATGAGCATAACTGTTTGCGTTCTCATTTACTAAATAAAAGTAGGGCTGTGAATTTCAAAATAAGAGCAAGTAAATAAAAATAATTACGTGTTCAAATAAACTCCTTTACTTCAGAATAATTATTTGAAAAAAACTAAAAAAATACAGATAATACTTCATGTTTTGATCATATGGGTAGAAACAAAGTATAATGCATTGTAAAAATGCATTATACATAGGTAGAAGGGTTTTCCAGAATTTGAGGTCAACTTTGGGGCTCCGTATTATACATGAGTATGCATTATACATGATAAATTACGGTAATGCGCATTCGTTTATGGCAACAGCAGAAAAAACAACAACTCAATAATATGTAAATAGACCCTTAGTCTTTTTATTAATTGTGATTGTAGAAAGAGCATTATCAGTTGTACAGTCTCGTACGCAATATTGTGCTACATCTGACTTACTGTTGGTGTAACCTCAACCAAAGTTGTGTGCATGTTTTTTGTATTTGCCACACCCTGTGCAGTTTTTAACATGTCAAACTCGATCTATTTTTTTTAAATAATTGGTAGGTCTTTTATGAGTGGTGCTTTTGAGAGCTTGTAAAATATAAATAGATGGGTGGGTAGATAGCCTGGCCTTTGGCTATCAATGTTAGAAAGTGATGAGTCATATCTCCTCCACCACTACCTACCTCTTCCTGTGGGTTCGTCCAATCAGCGATGAGTCTTATCACCCCCACCAGTACCTACCTTTTCGGTAGCTTAATTTCATTTAGTTTTTTCTTTTGCGGTTGTGATTTTTCATTTGCTGTTGTGTTTAGTTGTTTGTTGTTGTGATTAGTTATTAGTTGTTTTGATTAGTTATTTGTTGTTTTTTTAATTTGCTGTTTAGTTATTTGGCGGCACGGTGGACGACTGGTTAGAGCGTCAGCCTCACAGTTCTGAGGACCTGGGTTCAATCCCCAGCCCCGCCTGTGTGGAGTTTGCATGTTCTCCCCGTGCCTGCGTGGGTTTTCTCCGGGCATTCCGGTTTCCTCCCACATCCCAAAAACAGGCATTAATTGGAGACTCTAAGTTGCCCGTAGGTGTGACTGTGAGTGCGACTGGCTATTTGTTTGTATGTGCCCTGCGATTGGCTGGCAACCAGTTCAGGGTGTACCCCGCCTCCTGCCCGATGACAGCTGGGATAGGCTCCAGCACGCCCGCGACCCTAGTGAGGAGAAGCGGCTCAGAAAATGGATGGATGGATGTTTAGTTATTTGTTGTAATTAATTATTTCCTGTTATGTTTTTTAATTTGCCATTGTGTTTAGTTGTTTGCTGTTGTGTTTTGCACATCACGGCCACAAATATAGCCTCCTTGACATTTGTGCCATGTTGTTTGATGTTCTCTAAAAAATAGAGTAGTGTATGTGCGCCTCAAAATAGCAATGTGACCGCCATCATTGTGGAATTTAAAAAAATAAAATAAAATAAAAAACCATGGAAAGAGCACTTCAAATACCTTTTAAAATCTTCCATAAAAGAAAAAATTAGGAGAAAAACTATTGATTACTAAAGAACATTACCTATTTTACTGCCCACTCTGCTCTTCTCACGAAAAATTTTGCATTAGTGCTATTTAAGTTGAGTTTTTAGGGCAAGGGACACCATTTGACACGTCACAGTAATTTTGAGGCCTCAACTTGAAAAACCCCTCTGAATTTCGTCCTGTACGAGCTATTGGTGTATATTATTAACTGAAACTTGTCAGCCAATCAGAGAAGAGGTTGAAGAGATATGTTAAGAAATAATCAAGTCATACTGTTTTCCTCTAATTTGAAGGAATTTTTGACCAGATTTTCTATCGGTGATATCACACAAAAATGTTCCTCAAAAAGCAAATTATTCTCCCCGCACAAAAAAACTAAATTTCTCTTGAATCAATCATTTAATTTTCAAAATTCTTGGTGCATTGTACCATTCCAACCAGACTCAGCATTTTGACAGGCTCGCATTTTGGGAAATCTCGTTGTGTTGCTACGCAAAACGTTGTATCGCAATAAGAACACAATTCTGTTGGAGCGATTTGGTATGTGTGCGAGGGTCAATTACCAGTTGCGCGGTTCTGAATTGTCGACTGTATATTTTCCCCTGATTTTCCCGTCCAGTCGTATTTGGCTGCCTCGCTGGGTTTATCCATCCATCCATCCATTTTCTGTACCGCTTATCCTCACTAATATTAGAATACTGCCTAATTATAATTCTAATAGACACAATAAATAAAAAAAATTTAAATGCTAACAATGGAACCTCTGTTATCAAAGTGTTATGGGTGATTGTCTTTTTTTGTGTATTACAATGAAAATTGCCTCTACCGTTAATAAGTTTTCTGATTGCAAAAGTATGCCCCAGAACAGATTACTTTGCTGTATCGGATGGTCTGCCTTTCCAGAAGAAGATAATTGTTCATCCTTTAATTATGATACCAACTACTTTAAGCACCATTTAAAATCTTAACACACTACCATTGTAATCAGGAAAGAGTTGGTCCTATAATATTCCTATTATTTAAATCTGTACGGAGCACCCAGCCATCTGAGCTTAGAGATCCAATAAACATTAGCTGAATCTAATGACTTTGTAGCTCAAACTCACATAAGCGCGGCTAGCAAGCAAATGTATGTTTGCCACATTTACGCACGACCTTAGTTAATGATTTGCTGGCACTAAATCAACATCTTTAAAGTGTCTACACAGTGAAAACCACAAGGGGTGATTATGTGCATGTCTGTGGCGTGGGGGGAATTCACGAGCCACATTTACTATACCTTTCTTTCCATGCTTACGCAGGCTGGCTCTTACTGTCTGTTTCCATATTTTGTACAAACTTCAGCCTTTCTGGAATGTAATATTGTCTCATTTTCCTCTCTAGTACCACAAAATAAACATGCTTTTATGTTCTCGGTATAGTTTTTCAGTACCCCAAAAGGGACGAGGTTGTATATCCATTTCATGATGTTTGCCTGTACAGTTAATTGGAGTGATGCAGTCACATAATTGCACAAAATTAAAGAGTCTGTGTCACATCGCTTACTTGACTTCAGTAAATACACTTGACTTATGTATTATTGTATGGCAAGTATAATATCTAAAACAGTGGGGAAAACAAAGAACTCTGCCATTTGTTTCTGTTTTACGAGAGCTTTCGACACAAGCGTGCACATTTCAGGCCGTGACTTGTCTTTTTATCAAGACGGGAAAGTGCAAGTATTACACTCTATAAAGTGAGCTAAGCACTTTGAAACCTTGTGACTTGCGGTAAGCACTTATTCTTTTGGTAGTTTGTCCCCTTTATAAAATGTAAGTGTCAACGTTGACAATGTCACACTCCACCAAGTCCATAAAATAGGAACTGTCAAGGGGCCAGCAAGAACATTGAGGCATTCCAAAAGAAATCCCCCCCCCCCAAAAAAAAGTGTAGGTTTTTCTCATTGTTTAGAAAAAAAAATCTGAAGTATCTGTTTAAATTGATTGAGGCTCTATAAAACATCTGTTTAAATTGATTGAGGCTCTATAAAACTACCCTTTTTGGTTGCAGTTAAACACCACTGTAGTTTTACTGTACTGACATTGGAGGTGGTTACCATTACCTCATAATTATTTCTGCACTGTGAAAATACTACTTTTACAAAAGACCCCCAAATCCTTCAGGACTGTGTAAAGTTCACAAGAGTGATAAGACATTGACGGGTGTGTCAAACGAAAGCATGTATTCATGCACTCTATTCTTGGTCATATTGTATTCTTTTTTTATTTCTTTTTCTTTGTGTGTAAAGCCATTGTCTTCATTGACTTTCTCTTTTCCAAACTGTGCAGTTGACACTTGAATCCTCTTCATGTTGTTTCTGTAGAGCTCAACACCTACTATCAGACCTCTCTGATGGCTCACAATTTTTACAATTGGAGGGTTGGGTTGCTTGTTGGCTAGCACGGTGTGGTTTTGCATGTCAAAGACTAACTGAGTGGCGGTCACGTGTCGTCATAGCTACATTTGATTTGACTCACTCTCGATTGAGATGCTCTTAATAGAGTCAATACAGTTTGTTAATAGCGTGACAAGTATCACTGAGGGAGATGATAAGACATACTTAAAGTATTACCATTTTGCACCTTTTTCACCCCTCATGGCAATGGCAAAAGTAAGAAAAATATTTTTGTCCAATTTTAAACAGATAGACACACACATGAAGTCCATTCAAATAGCTGTTTTGGATTAGGCCTGTTATTGATGTTACAGAGTACTATCGCTTTGCAGGTGTATAAGTGTTTTCAATCATTTTTCTAGGATCGTTTTGACAATGTTGGCGCTTGTAAGTAAAATTATTTTAAAAATACATTTACAGTACGAGACATTCCTGTTTTGGTTGTTGTTGTGTAAGCATACCCTTAGTTAAGAGATCCTAAAACTATTTTAATTGAATGTTGTTTTAAAAAGGATTTTTTAAGCCTGTTTAAAACAAAACATGTCGATCTAGCAGATGTTATTAAGTGAAAAGAGTCAGTTTTGTCAACCATTTACAATAAAACGATTCAGTTGCTTTCCAAAAGGGCTTTTACCTTTCTAATAGCTGAATTGCACCTGCAAAGATCTATTTTAGTCTAATATACTCGTGTGTTGTTGTGGGTGGAGCAGCAAAAGTGTGTGTGTTTGGTAGTGTTTTGTGTGTGTTCTATGGAACAAAAGAGATCTCCTGACGCCCTTAGGTGGAGATGACCGTTTGCGTGTGTGACCTTCGCCCTGTAGCACTTCGTACCTGCAGGATCAGGTTGCGTTAAGGCAGGCTACAGTCTCTGTTTGGAACTACTACTCATCTGAGCCTTGTCACCCTGGGGGAATTAAATACATTTTTTGTGTGATCAAATGGTGCGCTTTGGCCGCTTGTCGTCATGGCACAGCTGGGACCTTCTTCAAGTGGAGATCCCAGATTCATCTCCGCCGGAAGTTAACCAAGCAACTGACTGTCAGGTGAGCGGCTTTGAGCCTTGCCCGACGTGTCGTTTAAAGATTCAATTACCAGTAGGTATCTTTACACAAGAAATTCAAAAAGTGCTATCTCATTGCCTTTTTGAGAAGTTTCGCCTCCAGATGACATTGTCAAAACCTGTTTACACAGTCCTTCAAAAATGCCAACCCAGTAGTCAGCAATGTCACGTCACATGTGCCCATCATTTGCTCCTCTTCGCGCGTTTATCCAAGAACCAATTTGATTCTGGCATATACTCTATTTGAATCGAGAATATCAGTCCTGTTTCTCCACTGGCCACAGTCAACATGCACTTAGCTAGAGAAATATCAATGGAACTACGCACATACCCATCAGTTACCAGTCTTTCTGGGATTAATCCAAGCGCTAATCTGAATATGGCATATACTTGAGTTGAGAATTCAACTGTTTCGCCACAGGCCACAGTAAATGTGCACTTCCCTGGCGAAATGTGATCAAGCTCATTATCTTGACCTGCACATATGCAACAGAACAAGAGTTTAAGACGGGACCAATAACATGATCGTTATGAAAAACGTCTCCACTTGGAGTCCCCTTAAAAATAAAATTAAATAAAAATTGCATCTCCAAAAACGGACATTTTTCCCATTATTTAATTTGTGTAAATATTTTTTTTTGTTCATCTCTACATCTGTACTACAAAATCAACAATATTACATTATTTTTATTTTATTTATTATGCTGATAATACACTCTCAAGCAGAAATTCTACTTGCACTCTGCTGTATATCCTGTATATCTTGTTTGGATGTCTGAGTGAAAGGGGTTATTTGGACAGTGTTATGTACATTAGTTATATACTGTGCACTTTAAGTCTGTTACAAATGACGTACATGATCTGTTTCGAGAAGTGTCTTGAATAAAGACTGATGTTATTGCTGATCTACCAGGTTCTTGTAGTCTACTTTGCAGTCTGAAATTGTGTGGGGATCAGGACCAGTCTTGTTCTTGATGTTTACATGCTTCAATAAATCCATTTCTAAACACATTGTGTTTTAGCTCAACGATGGGACATTGTGTTTTAGATCAACGATGGGACATTTTTGCATGCATCTTTAAACTTCATTTTCAGTCAGACTAACCCAATATTTTTTTCTAATGCTATGTAAGTTTGTGTCACCTCTTCAATTTGAAGCATGTGTTCACAGCAGGGGGTTTGTCTTCAAATCCATTTCCTGGTTATGCACACATGACGTTTTGTGCAGGTTGAGCCAGTGTCGAGTGTGTGCTTTGAAACTTTCAGGAAGGTCGCAGTGTTTTCCCATCGTTAATCAAACCTGTCTGCTCAAGGAGAATTGTTATTGGGCTATCCCTTTGTTTATTACCATACAAGCCTCTCCAGTGTAAAGATTTTCACGTTTCTCAGCCAAGGTTACTGCCACAAATGGCCATGATAAGATAAGGGTGAGAGCAAGGTTTGATATAATTAACCTGGAAGTTCCCCCCTCAGCTTTCCAACTGTAAATGGAAGCTTTGTGGCTGTGTGTGGGGCTTGTAACGTCACTGACCTGAGGCAGGCCTGACAGGTTTCACTGCATGCACCTGGTCATGCTTGAAGGTACAGTTACGGCGAGCACACAGGGTGGAACCAGGCTGGTTGGGGTCGAACCGATACAATGGAAAAGGGACCTTAGCCAGGTGAACAACACCTGAGAATTGTGGAGTTATTTGATTGGTTTATATTTTGAAATAATTGCAAGGATATAGAGAAAATGGAAATAATCTTTTCCCGGGTCGAACTTTAGACCTCATGACACGTGTACAGGCAATGATTTGAGTAGCATTTTAACATTCTTCGACAAAACATAAACAAACAGTGCCCTCCAAAAGTATTGGAACGGCAAGATCAATTCCTTTTTTCTTTTGTCGTATACTGCAAACATTTGGGTTTGAGACAAAGGTTCAGAATTCCAGCTTTTATTTCGTGGTATTTACATTTAGATGTGTAAAACAACTCAGGACAAAGCACCTTTTGTTTAAACCCACCCATTTTTCAAGTGAGCGAGCGTATTGGAACGTGACTGATGGGTGTTTCTTGTTGCTCAGGAGGTTGCCTTTTAGATTGATTGCTTAAACATTAGATGCTTGTTTTTGGCTTTGGGTTTCACATGTGAAAACTGCATTTGCTGTTAAGCAAACATGAAGACCAGAGAGCTGTCTATGGGAGAAAAGCAAACCATTTTGAAGCTGAGAGAAGAGGGAAAATCGATCAGAGCTATTGCACAAACATTGTGCACAGCCAATACAAATGTTCGGAATGTCCTGAAAAAGAGAGAAACTACTGGTGTACTGAGCAACAGACATCAAACAGGTTGGCCAAGGGTATCAACAGCAGTTGATGACAGAAACATTGTGAGAGATGTGAAGAAACACCCAAAGACAGCAGTCTGCCAACCTCCACAGGGCAGGGGTGAAGGTATCACAATCCACTGTTCGAAGACTTCAAGTGAAGAAATATACAGGCCATACCACAACATGTAAACCACTCATCAGCAAAAAGAAACGGAAGCCCAGATTGGATTTTGCAAAGAAGTACAGAGATGCGCCACAAATGTTTTGGAACAAAGTTTTATGAACTAATGAGACCAGGATTAACCTCTACCAAAGTGATGGACAGGCCAAAGTATGGAAAATGAAAGGATCTGCTTATGATCCAAAACACACACGCTCATCTGTGAAGCATGGTGGAGGTAATGTCATGGCTTGGCCTTGCATGGCTGCTTCTGGAACAGGCTCACTTGTCTTTATTGAATATGTAGCTCATGATGGTAGCAGCAGAATGAATTCTGAAGTATACACAACCATTTTGTATGGCAATTTACAAAAATGGAGGCACGGTGTTCGACTGGTTAGCACATCTACTTCACAGTTCAAATCCGGCCTCACCTGTGTGGAGTTTGCATGTTCTCCCCCTGCCTGTGTGGGTTTTCTCCGGGTACTCCGGTTTCCTCCCACATCCCAAAAACATGCATGGTAGATTAATTGAAGAGTCTAAATTTCCTGTAGGTGTGAATGTGAGTGTGAATGGTTGTTTGTTTATATGTGCCCTGCGATTGGCTGGCGACCAGTCCAGGGTGTACCCTGCCTCGCCCGACAATAGCTGGGATAGGCTCCAGCACGCCCGCAACCCTAGTGAGGGTAGGGGCTACGGAAAATGAATGTATTTACAGAAAAATGTATCCAAACTAATCGAGAGAAACTTCATCGTGTACGCAAAAACACACTGCCAATACAACAAAGGACTTATTCAAGGGGGAAAAGTGGAATGTCTCAGACTGGCCAAGTTAATCACCGGACCTTAACCCAATAGAGCATGCATTTTACCTCCTGAAGAGAAGACTGAAACAAACAAGAACTGAAAGAGACTACAGTAAAGGCCTGGAAAAGCATTTCAAATGAAGAATGCAACAGTCTGGTGAAGTCAGTGGGTTGCAGGGTTGATGCAGTTATTGCAAGTAAGGGTTATGTCACCAAATATGAAATGTTATTCACTTTACGTTAATTTAACAATGTCTGTTCCAATACTTTTGCTCCCTTGAAAAGTGGGTGGCTTCAAACAAAAGGTGCTCTGTCCTGAGTTAACACATCTAGATGTAAATACCATGAAATAAAAGCTGGAATTCTGAAGTTTTGTCTCATATTCATCTTTTGATCTGAAATCCAAATGACTTCAGTCTACAACAATATCAAAGGAATTGACCTTGCCGTTCCAATACTTTTGGAGGTGACTGAATATTAAATATTTCTCGAATTCTCCCCTGAACACACAACTGCTGAGAATCTTTTTCCAACAAATTGTATTACAGCATTATTAAATATGATGTTGGAATTGCAGGGGTTTCAATGGTACATCAAAAGATAAAGAAAGATTTTAGCGGAAGAATCCTTGAATAATCTAATCAGGCAGTTATCATGCAAACATCAAACAGCCACTTCAGGATGCATCTTCGGTCGACATGATGCTGTAAAGATGCACATCCAGTACTCAAGAATTAGGTTTAAAATGGAAGTTGGTGTCATCATTGTTTGTACAATAGCAATACAAGTTGTTGCCTTGAAGCTCTGCCTCCAAATATTCAAATGACGCTCTTGATTTGAGTGGGTGGTGTGGTGCTGCCTTCCCTCCTCTTTCCTGACCAACACAATGAGGCAGGATTCTCCTGGTTGCTATGACTTCAGGCCAGTGTCCGCATGATATGCAAGCAGTGAAGATCTTCGCAACGCTGCCTGCGTGTCCCTATTTTCAGGAGAGAGAAAAAAATCCTCTTAGGAACAGCATTGCGGCCACTCCAACCAGGTCCTGGACCTTAACCCTTCAGGTAGACAAGCGTGGCGAGCTAACTGGATGCAGGACAGTGTTTAAAAAGGGAAAACTAAAGAGAGCGGAAGCTGATTCCAGAATGGGCTGCGATCCCTGAGTCCATATTAGAGACCAGCATGGTATTTGTTACTTTTGACATGCCTCTGGCTTCAATGGTGAGTGTAGAAGGAAGCTAATTACAACTTCCTGAATGTCATTTTTCGTTTAAAAAAAAAAACCTTTGTTTGCATAGTTATCTGAAACTCAAGTGTGAACTCTGAACCCATAGGAAATCAATAGATTGTATTTAGTTTAACTGTCAGGCAAGAAGAACAGCAGCATAATAATCCAAATGATTTCATGCGTTTCAGTATTCTTATTTTCCGTAATTTGTCATTGGTTAAGGCATGAATCCTAACCAAATTGAGGTCTACATTACCTTTTTGACATGCCAAGGTTGTTGGGACTTGGTTTATTCAAACAAATGATAAAGAAGGGTTTTCATCTTCACTTTGTCAAGTCTTTGCTTTTTCTCCAGACAAAATGAAAGAAGTTCAGAGTGAAGTGGGGTGACGTTTTTTTTTTTTTTTTTTAGACAGTTTTTGTATACTGTAACCGTAGATGTCGTGTCGTGCCCTGTTAGTACCTGCAGACTCCGCTCTTCCTTACAGTTGTGTCCTTGGTCTGTTGGCCTGGATATTACCTACCAAAAACAAAAACAAAAAAAACACCATTTCCCTCTCAAGGAGATGTCTTTTATTTCTTGTCTTTCAAGCTGTTCATAGCGTGTTCATAGTTTTAGGTGCTCTTAGTTAAAATTGTGTAAATGGAATGGAATCCAGTGTTTTCTCGCAATGAAATGACACCATAAATTGTAAAACACGATACGATTAAGTCACTTACAATACAGATGATGCCACTGTACATTCACCGGTTTTTATTGATGGCAGAGGAACCAGCTACTGGCGAAAAAAATACTCAATGACATGATGTTGTACAGTATATTATATCAAAAGTATTTTTGAATGCTCTGCATCATTATCTCATGAATACTCTTAATCATTCATTATGAAGGAATGCTTACTTTGGTAAGTAATTGGTTGTTTTGGCAATTCAATTTTGATAAGTGATTTAACACTTGTGTTAAATGTAATTATTCTGTTTTCACTGATGAAACTTATTATTCTGACTGAATAATAGTTTGTTGTTTTTGTCATTTTCTTGTAAACACACAGCCAAACCAATATCGTTTTTATCATTCTCCATTTAACAATTGTCTTGCATAAAGACTAGACCCCAGTGATATTGGTCATGGTCTTGAAACCTCAGTTGGTTAATGCACAGAGCCGCTCGTGGGTCTGACCATAACCTTTCAGCCAATCAGCTTTGAGCACCTACTCGTCGCTGGTGTTTGTTTGTGTCTGCAAAGGAATTCGTTTGGAATTGTCGACGTTGTTCCATTGCCGGTGTCAATGTCCTGGAATGCGAGTTCCTGGGTACTGAATTTGAAGGTGGGGTGGGGGGGATTTCTCTTGCTTACCCCCCACCGGCAGATTCCTCATCACTGACAGTGCGGTGTTAAAAAACAAGTGCTTCCTCAGATACGACTGTGGCCCCTGTTTGTTTACTTTGTTGGTACTCGTGAAGTGAAGGGTGTACAGCGGGGCATGCTGACAGGGTAACAATGGTGGTAGTGGGGGGTGTCAGTGGTCAGTCTTGGAATGGAGCAACCTTTCTGTGATGTAATGAGCATTCACTGTGAGGAAGTGGCCGTCCTTCCCTCTCCTGTTTATGTCTGACTGCTTTAATGGTCCTGCTGATGTCATATCTGTTGCCAAATTCCCCTGATGACTTCCTGTTTGTGTCCCCCCCTTTGTGTAGTTCCCTCTTTCCATTGAGCCACCTGGAACTTTTCTGTTTTCCCAGGAAATGAGGAACTCACTGATACTTCTTTCATTTTCATTTGTCATAGCTATCCTATGACCACCATGTACTGTTTCAGATAACCATATTTTATAAAAATGCAACACTGCAACTGTTCCTGGATGGAATCAGCACTAAAAAAGTAAATGTTTCTTTCCATCATGTTGTATGCTTAATGTCTTGAAATGTTCAATTAGGCCTGAATGTACATACAGTATATTTGCTATTTCGAATGATGGCATACGATGGTGAACAGATACTTAGGAGTTGTTCATGCGTCTCTCAGCTTGTAACGATGGGTAGCCAGGTAAAACAAGTTTACATTGATAACTAATGAAGAGCCACCTGTTTTTGTGTAAATTGTCAATCAGTGAACATATGCGGTTTTCGTTGTCAAATGATGTGCTTCGTTGAGTTTCTCCTTGCTAAATTTTGTCCTCTCTACTCCTGCAGGGTCAGTCCCGGCGGAGGAAGAACATGACTGAGTTTCTGGGAGAGACAAACATTCCCACACCGGATACGCTTGGGCAAATGGGTGGCTCGCTCCCTGGCATCGGCTCCGGTCCTGACAGCTGGAAGAACCGAGCCGCCAGCCGCTTCAGTGGTTTCTTCAGTTCCAACGCCGCCGCGGCATCCTTCGGCAAGGTAAGCCCAATGGCTTCTTCTTCGTCTAATAGCAGCGTCTTGTTAGCCACAACTTTAAAAAATAACAGAACGAGGTAAGCACGTGACAACTTCCTGTTTGGCTTTAGTGACTTGTTGGCCAGAAGTACTGAAGAGAGAACATTACAACAAAACGGTAGTAAAGCAACAGTGGGAGGAGGTGCGGGTGGTGAGATCATTTCCCCTCAAATCTTGTTGGGTCAGATATTTTCCTGCAAGGACCTTTGGAAATGAGTTGTCAGAGGCAATGTTCCACACTGCTTCTCCTTATGTTAAAAATGGAAACATTCACACTAGTTATTTTCTCTATCACAGTTATTTTAACAGTTATAGGCCGTTGTGTTAATCAGTTAAAATTACAGCCTTTATTTTAATTTGAACTCATTTTGATGTGTAAAAATGTATTACCATGAAAAATAGTATTATTAATACTAATACTGCTGTTGTGCATCATATTACAAGGTGTTTCTTTACCTGTACCTTTTGCTTTTGATCACATTTTTCATTCTAGCTAGCTAAAACTATGTGAAAACTGTTCCAATTTTCACAATGCTTTGTTGGTGGTACATGAGTATTACGAGTAATAAATTCTGAGTATGATAAATATAGTAAATACAGTAAAGAGTTCAGAGCATCTCATCTCTTGGTGCTACTGGAATAAAGTTTAAATATTTCAAGGATAAAGCAGTAATTTTGTGAGAATAGAGTTGTCATATTACGAGCAGACAGGTATACTTTTGGATGATGACTGTTGAGGATGTGGTCAAATGATCTTTTAAAATGATCAAAAGCAATCAAGTTAATGTTTGACAAATCCGCACCCTTGCACCCTCAGAGTTAACAGTTTGATGCAATTGTGTCTCTTCCTGAGAGAGAGACAAACTGAAACCAGAAGTGTTTTAAACAAATGTTTAATTATCTTACACCTGACTACTACAGTATGGCACATCGCTAGAGAGAGACAACAACTGCTGGTCTCAGCACGGCTTTTCATTTTATTATGTTTTTCTTTTTGGTCTGGCCCTAGAACTCCGTTGTTGATATGAGAATCAATAACTTATCCAAATTTGTAGATATTTAGAATTTAGCATAGACAGCTTAAACGATTTGAAAATAGAACTGTTTGACAACCTTAAAAAGTAGTAAACCTTTATTGCAGCAAAGCCTGGATGTAAACATTGTGTTCACATCCCACACGTGACAGATGGGGGACATTATCTGTCAGTCGCCTGTCAGGGTTTGGTGTGTGTCTATTCACCCTGTCCAGCCACTTTAACCTCCCCAGGGCCAGAGATCCTCCAGTGGGACCTGGACCTTTTACGCCTCTGAATTTGCCCCCAACCACACACAGCCTTTTGATCAAATGTGTATCTATGACCCCTGCCCCTCCTCCTCTTCCATTTGACATCCCTGCCTTGAAGCTCATTGTTAGAAGGTTCTTCCCTGCACACAACTCGTTTTCATAATTCCAAAGAGGGGCCGGCGTCGTCATGTTCCATTTTAACAGCGTTGAACTGTGTTCCCAACAGGAAGTGGACCGACTGGAACAGCTCCACAGCAAGCTACACTCGTACACGTTGTTCGGGCTGCCCAAAGTGCCACCGCAGCTCTCCTTCCACCAGGACTCTTGGGAGGAGGAGGACGAGCAGGAGCCCGACCTGGTCCTGGAGGACAGCTGGCAGATGTTGCTGGACAACGCTGAGGTAATCCAAACAAATCCAAACAGGTCGAACAGCTATCCCATTACCAAATCAGTCTGTCATGGCGAAACGATATTTTGAGCCACAGCTCTTAAAGTGCTACTACCCATTCGTAATATGCAATTTCAGACATAGGCTTGTGCTCTTAACATTGATGACATTTGTTATTAACTCAGCCAAGGAAGTTATGTTTTAAACAGCGGCCATTTGTTTTTCATTTTGCCTTTGTTTGGAACTTCCCATATACGATAATATTTCAACCTGGGTTGTTAGTCACCAGTAGGTATTCTTTTTCATTTTGGTGAGAATGCACACATTCATGACATGAAAAAAATAAATAAATCCATCTATCCATTTTCTTTGGGCTTCTTTGTCATTCCTGAGGGTCATAGGCTGAGCTCGAGCCTATCCCAGCTGACGTTTGGGTTTGAGACAGTCACAAGTCCATCCCAGGGCACATATAAACAAGCACTCATACTCACATTCACACCTATGGGCAATTTGATACTCTTAACCAAACATGCATGCTTTTGGAATGTGGGAGGAAGCCAGAGTACCCAGAGAAAACCCACGCAAGTATGAGGAGAACCTGGAACTTCCACACAAGGGCATAAGCTAAGACTCAAATCCAGGACCTCTCAACTGTGAGGCAGATGTTGAAACCACTCTCTACCGTGCTGGCGCCATGATGAAAAACTAAATCCAAAAAGTCCATATCTCACCTAACGGTTAAACTTAAAGAATGTTATGTGCATGATAGTGTCCTGTTTACCAACTTATTTCCCCCTTCACACCTTAGCATTTTGTACAGTACATGTGCAAACATCCACAAGTCTCATAGCAGCTACACAATTAAACAGACAACTCCCTGCTGGAAGATGTGCGACCTGCTCCGCTGCTCTTTTGTACAATATATTTGGATCATTGTGTGACCACTGAACAGCAGGGTCACCCAAAAAGGGATTATAATTCTCGATATTAATAGTTTAAACCAAAGATTTAACACAAACTCTTATAGGAAAACACCTGGGAAGAGGCTCATGGCATTTCAAATACTTAGAAACTTATTGTAGACAGTATTTTGCCATGATAAAAAAAAATCTCACTTGAATAGGGTTTTCCGCAAGATAACCTAATTTAAAACAAAAAAATCCATCCATCCATTTTCTTTACCGCTTATTCTCACGCGGGTCGCGGGCTGCTGGAGCCTATCCCAGCTATCTTCGGGCGGGAGGCGGGGTACACCCTGAACCGGTCGCCAGCCAATCGCAGGGCACATAGAAACAAACAACCATTCGCACTCACATTCACACCTACGGGCAATTTAGAGTCCTCAATCAACCTACCACGCATTGTTTTTTTGGGATGTGGGAGGAAACTAGAGTGTCCGGAGAAAACCCACCCAGGCACGGAGAGAACATGCAAACTCCACACAGGCGGGGCCGGGATTTGAACCCCGGTCTCCAGAACTGTGAGGCAGACGCGCTAACCAGACGCGCTAACCAGTCGTCCACCGTGCCGGCCCCAAAAAATCCCAATAGGTGAATTTGAGAATGCTGAATGTCGAATATGGAGGGGTCAATTGTACCACTATATCACTGTCCTGCTTCCCTGTTTGCACTACGTGTACCGGTACTTCCTTATTGTTTATGTCTTCCGATTTCCCAGAAGGATCTTTACAAGCTGTTATTGCCCTGCTGTTGATTGCAAGCGCAAGTGCATGACTAACCAAAACAACCAGACAGAGCATTTATTGCTTTGCTAATATGCCTGTGCAGTGATTATATAAATTACTGTAAATTTACATTGTCCACTGCGTGCACTCTCCTCATGCTGAGACCTGTTTGACTCACGTGTGTGTTTGTTTGTTTGTTTGTTTTAGACTTTGACAAGGAGACAGTTCCACCAGCAAGAGGCTATATGGGAGCTGCTGCATACCGAGGCCACCTACATTAAAAAACTCAGAGTCATCACTGATGTAGGTCCAACAGAACAGAGACACTGCCCAGACACACAAAGGTCACACAATGATAGACACCTTTTATTGGAAGTTGTAAAAGATAATGTGGCCTTTGCGCTGGAAGACTCCCTGAAGCATTAAGCAGTCAAATGGATGCAGATTGTTTGATTTTGACCAATGTTTCGAATTAAACATTACAGTACTTCTAACATTCCGAGCTTTTCTGCTCTTTGTGATAATTAATGTACTGCATGTGACTGGAAATGCACAGACTAATCCCATGCGTTGCAAATCCACCCTTGGGAATTAAACTCAGCAAAAAAAAATAAAAAAATAGAAATGTTACTTGAGTTAAAGAAATGTCTTATTTGGTGTGAAAATCAAATTTTTTTTGTTGGAATGCTAATTTAATTGTACCTTTTTCATATTTTCTACTACATATAGGCTGCTTGCTGTGACAGAATATAGTATGTCCTACTTGATTATAATGCATACTATACGTTATGATGTTGAAACAAATCTCTATAAATTTGAGAAGAATACGCCTGATAACACGTTTCCTATTACAATTGTGTTATAGCTTGATACAGAAAAAAATACAGAATTTTTTTTTTGTCTTTACTACAAAGTACGAAATGACAGTGTACACATCTTCACATACATCTTCAAATAATTACTTTCCGTGATCAGAACTTTGCTATTAAATGGCAAAAATGTATAAATGGCACGATAAATTTGCCTTTTGAAGTGCACAAGTAGCTAAATTGATCTCAACGGTTTTGTTGATGTCTTTGCAGCTCTTCTTGTGCGGCCTGCTCAACCTTCAGGAGAGTGGCCTGCTCACTGAGGTGGAACCCCCACGGCTCTTCAGCAACATCCAGGAAATTGTTCGTCTGCACACGGCCCTCTGGAACCAGGTCATGCTCCCTCTTTTAGACAAGGCCAGGCAGGCCCGGGCGCTGCTTGACCCCACCGACCTTCAGCATGCATTCAGGACGGTAGGTAGGAGCTTGGAAAAGGCTCCAGTCTAATGCGCCACTGCAACGTCTTCACAGTCACACTGATGCAGTTAAATATTGTGTGTAACCGTTGCTACATTAGTGTTGTTCAAGAAATAAAATTTATTGGGTTCGTCAAACTGAATCTGGACTGTAAAGAAAGGTGGGCGTAGTAAAATTCACTGAGACTGTGCTGCAAATATGTCATTGTATTGACAGCTTCACTGTGATCGGATTAGAGATGCAATGGAACAGCCATCCATCTGTCTTACTGACATGTCACGACTGAGATATCATATCACAAATATCACGACCAAAATTATCACAATTATCGGTTTTATCATCATACAGGTATTACTCAAAGAAATTTAAGCAAAAACAAATCACACAAACTCTGCAAAAACATTGTTTTAAAAAAAAAAAAGAAAAAAGTATTTTAAAGTAGAAATTTACGTGAAACTTGTTGCGCATACACATATTGTAGTTAGTCTTCCAGCCGCTCGTTCGCTCTTAATAGAGCTTACTAACTGTTTGAAATATTATATGGTTTATCAGTATACCTTAAATTGTTAAGGTTTCATCCCTAGTCACAGCGACCCTCTAGTTAAGCAGTCTTAAGAGTTTTTTTTTTATTGAGCTGAATGAAGCGCACAGTGTACTATTTCCCCTAGTTCTCTTTTGCTTTACATGGAATGGGCCATTCACTGCATGTCAGTGCATTTTTATCTTTCTCCGCCAGCAGCTTTCTTCCTCAGGAGACCCAAGTCACTGTTCTTATTCGTTTTGGCAGCACAGTAGCAAGCAACATAGCCTGCACTGTCGCGTCTATTCCAGAGTAATACTGGAATTGACATACTGCTGTATTTTGCTGCCAGTTTAAGCACACTGTGGGGCAAATTCATTAAATTATATGGAAAAATAGGGCTGTCAAAATCAGCCTCAGAGCGGAAGCAATTTTTTTAACCACATGCAGCACATACCCTGCCTGTTGTG
Organism: Phyllopteryx taeniolatus; assembly: GCF_024500385.1. NCBI lineage: Eukaryota > Metazoa > Chordata > Actinopteri > Syngnathiformes > Syngnathidae > Phyllopteryx > Phyllopteryx taeniolatus. The sequence goes on along the minus strand of NC_084502.1, from coordinate 34,104,180 downwards.
ATCAGTGCGAGTAAATCAATAGGAAGCTAAATACTGTAGCCAGCACACTTCATCTAATGATTTAACAACCCCTCCATGCATGGGACTACTCTATGTCTTTATCAAGCGATAGTGCTAGCCTGACTAAACTGTGCATATACTGAATGTATTGTTGTGTTTATGTGTCCAGTTTGCCTCCAGGTTCAAGCCGTACATCCATTACTGCATGGAGGAAGAAATCTGCATGGAGAACATGCGAGCGCTTCTCAGGGACAATGAGCTCTTCAGGACCTACGTCACCGTGAGTCAACGTGACCTTGTTTTGTCAGTCTTGGACTTTTCACGGCCAATGTTATTTGCTCCTATGTGTGGTGTGTAACAAGTCTCTTGTCTGTTAACAGTGGGCTGAGACGCACAAGCAGTGCAACCGTCTGAAGTTGGCAGACATGTTGGCAAAGCCTCACCAGCGGCTGACCAAATATCCCCTCCTGCTGAAGAGTGTGCTCAAGAAGACGGACGAGCTGCCGGCCCGAGATGTCATTGGCAGCATGGTAAGAGGCACATTTACACACGCATTATTATGATTGAAGTAAGCCTGTCGCCCTTCCTAATAATCATGTGTTCCGCTTGAACTCTAGGTGGCCTCAGTGGAGGGCTTCATCGACAGCATCAACTCACACATGCGACAGCGTCAGGAGCAACAGAGGCTGGCAACCATTTCTGCCCGCATTGAGTCCTACGAAGCAGTAGAGGGCAGTAGCGAGGAGGTAGAAAAGGTGAGGACAGATTGTTGTAAAGAACCCAGCACAGCAAAGCTTGCTTTTGGTGAATGACTTGTGAGGCACATTATATAAACACTTAACTCAACCACTTGCTTCAACCAGTGGCTTGGTCAAGCTCGGTCTGGGAAATGGCGATCGTACTGTAATAGTACATTGTACATACAGTTAAAAGTCTAGAATTGGGTCTTTACTGACTTTGATCACTAGGAAAATGCTCAAATTTGTCCCAATTGTCTGTTTATGTGTACCCCACTTTACTCATGGTACTCGATGTACCCTTTCTACAACTCTACAATAACACATTGAGTACAAATATTACAAAACATTTACTGTAAATAGACATACTGAACAATAAACAACATTAAAACAGACTTACAGTAAATATCTTCTATGGTGCAGCATTTGGTGACAATAAACAATCAACTCACATGTTCTCACTCAGATCCTCAAGGAGTTCAACCACTTCGACCTCATGGCTCCGATGAGCGGAACGTCTGCTGAGGAGACTCGACAGCTCCACCTGGAGGGCGCTCTGAGGATGAAGGAGGGCAAAGATAGCCGGGTAAAGCCGATTTCCTCCTGCTTTCAGTCTTTCTGCCTCATTAATTTTAAATGCAACTATCCCTGTCTCCTGCATAGATGGACGTCTACTGCTTCCTTTTCACTGATCTGTTGCTCATCACCAAGCCCGTGAAGAGAGTGGAGAAGGTCAAAATCATCAGGCAGCCTCTCCTCATCCACAACATCGTCTGCAAGGAGTTGAAAGACACAGGTGAGATGCGAGCGACGAGTGTGATTTCTCGTCTCCGTTGTGTGGTATTCAGTGCTGAGGGTGATGACAAATGTCTTCACCATTTAAAACGAGATAAATTAGTGAGCTCTGAAAAAACTTAACTAGATATGCTCTTATAAACATAGATTTCATGAAATACAAACACACAATCATTCTTTGTAAAGCTCATCGAGCTTCGATCAGAAAATATTTTCATGAATACTCACAACACACGTGCGGGGTAGCTGTCGGGCAATCTAGAGTATTCAATTAACCTACCATGTATGGTTTTGGGGATGTGGGAGGAAACCGGAGTACCCGGACAAAAACCCATGCAGGCACGCGGAGAACATGCAAACTCCACACAGGCAAGGCTGGATTTGAACCCGGGTCCTCAGAACTGTGAGGCAGATGTGCTAACCAGTTGTTCCCGTGCCGCCCACCAGGCTCATTTTGCAGCTCTTTATTCTTTATTTCAGACCCACGGGGATCCATATCACAATATAAAATTGTGTGGTTTTTTTTTCCGCAATTATTCCCAGGGCTCCGTCCCTATACCCAGCAAATAGTGGGGGATTACTAGCATTAAATTTATTATACATAACATAATTAATCAAAGGCAGCATGGGAAGGTAGTGGTTCTGCCTTCGGTGTGAATTTGAGCGTGAATGGTTATTTGTCTGTGTGTGTCCTGTATGATTGGCTGGCAACCACTCCAGGGTGTACCCCGCCTCTCACCCAAAGTAAGCTAGGATAGGGTCCAGTTCACCTGTGACCCCAATGAGGACAAGCACTATATAAATGATGGATGGATGGATGGATATTGAATAGAAATATTCTCAATGTTACGTTACATTTGTATGGATAATACTGTATTATAAAAGAGTCATCAAACAGTTTGTTAGAATGTACGTGGCCAGTGTGCCATCCCCAATGATAATCCAACAATATAACATCCTGCCGTCTCTCATCACTGAAGGCTCCTTCATCGTCATCTACCTCAATGAGTTCAGGAGCGCTGTGGCTGCCTACACGTTCCAAGCCAACAGCGCCCCCCAGGGGCGAAGCTGGATGGAGGCAATCTGCAGCGTCCAGGTTTGCTCTGTCGGCATCTCTTCCAGCAGGCAGCGGCAAGGTGACGTTGTTTCGTCTAACTTGTATTTTACACGACAGAACCAACTCCAGAGACTTCGCACCGAGGAAGTGATCCGGCTGCAGAATTCTCTGACGAGTTGCACGGAGGGGGAGGAAGAGCGGGATGAGGAAGAGGAAGATGAGAGCAGCAACTCCAACACAAGCTCACCTTGTCTCAGGCACAAAGATCAGCATAATTTAAGGTACTGGAGGACTGATGGAAGGGACACGTTTACATTAGATATGCCAAGTGACACAAGGTTGACCCAGCCTCTCTCTCTCTCTCTCTATATATATATATATATTAAACACAGAAGCCCATTTATTCTTCAACAAACCTCTTGGGTTTTTTTTGTTAGCAATGGAGAATGTATTCAATGAACCTAAAAATACTTGTTTTGTAATCATCAGACACACAAATAGTCCAATGTACATGTTTGTAAACATTAAAGACAATTTAGAGTCTAACATACAAATTTTTGTAAGCATTTGAAACGATTTAGTCTTCAGTGAACCTAAACATATTAGTTGTTTCAACATCAGAGACGTATTACTCGTTAGGATTTAGTCATCAGTGCACCTAACAAAACTGTTTTTGTAAATATTGTCTTCAATTTAGTCTTCAATGCGACTAAACATATTGTTATGTGTTTTGTAAAACTTGAAGATAATTTAGTCTTCAACAAACCTAACATACGTTTTTGTGAACATCGGTGCCAATGTAGTCTCCAGCAAATTGTATTGCGGAAAAATGTATTTTTTAGTTGAGAATGGGGAATACATAGACAGATTAGTCCAATATACTGTGTATAATGTATATGTTTTTCCCAAAAATAAAGAAAAGTTGGAATGTAATGTATGTTTTTGTAAACATTTGGAACAATTTAGTTCTCATTGAGCCTAAACATGTTTGTAAACATCAAAGATGTATTAGTCTAATGTAAAACATTTTAGAGAGGATTTAGTCATCAATGAACCTAACAAAAGTGCTTTTGAAAACATTGGAAACAATTGTATTCAGTGCACTTAAACGTCTGTATTTTTGTCAAACCTGTAATGTATGTTTTTGTAAAACGAGGAAACAGTTTACTTTTAAATGTACCTAAAAGTACAGTTTTAATATTGAAGCCAATGAAAACTCTAACAAACATGATTTGTGGAGTTGATTTAGTCTTTAATAGAGCTAAACGTACGGGATTTTGTGAACATGCAGACAATTTACTGTAGTCTTCAGTGAACCTGACAGTTTTTCTTTTGTTAACTTTCAGTCAGTCGGATGGTTCCACTGAGACATTGTCAGTGATGGAAGTCGACGAGCTGTCTGAGTCGCAAGCGCCTTCTGCTGCCAGCGTTATCCTCGAGGGACACGCCGACACAGCCGCTGGCATCTCCGCCCTGTCGGAAGTTGAGCAGCCCGCAGGTCTCCACAGGACCTCCTCCAGCGCTTACTGTGAGCTGAATCAGGAGGCGGATCCTGAAGGCGAGGAGCTGGATCCTCAGTGTCGCTCTCTCTCTATGGACAGCGCATACGGTACGCTATCCCCGGAGTCGCTGCTCAGAGAACTTCGGCCCCCGCAAAGTGAAGAAGATGGTGCTGAGGAGGCAGAGGAGGAGGAAGATGTGGAGGAAGAGGAGGATTCTGCATCACTTGGCTCGCAGTTGTCAGTGGCCCAGCCATGCAAACCTCGACGGAGGGCTCATGTACGGTCAAGGCTCCACTGCCTCCAGAAGCTGTCCACTCTGGTCTTATCGCGCTCCGAGGACAACCTCCTACAGCGTCTCCACGACAAAACCCCGCCGTCGCAGAACCGCGACAACCCACCGCACATGGACGCGTCTTCGCTGGCGCACAGCAAGAGCCTGTCGGAGCTCGGGAGCAACAGCGTCGACTGCTTCCCCATCGACCTCCGCCGGGACGTCCTCGACGAGGGCGGGCCTGACGTCACAGGCAGGGAAGCTCAGAGGAAGTCTGAATCGGAGGCCGGCGGTGAGGTGGGAGAAACGTCGCCCAGAGCGAGGAAATCGCCGGCTCAGCAGCATAAGAAACTGACGCTAGCACAGCTCTATCGAATACGCACCACTCTGGTCCTCAACTCTACGCTCACCGCATCGTAAGTACCCTCGTTTGCACAGATAGCTTCACTTCTCACCAAAGGTTAGGAAAAGGTTTTCGGATGAAATTCCAAGATATATGCACTATGGTGAAGCCCTTCGGCACTCACAAATTTTCAAAATTTGAGTGGAACCTTTCCTCCATTATACACTGAAAAATTAACATACTAGCTGTATTAATATGGTACCATTTGGTGACATTTTGCTGCCAAAGAACAGTTGAGGAGGTTCATTTAGACAAAAGTAGTCCTTTGCCACCATCTTGTGGCATCTGTAGCAGTTACAGTATAAACCTTTTTTAAGGGGAGCAGCAGTCACTCACAGATTTTCACCATTTGTGGCAGGGTTTAGTCCCAATACTGAAGGTTCAATATATAACGTGTGTCTTGTTAGACAACAGAAAAGTGTGCCAAAAGTACTGCAATATTGAACAGGTGGACATGTATGTTCAAAAGAATTAACAAGGTCAAATTAATCTCACCTGTAAAGGTTCATCCTGAAATTCCACTCGAAAGCCCAGTGACACTACCTTTTTACTGTAGATTGAAAGATTGATCAATTGTAGTACATTTGACTGACTTTGGGTTTTCTCACTTCCACAGGGAGGTGTAACCACCAACCTGCACTCTCTCTCTCTCTCTCTCTCTCTCTCTCTCTCTCTCTCTCTCTCTCTCTCTCTCTGTCTCTGTTTCTGTCTCTCGACGCCCCCACCACCGACCTTCAGTCGCCCCCCCCCCCCCCCCCCCCCCCCCCCCCCCCCCGTCCCTTCCTCCGGCTTGTGGGCAGCCGGCAGCCGAGAGACTTTTTCACTGCTTGCACTTTGCGGAGGATGTAGCACCACATGGGGGCGCCGCTGACTGTCCCTTCACTGGAAGAGACACGGGGTGTCCCAACCTCTTGAACAAGACCCAGGGTGGATGTTGTTGTGACTTTTTGATTTGCTTCAACAAGAGGAAAGATAATTGCACATTTGTTAAGGAAAACAAGAAGAATCACTAAGGAAGTTTGTGCGCGTGTTTGTGTGTGCATGCGTGCGTGCGTGCCTGCGTTTGTGTTTGACTGATCAATGACCAAAAGTGGACCATACAACCAAAGACGAGTACATCAGTTTTTTTGTCCTAGCTGCTGGCATTCTCGTTTCTATTTTGGGTTAATTTCATGGCCCAGCGAGGTGGGAGTGGGGTCACAGACCACGGCCTAAACGCGAGTAACTCTGAGGGCTTTGCTGCACTACAACGTATTAAAACACACACACACACACACGACAGTCCCTTGGCTGCGCTTTTTATTGCTGGTCGTGTTTTTGGATTTGTAGCAAGGTTGAGCAAATTTGTTTGGGTGCTGAATATTCCAAGTACGCCAGTTCTTCCCTCCAGACAAAACACACTTAAACACTTAGCTTTCCAAACAAAATAGCATTTGTCTATTGACTTTTTTGTTCTGGTGATGTTTAATATTTATTTTGTACAAAGGAGTATTAAGGTCTTGCAGAAGAGAAAAAATATATGCTGTACTACAAGTAAAGACACAAGATTAGTTGTAATACCAGGAAAAAAGTAAAATATTAAGGGAATGAAATCATATTACAAAAAAATTCTATCAGAAATCATTCAAACAATTATGAGGATAAAGTAAACATTTTACAAGGAAATGTTTTAAAAAAAAATAGTCACATTTAGGGGAAAGTCATAAATACAGTATTTAGTCATTTCCACTTGAATTGATCACGTCTCTAGAGAGAGACTCTTGCATGTTCATTTCCCATCGTTGCAAGTTTGTTCACGTAATATGATTTTATTCATGAAATATTACGAATTGATTCTCATTTTTTTTTCTTTCCAGTATGGCTCTAATGCTCCTTTGTAATTGTACTTGCTATGTTGTATGTATAAATATAAATAAGATATTGTTGATATTGTTGAGCTTCCAACATTTGTTGATTCTTTTTTGTTGACGTAGTCTTAAAATGAGTTTCCTCGTTGGCCACCAATTTGCCGCCAACCCAAATCATGTGTTTCCTGATGTTAAAAAGTGTCTCACGGAATAAAAAAAAAAAAGGATTCAGAAGTGCGTTGCAATCCCTGCTTTAATGGTTTAATCCACCCTAATGGAGCCAACGCGCATTAAAACCTTTTGGACTCAGACAACAGGTGGCGAAAGAACATTCTTTTTTTTTTCTTTTTTTTTTTTTTTGTTGGTGCGAAACGTTGCCGTCTGTAACTCGCTAGGGCAGCTGGAAGTGGGCCACAATGGCAACTTTCCATCACTTCCTGTTGGTGAAATTGGTCCCAATTCCTTTGATCTGACTGCAGTGATTTTTATGCTTATATTAAACAACTTTCATCTGGTCACTTCTGCGACTCAAATGAGGTGACCGTCTGAGAGCAAACGTGGGTCGAGGCAGCGTGGCGGCCCTTGCTGTATTTACAGCTCATTATATCAGCTAATCTCCAGATTACAGCATGTTGCGTCCACACGAGCCGCTGAACTGCGGGGGGGAACCACGGCGACGCTCCCCCCTGTGGGATTTGTTGCTTAATCTGGACCCCAGAATCCCACTCACCCATCCACATTTTCACATCTGGACCGCACAGGATTTACTGTTGTAATCCTTCACTTTAGAACTATTTTAATTATACCTCGCCGGGCTTTTAATTATGAAAATGCAGATTTCTGGTTTGGTGTGAAAGTAATTACATATCCTTGTCCTATTAGCTTCTGCTAAGTAATTAATCAGGTTAGAACATATTCAGCTTTTTCTCGCTTTTTTTCTGTAACATGGAACACTTATGGTAGGCGCTCATAAAAACATTTGACTTCAAAATGTCTTTCTAAGAATGGTGTTCATGTCCATCGTCCATTGTATGTACAGCTGGGAAGGGAGGAGAGGGCAAAAGGGTTAACACCACTTGCTGTGGCAGATGTCACAAAGCATGCTGTAAAAAATGTCCGATTAACACAAAGGGGGCACTTTGACAAATCCCGATTATGGGAGCACTTTCCTTTATTAAACTCGGCCCCTGTCCTGCACTCTTTGTCAGGGCAGATTAAAAGCAGGTAGACACCATTGTCTGTCCAAACAATCCGCATATAAACCATCCCCCCCACCCCTTCTCAGCGCCAGTTTATGGGTCGCTGGTAACAGTTCCCAATCTTCACCACCATCATCATCATCCTCTCAGTCAGGATGCTGTGATTGGATTTAGGATCCAGTGCGGGGGTGGGGGGGGAAAGAACAGAACTAGAGCGTGTTTACAAGTGTGACGCTCGTGGATGAGATAGGCGGCATATGTGGGGAGCGCAACATCTGGCCTCCATCATGGCCGCGTGCTGCACCACTTTGACCTTCACATTGATGCATGGTAACATCTGGACTGCCTCTCATGCATGTTTGAAGACATGTACAGTTGCAGTCAGATGTTTACACAAAAGCTAAATTTCAAACCCAAACTACGAGTTTTCCCCTTCAATGTCGACCAGGCGATCAACCATGCATCATCAAAGCATTTGGTTCATTCGGTGTGTGAGAAGTGGCTGCTCCCAATGCTGTGAGCATCTGACAGTTCCTGACCAAGAAGAACATCACCTGGCTCTGTGTGAGTTTTTTTTTTTCTTTTTTCTTTTCCATCTTTGCGAAGCTCAAGCATGTCATCAAGGGGAAGAGGGTTCTGGAGAAATCCTTCCAGAAGTGCATCAAGACTCAAGGAAGATTACTTCGAAGGAAGAAATTTGTAGTTTGAATTTGAAATATATAATTACACATCTTCAGTGAGTTGTCAAAATAAGAATTCGGTGCACACAAAATGTTTTGGGGATTTTTTTTTTTTTAACACACAGGAACAAAAATAAACAAAGGTGCTCACTGATAATTTCTTAAATGTAATATCACCTTGACCAGACAGTTTTTGTAGCCGTCAGCAAAGCATTGCACCAGTACCTCCGGTAGAAAAACGGCCCCAGAGCATGATGCTACCACCACCGTACTTGACAGTTGGTACATATTACATTTAAAAGCCTCACCTTAACTCCTCCAAATACTTCCATACCTTCAGTATCCTCTTTAGCAGGTAAAATGCGTGCTCCGTAGGGTTTGTCTGGAGATTGACTTGGCCTTACTAAAACTGCCCTTGCCCCTGATGAACTCCTTTGTTGTTTTAGCAGTGCGTTTGTCTTTATTCTGCTGTTGAAGGATTGCCCTAACAGTTTGATTTCATTTTCCTTGAAATGTTTCTGTGGACTTCTGAATTGCTTTTGCTGATGCCATCATGTGTTACCCGAGAAAGCCATGCAAGCCCAAGTCATGACTTTCTCCACTGACTTTCACAGATGAGCTTCTATATTTGAGATCATGAGCAGATCTTCCTTTGGTGACGGTTCATCTTTGTCTCATCGTTTTTCCACTCTGTACGTTTTGGCAAATTCCCGTCAGGCCTTTTTTATTCTTCTTGCTTGTGAGTGTTTTTCATCTTATTGTGTAGTATCTGTCCCTTTTTTACATTCATGACAAGGGCTCTACGGTATAAATTTATGAGTATAAATTGAATACCTTTATGGAAAAGGCATATATCACAATATAAATGTATGTGTAAAAATTACAATGGAAGTATTTCTGAATGGGTTATATACTCCCTCAGCAAAGCTAAATTGATAAAAACAAATAATAAAAAATAACAAAATGTTCAATGTAATTTTGAGAACGTTTATTGTTTAGATCTAAATTCAAATTATGCACTATATGGTCCAAAACACTGCAAACAAACTCATAAGATTGCTCATATTTAACATACTATATATTAATATACTTTTGACCTTATCGGCTCCTCATCCTGGTTGACATGCGGTAACGTACTGATTCATTTCCATATTTTGAGCATGTGTGTTTACTGTGTGGCTGTTATTTTCTGTCTTGACACTTATTAATTTACCTCCTAATTTGCTGTTTATTGTATATTATTTTCTGCTGTTCTACTTCTGTTTAAAGTGACTGTACCAGTACCCCCCACTTATTCTGGCGTTTTGCTACTCTAGTGGTTATCGCTGTCTTCTTCTGTTCTCTATTCTGGCTCAGTCTGTAGCATGCTTAATTACAGTAGTTACTCCTCATCCTCCTTTAGTGATAATGATACTTGTGATAAGTGTAGCTTTTTCGCCACCATGTAGGCCAGGATTGGTGATTTGGAGGAGCAGATAGGACAGTGTTTAGCAACGCCAGCTAGCTAGCCGTAGATCATAGCTGGTGTGGAGCAAGTTAGCTTGACACCTAGCATACCCCGGGAGTTTTGAGCAGCCGGGAAAGCAGGGATGATGAGTGACTATTAGACGTAGATGCACATATGGCTGGCTGCTCCTTTAGCTCTATGGTTAGATATGCTTGAAGCTGTTTTCACACTGAGACAGATACGATGACATCTTCAACAAGCGTGCTCTCTTTTTTTTTTTTTTTTTTTAACCTGTCCTGTTCAGCTGCATGGCCTTGCAGAGTGATTAATCTGTATGTGATGACCCGTCACCATCTCCCCCACCCAGGCCAACCAGCTCCCTGAAGGATGTGCGAATGTATGTGGTGCATTAAAAATCTGCGGGGGAAAGGCGTGGCGGGCCAGAGAGCAGGCCGGAGTGCCGGGACATTTGGCCGAGTGTCCTCCCCAGCCCGACACTGCCCTCCCCTCACTGACGGGTGTATGATGCATTAAAACTGGAGGACCGGCAGGGCAGAGAAGGGCGGCAACCAGACCGGAGAGCACAGATGTGCCAGTACCCGGCACGGCGCCGACCCCATCATGCCTCGTGCCAGTCCCCCAGAGGACCCCGAATGAGATGTGAATGTGCCCACTGTGCGAAGTATGTACAGTGTGAGTACTAAAAATGTGCAAATTGTGTGAAGAGGCTAGACAAGCGTTACCACGATTGATCGTGAGAGTCAGAATTTATGCTGTCTACAGCATATACTGCGCACCCCTGTTCATGACTTTCACACTGGCCTTTTGTGATGTCACCAACAGTTGTTTTAGGGTCTTTGCAAGATGTTCACCGTCTGTTACTTAGCACACCAGTGTTTTATTTTCCATGAAATTACAAATGTTTAACTGATTTATTTCCATCTTATCTCAGTTTCACACTTGCTACCTCCAGTCTCCCCAACACACACATTTCGACAGCTCACTGGTTTTCATCTTAGTTCTTAACAAGTACGTACACAGTAAATGCAGTCTTCACAGGCAAAATCCAAATCTGAAACTTAGTGTTGACGTTTTATCTTTTTCTTCTGGAAGTGACCGTTCCAGGTTGAGATGCCTGACCACTGTTCTTGATACCCCAACAATTTTCTGTTGTTGGACCAAAAGAACAACAATAATTTTTGGCGTTGGCTTGCCGTGCTCCCACAATGCCTTGCGCTAATCAGCAAGGTGACCAGCCAGCTGCTTTCTGGCATGAATACAGTGCGCAAAGGCGTGGCATATGCTAAAGGATCAAATATCGTTATCCTCGTGAAAGTTGTTGTTCCCGAAAATGAAAGAGCATAAGGTCCCACTTTTTCACGCCCCCGTATAAACTGCTCACCTCAATAATTGTATCAGCCGTAAGAAGCTTACTGTCATTACAATATTGTCCCATCCTCAAACATGGACGCACAAATCACTCATCAAATTAAACGGAACTCGTTCAAAGAGAAGCCATGGCGGGATTAATGTGTAAGTCTCCTACATTTAATATTTACAGAGCAGCTACACAATTAATCTGACAATGTGTTTTCTCTAATACCTGCGGCTATCATCAGTGCACGGACATGACTACAACTTGTGACCTAAATAACACCCAAAGGCTACTAGTTCCTTCGGTATTTTAAAAAAAGAAATTTGGGGGGGGGGGGGGCAAACCATCATCCCTCATGATGCCACTCAAAACGCTGTGTTTTTCTTTTTCTTTGGTTTTGTGTGTGTGTCTGTGTGTGTTTGTTGTACCCACAGAAAAGTCTGATGATGGCCATAGAACAACAGTAAATGGTACCTAATATGATGTAGGAACATGGTACACATGTATCTGTCCTGGCTGCTCCGTAATAATAATAATAATAATAATATACAGAGAGACTACAGGAGGCACAGAAAGGCATGGAGGTGAATGTCTTTAATAAAAATAAAGTTCACCCGTGAAGGTTAAAGTGCATTTTATGTTTATCCTGAAATTTCATGAAAAGCCCAATATCTTAATATATATTTTTATCAATATAACTTAACAATTCATTTTAAGTACCTTTCAGAGTCTGTGGTTTTTGTTAACCTTTATTTAATTACAGAAGTTAGATCAGTATTTCAATTTCCAGCAGTCCTTTTTTTAATTTGTATTTATTTTTATTTTTTTTACACTGAGTACTTTTGCCACCTCTGTCTGTTCACAGTCCTTTCATAAATAAAGCATGTTTTTTTAAATTGTATTTTTATTATTTTTTTTTAAGCTATTCTTTATATTTGACAGGTTAATCACTGAATGCATGTCTGAGCGTGTCTTTGTGTTCTCCTAATGAGTGGGAATAAAGTTGACGTCAGGAACCGGAAATAAACTTGTATTTCCTTCAAAGAAGCATTCAGTGCCACTATCAAAAATCGGTCAAACGAGCACTTTCTGGTAGCAGCGAGAGGATGCTACATCAAGAAGGGGTTAAAAAATTGAACGGGAGCAGGCGTAGCGGTGGTCAACTTGCTAGCTTGGGTGGAGTGAAATTTTGACATGGAGAGCCACAAATTAGCCGAGCTGACGACTCTGGGGGTGGCTGCGTGAGAAAACACCCGCAAAAAAAGCGCGTCGAAAGAAGCAGCGTCCATAGTGTAGTGTGGTGTCGTAAATTCGACGTAATAAGCAAACATGAGTGATGTGAGCGAGGCGTCGTTGCTGGATTACTTCTACTCCACTTCAGGCAGCTCAGGCAAAGTCAGAAATGCAGACATACTGAAGACTTTTAAGCCTTTTATTGGCCACAGTGACGCGCAGTTGCGTGGTAAGTAACACCGGACTCGTAAAGTTAACCAAACGTGACAGTTCTTATCTTCTGTCTGTGTCACAAACAGTTGTCATATTGTGTTCAGTTTGCATGTGTTATGTTCAAAACATTTCTCTTTATATGTTCCCGCGCCTACTGATTGCATTTTATAAAAAAAAAAAAAAAGAAAATTCCATGGAATTCCGTTGCAATAGGGGTGGTGTCATTTCCTCCCCCGTTATGGGAACTTGAATCACTCTTAACTCACTGAGTAGAACGGGAGGGGCGTCATGACGTCATCTCCCGCCATGGGCCAAATCAGACTGCCAGAGATGGCAAGAAAATTATTAGAGACCAATGCGAAATGATATATATATTTTTTCTAACTGAATGTTTAAAACTTTATGAAGTGCAAAAATTAAACCATTCGAAGTCTGAAGATGTCTGGATCGGAGAAGAAAGTCACAGAAACACAATCAATATTCAAACTAAAGAAGAAATTAAAATACTCGGGAAAGAAACTGGGAGCAAAAACTGAGTATAATTAAAGAAGTTCATAAATGGGAAAATAAAACCTTAAAAGATATATACATTGAGAATAAACATAATCAAAACTATAATTCTGTCAAAGCTCCTCTTCCTTCCAGATATTTTCCACCCAGCGAACAAAACAATTATTAAGATGAACAAGTTATGTTTGGTTTGGGGAACAACAAGGGAGGTTATCAAGACGGAACTCCTTTTCAAAAGCAGAGAATTTGGAGGTCTTGGAGGAGTCAAACCTGGCTCCAGATTCAAAGTAGCATTCGTAAAACCCATCTGTGCAGCCATCGCCAAGGAAGCCCCTTGGCTTGGTGACATGTCCCTTTGGAGGAAGAGGAGTGGAAGAGCGAGACATGGCCCTGAATATTAATACATTTTTGGAGACTTTTGGAGACAAAGCATAAATGAGGGATTCATTGGAATAGTTTAACTATTAAAAATATTTGTAATAAAATAAATAATGATAGATATGATTGACTTACGAAGTATAAATATTTAAATGAATTTTAAAAAATGGGAACATATCAGCAAACATAAAAGATGTATACGTTGGTTGATTTCGGTGGGTAGACTCCCAGTTCGAGCTATGGTTTCATGGAGTTGCTTTGTTAAAGCGAAACAATGTCCAATGATTTACTGCACTGAGGATGAAAAGGAGAAATAAAAGTGCACTTTTGTGTTAGAATGTGTATGTGGCACTTCTTCACTGTTATTGTACTTTTTGTGAAATGTTTTGTTTTGGTCTGTTGTATATTTAAATAAAGATCCTTGTTAAAAAAAAAAAGCAAAAAAAATAAAAGTAGTTAATACTGCCAGAGGTGGAAAAACTTTGCATACGCCCTGGAAGTGGAGGATTGTTGGTTCGTATCGTACCGTGTGCATGTCATCGTTGTGTCCCTGGGCAAGACACTTAAGCCACATTGCCAACAAATGAATTGGTTGGATGTTTGTTGGTGGTTGGAGGGGTCATAGGCGCAGAATGGCAGCCACACTTCTGTCAGGTTGCCCCAGGGCAGCTGTGGCTACAGAAGTCACTTTCCACCACCAGGGTGTGATAGAGGAGTGAATGATTAATGCATGAAATTGAGCGTCTAGAAAAGCGCTATCCATCCATCCATCCATTTTCTGAGCCGCTTCTCCTCACTAGGGTCGCGGGCGTGCTGGAGCCTATCCCAGCTGTCATCGGGCAGGAGGCGGGGTACACCCTGAACTGGTTGCCAGCCAATCGCAGGGCACATCGAAACAAACAACCATTCGCACTCACAGTCATGCCTACGGGCAATTTAGAGTCTCCAATTAATGCATGTTTTTGGGATGTGGGAGGAAACCGGAGTGCCCGGAGAAAACCCACGCAGGCACGGGGAGAACATGCAAACTCCACACAGGCGGGGACGGGGATTGAACCCCGCACCTCAGAACTGTGAGGCTGACGCTCTAACCAGTCGGCCACCGTGCCGCCTTAGAAAAGCGCTATTTAAGTGTAATGCATTCTTCTTATTATTATTATTAAAGACGATGTGAAGTCATTGCCATGATCTGTTTCTAAATAAATAAAATTTTTTGAAGATGCTGAAAATGTGCAAAGACTGAGAACAGTCTTGAATTGTGGAGATATAGCATCAAACTCTTTTCCACCCTTTCAGTTGTCCCGATTTTTTGGGCGGGATTTAAAACAAGCCCAAGTACAGAGGACCCCCACATATTGCCAGTTCAGCACCTGCAGATTTACCTTTTTGCTGATTTAAAATTATTTATTTTTTTTTACCTAATTAAAAACAATTGCTTATTTGCTTATAAATGCTTATTGGCGGCGTATCCCCGCTTATTCAAGATTTTTTGGGTTATAAAAACAACAGAATAACATAACAGAAAAGATAGAAATGAAAACTGCGTGGCAGCAGTTGTGGACAGCAGAGGTAAACAGAAAGGTGATCACTGATTGGTCGAAAGCAGAGCTGTCAAATGTTAGGGAACGTCTGCATTTTGTTATGTGAATCACTGAACGCTGACAAGTTCCAGCCCTAACACTGAGTACAAATTTCTCAAATTAATTTGATGAAATAAACACTATATTTTAGAAAACAAAATAAATGGCATGTAAATTTATACAGTCGTCCAACCTCCCTGATTTCCGGGTACTACAGCTGACTGCTTGGTAAACGCTACTTTTTGCTGTTTCTTGGTGCAACTACAATCCCGTTAGGTTGGATTAACAGTAGGTTTACATGCAACATCTGATGTTGTTTTTCAACATAGAAATAATAAAAATCGTATTGTAACTAAAGACAAAACAAGTAATGCTCAAATGTTCTGATTACATTTATTACTACCCACTCACTAGTCACAATGTGTGACGTAGTGGTTACGGAGCTCTGAGAAGCTTGTGATGTCATGAGTGAGAGACATTTTGCCTGCTCAATACTCTCTTTCACTACTTTGGTCTTTGCCTCTTAGTAAACTGTTGCTGTTAGCGTTTTGCTGAAGTACGTTATGTCCGTGATGGAATTTTGTATCGTGGCTCAAATTCACGAACCTTTTAGCTCTCGATTGTCCCATCATGAAGAAAACCTGGTTGAATTGTCTCACGAATTGATGTTTACCCTCGCTTCTTCCTTGATTCCAGGTGATTGTGGCTTTTCATTTTACTTACATTCTACGACTTGTCAATGGCGGCGGTCAGCAAAATGTTTATTGCATGCCAGTCATGTTTTCTTCTTGATCAATTTTCAAAATATTTTTCATTATTATGACTGCAAAACTCAAATGCGTCCAAGCTTCTGATTTAGCTTTGCAGGACGTTCCCCAATCGCTTCAACAAACAAGAGCAGTCTAGTTGCTTTGATTCAACTTTTGCAGGTTCCAAGTTTAATGCCCTGCTCTATAACGCGCTGCGCCGTCATGCTGTATTTCCTGCACTGCGCATGCTCATCATCATCATGTGGTTTGCATCTCAGACCGGCCCACTCAATAGCGCAGAAAAAACGAGGCAAAAATTTTCTATCGACTTTTTTTGTGGTTGACTTAACCGAGTTACTTAATTATTATTATTATTATTATTATTTACCCCCATCCTTACCTTCAACGAAGTGTTCAGAACTAACACGGTTGTATGGACTGGATATCTGGCCGGAGTAAAAACTGTCTTCTCGCCCTGATTCCAAATTGGTGCCCCTGGTAAACAGTGAAATGAGACTTTGTCCCACCCACCTGTATTGTTGCAGCCAAACAAAGCACAGTAACCGTTTTTTTTTTTTTTTTTAATGTTGGCAACCAAATTTATCGAGTCACTCAGTAAGCACCGGAACAAAACAATTCGTACACCCCCAGCATGGCGACAGTGGCCTACGTCCAGAGGTGTGTGACGTTACAGGAAAACTATCTATATAGTCCCCGTTAAAAGCTACAATTCCCTAACATTCAGTAGAATTTGTCTGTGGAAGCTAATGTTAGCATAAAGAAGCTACATTATGCTAACATTACCCAATCATACCTGTTAAAGACTAGAATGTCCCAAGGAGACCTGTGAAAGCCACAGTATGCTAACATTAACTAATAGTACCCACCAAAAGTACAATGCCCTAATAATAAGCACTAGAAACTGCATTATGTTAACAATAATGAATACTAATTGCTAAAAACAATTTCCTAATATGATCTTAAGTTTGCTTGAAAAAGCTTCTAAAATTGTGTTAAGCTAGGATGGTAGCACAGAAATAGACATTTTAGCCAGAATTATAGCTGGACAAGAGTACACTTATAGTAAGTCTTATGAATTAGAATGTAAACTGCATTGTTTTTAAAATAAACATTCGTCTTTTTACCCAACAGAACTGTTTTGTTGCGTGAATTAGCATTTACATGCTTACAATAGTTGTTTTACAATTCTCTTTCCCCGTTATTTTTTTTTTTATCTGTGGCCGAAAGGCAAACATTTGTCAAGCATGCTATTCAAATGTTGATCCAGGGTGACCTTGCGCTGCCGCCACATGTGGTCCAGATGTGACGTCAGTGCCATCTGACGTGGCCGACCGGTGATTAGAGAAGTGCTTCCCGTAGTGAAATGTCTGCCCGAGCATGTGGTCGCTGCTCCTCGTGATGTAAATGTGATGATCGTGTTTTAATCACAATTAAGTCCACATGCATGACGGGATTTATATGTGGAGGGGGGGTATTTTTCATCACATCAAAAGTGGGGCATGTTGGTGAATGGAGGAACGTGGGTGCATGGGTATTGAGTTTTCTGTCAATAGATAACTAGGCATTGTTACTTACTGTCTGTCGTAAGCATGGAATATTTGTGTGTAAAATACATGTGAGCTGCTGCTGCTGTAAGTGTGGATCACCGCCAGTGTCCTTTGTGTCCGCACTGGGAAAAGGAAACCCCTTGTTTGTCCACGTCAGAATGCAGGCAAACACCTACCTAACTATCATGTAGCTGGCAAATAGTGCAATATTGCTATGTGAGTCTTGGCTCGTCAGACGTTTGTTAGTTTGAAAATGGCCTTTTGGGAGTGACAACATGGCCCCACTGCTCCTGCTACCTTTCTGTCAGTCTTCCTGCCTATCTGTGTCACAATCGCGTGTACAGAATTTTGAACACCAGAGCAGAGCCAACACAGTAATAAGAGCAAATAAACAATTTATTCATTCAACCAAGGGTGCACGAAAAACGTGAGCAAGAATAATATAAAAATGAAAACTGGGATGTTGAGTTCCTGAGCGGTAGACGTGATGACTATTCGTGTCGGAGGTAGCGGATGGGGTGGCAGGCATGTTGGAAGTAACCTTACGCGCGGCCAATTGAGTACAAGTCTTGCTCGAATTGTAACCCGAAGGATCCTCAGGTGGTAGTAAGGGAATTTACCACCATCATAATGTCTTTTATCGCTTGCTCATGCTCTCCTACCAACTTCCCTTGATTGGTTAAGGCCTTACGTAATTTCTTGGCTTCTGCGGGGTCCATGCTTATGGCCGGAATATTCTGTCACGATCGCATGTACAGAATTTTGAACCGAGCCAACACAGTAATAAGTGTGAATGTGAGTGTGAATGGTTGTTTGTTCATATATACTCTAGGATTAGCTGGGGACCGGTTCAGGGTGTACCCCGCCTATCCCAGCTTGCCCGAAGGTCGGCGGGATAGGCTCCAGCATACCCGCGACCCTAGTGAGGCTAAGCGGTACGAAGATGGTCGTGGGCATGCTGGAGCCTATCCCAGCTGTCATCGGCAGGAGGCGGGGTACACCTGGTACAACTGGTTGCCAGCCAATCGCAGGGCACATAGAAACAAACAACCATTCGCACTCACAGTCATGCCTACGGGCAATTTAGAGTCTCCAATTAATGGATGCTTTTGGGATGTGGGAGGAAACCGGAGTGCCCGGAGAAAACCCACGCAGGCACGGGGAGAACATGCAAACTCCACACAGGCGGGGCCGGCGATTGAACCCGGGTCCTCAGAACTGTTAGGCTGACGCTCTAACTAGTCATCCACCGTGCCGCCTTGCTTGTTAATAGCGAACATTTATTAACTATGTAGTGAGGCTACACAATTAATTGAATTTTATTCATCATTGCACTTTTGGCTCCCACGAGTAAATGAGCCTGACTGTTGATTTCTTACATTTGAAATGTGAGCACTGCTGCATGTGAAAATTGCTTCATTTGCAGCAGTGCCTGCAACCTAGTCAGCCAATCAGCAATGAAGTCAGCAATGAAAAAATGCCAGGAGTAAATAGAGAGGGAAATCACAACTGTCGAGTTCTTTGCAGTTTGTGACCGTGCACAACTGACCAATCGTCAAGCATAACAACGGAGAGAACGTACCCGTCCTTGATAATTCACTATATTGACGGGGATTTTCAAGTCTGTACTTACAGCCTAATGTTATTGCGTTTTATGCATTAACTGTATTTGCTTCCATTAAGTTGCAATTCGTGATTGGACTTTGTAATAGCATATACAGTGGGTATGGAAAGTATTCAGAACCCCTTAAATTATTCACTCTTTGTTATATTGTAGCCATTTGCTAAAATAATATTCTTTTCTTTTTTTCCTCATTAATGTACACCGCACCCCACATTGACAGAAAAAAAATGGAATTGTTGAATTTTTTGCGGATTTATTAAAAAAGGAAACTGAAATATCACACAGCCATAAGTATTCAGACCCTTTCCTGTGACACGCATATATTTAACTTCGGTGCTGTCCATTTCTTCTGATCATCCTTAAAATGGTTCTACACCTTCATTGGAGTCCAGCTATGTTTGATTATACTGATTGGACTTGATTAGGAAAGCCATACACCTGTCTGTATAAGACCTTACAGCTCACAGTTCGTGTCAGAGCAAATGAGAATCATGAGGTCAAAGGAACTGCCTGAAGAGCTCAGAGACAGAATTGTGGCAAGGCGCAGATCTGGCCAAGGTTACAAAAAAAATTCTGCTGCACTTAAGGTTCCTAAGAGCACAGTGGCCTCTATAATCCTGAAATGGAAGACGTTTGGGACGATCAGAACCCTTCCTAGAGCTGGCCGTCTGGTCAAACTGAGCAATTGGAGAAGAGCCTTGGTGAGAGAGGTAAAGAAGAACCCAAAGATCACTGTGGCTGAGCTCCAGAGATGCAGTCGGGAGATGTGAGAAAGCTCTAGAAAGTCAACCATCACTGCAGCCCTCCACCAGTCGGGGCTTTATGGCAGAGTGGCCTGACGGAAGCCGCTCCTAAGTGCAAGACATATAAAAGCCTGCATGGAGTTTGCTAAAACACCTGAAGGACTCCAAGATGGTGAGAAATAAGATTCTCTGGTCTGATGAGACCACGATGGAACTTTTTGGCCTTAATTCTAAGTGGCATGTGTGGACAAAATCAGGCACTGCTTATCACCTGTCCAATACAGTCCCAACAGTGAAGCATGGTGGTGGTAGCATCCTCATGTGGGGGTGTTTTTCAGCTGCAGGGACAGGACGACTGGTTGCAATCGAAGGAAAGATGAATGCGGCCAAGTACAGGGATATCCTGGACGAAAACCTTCTCCAGAGTGCTCAGGAACACAGACTGGGCCGAAGGTTCACCTTCCAACAAGACAATGACCCTAAGCACACAGCTAAAATAACGAAGGAGTGGCTTCAGAACAGCTCCGTGACTGTTCTTGAATGGCCCCCCGAGCCAGAGCCCTAACTTAAACGCAATTGAGCATCTCTGGAGAGTCCTGAAAATGGCTGTGCACCAATGGTCACCATCCAACCTGACATAATTGGAGATGATCTGCAAGGAGGAAGCGTTTAGGAGAGGTGTCTGTGGAGTTTTTGATTAGCTTGTTCAACAGAATTGTAGCGGGTGAGAAGATGCCCGAGGAACTAAGGAAAAGTGTGCTGGTGCCCATTTTTAAGAACAAGGGTGATGTGTAGAGTGGGAACTCTGGGAACTATACTTCTTCGACTTTGTTGATTTGGACACTTCTACGGGAGAGAGAGAGTATATTGGGAGAAGGATGATGAGGATGGAGCTGCCAGGCAAAAGAGCTAGAGGAAGAACAAAGAGAAGGTTCATGGATGTAGTGAGGGAAGACATGTGGGCAGTTGGTGCTAGAGAGGAAGCTGCAGGAGATAAGCTTACATGGAAAAGGATGACACGCTGTGGCGACCCCTAACGGGACAAGCCGAAAGGAAAAGAAGATTGTGATTTAAAGATTCATTTTGCACTGAAAACTCTTACATATTGTTTGTGGAAATGTAATGAAATAAAAATTAAGATTTTTCCCTGACATGAGGATTAATCGTGATTACAATATTGATCAAAAAAAGTCTTTCTGTCCGAAACAGAAAAGCCACAGTTGGGCCATTTTCGGCGAAAACATTTCAGGCACTGAAATTTCGGTGCATCACTAGATACTATTAGTACTATTGTCTCTACTACATGTACAAATCTACTATACTATGGTATATCATTAGTTGAATGTCTTGATTGACCCTGTTTTTTTTAAATGCTGCACCTCCTTTATTGCTACAGCTTCTCATAGTGCTTATATAATGTTATTATATAACATTGTGGGTTGTGGATCCACAAGTTAGCCTGAATGTCAACTTTTTTCATGTCCTTACAGCTAAATACAGAGAAGAATTCAAACTCATTATTGACGGAATTGCTGTGGTCAAATCAGAAAATGTAAGTACTCTTACTGTATGGTTTTTAAGTGTTTGTTTGAGTTTTGAGTGTTGCGGAACTACATTTGTCTTTGCTAGTTTTTTTTTTATTCAGTTCAGTTTCACTGCAAATCAGTACTATCTGTGGTACATAACGCAGTATAGAGGGTCCTCAATTTCCGACGGACTTGACTTATGGTGTTTTGAGGTTACGGATGGTGCCATATGAATAAGTCGTCACTCGGCACAAGAAGACACGCTCACTTATCGCCGTACATACCAGAAGTATGTTTCATACTATTTGCTGTTATTATGACTTAACTATTGCGCGAAGCTATAGACTATGGCGCATTATTATTTGCCTACAAATTTGGGTGACGTTGCCACCATAGGACTGGAACTACGAGGACCCCCTGTAGGTTGCAGTGGTGTAGAGCTGCACTGCTCGTTTCTACTATTCTGTCCCCCGTCATGTTCTGTAGCTAAATGATATGAAACATGGCCTCTGTTGTTTGTCTGTTGCAGGGTGAGAAGTATCTTTTCCTCAAGAAGAAATACAGACAGTTGCTGCAAGCGCGAGACAAAGACAAACCTCACATATCCGATGTGGACAGGCAAAGACACTCAAGTCCCACCATAGTGCCCGCGACTGCACTATGGGAGGCAACGGACACCTCCGATTGTCGCTCCCAGCAAAGGGAACGTTTGGATGAGCTGACTACATCCGGCGAGCCAGACAGTGCTAATGAGGTGAATAGAAAATTATTCTATGCTGTTCGACACTGGTGCTTATCCTGAGTCAAATAGGGGATGCTTGGGGTTTGAAAGAAAATCTGCCATTCTCTTTCACTTTGGTGTTTATTCATGGTGCTTTTCTTCCATCCATCCATCCATTTTCTACCGCTTATCCGAGGTCGGGTCGCAGGGGCAGTAGCTTTAGCAGGGATGCCCAGACTTCCTTCTCCCCAGCCACTTCATCCAGCTCTTCCGGGGGGATCCCAAGGCGTTCCCAGGCCAGCCGAAAGACGTAGTCTCTCCAGCCTGTCCTGGGTCGTCCCCGGGGTCTCCTCCCGGTGGGACGTGCCCGGAACACCTCACCGGGGAGGTGTCCGGGAGGCATCCGAATCAGATGGCCCAGCCACCTAATGTCGGCCACTTGTATCCGAGATCTTGTTCTTTCCGTGACCATAGGTGAGGGTAGTAACGTAGATCGACCGGTAAATTGAGAGCTTCGCCTTTCGGCTTAGCTCCTTCTTTACCACAACGGACCGATACAAAGTCTGCATCACTGCAGACGCTGCACCGATGCGCCTGTCGATCTCCCGTTCCATTCTTTCCAAACTCGTGAACAAGACCCCAAGATACTTGAACTCCTCCACTTGGGGCAGGATCTCATCCCCGACCTGGACAGGGCACGCCACCCTTTTCCGACTGAGGACCATGGTCTCAGATTTGGAGGTGCTGATTCTCATCCCAGGTTTACCCGGGTTTTTGCTTCAGCGACCACCAAAGCTGCATTCCGCTTGGCCAGCCGGTACCCATCAGCTGTCTCAGGAGTCCCACAGGCCAAAAAGGCCCGATAGGACTCCTCATTCAGCTTGACGGCATCCCTCACCGTTGGTGTCCACCAACGGGTTCGAGGATTGCCGCAACGACAGTCACCGACCACCTTACGGCCACAGCAATGGAGGCGCGGAACATGGTCCACTCAGACTCGATGTCCCCCGCCTCCCCCAGAACGTGAGCAAAGTTCTGTCAGAAGTTGGAGTTGAAACTCCTTCTGACAGGGGATTCTGTAAGATGTTCCCAGCAGACCCTCACAATACGTTTGGGCCTGCCATGTCGGACCGGCATCTTCCCCCACCATCGGAGCCAACTCACCACCAGGTGGTGATCAGTTGACAGCTCCGCTAGGGCATCCTGGTGCCATGTGGGCGTGTGGACACCCTTATGCTTGAACGTGGCGTTCGTTATGGACAAACTGTGATGAGCACAGAAGTCCAATAACAATACACTGCTCGGGTTCTGATCGGGGGGGGGCCGTTCCTCCCAATCACGCCCTTCCAGGTCTCACTGTCATTGCCCATGTGAGCATTGAAGTCCCCCAGCAGAAAGGACTTCCATCTGTTTCTGATTCGGTTACTGCAATTGCAGTTTAAAATGACACTGGTCCGATAGCGGTTTCATTAAGTCAGAGCTTGTTGGGGTGGAGGCGTCTGCCTCAAAATTATATACACAGAAAAAGCCCCTGCACATACTGTGTCTTGACTCAAGTCATGTTACGCGCTAGCAGTACCGCCATGACCCACCAGGTGGCGTCAAATTAATTGCCTACCTTTTGAAGTAGTCGAAAGCTGACTGTGAAGTGAGTGGGAGGCAAAGGGTGCCACAATCTGCATTTAAATTCAGCCTCCTGTTATTATGTTAAGCATCAACATGTTGGACCTAATTAGAAAGATAATAATCATTTGTGCCTATTAAAAGAAATTCATCACACAGAAGGATCTGCGTATGGACCTCCATTGCATGGAGGTGTGTGCATGTGCGTGTGTGTGTGTGTGTGTGTGTGTGTGTTAAAAAGTGCTTCAATCAGATTAAGTGTGTTTGTTAAACATATAAGTAAGAACTGCTCTCTTAGGACAACCAGTGTTGACAATTGGCTATCATGAACAACAACAGAGATTGTAAATTGCTCCCTCTCGCAGGATGGTCATTTCTGGTCCATTTAAATCCATGTTGCCATGACAGCTGTCTTTTTTAAAACATATTTTTGGTTGCAGTTCACACAGGGCACACAAAATAACACTCAGGTACATTTATAAATCCAACTGATAGCGTTGAAGACAGTGTATGTGGTCAACTGTTTCTGAATATCCATCCATCCATCCATTTTCTGAGCCGCTTCTCCTCACGCGGGTCGCGGGCGTGCTGGAGCCTATCCCAGCTGTCATCGGGCAGGAGGCGGGTGACACCCTGGACTGGTTGCCAGCCAATCGCAGGGCACATATAAATAAACAACCATTCACACTCACATTCACACCTACGGGCAATTGAGAGTCTCCAATGAATGCATGTTTTTGGGATGTGGGAGGAAACCAGAGTGCCCGGAGAAAACCCACGCAGGCATGGGGAGAACATGCAAACTCCACACAGTCGGGGCTGGAGATTGAACCCAGGTCCTCAGATCTGTGAGGCTGACGCTCTAACCAGTCGTCCACCGTGCCGCTTGTTTCTGAATAGTTATTTGCTATTATAATTTTAGATGGTAGAAAGTACTTTCCAAAATGAAATCTCTACTCTAAAGACTAAAAAAAATGCTATTTTTTTTCAAACAACTTTTGAAAGGCAAACTAGAAGGTTCTAACTTAACCAAAGACCCAAATGTCGTCATATTCTAATATACTGTACAAGTCAAGTATAACAAAGTCTACTCTACTGATTTTTGTAGAGAAATAGGAGCATGTCAACAGCAGTGAAAGCAATCAATCCAGCAGATGTCAACAAGTGTTCACAATCAAAGTTTATGCTAACCTTTTTATTTTAATGCCCATTATGTCAGTCAGCCTTCTAGAATACAGGCCATATACAAAACACTTAAATATTCTAATTTGACTTAGAACAGTCTCCATTAATTCACAAATATAAAGAATGAGGCAACAAATTGTATGGTTTAGTAATGAACTATATGTGGAACGTCACGTGACTAAACCTGGAAAAAAGGTTAGCGGACTTCCTGTATGTGCTGCACTAACGAGCATAAAATAACCTGCTAAAATTTACATTTCTGGCAGGGCTCTTTGGACAAAAGTTAAATACAGTACATGTAAAGTATATCCTTTATTTATACAAATATGTTATAATATACTGTACCTGTGCATAGACACAAACAAAGCCTCAACATTTGATATTGTCATCGTTGGTGGCTCTGTAGTGAAATCTTGTGTGAAACAAAAGACATTTTACATGTTTAGAGTTTTTTGGGCTGTTTTGTTCCGGTCACCTCCAATAGGGTTCTGCAATTTACCCGTGCCGTAAGGAAGTGATTTTGCCTGTTTTGCCGAATGCGGACGTTGGTAGCTCATGTACCCTATAAACTGCGACAAGAACATCAAACACATTTGAATGTTACTGAGTTCGCTAGCTTTGTCGACACAGTTCTTCTATTTAATTAAAAATTGTCCCTTGAAATAAATATGGGCACATTTGCAGTTCAAACCAAAAGTTTACATACACTATATAAACAGAAATTTACCTTACATTTTCAATAGGGTTAAAATCAGGGGTTTGTGATGGCCACTCCAAAACACATCCGAAAGCCGCTTTGTAGCCAATTTGGCAATATACTGCGGGTCATTGTCCATTTGGAAGACCCATTTGCCCACAAGCTTTAACTTCCTGGACGCACATTTCGGACCAAAGCATGTTCATCTCTGGGGTACAGAACTGGTCTCCTTCCCATGGTGTTTATACTTGTGTATAACCGTTTGAACAGATGAACGTAACACCTTCCGCGATCTGGAAAATTGCACCCAAGGATGAGCCAGACTTGTCCAAGTCCATTCATCCATCCATTTTCAACACCGCTTATCCTGGTTAGGGTCGCGGGATGCTGGAGCCTATCTCAGCTGACTTCGGGCGAAAGGCGGACTACACGCTGAACTGGTCGCCAGTCAGTCACAGGGCACATTCGCACTCACATTCACACCATCACTGAGTGGGAACTGAACCCACGCTGCGAGTGTACCGCTACACCATCAGTGACACTTGTCCAAGTCCATAATTACAGTATCTTTCTGATATCTTGGCTGATTTATCTTGACTTTCCCATGATGTTACACAAAGAAGCAGTGTGTTTCAGGTGTGCCGAGTTCAAATACATCCACAGGTGTGTCTCTAATTAACATAAATGTTGTCAGTAAAGCTATCAGAAGCTTCCAAATGACATGATCATCTGGGCTTTCCCAAATTGTATAAAGGTATAGTAATTACTCTATGTAAACTTTTGACTTTGGAGAGTTATGAAAGCATTTATCAAATATAAATAATTTTCGGAATACTCATTAACCTCAGGGCGGCACGGTGGACGACTGGTTAGCACATCTGCCTCACAGTTCTGAGGACTGGGGTTCAAATCCCGGCCCCGCCTGTGTGGTGTTTGCATGTTCTCCCCGTGCCTGCGTGGGTTTTCGCCGGGTACTCCGGTTTCCTCCCACATGCATGGTAGGTTAATTGAAGACTCTAAATTGCCCGTAGGTATGAATGTGAGTGCGAATGGTTGTTTGTTTATATGTGACCTACAATTGGTCGACCCTAGTGAGGATAGCGGAACAGAAGATGAATGAATAATTGACCTAAAACAGGAAAAGTTTGTCTGATTTCATGTCAGACATCTTCCGTTCCACTTATCCTCACTAGGGTCGCGGGCGTGCTGGAGCCTATCCCAGCTATCTCCGGGCGAGAGGCTGCGTACACCCTGAAGTGGTCGCCAGCCAATCGCAGTAATGTTAGACAGTGAGAGAAAAAAAAGGGGATGTGTCTTTTTATATAGTCAGAGCTTTCAAATGTTACAGAACGTGCATATTTTGAAATCACTGAACACTGACTCGTTATGGCCATAACAACCAATTATTATTGGTGGGTGAATCCAGCGTCCGACATTAGTGGCCAGTATGGCGCTGTGTTCGGCCGGTGACGAAGATTTCAGAAATAAATTTGATGAAATAAACACAATACTGTTTTGAAAAAGAAATTAAAAAGCTGCTTGGGGGCAAGCTATCTTATTACCCCCGACTTCCAAGGCATCAACACCGCAGAGGTGAAAGTTCTTGTTGCGTCTGGTGTCAACACATTGTAAGTCACTAATCATCTCCTCCTTGTTAGTGAATAAACTACACTTCTTACCATGCGTTTTACACGTATCGTTTGTTATTCCGAAGGGAGGGCGAGGAGTGGGTAGGAAAAAACAGAAAAGCATAGTGCTAATTGCTAAGCTAACGTGTCATGAAGTCGCAAAACACCAAAATAAGTGATTGGGTGATACAGTACACTTGTCACATAGGTCTGGCTGGAACTGCGTTATAGCAGAGAGTAACCAAGTTTGAACAACAAAATAATTAATGTGCGTCTGGAGATATAAATGTAAAATAATTCACAGCCTCACAAGACGGCCGCTGAACCAGAAATGAATTCATATGTCACTGGAGACATCATCTGACAACGGGGTCAGGTTAAAAGAATATTATTATTATTATTAATAAATATTTGTAATATAAGATAAGATCATCTCTATCAGTCCCACAATGGGGACATTTCCATCATCTCAGGTTGAAGACAGAATTGGTAAAGGCGAATTAATCCATAGACTTTTGACGATGGCAGTTTGAAATCTCATATACTTTGATTCAGGTTGTAACTGCGTCCACCATTACAAGGTTGAGGCAATAAAAACATTAAAATAACAAATATTAAAGCCATAATTTATTAACAATTATAGAGGAAAGATTATGTTGTACAATTGAAGAGTATGCAGAATTATTTTTATCCTATTACATAATATATTGCTATAACTGTCCCCCAGTAATGTTCTTGACAAAATTTGGAAAATGTGGAAATTCAGACAAATTTGGAGTAATTGTTCTGGAAGTGAATTGCTATAGGGTGGCAGCTCTGTATAGTGCATGTAAACATCTCGTTTTAACTGTAAATAGTAAAAACAAGCTGGTGCTTTTTTTTTTTTTTTGCAACCAATGTTCATTGCACAGTGAAGCATACAAATATAGCAATGCACTGTCGGCACAACATACAGTAGCTAAACAACCAATTGAAATGTTGTCTTGCATGCAGTAGTCTTTTAAACAAGTATCTCTAAAAGCTACTCACCATTACTTTTAATAAATCAAGTACTACCTTCAACTCTGGATAATGAACATTATGTTTTAAGAAATTAACGTGGAACGTTGCTGAACTGAGTGCTCTATAAACGGCGCCGAAAAAGAAAGGGGGACACACCAAAATCCACTCAGCAATTTTCCAGCTTTGAAGGTAGTCTCATTGATAACAGAGACATAACACTGCTTAGGTTTAAGGGCAAGTTAAATTAACAGGACCCGCTTCTGTTTCCACTCTGTTTTGTCACGCCAAACGCTGGGCTGCATGCCGCTGTGTCGCTGAGTGCAGGTGCACAGTTAGGGCAATATCCCACATTGCTGGGTCCTGTATAAACGGCACTGGTGAAAAAATGGCATATCTTCTGTTATAACTGATGCACCAATTTTTGCAGGGTCTCTGTGAGAAAGAGTGTTCCTCTGGTAACTTCACCATCCTCGGGAACCTCAACATTCACTTAACACCACTCTGTGTTATATGGTACATGGAATCCACTTACAGTATATAGCGCTTTATGTACACCATCACAGTGCCCAAAGTGCTTTACAAAGCCTCACATTCACCTATTCACACACAGTCATACATCAATGGGCGGCTGCTGCCTTGCAAGGCGCTGCAAGGTCTATTGGGAGCAAATTAGGGTTCAGTGTCTCGCCCAAGGACACTTTGACATGCAGAGCCGTGATTCAAACCGGCAACCCTTCGGTCACTGGACGACTCACTCTACCACCTGAGACAAAGTCTTTACGCATAATGACAAAATTGTAACATTTAGGAACAGTTCAAAATCTGCTCTCTTCCAAAAATGTTTTTACTTATATTTCTACAGAAACCAATTCAGACCTAAACTAATTTTACCTTCTGCGGGTGGCTGCTTAGTTGTTGTCACGCTGCAGGTTTACATGTGACTGCTAGCCAAGGTGACGCCTTTACACCTGAGGCGTTCGCTTTTTTAAAAAAAATTTTTTTTTTTTTGTGTCACACTTCAGGCGTATTGTTTTGTATTAATTGTTAATTGGATTGTTATTCATTACCCCTCATGTGTGAAATGTCTGTCTCGCTGTTGTGTTAGCTCGCTGTCTGACACCCTTTGATCAGCAGCAGTGTGACTTCAACCCAGTGTGATACATTAGTTAGTGTGTGTGCGTGTGTGTGTGTGTTGTGGGTTATGACATTGTGTAATACTTTAAGTCATCTTTCACGTTTGTCTAACTTTCAGTGGGAGTCTGAGCAAGACGAGGAGTCAACGGGTAGTATGGGTTCTGCTGCAGTCGCTGTAAGTAGATTGTAGTAACTTTTTTCTCGTTCTAATTTTTCAAGTTGACTGGTTGTTCATCTGCCAGAATGAAATCGCTGTCTCACTTGCGATATTGTAGTTGTTCAGCTGTGTCTTCTTTGTGAGGCTGTTTTAGTAGGTCAGCTTGGCCAAGTGTTAATGTGAAGCTGAGTGACCTTGGGTTAATATTTTAGAGTAGCTTTTGGAATGATTTTGGAAAAAAATCGACATAAGATCAACCCTCTCTCTGTGCTAGCTGGACCCTCTAGAAAAAGAATGGATCTACTTTGCGGCTGGCGCTAGAGTTCCTGACCTCAGTCAGCTGCTTCGACAGGACCAATCACTTGCCAACAAGAAGGTAGTGTGTTGCATGGGTCAAATGTTAGCTAATTAAGAAAGTTTGATGTCAACTGTTGACTACTGAACCTGATGCAATAATTGTAGTAGCCCGATGAACAGACATGTTTCAAACCAACTCCCACATTACTTTTGGGAATAAAATTAGCCCCCCCCAAAAAACAATAAAGCAAAATTAGGATGACATTGTAAACCACACTGTTGAGAAATTCGATTAAAGTTAGCTAGTTTAGTTTGTTATACATGTGACCATGGTAGATGAATTCACTATTATGACAGAATTTTGACTAACTAGTTATCCTTCATTTAGTTATTCAGCTACTTAGTTGGCAAAGCTAAATAATATACCGTATTTTCCACACCATAAGGCGCACCGGATTGTAAGGCGCAATCTCAATTATGGGGTCTATTTCTGTACTTAAGCCATACATAAGGCGCACCGTATTATTCGGTGCATGCTAAAACAAGGTAACGGAAGCAAAACAGTGAGTTTGGTTGAATTTTATTCAACTACTTCCAGCTTCCATTCACATATGGTGGCGTAACTCCCAGTCACTGCCTCCCAGTCTTTGTAAAGGTGTGTTCGCCGTCTCTCATCCATCGCTCCCACGCCGCTCACAACTTTACTTTGAACGCCCTATTTACACCAATGTCCAGCGGTTGGAGTTCGCTGGCAGTTGCTGCGCCACGGTAGTCCTTGCGCGGATGGCAAGATGGCACCTTTTCATAAAACGAAGGCACTAAGATGGACCTCCTTGAAAGTGTTCGATCTTCATGTCTTGCGCTATCGTTATTGCCTTCAGTCGAATGGTGACTGTAGAGACGCTTCTCCCGGCTGTTCTTGTGCTTGAGTTTGAATTCTCTCGCGGCTGCTATATTCCCATTTACAACCGCGTAACTCATAGCCTGTAGTTTGAAATGTTCCTCGTAAGAATATCTCTTCGCTGATGCCATTTTCGGGGGTTCTTAGCCAAACGAATGTTGTTTAATAGCATACCGGTAGTACAGTATACCTACCGGAGGCGTGGTGGAGGTAAGCGTACGTACTGCACGTAGCTTTACGTAATATTCTCTAATTGGTTTACGTACATAGTGTACGTATTACGTCCCTATATCGGCGGGAAATGGTCCAACAGTCAATCAAGCGGAAGCTTACCAAACTCGCACAACAACATTTTGAAACTCAGTGCAAAAATAAGGCGCACCGGGTTAAATGGCGCACCGTCGATTTTTGAGAAAATTAAAGGCTTTTAAGTGTGCCTTATAGTGCGGAAAATACAGTACTCCGTGTTCAAAGCTCGTTTGAGACTTAGCAGTCAAAGCTAGTTGTGTAGCTAGCTAGTTTGCGCCGCAGTGTTTAAATTGATTAAGCTACTTGGTGCCAGGTTCCAAGCTAGGTACTGTAAATCCATAGGGCCTGATTCACTGAAGGTTGATTCACTGAAGGTTTGCAGATGTAAAAACGGGCACAAACTTAATTGCGCATGCAAGCAGACGTGTAAGCCGATCTTCTAACCAGGTGCAACCAGGAGTCAAGCACGCTAAAGTGTCGCGCAGTATATTTTGCGCATTCCTATTTAGTTTGTTAGTTAGACCTCTCAATTCCATGAGGCACGTTAGGCCGCAATTGCGGTTTCAGTAAGATGTAGTTTTTTACGGGAGCAGGTGATTAGTCTACTGCCCAATGCCAGCACTTGGTATACCAGGGCGGTCGCCCATCCAAGTACTAGCTTGTTGTTGGTGTTTAAATGTATTTAGGTAAGCCTTCATTAGTCTAGTCCTAAGGGAAATACACATTGATGACATGAGGACCAGCTAATTGGTGTATAAACTAGCAAGTTAATGTTTAAAGTTACTGAGCTACTTTGTGGTCAAAGCTAGCTAGGGACCAAATGTTCAAAGTTCATAACCGGTTTAAAGTTACTTTCTGTTCAAAGTTAGTTTGCTATTTAGTGTTCACGGCTGGTAATTTGTTAGCTCACATGCTGAAAAAACCTTGTGGACGTAATTACAGATTTTCAAATGCACTGCTCAAAATCAGATTAATGTGACTGGAGTCGATTAGAAATAAAAAGATAATCGATTTGTATTTACATTAAATCAGTACAATGGCCCTTAAAAGCTTATAGTGTATATGGTTGTGTTGTTACCTAAAGGGAAATTTCAGTTGGGACTTGGAACAGGACAGATTGTGAATCAAACAGTGAAAATAAATCCAATGTTGCGTCAAGAGTTTTGCTGACATGTTCTCTTATGTTTTGTGTCCAAACCAGGACTTCACATCTGTAAGTATTTGATCCATCTCCTGTTGCATGATATTAGATTACTTCATATTACTTTGCAAAAATCCATTACTGGATTTGTTGTTTTAGCGATTCTATAATGAACACAAACTGTATGGCTCTTTCTCTTTTTCCACAATGTAGTCGGAAAACAGAAGAACATTAAACTGTCAAATATTTAGTGTGACGAAACTTTCATCACATACAGTACTTTTGTGTAGCTTAGAGGGAAAGTACCCTGAAGTACTCTGAGGTCATTCAATCTGTACCTCAAACAAAAATTTGGGGAAAAATACGCCGCTTGACGCTAGCATATCAGGTGAGGCAGTGAGTATCAAAGGATTGACTCTGTGCTTGTGTTTTACCTTTTCTTTGGCTCTTTGTGGCACTTATTCCAAAAGAAGAAGTCCCAAGAAGGGGAGTTGAGAAAAATGTAAAAGAAGAAAAGGAATCATAGGAAGTAATGTGATATAATCACACTCACATTCAAAGCAGTACTACGCTATCATCACCATATGCATCACCACTTGCTGTCTGTTTAATGTTAACAGTAGTTAACATATTTTACACTTGTGTGACAGTTATGTTATAAAAATAGATGTGGTGCATCAATCACACAATATACCTTCACATTATGCCTTTGGGTATGTTCGGAAATTCAATCTGACGCTTTCACTGCACCGTGAGAGTGCTGTGTTCCATTTTCGAATTTACAGATGAGCGTGTTGGCCATTGGCAGAGATTCTTTCATTTCTGCATGTAAACATCTTGTCCTGCCTGATGCGCCGGCCGCTCTGTCTTCTCATTCAGAGTGGCAGGAATGCGCTCCGGCACTCCCAGACTGTGGCACTCCGAATAACCGAACGGCACACTCTAACAACTCTCTGAGTTTCCGAAGATTTCGGAGTGTAGAGCGCACGCTTGGAGTGAATTTCCGAGCGTACCCTTTGTCATACATGGTTCGTAAAGGTAAACTGATTATTATTATTTTTCCACTTGTATGACAGTTAAGAATGTTAAAAAGTTACTTAAAACATTGCGTGTACACTTTAAAGTTTTATGATTGCAACAATTTCACAGATTGCTTCTATGTCCATTAATTTCTATGCGAAGAATGGTTTTACATCGGAAAAAATGGAATGTCAACGATCACCGCACCATTGATTGTGTTCAACTTTAGAGGCTACTTTATAACCATTCATAGTATTGTGTGTGACAAACTATTATTTAAGAATGACAAATGACAAATAAAGCAAAAGCTAAAATCAAGTCAAAATGACAATTACAGTGTACAGTCTAAGCCTGTCTTAAACCTAAATGGAATGGAACCCTAATTAATGTTGTTGCAAACACCTGTATGTCCCTGCCTATTTGCTGTTTTAATGTGTTAACAAATGGGATTAAAACATCTAAGCGAGTGGTGGAAAAAGACTTTTGCAATGTAATGTAGGTTTTACATCATTTTAATTCTTTCTGTCTTTGTTTTCTGGTCCTCATGGCCTCCATTACCACCTTATTCTACAGGGGGTAAGTTTCCTTCCTCATACTCCTCTGAATTAACTCAACATCAATGTCAGTCTGAACTATTTACGCCTTTCAAGTTTCTCCTAGTTTTTTTTTTTTTTTTTAATCCGGAATACTAGCTGGAACGCAATGCTTGCCTGCCCTCGGACCTGTGATTTGCTTTTGTAACTTTCACAAGCTCATTCTGAGATTTTTGTTCCCCTCTTAATGGAATTCCAAGAAGGCCGTGTTAAAACATCCAGATCATGCATTTCAAAGGTCCACTATCAAAAGGATTATGAAAGATAGCTTTTTAGCTCCTGTGCCCCCTTGACAACCCAAATCCTTTTATTTGTCTCCCTGTGCGCTTAAGAGATTTGAGCTCATGTTTGTTGTCCCTCCCCAGTGTCACAGTTCTCACACTGTCCTGTGGCCACCGCGGACCACCTTTGAAGCCACCGCAGTCCCCACCGGACAAGATAGCACGGCCGCCATTGAAGTGCACGGAGATGTGGGGGGGCGGGTGTTCATGGATTAAGGAGAGCCTTAATTCCCCACAAAGACTTCACCTATTTAAAGATAATCTGAAAGTAATAGAGCGGGCTGGGATTAATTGTAGAACAATGCTGCTTGTGTCCCTGGGAAGGTGCTAAGTCCCCTTTGGTGTGCTTTGATGTTCCCTTTTAGCTTCCCAATACAAGCAGAGGAAGATCAGAATCAGAATCAGAATCATCTTTATTTGTATGTCCAAAAAACACACAAGGAATTTGTCTTCGGTAATTGGAGCCGCTCTAGTACGACAACAGACAGTCAATTGACAGAGAACACTTTTGAGACATAAAGACATTGACAAAAACAGTCACTAAGCAATGAAGGGTTGCTAGTTATCTGGTAATGCCGGCACATTTATTATTATTTTTTTGACAATTGTGCAAAAAGATGCAGAGTCCTCTCGCACTTAGAGCAGTTCGAGTGCCTAATATTACAATCGTCCGGTGCAATGACCATTGTGCAAAGAGCACCGAGACTTCAAGCGAGTAGTATGATAGTCTGGGACAATGTTGATTGAGCAAATGTTGACTCCTCAGTCAGTGTGCAAATGGAGCATATGCTACTCAGGCATGAGATGCCAGTATTGGTCAACAACAGATATGCAAATACTGCAGCGTGGTGAGACTAGCAATATATAATTGGCCCGACAGAAATGTGACAACAAACTCAAGACAAAAAGACAAAAAATTGCCAGCATGTTGCAATGGAATTGTAGGTTAGGTGTTTAAGAAGTTGATTGCAAGAGGGAAGAAGCTGTTGGAATGTCTGCTAGTTCTAGTTTGCATTGATCGGGAAGGAGCTGGAAGAGCTGGTGACCGGGATGTGGAGGGTCCAAGAGGATTTTGCATGCTCTTTTCCACATGCTTTTTCCACATGCTTTTTCCACAGATAGCATTTACACTTACCTTACCCAGAGGCAAATAAGGTCACAAGACTCATGAGAACCAGTTTTGTCCTTTCACCAGGACCAACAGGACTCTCAGGAAGAATTAGGAGTTTCCTGTTTCTGACCAAATCTTTATTTTAGGATCATGTTCTTTTAAGGTTTGCAGGTAACCTTATTTGAAAGTGCCCTCATGTTGTGTGTTTGTGTCTCTGCTCCCATCATAACATGGACCTCGCACCCTGCTGGGACCTGCTCTTCCTCCCGGGCCACACAGTTTGTAAGTACATCATCTGCCCATCACTCCTCTTCTTATTCCTCCTTACACTGGACCTATTTAGGGATAAGGGGGGTTCCAATAGGCATCTCTCAAGAGTTCAGGCAGACGGGGGTGGGTGTGGGGGATCAGGAACAGAAAACGAGGGACGCAGGAAGGGAAGACGCTGTATCCTGTTCAGGCTCGTCCATCACTCTTTCCCACTAGGAGACTACTGACAAATGGCACTATGGCCAATCTGTCTTGTGTTGTGACAGCCAGCTGACAATAGAGATGGAGATACTACTGCACATTACAGGACTCCTGTTGTTTTAAAATCCAACAAGAGCACCACAGAGCGAGAAAACCTGAGACATCGGGGCTTTGTTGGTAGAGTGGTCGTCCTGTCATTTGTGACCAGGTCAAGGTATCCTTGAGCAAGATACTGAAGCGGCAGTCGCTAATGGTGCTGCGTAATGAGTGTCTGAATGAGCTGTTGCTTTCCTTTATTCATGACATTATATTCCATTAATCAATGTGGACCATATTCTCCCGTTCGTGCGGGTCTCTTTTTTACTTGCCTGGCTTCCGCCACTTCTCCCGCAATGACTTCTGCCACACCCTCTGTGCGTACCTGACTATTTTGCGCATAATGGCTTGTGTGGCTTGAGTCATTGAGATTTGTGGGAGGGTAGAATTCACAGAATGTGGTGTTTTCCTGAGACATGCGAATGCCATTGAAATCCACCTGGAAAATATGTCGCACTCCAACTGTGAAATCAACCTCTGTAGTGGATACTGAAGCTAATAACCGGATTGCTGATGACTTGTCCACCGCTTCATTCATAAGCAATACTGTGCTCATGACTGCACGCATCAATGCCAGTGGGACTTCGTCACTGGCATATTGCACCTTTTGATTTTTGACATTATAATAATATGTATAATAATACTGTATGTAATCCTTGGGCACGGTGGTTGACTGGTTAGAGCGTCAGCCTCACAGTTCTGAGGATTCGGGTTCAATCCCCGTCCCCACCTGTGTGGAGTTTGCATGTTCTCCCTGTGCCTGCGTGGGTTTTCTCCGGGCACTCTGGTTTCCTCCCACATCCCAAAAACATGCATTAATTGGAGACTCTAAATTGCCCGTAGGTGTGACTGTGAGTGCGAATGGTTGTTTGTTTGTATGTGCCCTGCGATTGGCTGGCAACCAGTTCAGGGTGTACCCCGCCTCCTGCCCGATGATAGCTGGGATAGGCTCCAGCACGCCCGCGACCCTAGTGAGGAGAAGCGGCTCAGAAAATGGATGGATGGATAATCCTTGGGGTTCCTATGGAGGTGTCGTTATTTTCATCTTCATTTTAGTTTAGTTAGTCTGGTCCAAGCTAATAAACCGCAGCCGCGAACCTACTGTATTATGTCCATCCATTTTCTTTACCGCTTATCCTCACTAGGGTCGCGGGACTGTATTATGTCACATCCTAAAATGTTAGCTGCCCAAGTGAAGTTGCACAACGGGCTCCTTATGGCTTTTTTAATTAATGCCATATTTGTTTTTTATTCTTACAAGAAATGCTAAGAAAAAATAATGAGTTTAAACTGAAATTTATTTTCTCACTGAAAATATTTCTCGACAAGAAAATAGTTTGCTGCTCAATGTGAATTTTAGAAGAAAAAAAACAGTTGATTATTTAAAAAAGAAAGAGCAATTGGTTGTTCATTTTGAAGTGAAATAGCTTTTTTTCATGTGTGCATACATGGTCTTTAACCAAGCAAAAATATAATTGATCTGAATACTCAATTATTCGATAAGATTTTTTGTAGGATACTCGAATACTAAAATATTCAATAGTTGCAGCCCTAATATATACACAACAAAATTATGGATAATTAGTTTTCAAATCAGAAGTCAAGGATAATAGTTTGTTCGACTGTTCAAGTTACTGTAAAAAAGGGTTTGTTAACAAACAAACAAAAATGCAAAATTATTTATCACATATTATGATGTGAAATGTTGTTACAGATTTGAGCAACAATCATTGGAGTTGACACAAATGATTTACTTTCGCCAGCCACAGAAAATGATGTGGTGGGCCGGATGTGGCCTCCGGGCTTCTTTGGCAGTTTGACATGCCTGCTTTTTGGTTTTATTATATCCACTTGATACTCTTTATATCTGAGAGTTGTTGCTTGAGGATTAAAATATATTTATTTTTTAACACTATTTGATTTCATATCTTAACAAATTATTAATTGGTGTCTTTCGTGTTGCTGTTGTTTACTTGTTCGACTCTGTAGCATGTATTTTGAGTAACTACTGTATCAATGAATCATGTGTAACTGTTGTATTGATGTACTATGTGCTGTACTAATCTATTATTTCTACTGTTGATTATATGTGGACCCCAGGAAGATTAGCAAACTGCTGCGACACAAGCTAATGGGGATGTCAGTAGTGGTTGCTGCTTGAGACAGTCATTGATATTTTCACCAAAGTACAACACCAAAAATAGTCAGTATCCAAATGATTATGATGTATCATATAATTCCCAGCACTTTCTGAAATTGCGACCATCCAGTGATTTTGAGTTCATCACTACAACAGTTGCCGCCAAGCTAACTAAGCTGGCTACGGTACCTTTAAACAACAAACAAAGGCTGGGTGCACTGGAGCCATCTTATTTTCTGGGTCACACTGAGAGCAAGCGCATCGTCAGATTTACTCCAAACTTCACAGAAAACAAAAATAATACTATTGAATCACGTCCATATAGTTTTCTATTGTGTCCGAACCTATAAATGTGCGATTTTTGACGCCAAAAACACTGTAAATTTGCACTGTAACAACCACAAGGAACATTTTCATCTTTGTGGAAACTTGAAATAAAGAATAATAACATAGATAACGTTAATGACAACTCATCCTGTAAGAATCTGAAAAATATTCGTGTCGACGTCATTGCCTTCGATCAAATAAGAGGTTCGCCGGCATTCTTTTCCTCGTTGTCGTTCGGCAGTCACTTTCAGTTTTGCAGTCAGATTTGCGCTGACACAACTACGAGGTCTTCGGCAATGCATCTTCATTCAATTGACAACAAACAGAGCTTCCAAAATTAGCAGTAACAGTTACTAGTACTTAAAATGCACGAGCGGATGCATAAGTAGCCATGCGGCTCCTTTGAAACTGGTACCTGTGTAACTGGAGCAAGCTAGGCTTTACGGAAGTACTTTAAGAAACCTCACAAGCTGGCGGCCTGGGCATTTAGCTCAGCGGTCAGTGTTCTCTTCTATCAATAGAAGTGTCACCGGTTACACCTGATTAGCCAACTGTCGTATCCCCACACCCCAACACTGAGTACTGTATAGTTCATACAAATAAGAAGACACTGCTCATGGAAATACTTGCACATGTTTGGGTGATGCTGTTGTGCGGTCCAATGTCACGCTGACTTCAAATTGATCTGCACAGGTCGGAAGTGGCCAGCGGGCCCGGGGCTTAACATGTCTGCTTTAACTGGTGTAAAATTGTGCATATACCTAGAAATGCCAATTGACAATCCTTTGGCGTATACTTGTTTTGCTGTCGTACCCTGCGCAGGTATTTGTTTGGGCATCCTGTTGCCATACAAAATTACTTGCTTACTAATGAATATCTATCTACTAACGAATTTCCTTCCAAGATTGTTTTCCTGTAACCTTAATGAAAACCCCTTCTAGAATGATGAACAAAACCTCTTAGAATCCTGCAGCAAACATGTAAGTTACAAAGTAGCTCTTGCAGGGTTCCCAGGGCACGTTCAAAACGCATGTGGCCGACCTGAAAGAGAATACTGTCATAGAATAACATCACGTCGGCCCTAGACAGCCTGACCTGATGAACTTCTAAGAACTTCCATAAAGTTTCCATCCAACAGACCTTATTCACATCTGAGGTTATTTACACTTGTCCAAAGTAAGGAGTCATTCTGATGTGGCTCGTGTTTGATTTTCCGTGTTAAGGGTCTGATTCCGACAGGATGGTTGTGGTTATTTAGCTGACACCTGTTGATAGCCCGTAATTACGCACATTAAAGAGTGATGGCAAAACACAGGAGATCACAGTCCGACAGGTGGATGTGTGTTTTTTTTCCCCCTGCTACATACTCGGCTCTATTATTTTCACATTGCATGCCAACATGTGGGCGTACCTTTGTAAAGGGTTGTTACTGCACTTTGACGTGCGCTGACATTCGTGTCTGGGTGGGGCGCCCCTTTGCGGGTCACACTAACATCATCAATCTTGCCTGTGGTGACAGGCGGCTGGGGCCCCCCCTGCCGTGCGCACAGCGCTGTGTTATTTTGTAATTAGGCAGGAAACCATCCCTCCATTCATCCTCTCCCCTCTTGAGTGCAGCTGGTCAAACTGGCGGCCAGTAAGAAAGTGTGATGACAACTTTGTAGCCACGCTGCAACCGTCTTACTGTGCAGTGTTTCTTAGCATCATGACTGGGAAGTGTCTCAGATAAAGAAGGAGGCCTGTGCGTGTGTGTGTATGACCAGCAAAGTGCCTTTATGGGCCTTGATTTGTGGACTCGGGTCAGTCATACTGGAACAGAGAAGAGCCTTAATTTGTTCCAATAAAGTTGGAACCATACATTTGTCCAAAATGTCTTGCTTAAGATTCTGGGCTTGAGTCCATCGTCTGATTTATTAATTAATTGATTTGGTGTCATGCCTCAATGTGTTTCTCCATACAATGTATTTGAATTACCACCGCTTTATTTTAGAATGATGGTCAATAAAGAATGGTTATACCTCGGTAGCTGGGGTCAAGAGTTATTGTATGTCAGTTGTAAATCAAAAAAGATGTCATCATTGTTCGATTAGTGGGAATGACAAACGGTCATATTGGATTGTTATACAATATGTACAAAATTCTCTCCTTCAGCACACCAGCTGAGGACTTCTTTGTTATCTCACACAGACTGCTCTGCACTGGGCTGCCAAACACGGCAACGAGGACATGGCAACTCTGATCGCAAATGCCGGTGCTGATGTCAACACCAAATCAGTGAGTTCATTTTCTCTCTCCTCATCATCATTGTAACCTAGCTAGATGTAAAAATGCATAGCTGCTTTTTGTGCTCATGTTTTACATGAGGGATCAGAAACTGAAGGGTCTGTGAAATCCTTAAAGTATTGATGTAGTCCAATCTTTGATCTACTTATCTCGCTCTATGTGTTGCAGCACGTGAGTATCCTGGCTTGTGGCAGGTGCGTACATTTGCAAACAAGCCAGCGTCACCGTGATATAGCTGTCCTCTGCCATCTGAGCAAAGATCCAGCTGTGCAAATGCACTGTGGGAGCACGGTCGCTTGGCTAATAAATCATCACATCATGTCACGTTAATTGTCTCCCATAACATGGCGTCTGTGTCCCAGCATGCACTGCTCTGAAACGACGCAATTTTCAACGAATTACCTGGCAATTATGTTTTTATCATTATTTGCTGTTTCTACAAGCTTTTGTAATTTGTATTTTCTTTCCACACTTTGTGTTGGCTGCCCGGGGCTCTGGGAAACTCCAGGGGGTAGGTACTCTGAAACACTGCCTCCATTACCTTTGCACCCAGGAGCAATGCCACCACTATTCCCTTTACTCATGTACATTATCTCCTGTTCCACAGGGTTATACGCCTTTGCACATTGCAGCGCTGCATGGCCATCGAAACATTCTTGATCTGCTCGTAGGGACCTATGGTAAATAAATAAATAAACACTTCCAGACAGAAACACTTATACACCTAATTAAAACTGTGCACTAATACAGGTTATATGCATCAATTGACAGACCCCGCTCCCATCAGTCCTTTTTGGTAAATTGTCACACAGAACAGCCAAAACATTAAGACCAATTGCACAATATAATAATATCCAATTGAACTGTATCATGTGGTCTGCTATCACAAAGGTAATCACATTTACACATTTAGTCATCATTTTTGTGTGTCATTTGTAGAACTGTATTCCATCATTGAGCGCCGTTCCTAATATTTTTGGCTCACTCATTTTTTTTATTTTTTTTTATTGTATTTGTCATACCCATGACAATCCCTCAAGGGTAAATTTAACTCATCCTCAGAGAACCAGATCACACATATACAAGCATGCAAGGAGACAAGTCAGAGTGAAAGATGTGCGCAAACAGTGCTGCATCTCTTGAGTACGTGGACAATAGCCAGAGAGCAGACTAGCATCTGTCCAACATCTATTTGCCATTTTTTGCATTTTGTCCGCAGTGGTACTCAAAACGTTAACCTCTGGCTCAAAAGCCCAATTCCATAGAGATGAAGAAAATAACCCACAAAATGTCTCAGTGGCTGACATGGTTCCAGATAAGTGACCAGGGGGAACAAAATATTTCCTGGAATAGAGAATGAGAATGAAAATTTGTTGTTGGCATGTCTGCCTCAGTCCAGAGGTCCAGGTTTCGAATCTCTCCTGTGGCCCTCTTGTGTGAGTGGAGTTTGCATGTTACATGGGTTTTCTCTGGGTACTCTAACCTTCCCCCACATTCCGAAAACATGCATGATATTGTATGTTCATTCGAGGCTAAATTGTCCATAGCTATAAATGTGAGTGTGAATTATTGGTTGTCGATATGTGCGTTGCGATTGGCTGGCAACCAGTCCAGGGTGTATTCTGCTTCTCTCGCCTGAAGTCAGCTGGGATTGGCCCTAAGGTCATCCATGACCCCAATGAGGACAAATTCAATGTAGAGCTGCACATTGGAATAGCAGCTGGCACATCTGCCTCAAACTGTTTGTCAACAGTGAAAAATATCAAGAAAAAGACGCACCTGTCATTTCATGTGGAATTGGGTTTTTTAAATCTTACTCTTATGATAATATACGCATAAATTGCAAGTTAGTTTTCTACCGACCATATTTCATCCTCAATGATGGATTATACTGTATATATGCAATGACATTTTTCCATCAGGTGCTAAGGAGAACTTGAGAGATTACAGCGGCCATCTGGCCTTGCATTACCTCAACCACAAAGAAGCAGACGGTCCAGGGGACGACTGTGAGCTGCGTGAGTGCCCTTTACTTTCAGACCTCAGTGGGACAACCGGATGCTGTAAGTCAGTGATGTATCACTGTTCGGTATCTTTCACAACAGCAGAGTATCAAGTGTCCCAGGCCAGAGAGCGTAACAGGAACAGGAAGTTGGCATCGCTCTTCCACTCCAAGAAGAAGTGGGGCTCAGCCGAGGACCTGGCGCCCATCGAGGAAGAGAGGACGACGTCGCATCAGCTCGCCGTTCCCGCTTTCAGACCAAGGAAGTTCTCTCGCTAAGGGACGGCGGACACTCTGGAGCGTTCTGCAAGTTGGATTCATCTTTTAATATGTTGTCGCTTGCTCGTAAACCGTCGGTTATCACACAGGACAGGACAACAGCATCCTCCTTACACACTCTAAACAGTTTCTATATGTATTATTAATCTGTATTTTGTGACCATTGCAGTATTTACACTCAAATGTATGTTGCCTGGTGACTTACGGCTTGCCTTAATTATTTCTTGCTCAGGATAATTTTCAAGTTAAAGAGTGCTGTTACGTTTGTGTTTACACTTTAAACCCCAAAACCAAAATTTGCTTTTATTGGAAAAAGCTAACTAGCTACTTAAAGACTAAATGCTTCACTACTGTAGTTTTATGAAACTGCAGAGTTGATCCATGACTACCACTACTTACTGGCTCCTACTTGCACAGACAGGAATTTAGTTTTTAAGTCTTCTGAGCTATAACGCATTTACATTTCATGATTTCATGCCATATTAAACCTTTTGTTTCATTTTTTTGTTTTTTGTTCATGCACTTAGATGAGAGAAAATCTTATTTGCTTAACGTGAGC
Organism: Phyllopteryx taeniolatus; assembly: GCF_024500385.1. NCBI lineage: Eukaryota > Metazoa > Chordata > Actinopteri > Syngnathiformes > Syngnathidae > Phyllopteryx > Phyllopteryx taeniolatus. The sequence continues at coordinate 34,060,846 of NC_084502.1, read as the reverse complement.
TGTGTGCCGAAAGTTTTTGTTTTTTTCTATTTGCGTGTTTTCTTGCCGCAAATTGTTGATGATCTGAGAAATTACACAAGCTACAGTATAACCTGGGCTGGGCGATTATGGAAAAAATAATAATCATGATTATTTTGATTGATATTGAAATAATGATTAACAAACACAATTATTTATTGATTTCAAAATTTTATATTTATTCAACTGCCAAAACACATCTTTAAATATATAAAGGATAACCAGAAACTAAATTAGTAAAAAGTAAACTAATATGTTTAAAGTAATAGCAATTAAAAAAAAACTAAAATAAATAACTGCTATTCCTGATGTGTGCGCCTTTGCCTCTTAGGGACATTGTGGTGCACTCATGGAGATACATGGAGTTCTGAGGACCGGGGTTCAAATCCCGGCCCCGCCTGTGTGGAGTTTACATGTTCTCCGCGTGCCTGCATGGGTTTTCTCCGGGTACTCCGGTTTCCTCCCACATCCCAAGAACATGCATGGTAGGTTGATTGAAGACTCTAAATTGCCCGTAGGTGTGAATACGAGTGCAAATGGTTCTTTGTTTATATGTCCCCTACGATACCGCAAGCAATACAGTTGTTTTCTTTGATCAAAGTGTTTTTGTGATCGTGAGAAGCCAAAATCGAATTCACGATTGAATTACGATTAATCGCCCAGCCCTAGCTGTAACCTGTTAAACCACTAGTGTGATATTTACAGAGTGTGGGATGGGAAAAACACATTTTTAGCATCATCCAAAAGTCTGTGCAAAGTTTGATCCCAGTGAATGGCTCGAGGTGTCACTTTGTTGCCATTTGGAGTCCAGACGCAGGTTTTATCAGATGACTTGTTATGGTAATTAATGTTTTCAGGCTGTAATCTGCTAATTAAGTGCCTCAATTGAGTTAAGCGCTAATTTTAACTTGTCAATGTTAGTTGCAGTGTTACATTGTCAATTTATGCTTCAAAGGGAATTCTGTCCCTTGGCATGATTTTGTTTGTAGACGATACCCGTCATTTTTAATTGACTTACTTACCCTATTATTTTGTTTAAACAATTATAGGTACTGTATATTGTTTAAAGGTAATAAACTATTTTATACTAAACTCACCTATTAGTGTCTTTAAACATATTTTCTGAAGCGGGCTACACATATACAGATTTTTAATATTTTAACCGTTTTGTTGTTGTTTTTTTAATGTGAGAGACACCACACATCGAGGGAAAAATGTGTGTTCTTACTGTTCTTGAAGTGTGTGTGGTGTACACGCATAACGATGTCTGTAGTAGTACCAATACTGTCCTTTGAAAGGCACCAAAAAATGCAAAGAATAGTAGTAGAAGAAGAAATGGAAGAAACTCGGCGAACTGTTAGCTTGTCTGGTAACTACATGGCGGTTGCAAACTCTTCTATTTTGTCATTTTTATTGCGGTAAATGAATTGCGTTCTTCAAACGGTCAACACAACACGTTGTTCCTCTATTTGTGCCCAGCAACATATCACTTCCTAATTGGCTATCGTTCTGCTTCTCGTCACAGTCACGGAGTCCGTGGCTCGGCCCAACTCTGTGTTGACCACATCCGCTTACATAATGTGTGATGTGGGTTTGCGATCGTAAATTTTGAAAACGATCCTTTCTCCACTCAAAAAAACATTTTCATAATTATTCTATTGATATACACAATTGGAGATGGTTAATATACAAAAATATGAGCCTAATTTTGTTCTCAACTAATGAACTCTACTTTCAAGTTTCCATGATGTGTTTTTCACGTATCGTTTACACTGGTCAACAAAAAAAGTATTGTCTAAGATGTTTAGGACAATTTTGATATGCTGGATCCAAATATCACATTGGTTTTTACTCAGTTGGGTCAACGTTTTGAACTATGGCCACCTTTTTGTTTACATGTACAGGTATTTTCGCTTTAGAGGTTCAAATAAACGGAGGTTCATTCCCTGAATTTTGAACAATGATGACGTAACATTCAATTCACAGGTACTTAGTTTTATCAATGTCTACTACTCAATTTACAGTAAAAAAAAAAAGTTTGTAACATTTGATTAATAAACTGTTAACAACTTGGCATAAAAAACAATCTTACCTGAACAAGAGAAACGGATGCCATTTTTGGATTCAGCAATGCAAAATTGTCCTAAATTAATTGGGGAAAAAAACAGAACTTATTTTTATTTTTTTATTATTTATTTATTTTTGTAACCCTGAGTAATCCGGTCCTTTGCTCTGTTTGATTGCAAGGGAGAGAAAATGCTCAAATCTGGCCTGTTAAATGTGACTTATTTTTACACAATAACAAGCTTGTAAAATGGATAAATTGTTCATTTTCAGTATGTTTACAGATGACAACATTGACAACGTGTGGAAAAATACGACTCACATATGCATGTCAGGCTAGAAGCTGGTGATGGCGCACCATCTGCTTCAGTCTTATCCAAGTTGTCTGGTCCGTGTACATGTGAATCAGTTGGACACATTAGAGTTGACAGAGCAAACACGCAAAATCTTAGCTAGTGAATTCTTAATTCTAGTGAAAACATCTTACTTTACTTATTTTAAGACACTTTTGACTTTCTAAATTTCCACCAAGAAAAATTCAATTCATATTAGTTCCATTGGCAGATTTCTCACTTATTTTAGGGACAAACTATTTTTGTACTTGTTTTGAGAAGGTAATTTTTCCAGTGTAGCAAATGTACACTTGGATGGTCAAATGTTCTTAACAAAAACACCACAGCGTTTTGGTTGTGTGATACTCAATTTACAGCATTTAGACATAAACAGTAACAGAATACAGAAACGTCCACTTTGAGACATCTTTTGAAATGTTTGTACGTTCATGCTACCAAGTTTTATTGTCATCTACGCAAACGGCCAAAACAACATTTTTTTTCTTTCTTTTTTCGCATGTTCAGTTGAAAAAAAAGTAACACGGCCTCAGCGGGTTCTTTAACTACCTGACTTTGTGGGTCACAGATGGAGTAAATATGGGCCCTGCTAACTCTCCATACGGCTCTGGCTCTTAATTCCTGATTAGCTGAAAATGGCAGCACTTGCTCTCGGATTTTGGGATATCAGACGACACCAAGGGGGGACGAGGGCAAGTGTTTTTGTGCCTCATTTTTAAAACGGGGATGTTGGCGGGATAAGAGGGAGTTTCTGTAATAGATACTTATCTTACTGCCCTCGAGCCCCTCAAACAAAGTCCCCCTCTGAAGAGATTATAACCCAGGGAGGCACATTAACTCTAATCCCATGCTTTGAGGCCTCGCACCCCCGTACCACCCTCTGCCCCATTTATTCCATCCCTTCTGTTGTTTGGCGAGAGGGGGGCTCACCTTGTTTCTGGTGCTTGTAGGAGCAAAGCCTTTGGCTACACGACGCCTGTGAGTGTGTGTGCGCGTGCGTGTGTGTGGTGGTGGGGAGGGTGGAGTGACTGCTGCTGTTTCTATAGCCCGCTGACTCCAGTGAAAAGCACTAAGGGCTGCATACTGCTGTGTAACTGATTCTTCTCTCTGAAGAGATTAGGCGCTACATTGTCGCTTCGGTTGCTCATTTCCATGAGAGCACAGCCTCCCACCAGCGCTCTGCACGCCTTTTGTTATTTTCACTCAGAAAACACAAGGCCCGATGTCCCCGGCTTCCTTGTCGTCATTATCTCACAAATAGGCCCCGAATTTAGATGTCACGTCACAGATGCCCAATAACCTCATTAGTGCCCAGAGAGAACATGCGCATTTGCTTCACTTTGTTGTGTTTGGGCACCGCATGGATTTGACAGGACTCGTTAGGCTTTGCTTTTTAATATGGCTGGGAGACATGATGTATATGCTACTACGCTCAGCTATCTGCTGGTGACCGCCTTGCACATGTTATACCATTTATGAATGCATGAGAAAACAAACTCAAAAAATAGACACACATAGTTGTGGGAGGAAGCTGGGGTACTTGGAGAAAACCCACACAAGCATGGGGAAAACATGCAAACCCCACAGAGGTCCAGAAGCCCAGAGCCAAGATTCAGACCCAGAACCTCAGAACTGTGAGGCGGACGTGCTACCAGATTGCACGTAAATCCAGTAAATCCAAGAAAATACATCAAAACAATCAAGTCTGAGTCGAATTCTTGCCTAAACAGATTGGTTTGTTAACTGTTTTTTAAAATGACCACAGATTAGTTGGTCTGGCTTCAATTTAATGAGGGTAAACTCGCCAACTGGTCTGGCATGCATATTGCAGTGTTGTGAGTCGGTTTTGCAGATCGGTGTGAACGGTGATCGTTTTGACATCTTTACGTGAAAGACAAAATGTTGCTGTATTGACTTTGTTGGTGGTGTAAACGTACTCTTCACTTCTAAAGAATGCTTTCTCCTTATCCAATGATATTCAGCATGATGACTCCATCAAAATCGAGGTGAATTTCACCAAACTTGGCTGCGAGCTGCCGCGTGGGTCAAAACGAGTGCTGCGTTCCATTTTGGGTGCAGATCTGTTTGACAAAGCAAAACTAATTCCTTAGTTTTTTTTACACTGAACTTGGCATGCGTCAGCATGTTGACATGTTGACCTCTCTCCCTGCAGAGTTAACACCAAAAAGGAAGTCGCTTCAGAGCCTCCCGTCCAGTTAGAAAACGATATTCCACCGGCGGCAGGACCGGCTGTCACGACCGGCCAGCGCCTCCCGAGCCAGTGGCGCCTGTCACTCACTCAGCGGAGGGCCGTCAATCAGCCCGCACCCCGGAGGGAGCCGGGTGGGGGGGCGGACCTCGGGCCGGCCTAAACAAAGACATACATTTGCAAGCGCTCTCAACGCCACCACTATTTTGAAAGAATGATAGAGTGGTCCTGATAAGAGCAATGACAAAGGACAAAGAGTGCAAGGCGGTCTTTTGGGGTAGAAGAAGAAGTAGGGGTGGTGGGGTGGGGGGTTAGATGGCGAAGAAGTGGGAAAGCTTGATAACATTCACACTTTGCTTACATCTCCCCATTTGTGCTGTTGCCCCAGGAAAATCCTATTAGACAGCTCAATTGGATATTTGCCGTAAAACATTTCATGTAAATGATGGCCACACTAATCCCAATATTGATCTCTACATTTTCCCTGAGGGTCTCGCATCCAGATCCGTGCGGTACCTCCATCTTGTCAAAATAAACTAACGAGGTCAAGGTGTTGGCAACTCTTGTGGATTGTCGCTCAAGGCTTTTGTTGTCCCGCTCTCGCCTGCCGATGAGATCTTCTAATTACACGTTTGAGCCCTTTGCCAGCCACCTTTAACGGGCTTCACACCTCCAAACCAATTGTCCCGCTGTCACATTTGGCCATATTTGACAATACGGGTTTTCCAAAAAAGAAAAAAATTCTTTTTTTCAAAAATGTTTTCTTTCAACTGCTTTGTGACCATTTTGCATCGCTGAATCCGAAAATGACATCCCTTTCTCTTGTTCACGTCAGGTTTTTAGGCCAAGTTGTTAACGTGTATTAATCAACTGAATACTAGACTAACAAAAGTAAATCTCTGTAAATTGAATGTTACGTTACGTCAAGGGCATGAACCGTTTATTTGAACCTCTAAAGCTAAAATGCCTATTCATGTGAACAAAAACGTGGCCGTAGGTCAAAAGATTGACCTGACTAAGCAAAACCAATGTGATATTTGGATTCGGCACATCCAAATTGTCCTAAATCAGCTTAACAAATCTCAGACAATAAATGTGTCTTTGACCAGTGTAATCGATACATGCATATGTGGAAAAGGAAAAACGCAAAATTTCCACACAAGTAGAGTTCATTAGTTCAGAACAATAAAATTGGGATTATATTTTGGTATATTAACAATCTACAATTGTGTATATTCACTTTTTTGAGTGGGGAATGGATCCTATTGTAATCAAGTTAAAACAACCTTCCCAAATGAAATGCTGATTTTACTCATGTCAAATGTGTCTATGCAATTTTGTGTTGTTAGACAAATACAAAATATTTCATTATAATAAAATGGTGCAGAACCTTCCATCCATCCATTTTCTCTAGGGCTTGTCCACATATGTAAGTGCTGTGGGTGAGCTGGGTCCTGTCGCAGCCGACTGGCCGAGAGATGGCGTACACCCTGGACTGATCTCCAGCCCATTGTAGTTGATATAGATTATGATCTAAAGTCAGTATTTCATTTCATTTTTAACCTCCAAAATGCAAATTCTTGATGGCCTAATTATTTTTTTCCCAGCAGTTTTATTTTGTTAGTCAGGTTGAGTCAAATGAAAGTAGTTGGACAAATAAAATAACGTAAAAATATTTTTGTGATCCAATATTAGGCCTACATTAGTACAAACATCATCACTGTTGTGCTGTTTGTGCATCTTACGCTTATCCTGTTATATTTATGTCACCTTGAGGGGCCACAAAGACATAAAAAGGTTATAATAAATTGGGATTATTTTTTATGTGTGTGTGTGTATAATTTTTGTTGATACCACAAGAGATATCAAGTGATACAATACTTTCTCGTATCTTATCTCCGGACTAAGTCTTCCTGGAGATAACACCTTTTTTTTTTTTTTTTTTTTAAATCCTCTTAGCTATCTTGTATGTTATCACATCAGGCCAGGAGAACAATCAAGATTCCATTTGGTCACTTCCCTGCCCCCTTCCTCCCACCGCTGTAAACGAGCGACATCCTAACAGCAAACAGGGTCAGAGTAGCGCCGACACCTGCATTGTGGCCCAAAAGAGGAAGAGGATGAAAAGAAAAGTCCGAGCACGGGACAAAGGCGGCCGCCCGGAGCGTGTTTGTGTTGAGATGTTTTCCCCTGATCCCGTAAGCCGCCCTCTCAGTCTCTTCTTCTTCTGCTCCTCTTTGCACTCCACTCGGCTATTGTTGCCGCTGTACAAATTTGCTCGAGGGCTTTTCGGGCCGCACCCAAATAAATCGTCCGTTTCTTCCGACTAAACCTTTTTTCCCCCCACCCTGGGATCCCACCAACAGCATCATGTGTTCCCAAAACATGTTACACTAGTAAGGCTAGATTTGTAATAATTGAATAAGCATGAGGTTTCCTCTCTGGGAAGACTTCCTACGAGATGTTGGAGTTCTTCATCCCCAAGTTGTCTGATGAGCTTGAGGTCGGGGTTCAGCATAAGCAACAGTTCTTCCACTCCAAACTCATCCACTGTTTTGGAGCTTGCTTTGCAAAACAGCCTTGCAAGATGTTCCACCACATGGACGCTTGTAATTGTACATGTCTTGACAAGGCCTCTTAAAGGTTAATTCATCGACTAACCCTCTTTTTATGTTCCAGGTCAAATTGACTGGTTGCAAGTTTGAAAATCCAGACAAAATAATATGCATATTTTTGTTTTTTCCTTATAATTTTAAATATTTTTACATTTTAGTGTTTCATTTAAAGAAATATATCAGCAATTATAATCATTTCAAAATAATGTTCCTTTTATGTTAGGGCTCCATTTTACTGAAGTAGAATAAAACTTCTGTTGGTCTTTTTTTTTTTCCCTCTATTTTTTTGCATTATTCAATAAAAAATATTTTTACATTTTATTGGTTTATGTGCAAAAATATGTAAATGATAATTTTTTGAAAGTTTTTCACTCAACCTAATGCTATGTTGTGGGTCAAATTGACAAAAATGAATTTGAATACAAAAGTAAAAGTTAAAATCAAAATATTTAGCCTGTTCTGCTGGACTTTTCCCCTTTTGTCTGTTGGAATAAAAATGTAAAAACGTTTTTTTTATGGTGTTGTTCATATATATATATATGTGTGTGTGTGTTATTTCTGCTATTTAAAAGATTATTTGCCATTTTTTGGAATTAGTTGAACAACTTTTCACCTCACCTCAAAGAAAACTATCATTTGCAGTCGTGTTTTTTTTTCATTCACTTTGTTAAACAGACTTTGGTCAGAAGTGATCCAAGGTATGTCAATCCAAAACGTAACAAAAGAAATACAGTTTTTCTTGAAAGATGTTACTATAAAAATAACAACAAATGTCACCAGTATGGAATAAATAACTATGTTATCAGGGGAATTCTTAGAAACAACATAACAAATGTTGGCTTTTAAACAATTTTGGCCCACTTCTTGGTTAAATTTGTCACTCGTTTTTATTAAAAATGTATTTGGTGATCATTATTGTTTTTTTAAATTCTAATTTTAAAATAATTCATTCAAGGGATGCCAAATTGATTTTATCGATGATGTTCCATCCTTTTATTGTATCTGTTACAGCTCTCATGGAATACCTTATATTACTGTTTGACATATGTCAATTGCTTGTTTGAATAAAGTATTTTGAAAATGACGATATCAATTGTTGGTCATTTAAGAAGTACGGCTCGATTCTGTAAACATTTTGGGCTCATATTTAAAGTCAGATAATGAAGTCAAATCAGAACGTGACTTGACATTGCAGCAAGTTGTCAACATGCGTCACGTGATAGGCGTGTGTGTGTGTGTGTGTGTTTTCAGAAGTGCAAGCTCGCCCTTATCTGTAGCGCGCACACACACACACACTTAACATTAACATCTGTTATCTGACAATTATCATATACATTAGTCAACACCTGTTTCTCCTAACCTGCTTTCATTAGGACGACAATAGCCGACAAGACCATGTCAAAAGGGACACTTTGTTTACCGCGCAAATCGTGCGAATAATTAGAATATAACCCGCATGTGCAGCATATTTATGCCCTTCAATAATGTCACGTCATGCAAAAGGCACTTCGATGCATAATTGATTGACATGCAGCGATGTGGAGCCCCCCGCCCCCCCTTTTCTTTTTTTTTTCATCTTTTTTCTCGTCTGCGACGTGCCAAAAAGCCTTTGCCTGCATGATTTATATATTTGGGGTGTGGTTAATTATGTTATGATGTAAATACAGATATATTTTGTATCATATTCCATTACATATATAGTCTACTTTTCCAAAAGTCTTTGTCATTTTTATTAGGACTGTGTTTTTTTTTAGTTGAATTATTATTATTATTATTTTATTTTTTTTTAACTATCCATCCATCCATTTTCGGTACCGCTTTTACTCACTTAGGTCTAGTTTGTCTTAGTGAAGAAAAAAAAAAGTCCAATTTAATTTGAATTACAAAATACATATACACAAAAAAGAACACGTATTACAATTAATTGTATTACTGTAACTGTCAAATGTCACTACTATAATGCTTTCTGTTTACTTTCCACGGATAGGTAGATAAATAGAAAGATAGTTTTTCAAAATGTCCATGCTACAAGCCCAAAATTGCACTTATTCATCAGAATAACTGACGTATAGATTTTTGTTGTCCAGTGGATGCAAAAATACTAAATGCAACGATAACGTTACAAATAATATTTCTGAATGAAATGTTGACCTTTTCCTGCACATTTCTACAAAAGTTGAATGAGCGCATCTAAACACTAAAAGGAACAGCAGAGCTTTGATGGGATTTAGTGAAAGCTTGACCTGTCAGTCAACACCAGTTGTGTCCCCCCATGCCCCCCCCCCCCCCAAGGTCCTCCTCCTCCTCCTCCTCCTCGCCCCCACCCCCAGGCAGCTGGCTGGATATAAGCCCAGACGGTTCCGGCAGCAGCCCCACAACCTTTCTTCGCGACTCATCGGCGCTCAGCACGCAGGGAAACATGCCCGCCACGCCACCAGACTTCGGAGCCTTCTTCGTGGACCGGAACTTGGGGATGATGGCCATGGGGGCCCACGGCCCAGGTCCCGGCTATCTGGGGGCCCAGCAGCGGCAAGATCTCGGGCTCCCCGTCACCTACTCGGGACTGCACGGATACAACTTGCTCCCCTTGGCGGCCCACCAACACCACCACAGACACGTCACACACATGGTGAGCGCTCTTAGGATGAAGTAGAAATTTCACATATCAGCACTTTGCTATTCAGATTTCTGCCAACTTTAACTTGTACTTCCTGACAATACTTTTTCAATTTTCACCTGTACCTGACTTATTATATAAGCCATCCCACCAATCGCAGGGCACATAGAAACAAACAACCATGTACACTTACGGGCAATTGAGAGTCATCAAGGAAGCTACCGTGCATGTTTTTGGGATGTGGGAGGAAACCGGAGTACCCGGAGAAAACCCAAGCAGGCACGGGGAGGCCGGATTTGAACCCGGGTCCTCAGAACTGCGAGGCCGATGCGCTAACCAGTCGCCCGCCGTGCTGCCTTATTTCTAGCAACTTCCCTCCATGTATACGTATACGTTTTCCCCAAACCAGCTTTGTTATTCGTTACAACACAAGGACTTTTAAAACCCATTTCACTGACTAATGCTTAAGAACATTTGATAGCAGAAAACTCCTTTTGATACGACAAATGTCAGACTTTTACTCAAATAGGTCAAGTGCCCTGAGACAACTTTGTTTGTGATTTGGCGCTATATCAATCAAATTGAATTCAAATTGAAATAACTTCGACCAAAGTTATTTTCTGTTAAGATAATTGTACTTTTATCCAAGTACTATCGCTTTCAGGTAAGACTGATGGCGAGTTTGTCTGATCCATTATGATTTGCAACTTTTCCCTCACATTTACGGTAGTCCCGCTTTAGTAAATGTACACAGAAAAGGCACACGATATGAGGTCCAATTGCACATATTGGGGACTCCCCCACGTGATGCAACTCAGCCAAGATGAGAAATTCAAGATGATTTATTAGTCCAACTCAATACGGTGCAGGTGCTCCTTAACTCCAGATAGGAGTTTCGCTCCTACGGCAGCAACGTAACCCGAGTTTGGACTTAAGTCGCAATACGTGGCAGTTGATCACTAACAATGAAGCCAAAAGTATTGTCAAGTTTTTGGGAGACTTGTAGCTTATTAATGAAAATCAACTAAATCAACACAGTGAAACTGTTCTGGCATGAAAAGGATACAGATTCTCCATTCCGGTTGACCTAACAGCCGAACAGGATAAAAACAAAAACAAATTCTTATGCCCGCTTTATTTGTAACCTTGAAACGTTTTATGTCAAACACTTGTAGGACCCCTTGTCAAATAGAATACAAAGCCTTTATTGTCATTGTATGGTTTAGATAAAAGAAAATTGGGGTAGTTTGTTTTATTTTATTCAAGAATAAAAAAAAAAAAAAAAACTGAATAGAAAATAAAGAATATCATTAATACAATACTAAACAAGTATATATTATGAGAATTCAGAATATCATGCTATTATATAAACCTTATGACACAACGAAGTACATTTTACAACGAGGATTCACAAAGTGTTTCACATAGTTATTGAATACGTTCCTAAATATATCAAATTAAGAAACAATATTTTACATCTTATGGTTAGTACCAGAGAAACACAAATCTCTCTCTCTCTCTCTCTCTCTATCTATATATACAGTATATTTATTTGTGTGTAAATGTATTACCTTTTATATAAAATCAAAATCAAAACAAATCTCGTCATCCTGGAATGCATGCCTCAAACAAACTGTCCACTGAAGAGGCAGAAAAAAATGCATTCCATAGGACACATAGAGTAGGTCCAACATTAGAATCCAGTGTTACAGCTAGTCTATATGTTGTCTGGAAAAAATACATCGAGTATCCTAACAGCATTGCTGAATTTGAAACTGACCTGGAAGGACACATTGACGCATCTGCATAGACCAATTAGTGCATGAGGAAGATAGTCAAAAATGCATCCAAAAATAAGTGTTCAAGTGGACATGGGCTAATAAGTTTAATACAAAATGGATTTCAAGCCAAATGGCTGCCTAAATGCAAAATGGCAGAGTTCCTGTGTATTTCCAGGCATGGGGTCTTGAGACTTTTGGACTGTCCTGTTTTAAAAGGTTGCCCACTGGCTAAATTGTTGGACACCAATATGGAAACGTTCACAAGGATAGACGTGTTTGTAGGATTTTTTTTTCCATCTCACTGATAATCACAATAGTAAAAATTGCGATCATATTCAGTGAACCCCCTCTATAGGAACAGGGAGCGAGCCCTGCCTTGAAAACGTGAGCGTAATTGCACACCAAAGGTTTATCATACCCTACAGATGCCACAAGATGGTGGCAAAGAACTACTTTTGCCAAAATGAAGCTCCTCAACTAAATTTGACATACTTAGTTCCTTGGGACCAAGATGCCATAGGATGGCAGCAAAGCAATACTTGTATTTATTTGGCGTCGACATAAAAAAACAGTGAAAAGGGAAGATAGGTTCAAAACCAAATCTGCAAATATGTGATTAGCGAATGCCAAAGGGCAAATACGCGGGGTCTTCACTTTACGAAGACATCAGGCGTTCCCCCCCTTTGATGCATTTCGGGTTCGGCCACGTGTCGCCAACTTTGCCTCTCATTCCCAGGGCAACACCTTTGACCTGAAGACCGCCATCTCCCCCTACCACCATGCGCTGCTGGCCCGCGGGGGTCCCTTCTTCCCACCCTACCGGCCCGGTCCCGCGGAGGAGCCCGGGCGCGGCGGCGCCAAGGTGGCCACTCGCGAGAGCACGGGGGCGCTGAAGGCCTGGCTGGGCGAGCACCTGAAGAACCCGTACCCCACCAAGGGCGAGAAGGTCATGCTGGCCATCATCACCAAGATGAGCCTGACGCAGGTCTCCACCTGGTTCGCCAACGCGCGCCGCCGTCTCAAGAAGGAGAACCGTGTCAGCTGGGCCTCCTCCAGGTCCAAGTCTGACGAGGAGGACGAGGAGCAGGAAAGCGAGGACGAAGAGGAGGAGGAGGAGGAGGAGGGGGAGGGGCCCCTGAGGAGGAGCCACGCCAGGGAGGAGACGGAGCGGCAGGCCGGCGAGAGCTCGCCAGGGAACGCGGCGGACGTGTGCGTGACGTCGAGGGACAGGGGCGAGGGAGCGCACGGGCGGGCCCATCACACGCCCTCCCCTCCCCAGAGCAAAGACACTCCGAAGCCCAAAATCTGGTCTCTGGCCGAGACCGCCACATCGGAGACGGTGAAGAAACCAGCGCAGCACGATTACCAGTCCGCAGGGAGGATGTGGGCCGAGTGGGCCTCCAGAGGCGCGCTTCTGGTGCCCGCCTGCTACACTGCCCACGAAATCCACTAATGACATCGCCCCACCCTCCGAAACCCTCAGACAATGTCCACTATTGATGCACTTTAACCTCTCAGACGACAGGGATCCGAGTTCAACCCTGGAAATCTGTTTCCACACCAAAGACGTTTTAAATGTAAATAAATGGAGATGTATTTTTCCAACAAACCTGTAAATTATATTTCCTTTGTTCCACTGACGAAGGAATATTTTTACTTAAATAAAACCAGATTTAAAGGAAACAAATCTAATTCGCCTTCTTTTTATTCAGATCTTATTTCTCATTTAGGACAAACTGATTAACAAATGTTACCTTTAAAGAGTACAGTATATATATATATATTTTTTAAATAATACAAGTTGAAAGTCCCTTATGAGTACCACCACTTTTGAGATTTTGGAGACACGAGCCGTCGCTTGGTCGACATTTTGCTTTGTTTTACAAGAAAAAAAATGAATTGAACAGTCAGCCGCAGTCATTCCGCCACTAGCGAACTTCACAACTTGTGGCCACTATCAGTTGTGAACGTACACTTTACTGTTGTGTTTTGTGCTCGCATTTTCAGATTTTTGTACAGGTATTTTGCCATGTCTTTTTTTTTTCTAACCATGGGTCCAATGACAAGTGAGTTCTGAGAAAAGGAAGCAGACGATGTCCACTGAACTCAACTTTGAAATCAGAGCAAAACATGAGCAAGGAGTGAGTGTGGAGTGCACGATACTGAAACAGAAGGAGTCGCTTTAATGCCGGCCAAAGGCATTACAAGTGGGGGAATAAAGTAGGAATTAACTTGAAAAGTTGTTTTTCTTCACATTCTATTTGAATGTTATTACTGCATGCTTTATACAGGACAATACTGTATTTGTCTTATTGAAAACCTTCCAAAAATGTTGGCGTTTTAAGGGGCAGGAATAGATTAATGGCATTTCCATTCATCTTCATGGAGAAGTTGATTTGAGTTCCTCAAATGTATTGATTTAAACAAATATATTTTTCTATAACAAAATAAAATTACAGTAACAGTGCCAGAAGGGTAAACTGTATGGTTAGTGGCTATAGTTTGTTTCATGTTGAGAGCATATTTTCTAATCTATTCCAGTGCTAAATCATTTTAGTTTATATTGTCTTTATATTGTTTTATTAGTACAATATATATTATGGATTTCATTTGATCTGTCCAAACTAATAGCATTTTTATTATAGAAACAGCTCTCGGGGTAATTCAGTACAGTTGTACACCACTGCAAATGGCAACCACAATATTCAACAGATTGTTAAATGAATAAACCCCAAAGTGAGCTTTATTACCTACGGAAAAGCATGGGATACGGACATTGTATTCGATATTATTAAATTGTGTAGGTGTCTGTTTGATGAATAAAGTTGGATGTAATTATTCATTGAAAAAGTATTTGTCCCCAATATCCATGTCAAAGCGATCTCAGAAAATGAGATTACAAGATTTACCTCATTTTATTTGAAATCCTGTGAATGGAGTTTGACGTCAAAGGTTTCTCTCTCCAGGGTGAATGAATTTCTTTCATTTTTCTTTTCCATGTAAATTCATCAATCCATTCGGGGGACAATGTGGAACCCTGCAAATTGTCCCCTTGTCTCGATTAGCTCTCGTTGCCTGAAGACAAAACAAACTGATGGGCAATTTTATACTCCCAACAGTTTGGTAAAGGCCTTTTTCTGCTCTACGTGCACAAAGCGAGGCATGCTTGGACAAGTTTGGGGTGTAAGAATCCTATCAAAGCACAGCCAGGCCCTCTCAGTGATCTCCGCCACTACAAATGGACAAATATTACACAGGCAGGCGACCTCTTTGCGTCTAATTACTTTTGTCCATATACTGCCGCCACTTGAGGTTTAGTTTGCGTTTCATCAACATATTGACATAATGTTTGTCATCACATTTGCCAACAAGTGAGCACACCATCACAGTGGCACGTTGGAGTAGTGGAGCGACTTACTTTGCTCAAGGGCAAAATCTGTAAATACATACGTTCCTCAAGCTATTGGCTGGAAAAGACGTTTGTCCATTGTAGTTTTGTTCTGTTGCAACGCTCCATCGCTAAAGTGGAACCTCTGGCGACCTCTTGTGGCCACGGGCATTGATTACAACACAGCCCAGAATCCGTCCATCCATTTTCTACAGCGCTTGCCTATATTCGGGTCACAGTTGAACAGTTTAAGGTGGGGCACACCCTGGACTGGTCGCCAGTCATTTGCAAGAAGACGGGACATTTTAAAGAAGATTTAAGTTTTAACCTGGCTAATAATCAAGGACGTATACTAGTAGACGTAGTGATACTACTTGACTGAGAGACTAAGATCCATGTACATCAGGGAGGAGCTAAGTTTAGCCTGGGTTGTTTGAGGAAGTTGCAGAAAGTCTTTGTTGCATGTTCATGTACAGACACACTCCCGGTGCATTTTTTTTTTTTTCCCAAATTCAAATAGTTTGTAATCCATTTGCTTTTAAGGGTCATGTTGTAAGAAGAGTTTGAAAGGATATTCAAGTGTTTTGGGATCATAGTTTGTAGTATATTTACAGTTTAACCCATTAATATTGGCACTGCTGAACATTTTTACAGTGCACAGCATCAAGTTTTGATTATTTTACACGGACAGATTAGCATTATCTTTTGATAAGCGGCACATACTTGATCGATCGGTGAAGGTAGTGTAGTGTATGAGGTGCTGGCCCAATGAAAATGCTTGAGATGACGCTTACTTTTCTGTCAGGTCTGCTCGCGCCATCCCAGGTTGTTATGGTAACAAAATCTATAATTGCCATTGGCCCAGCATTATGTGTAATGCGATGTTCAGTTAAATGAGAAAAGGCCACTCTCTTAAATGGGTTGATTTCAGCAAGTCAAGAAACGGGGTGCTTAAAGTATTTCTAAAATTCTATCTTTGGGGTTTTTTGATGAAAGCATGTCACAGACACGTTATTTAGACACCTGGGAACTTTTTTAAACTGCGATAAAAACGGCATAACCTGTCCCTTTAAAGGAGACAATCTAATGACAAACTACATTGACATATTTAGAATATAGAGATACTGTAAATATCATATTGTTGAGGTAACGTACAACAAAAAAAGAAAGTAACACTAAGGCCTCTTTATACTCCCGCGGTTGCGCAGCCGACAACGCCTGCATTGCATCACGTGACCGACGAATTGCCCCGCGCAGCACCTCTGCCTAGCTTGCCGCGCACACGCCAAAAATAGTTGCTGCGCGTCGAACGCCGCGGAGATCATCTCTCGTGATTGGTCCGTTTTAGTCACGTGCTGTGATGACGTACTCAGCGTGCCACTTGGTTCTGCATACCATCTACGCCGCCGCCTTCTCGATCGATTTCGCAGCATAATCAAACGTACCATCTGGTCATCTTGTTCCATTTGTTCTAGCAGACACTGTTCCACGGTCGCCATTGTTGTTGCTTTGTTCCTTGTTCCGGAAAGGAAAGGAAAAACGACTACCGGAAATGGCCTCAAAAAATGCAGAGGAAACTCCACCCTGTGGCGTCCTAGCCAATACCAGCCGTAGCGACACCCCCGACTTGGAGGTGAACTGCAGTACATTTTCAAAACTGCGTGCGTGGGTTGCGCTCCACTATAAAGGCAAACTACGCACCGGATAGCCGCAGTGACGTCAGCGCGGTTGCTGTCTGTGCGAGTATAAAGAAGCCTTAACATTGTTAATCGTCAGACAAGTGTGAAAATAAATTAACTAGTCTTTGTATTAACATTTAAGTCTTAACCCTCTTTCAGGTCTAGCCAAATTAGCGAATAACATGGAATGGCCTTTGCCTTTAACACAGAATGCAGTGATGGATGTTGTGGCAAACTTTCACAAAGTGACACGTAATCTTGCGCTCAAGACAGTTCGATGAGGGCGCGAGACGTGAGGGTCGGGTGTTCCACTGAGAGTCTACGCACACACGTCACTTGTTAAATTGCACACCCCTGCTTTCCGCGCTCATACAGCCGCCGTCCCACCTCCGCTACGCTGCTGACACTCCCTCTGAAGGTGTTTGATGGACGGTTCAGTAATTTATAGAGACAAACCACGGCATTGAAAAAAATCAAGGTGGTCATAAAATGGACGTAGGTGGTTGTTCAGGGCCATGTGCAGAATTAGGCGCCACACGGCAGAGCGCTCAGCAAGATATTTCATTCATCACAGTCATGCTTTGGGATTCCTGACGGGAGAGCACTTCTGCTTTCCCGTTCTCCTGCGTCACATAGTTGCCTTTATCGGTGAATAGTGAATCTCCCAGGGCCGCCTGAGTGGGACTGTCCTCGTTCTCCTCTGGCTCGCCCGTGGCGCCGCTGCCGGTGTCCTCCAGCGACGCTTGCGCTACAGGCGACACGGCCTCTTCGTCGACGCTGTGAGGGATTGGCGACGTGATGAACACCTTTCTGGGGGGGTCTTTGTCACGTCGCACACACTCCTCAATGCAGCCCTGAGGACACAAAGATAAATGACATACTGGACTGTACTTAAGTTATGGTCCAACTTTCCATCCAGTTTCTATACCGCTTATCCTCATGAGGGTTGCTGGTCTCTTGGAGCTTATCCCAGCTGACATTGTGAGCGCACCCCGATATTTACTCGCGTAAACTCGCTACCTTAGCTTAGCTTAGCATACAGTTTGGTGGTCATGGAAACCGGCCAACTCTTCATAAGGATTTTATTATTATTATTATTACTACATGGATGGCACGCAATAAAAGTTCATCCATCCATCCGTTTTCTGAGCCGCTTCTCCTCACTCGGGTCGCGGGCGTGCCGGAGCCTATCCCAGCTATTATCGGGCAGGAGGCGGGGTACACCCTGAACTGGTTGCCAGCCAATCGCAGGGCACTGAATACAGGTACAGGTATGGCGGCACGGTGGCCTCACTGTTCTGAGAGCCCGGGTTCAAACTCAGCCTCACCTTTGTGGAGTTTGCATGTTCTCCCCGTGCCTGCGTGGTTTTTCTCCAGGGACTCCAGCTTTCCTCCCACATCCCCAAAACAGGTCAACTGAAGACTCTAAATTGCCTGTAGGTGTGAATGTGAGTGCCAACGGTTGTTTGTCTATATGTGCCCTGTGATATGGCTGGCGACCAGTTCAGGGTGTACTCCACCTCTCGCCCAGAGTCAGCTGGGATAGGCTCCAGCACGCCCGTGACCCTAGTGAGAATAAGCGGCAAAGAAAATGGATGGATGGACGGATGTACTGGTATGAACAGTAGTTTCATGCACTGAAGATGAAGAGATTCTTTGGTTTGTTGTTGTGTAATCATGACAGGTGAAAACAGACTAGCAACAATAAAAATGATTTACCTTTCCCTTGGAATCTTCTTCTTTGCCTAACACAAACAAGAACAGGACAACATGTTATAATATGATTGATCCGACAATTACATTAAGTTAGAAATTAAGTCGACTTAAGAAGACTGGCCCGTGTGAGGACTGAACCAACGACCTTCGGATTCTAAGACTGACATGCGACCTACTGCACTAAGGCACAACATCGAAGCCCAAACTCTCAAGAGAGAGGTGGGAGGGACCACAGGATGCTACGACAAAATCCACCTTATAGGGAACGGGAAATGCATGGTCCTAATGACTACACAATATTTCCCACCAGACATCCTCATCCTTATGCCCCTTATTGTTGTACTCAACACTTTACGACCCATGAACCATGTGATCTGATCACCATGTGATCAGAGGCTTCAGAGCCAACTCCTGAGAGGTGAAGCTGTACCCAGGGAATTCTGAGTCCCTGAGGTTGTGGGTTCAAATCTTCAAATCTTGACCCTGGGTGGGCATCGACACTGACTCCCCCCTGCTCTCGCTTACATTGCCTGGTTATTATGCCTTTTTTGTGATTTGCTTTACCACACAGTAACAATATCAATTAGTGCAGTTGGGTAATATAACACATTTATTCACAAGAAGGCTGAAAAATACTTTAAATAAAGATGAAATACAATGAAGTGCAAAACAGGCAAAAATAAATGCTTTCCACAATTACCTGCAACTACTCATTTTCTAATATAAAATGTACAAATTTGGAGTTTGGACTAACAAACTAAAGGGAGCAAATATAGGCCAACAGTAATGTGAGTAAGCCTTATCCTTCACTCTTCGAATATTATTGTGCGTGGTAACCAGAAGTGGGTAGGCACGTGCTACATTTACTCAATTTCATTGACTCAAGTAACTTGGGATAAGTTGTACTTTTCCGAGACGTTTTAATGCAACGTGCTTTTTACTTTGACTTGACTATTTATGTTAAGAAGAAACAGTACTTTTACTCCGATACAATGATCTACAGTACATGCCGTTCGCAACTTTTATTCGTCAATTATTGCTTGGGTGATCTATTTGTTTAGATTACAACTACTGCATTTGGCGCTGTTGAACCAGTCCAATGTAACCTCAGTTTGACCTCAGTTCACCAATCAAACGGCACAGAGCGGTCACATGACCGCACACAGTCTTTTATTGGGCTTTGCAGGACTGCCAAAGTGAGAAAAACAAATCTGTGGCGCGTGACTTGTCTTTACATTTCAGACTAGGAAAAACAACAGCACAATGAAGCAGTATAGTTTTGTGACTGCACAAAATTA
Organism: Phyllopteryx taeniolatus; assembly: GCF_024500385.1. NCBI lineage: Eukaryota > Metazoa > Chordata > Actinopteri > Syngnathiformes > Syngnathidae > Phyllopteryx > Phyllopteryx taeniolatus. The sequence continues at coordinate 34,041,111 of NC_084502.1, read as the reverse complement.
GATATTTCATCCCGCTTCTAACTTGAGAAAACACATTGCGGTAAGTTGGAGATGTTTTTGTATTTCTTTTGGCTCCGCATATGGCAACATTAGCCCTATTTTAAGTGAACATGCATCTTTTGGGGTACGTGCTGTTTATCTCAGTCGCTTTCTCTCGCACATGCATGCACGCACGCATGCTAACTACAGTTCTTAGTGCAAGTACCAAACATATCTATTAAAAGGCCTATTCTTTATCAATAAATCTGGTCAACAAGCAGCTTCTTCATTTAGTAATTTCAGTAAAAGCAAATAATGTTTCTGTAAGTGCAAGTCCAATTTGGCAGACAGGTGTGCGCCAGGCTGGGCGTTTTGGTGCAGCAAGCGTGTGTGTCCTTGGAGATGCGCCCAGCGGAGTGACGCCAATCTAAACTTACCCCTGCTCTGACCACATCTAAATAATGGCACAGTAAGTAGACCGCTGGTCTAACGTGATTTTGGATAAGGTGACTGGGGCACAGGCAGGCAGAAGCTGAGCTCCGTGGACATATTTAAGTCGCCAGCGATTATTACCAGCTCATTCTGTATTTAATAAGGATACCAGCTCAGATTGTCAGTTGCCACACCGGCCAGCTGTGACAATGTTCGACTCACGCACGGATCGGTGCCATTACGCATCGTCCTTTTCCGCTCAGAGACGTCTCCATGCGAGACTGTCAGTTGCCCCGCATTTGAAGGAAATGGGACGAGATGCTTTGATTAGCGGCGAATGAAATCGGCTGCAAACACACCCACAGTGGAGCAGGCCACCCACCCTCAGATCCGTCGGGCTGCGATTATCTACGGAATTAAAAACACCGGTCTAACGCGCCATTGGTGCATAGTCGCGTCGCCCACCTTGCCGGATTTTCGCTGTTTATGAAAGTAGGGATCATTGCGTTAAACTCTGTTCACCATTTCAGTTGTCTGGATTTTTGGGGGTGTGGCTAAAACAAAGCCCAGGTACACACTTGGGTTTTCCGGCATGAGCTGGCCTTCCCCCACTACATACAGTACACACTGAGCGCCTTCATTCCATCAGTGGCTATGCGGCGCAATTGCGAGTTACTTAGTAATATTTACTTGGCCAATTTCTACCACTACATTGTGCAGTTAGCTAGCAGGCTATGCCTACACGCTGAAAACCGCATCTTCCCTGGACAGAACAGCTCGGTGTCATAATTTAAATTCCTAAGTGTTATGTGTTTTGTGATATTCTGGCTACCGTACCATATTGAAACGCAATGCATTGTGGGTTTCTAACTAGCATGATGTGCTCAAACATCTCGAGACTTCGCCACAGGCTGAAAACATGTGCCTTAGTGTTTAATAAATGGTTAATTTCCCCTGAAACGTCTCTGTTATGTCAACCCACACACAATGTCAAGCGAGGGAGCGCCGGATTATACGACACCACCGCCACCAGTTGCCAGCGTCCAGAAGCAGGCGTCCGGAAGCCTGTTAGCCGGCGAGCTATAGCGGCTCGTACCAAGTCGTGGCAAAGAAAATCCTCGCAACGACTAGGTGGAATATATTCCAGGTACTGGGGGCTTTAAGCGTATATATTTTCTCATGGAGTAGTGATTATCCACCCCGCGCCGCAGTAATCAGACAGATGAGCACGCAGTTGCAGGCTGAAATCTCTGTTGTGGCCCAACGAATAGATTATGGAAATCTTTCATTCCGCGAGCCGGAATATGTTGCAGTGGGATGACGTGCAAATGTTGCTCAATGAGGCTGTGTGGCATAACAGATAATGTCTCAAAAGCTGAAATCAAAACCAGCTCAGCCTGTACCTCTTGAGAACCAAATCTTGATTGCAGCTATTAGCAGGATCCCGATCACAAGTAAAACCACACACGCGATGACTACATGCTGCCGCTGGTTCTTCTCTGCAACACAGTAACAACACTTATTTAAACAGTGCAACTGTAGTAATTCACAAAGGAAAATAAGCATATGCAACAATGAAGAGTTAGATCAAGAAAATGTAATCAAATTAATTGAAAAAAAAGGTATCATTTAGCCCAGTTAATCTCAAAATGTGGTTCACTGGCTCGCTCTTGGGCTAAGAAAAAGAATTACTGAGTTAAATACAAAATAAAATCCATTTAAAACATGAAATACAAGAAAAATGATAAAATGATTGAACACATCAAATTGGATATTTTGAATTATATACGTTAAGCCTTTTCAAAAGTTTGCATGTGCATTGAAAACCATTAGCCAGATTAGAGGAAGCAGCCCAAGTACAAGACTTGACTTTTAAGAACAAATCATTTGCATTTAATCTTTAAAAATGTTTTGTTTTTAAACATGTATTTAGGTTCAACTTTTATATAACTTTTAATGTGGAAGTGTTAATGTGCAAACTGTGCATCATGTTACTGTGGCTTACAATAATACTAAATACTAAAACCTGTGCCTTGTGTTTTTTGATGAACACTTATTATGGTCATGATGGCGGTCGGTACTTGAAGAGGGAAGTACTTCTTGACATGGTACTTGGTGTAAAAAGTTTGAGGAACACTGGTTTAGCCAATATATATACAGTATCAGACTGTAGTGTAGAGACTATAATATGATATTCTTTAAAGTGTGTGTACGTCTAAGAAACCACAGAAACCACACAAGGTGACACGAATCATCGCGGAGCGGCGCTGTGGGTTGTATGCATGGAAGTCTCACATCCGGCCCGTGCCCTCAACTTACCACATACAACGTCAGAGTGGTCTGAACCTCTTTGACCGATAGTGTATCCGCTCTCACACCTGGAAAGAATGGTGGCGTGTTAAACGATATTTGGACAGTTTTATTGAAAATACCAGACACAATAAGACAACATAACAGTACGTTTGCATGTACACATTCGTCAAACTACCGCTAAAATACAGCAAAAAAACATTTTTTTCTTAGCCATGGAGCAACCTAGGCTCACCAGACATCCTCTTTTATTGGAAATTTCGTATGCTTTTTAAAAACAATTTTAGTTGTAAAACAATTTCTATAATATAACATAGATAATTTTCCACTTGAGACTATGTGAGTCCCGCGATGCACATGTCCTTGAAACAATGAGTCCGAGCCCTGGAACAATGAGTCCCTGTAATTTATCATCACGGAATACAGATACAGTAATCCTCCGCAACGTAACAGTTCTTGCTTCGTGGTCCCGCGATATTGCAGATTTCTTTTATACTGTTTGTAAAATATGTTTGTTATCTATTGCTCTGGATCTCTCTCTCAATATATATTAGATGTGTTTGCCACGATAGCAAATTTTTTAGAACAATATATTTTCCCAAAAATGTTAATGATAAACGATAGTTTTTTTTAAATGCCACTGGTATAACAATAGAGCATAATAAAGAATTGTACAAATGATGCCCTGGTAATCAAACACATGAGCACAACTGTGGACTGGTGTCTCATTTACTAAATAAACATAGGGTTGCATTTCACAATAAGAGCAAGTAAATAAAAAGAGAAAGTTATACGTGTTCAAATAAAATGCTTAGCCATAATAAAAAATAAAGTTTTAGTTTCCCTTTTCTGTTTGGTATCTCGACATAAGTGTCTTGACAAGTCTCAAACGATTTGACATATTTTAATGTAACAAATTGTAACAACTGAACCATTTTAGAGGATATGTTTGTTCAAAACCTTTAAAAAAATTGTTTTTTAATCATAATGGCATTTCACATATAAGCGCTTTTAATAAGTGCTCCGTGTGGGAACTTCCCACTGAGAAGTTTAAACATAAATGACTTTAAACTCAACTTCCATCCTAAGTCTCTTTCTCTCTCCCCTGCTACGCTTCTTCTGGTCTCTGTCTGGCCTGCGCGCAATCAGTGATTACGGCCTGAGATGCAGATTTCAATGGCTGAAGGGGGTGGCTGAACGCGCATGTGATTGGTCAGTACAGTTCATCAGTACTGTAAAGCCTATAATATGTTTCGGCGACCTGTATGAATCATAACCTTTCTTTTTTGGCTATGGTGTGGGTACGCACAGGACAGCTTCTGGGTCCGGACGCAGACCGCAGTCCGCCATTTGTAGTGACCTCTGTATGTCGCCACGATCAAGCGAGCCATTGCGAGCTGTTTAGCTCCTTAGCTAGTTAGCTCATGGGATAGCGAACTTAATAAATAGTTAACTTTCCCTAAAGTCTCCCAAGTGTGTGCATCTATGGAGCCAAAGCTGTTCTGCCAGCGGCTAGCTGTGTCGTGAGCGGCGTGCCGGGTGTTACCACGACAATGAAAATGTATCGAGTCCGAGAAAAAATATTGTGCCCATTGTATTGATGGAACGAGAACCCGCCCTACTCGACCTCTGATTGGTTAGCACCAAGGCAAGACTCGTACTTTTAGTGGATAATGATTCGCTGAAGCACTTCAGCAACACACACATACGCCGGGTAAGCAAGACGCAGATTCAGTTGTGCGGCTTTCTAGCTGTTATTGCTCCTTTTCTGCAAGTTGCCCACATGCCTCTTTCGTGAAAGGCTATAGTCCCTAGTTGACCCTGTTGACCTAGGCATGCATGCCCTTGACAGATGAGGTACAGTATTTTGATGTGGACATATTTTTGTCCACATAGTACATATACTCTGTACTAAATAAAACTGTTTTATAAAAACTTGCAATATACTAACTTGGTCCATGTAATACAGCTGCTGTCCCACGAGCTCCGGTTGGAAAATGAGCCTTCAGGACATTTGTGGCACACTGTGTCATGGGTTTGATTCCCTGGCAACAAAAAAGGAGATGGAGTGCCAAATGACAAGAAGAACTGATTTTGTTAAGTGCAAAGTTAAAGGTGCCACACCTTTAATGAGCAGCCCCCATCCGGGCTCACAAGACATGTGCTGTACACAGGTGAGGCACACGTCACTGGAGCAGTGGAATCCCAGTTCACACATGCAGGTCCTTTTTTCGGTTTTGCTCCTCTGCTCCGCAACCTGAAAGTTTTTATCTAGAAGAAAAAAAAACACAGTGAAATTTAGCACCAGTGAATAAATCAAAGCTGTGATGGATGTGAGGTGAAGACATCTCACTCGGGTCGCAGTACGGCTGACGTTTACACTTGTCTTCCGTCGTGTATGTATCCTGATACTCGTTGTCGTTGCATTGGAGGCATTGAGGAGCTGCGCACGTGCCCCATTTAGCCATGCTAGTGCCTGAAATCATGTTTATGTTGTCAAAAGGTACCCTCAGTCATGTTAAAGATTACTTAAAGGTTTTATATACAGTATGAACTTCTTCACATTATTGCTGCTGAATGAAAATTGCTGAGCCTGAAGACTGTTACCGTAGCTTGTTGGTCACCTGTACCGTTTCAGTCTTCCTTTTAGGCAACCTTTGACATTTTTTGGCATTATTCTTGTCCTTTGTGCGTATCTATGTGTGTACACGTTTTTTTTTTACATAAAGAAGGTAGGTAATAGTGGTTTACCTGGATGACACATTTGGCAGCACTGTCCACTGACTTTGTATTGAGTCAGAGGGTCACACAGTGGCTGAGCTGCAATATTTACCTGGACAACAAAACGCAAGACTTCATCACTTAAATTAGGAACAAACGGGTAAATTGTATAGAATTATAGATTGCAAATGAACAAGGGTTTCAAAGTTCTGAATGTCGCAGAATGAATTGGTTTAAAATATGCAGAACAAAAAGGAATGCTCCGTTACTGACTCTTTTTCATTTGATCGTTTTATATTTCTGGCCTAGAATTGTTTTTCATACAATCATTTACCATAATTTTGAATTTACTACAGCATTAGCATAGGTGAGTAACAGACTACAGCAGGGTTCACCAACCCTTTGACACTAAGAGGTACTTCTTGGGTACTGATTAAGGCTGGGATTTGAACCCCGGTCCTCAGAACTGTGAGGCAGATGTGCTAACCAGTCGAACACCGTGCCGCCCAATTACTATTACTTATGTGTAATTGACAGATTACCAAATTGAATTAAAAAAAATAATAATACTATTAACTGCAATTGTAGAGTTAGAAAATGTCCTCAATGACGGAACAAGCATCATGTTTTTATTGATTTTTGGTGAATATTTTTGACAATTTATTGCTTTTTGGTGAAAAGTAAGTAGTGGACTCTCATTGCCAACTACTACTACAATCAGAATGAGAAAAAGTGTTTTTATTGCTTTTTAGTGATTTCACCAAAAGCCTCGGCCGTGTAACTTGTAGACGGTCCCTGGCGAATGTCAGGAGAACGTCAAACGTCCGGCTAACTTTCTCTCGCTGCCGTCAACCGAGGAGCCTTGTATTAGTACAGTAAATAGGTAACACTGTACACTACTATGAAACCGCAGGTGCCCAAACCATGCTGTGAAAACGAAAGTGAAAGTAAAAGCGTTGGTGTTTGAAAATAATAATCTTTTTTTTAAACACATTTTTTTCGGTGACAACATGTCGTGTGGTGTCCAGTGTGAACGAACACTCACCGGAGCTGCCCACAGCAAGGTCATCATGGTCACCGTTATCACCAACACCGTCGTCATCGTCAGGCGAGGACGAGACCTCTCTGAGTGTCTCTCTCTGCCACAAGGCAGCTGCTGGCTTGTCTCCCTTTAAGAGGGAGGAGGAGGAGGAGTTTGGGGCACTTTCCTCTGCACTGACCAATTTGTGACCATTTCCCGGAAGAGATTTACAGTCACGCTTTCTTCTCTAACTAGGAAAACATGCATTCATTCATTCAAATAACAAGAATAACTTACAAAATACGATTGCGTTTGAATGCTGAAAAGCCAAAGGGCACTGAAATGCTGTGGAATTAACTACATTGTTGAAATGGAGCGTGTGATACTTGGAATGGTTTGAGATGATCAAGAAATGTGGAAGAAGTCGGTAAATATGTAAAATATGTTTTGGGTTGGGATTTGTGTGTGTGTGTGTGTGTGAAAATGTAGGAATTGGGGAACACTTCCCAAGATGTCTTGAATGAGCTAAACAGTTTGACGTTGGAATGGTTTCAATCTCATCAAGCTTTGTGGAAGGAGGAGATAAATGTGTAATGTAGCTCTCAATACGTGAATTTTACTGTGAAAATGTGCACATTTTGGGAATGGGGATAGTTTCCAAGATGTCTTTAATAGTAACACATTTTATTTGGAGGGGCCTTTCAGGGCAGTTGAGGTCACTTTACAGTCCACTAATTTAAAAAAATGACAATTAGCATGTTTTCATTACCATCAATTTTTTATGGCGCTTGTTTTCATTGTCCTCCTGACTGGTCGTCAGCCAATCACAGGGCAGATTAAGACATCTGTGGACAAGAGTTTCAGTTAACCTAAGTAATCATGTTTTGGGACTCTGTGTTGGAAGCAAAAAAACAAAACAAAAAGTAAGCACGGGGAGAACATAGAAACTACACAGGAAAGCTGGAGCTGAGATTCGAACCTCAAAACTCATAACTGTGAGGTAGATGTGCTCATCATGAAGCAAGTGTTTCCCAACCTTTACTGAGCCGAGGCACATATTTTACCCTCAAAAATTCTCATGGCACCAAAAGTCACAAAAGTTGCTAAGACACATTGATTATGCACCCTCTGGCATCTGGTCAAAGAGCATTTCATTGTTCTGCCTGTCACTATGTGTCACTGGCATAGATAGTTGAATAAAGATAGCGTACATTAGTCATGAATATTCTACCAATTAAGTGAAATTGAATAATTTCCTGCGGCACACCTGATGATATCCCACAGTACACTAGTGTGCCATGGCACAGTGCCTGGGGATCTTTGCACTCGGCCACCGTGCTGCAGTTAGCAATCCTATAAAAATAAAAATAACAACACACCGAGCAACATGACCAAACGCCACTCAACTGTCACGCAATGTGTCGGGTTCGGCAACTAACTAGTTTTGCTGTGATTCGAAATTTGAATCACAGGTTCGTAAGGTTGCAGATGTAATGACCAATCGAAATTGCCTTGTCGTATCACACGAGTTTTCACAACAAAATTTATGTTTCTGTGTTTGAAGCGAGATCCAGCTGGCCGCTGCCATTCATATATATATATATATATATATATGAATATATGGTATTGAAAAATAATACTTAAGCATATTTATAATTTCATATCTACCCGTGGCTAAAATGCAAAGCATGGAGAGTATCTGTTGGCGAAATACACGAGTGGAGGCAAGAATTGCTCTTGGCAGAGCCTCTGAAATATACGCTCACCTTTATTTCTTGGCCGTTTTCTCTCTTTGTATTATCATAATATTGCTACAACGGCCAAGGCAATCCACTTCTTCCTGAACAATCACGCCGTGTTGTTTGTGGTTCAATAAAAAATAATACAGTAGTATGTGGTGCCTCAAAACATTGCTTCTGAATAAGAAAACTAGGGTTTGCAGTTTCTGTGTTGCAGTATGTGCCAGATTCAATCAGCAGATGTGCGGGTGTGCTATCATCGGGCAGGAGGCGGGGTACACCCTGAACTGGTTGCCAGCCAATTGCAGGGCACATACAAACAAACAACCATTCGCACGCACAGTCACACCTACGGGCAATTTAGAGTCTTCAATTAATGCATGTTTTTGGGATGTGGGAGTGCCCGGAGAAAACCCACGCAGGCACGGGGAGAACATGCAAACTCCACACAGGCGGGGCCGGGAATTGAACCCCGGTCCTCAGAACTGTGAGGCTGACGCTCTAACCAGTCGTCCGCCGTCAAAGAACATACATTTTTAAAAAGGACTTAAAATTGTGGAAAAATGTAAAATCTCAGCGTGATTGGTGAGTTCCATACCTCTGGACCTAAATGTGGATAAACAGGCTGGAAGTACACTGAGGAAGAAGAGTGCACAGGCTGAAAAATAGTGTTATGTATGAATTACACAGTTGCCATATAGGGGGCCCCTGGAATTCAACCAGATACCTGTTGATCTACAGTCAAACACTCTACCACTGAGCTACACCCCCACAGGAAAGGTCCACCCATTAAAACAAATCCTACGTTTATGATAAATCTACCAATTAACAGTTAATCAAGTGCTGTACCATGTCACAAAAGCAGAAGTTGTGGTACTGTTGTGCTTGACCACACCTATGTAGCACACCAAAACTGCTAAGGAATTCCCCCGTAAAATTCTCATGCTGGGATTTCCCTCAAAAGTGAGGGAAGTCCCAGAGAACCATGTGTCTTCTTGACACATGGCTCTTTATTACAAGAAAAAGAAGACACACTTTTCTTTTAGCTACTTCCCATTCTAGGAGTGATCATTTTCTACCCACCAAACAACACACTTCACTGTGCCTAGCTTTGGCACCCTTCCACTGCCAAAAGGTGGCACATTGTAAATACTAAATATATAATATTATAGTATCTACACTATATAACACATACATATATAATACATCATACTTCTTATGAGAACATGAAGTCATGTGCCTTTAAATCACTTTCCTCCAAAGCAGCATGCTTTGCTTTTTCTTTGGCTTTTTTTATTCCAAAAGAAGCAGCAGCTGTAACAAACAGTATCAGATTCAAAGCTGTATGACTCCAGCCTCATCGTCATATTGTATAGCCCGCTCAGTTCTTTAATGACTATCAAAACGTGTCATTTGTTACATTAATTTAGCCGTTTTTCTTCCTAAAATTGGTTGATTAAAATGGATGTATCAATAGTTTTTGTTCATTTATCTCATTAAATAATTGGTTGATTAATAATAATTAGTTATAATGCAAATGAATTATTCTGTATGATTAAAATAAACAGTTTTACAGTTTTAAATATACATTTTAACTTTTTTATATTGTTTATACATTAATCTACAACTGAGATGGCCCATCTGTCCATTCAAATATTCAAATGTGGCCTTTGAGGACCAATGTTTACCCACCCCTGTCCTACACTAACCTACTATTAACAGTGGTTAACTTACTTTTACATTTGTATCACCTTTGCTCAACTTTTGTTTTGTAATGGCAACAATTTGACAAGTTTGATCTTTTTTGCCCCCCAGTATTTCCTAGAAAAAAATAAATTATCAAAGGAAAAAAACGGTGCCATGTAGTGGATCTAGTACAATGCTAATTCTACCGCAGAGTCACCAGTAAGTTAGCAAATTCAATTCGTAACCTGAGGTTCCAGTATAATAGAACATTAAGTGTTGTCACTGATGGTGTAGTGGTAAATCTGCCCGACATTAGTGCATGCAGCATCGGTTCAGTTCCCACTCAATGATAATGTTAACATGAAAGGTTGTCTGTCTTTATACAGCATGTGCCCTCTGCCCTGTGCCTTGCAACTGACTGGTGATCTTTCGCCTGATGTCAGTTGGGACAAGCTCCAGGTTCCCACAACCCCAAACAAGATAAGCGGTTGTTAAATATATTATAGAAGTTATCATTTATTTGCTTAGCTTGCATTAGTATGATGGACAATTTTAGATGTTTCGCCTTCAAAAAGAAGACTCAGCATCATCCATGGAAGGACGCTTGGACCAAGGACGTGATCGGATGTGGTCGGGTCGTGACAGGTGTTGATCCAATATTATGTGTTGTGTCTTATTGCTTAGAATACTATGTCTGGGGAAAAACCCTCTTATTATCAAATATTTTGTGTTGTGTCTTATTACTTAGAATAATATCAAATATTATGTGTTGTGTCTTATTGCTTAAAATACTATGTCTGGGAAAAAACCCTCTTATTATCAAATATTCTGTGTTGTGTCTTATTGCTTAGAACATTATGATTGTAAATCCCTCCTATTTCAAATAAATGCAGGAGCGAGGGGGGGGGATTGTTTAGAGCGTGTTGAGAGACTGTGATCTGAACAATCTCCCATACGCCCTCCTCATGAGAAAAAGTAACAAGCGTCTTCATTCCTTTTGTGTCTATTATAATGTTGGGTAAGATTAATCCAACATAAATTGGTCCTTCGAGCCGGATGTCAACACACCCGAAGATTCCAGTTGTGGAGCTGACATCCAGTTAAGAGACCGTGGCCACGGCATTTGAGACCCTTTCCGGGACTGGTCTTCGGACTTCTCAACTGGGATCTGGAGGTTGACGACAATCCAAGGATTGAAGACGACTTTGGTGAGTTAAATTTTAAAAAAATTTTTTTAGGAAAAAGGAATAAAAGAGTGAATGAATTGCGCGACGAAGAAGTCTGCGGCAGAATAAACCTTGTGTAATACTAGTCCCTGGCAAGTTAGATGGAGGACGGAATCCGATAAAATCCGTGGGGACGGCGGAGTCCTGTACGTACTTAAATTCCGTGTTTCTGTATTTCTGTATTTCTGTGTTTCTGTGTTTCCGTGTTTTCGTGTGTTTATAAAAACGTTATTAATAACGTGTGTATGTGTAAAAGTATGAATTTATAAGACAGGATTGTAAGTGACAACTGAGTTTGGAAGCAAAGGCAAGAATTCTCCGCCCCAATTGGGGTAGAAGCTTGAGAATTACCAAAACTCAGACATTAATTGTCACCCTGTCATTTTTGAATAAAGTCAGTATTTAGGTCACTCTAGGTGCAAATGAACTGACTTCCAAATTCACAAAAATGGGAAATAACAACAATAAACCGGATCCAAAAATAGGCCTAACATGTAAAGATTGGAAATATGTTCAACTCCAAAACCCTTCCAAAATAGAACATTTAAACACGTGGATAACCAAATACGGTTTTGCTGGCCAGCTAAATTCGCAAAAAATAGTGAAACTTCAAAACGAAATAAAGTGTCGACACAAAAATGATATATCACAAATACAAAAAGATGGATTTGACGACTTACTCTTCTGGTTAAACATGGCGTCAAAAAGAGAAAAAGGAAGGGAGAATAAGAAACACTTAACAAATGAACAAAAAGAGCAGGAAGGTAGACATAAAAATATGTTGTTTCAAAGACAGGAAGATGACGAGACAGGACCAATAATAAGAACAAGCGAGAAAAAGATAATTGAAGAAAGTTGTAAAAAAAGTAAGGAAACAAAAGCATCAGCACCATTGTACCCGGTTTTGCCACCTCATGAAAATCCTCCAACTCAAGAGGCACAAACACAACGAATTTTACGATCGGGAGGGGTACAAATGAATTGGTCTAGAAATTTGGGAGAAACATTTTCTCCCACTCCCAAAATAACAAATATAACCTCAGACGAGGGAGATATGGATTTATTTCCGATGATTGAAGTGGCAAATCCGAATGTACAACAAGATCGCAGAGAAACTCTTTTGGTCTATAGGACCTGGACAAATGAGGATGTGAAAAAGGCCGTAGCCGGCATCACACCTTACAAAGTAGACATTGTCCAGTTTGTTGAGGAAATAGAAAATCTTAGACAATCTTATCATTTAAATGGGACAGAGACTCAACAAGTTTGGATGACGGCAATGGGACCAGATTGGCATCTTTGGCGAGGGGATTGGGACCCAAAGCAACATGGTGTTATAATGCCACATGATGACAAAGAATTACAATATAGAGTTAGGGGTTTGATAGAGAGAACCACAGCCAGGTTCCGCAAAAGAGCAAATTACACGGAAATTAATAGGGTGAAACAAAAGGATGACGAACTTTTTGAAGAATATAGAGTTAGAATGACTGCTTGTTTTAAAGCAAACAGCGGCTTGAATGAGGATGCTAGTCCTCAGGGCCCTTACCAACAGCAGTTAAAAAATGCTTTACATGCGAATTCAAAAGAACACATTAACAGATGGGTAGATAAACATTGGATAAACCTAGCAACTGGCCCACTGGAGGAATATGTTAATCATGCCCTCCACGCAGAGAGAATGTTAGAGAAAAAGAAGAAAAAAAAAATTGATGCCTTCCTCGACGAAAGAGCAGAAATATACTATCAAGGCAGAGAAAGAGATAATTTTAGGGGACGCGGCAGAGGCCGTTGGAGAGTAAGAAATGATAGAAATCGAAATTATTGTGATAAGAACATCTGTTGGTGCTGTGGAAACAAAGGTCACATTGCGCGTGATTGTCCTAATAAAAATAAGAGAGAATACGGACAAACTACTGCATGACTAAGCCAGCCTGCTTCCCAACTCAACAAATCCTCCTGTGTAAAAATTACAGAGAATGAGGAGGTGGATTTCAATTTACAGGACATTCTGAGTTTGGACACTGAAAAACCTGAAATAACTTTATCAGTAAATGGTAAACAAATGACATTTCTTTGCGATACAGGGGCATGTAGGACTGCATGTCGGGAAAAGATTCCAGGTTCCAGATTATCGGGACATAAGGCACTAGTGAGATCTGCAAATGGACAAATTACTTTTGCCATGGAACTTGAGCCTGTGTGGATTAGAGACCCACAGGGAAAAACTTGTAGAATGCCCATTTTCGAGGTCCCGGAGTGCCCTGTGAATTTGTTGGGAAGAGATGGCTTATTCCAATTAGGACTTGTACTCATTCCATCATCAAATGGAAATATTGTAGTGAAACGAAAACATGAATTAAAGAGAGAGGACCTCTATTTAACACTGGAAAACAAAGAAAATACATTCTATTACACAATCGATATCACAAACAAACCACCGTTAAACATGGGGAAGGCCCTAGTGTCTGCAGCCTTGCAGCTTATCACAGAATTTGAAGATAAAAAACAATGTGATCAGCTGCATATAATTCTGTGGTACAATAACACACAAGGGCCAGACCTAGAATATGAAAACAAGTTACGACATGCGACACCTAATGAGATTACTGTAGATTATCTATACTCAGATAATGAAGCAAAAGTCGCGGCAGGAATTATTTTACCAGACAAATTAAAGGAACTGTATAAAAATACAAGTGTCCCACATGTTTCGTTGTGCAAAGATTATGAGTCACAATGGAAACATATGGGAACATTAGTAAAACAAGGACAAGAGATAGATGATTGGCAGCAAATAGAAAACAAACTGGAATACAGTGCATCAACTGGTCTAATTAGAAAGGCGGTGTTTTGGACAATACAGGTTGATGAAGGGAAACACATGCAACCTGTTTGATTAGACCAAATGATTCTCACTGAAATTGATGAAGAAACATTGGAAAAAGTCCCCAAAGAATTATGGTCCACGGGACCATTTGATATAGGCCTTATTAAAGGGGCTTTACCAGTACAAATTAAACCCAAAACAGAATATAGACCAGGGATTCGTCAATATCCGTTAAAACCAGATGCACATGAAGGAATCAAACCAGTAATTGAAGCACTAATTAAGGCAGGAGTTATAGTGGATTGTCCAGATTCACCATGTAACACACCCATTTTTCCAGTAAAAAAGGCCCCACCTTCAATTGGTTGGCGAATGGTGCAAGATTTACAGGCAGTAAATTCTGCAGTAATTCAGAGAGCAGCATGCGTACCAGATCCACACACATTGTTAAATTCATTGAAACCAAGCGCTAAAGTGTTTACAGTGGTAGACATAAGTAATGCTTTCTTTTCTATACCAGTAGAAAAGAAAAGTCAATTTTGGTTTGCATTCACATTTGAAGGGAAAAAATACACATTTACTAGATTGCCACAAGGTTACTGTGAAAGTCCAACCATTTATTCACAAATAATGAAAACAAGCATGTCTAAATTCACTCCCCCAGGAGGGAGCCAAATTTTACTTTATGTGGATGACGTGCTGCTGGCATCTCTAGATAAAGACACATGCATCAAAGATTCATTGGCCTTATTGCATCATCTAGCAGGAGAGGGACATAAAGTTAACAAAAATAAATTACAATGGTGTAAAAAACAAGTCAAATATCTAGGCCATAATTTAAGTGAAGGAGGAAGGACTATATTAGAGGACAGAAAAGCTATAGTTTTAAAAGCCCCTAAACCACAGACAAAGAAACATATGATGTCATTTTTAGGTCTGACAAATTATTGTAGAGCATGGATTCCAAACTATGCAGAAATTGTTGCACCATTGTCAAAATTGATGTATGAAACAAACCTTAAAATGACATCACCTATTCAATGGAATACAGAGGCAGAAAAGGCCTTCTGTGACATTAAACAACATTTGGTGTCCAGCACTGCACTGGCCCTTCCAAATTATGATAAACCATTCATTCAAATGGTAGATTGTAAAAACTATTACATGACCTCCGTACTTACACAACAATACGGTGATAAGCTAAGACCAATAGCTTATTTTTCGACTAAATTAGACAACGTGACATGTGCATTACCTCATTGTGTCAGAGCAGTTGTGGCAGCTTCAATGGCAATAGAAAGCAGTTCCATAATAGTGTTATTTCATCCATTAACTCTTAAAGTGCCGCATACAGTGTCTGCTCTACTATTGCAAACCAATATGGCATTTTTATCACCTGCAAGGCATTTATCTTGCATGGCCATTTTGCTGTCACAACCACATTTGACTGTTGAGCGATGCACAACCTTAAATCCAGCAACACTAATACCATTGCCTGATGAAGGCACACAGCATGATTGTCAGGAATTGGCTGAACAAACTGCTAAATGTAGATGTGATTTGAAAGATCAACCATTAAGTAATGGACAGGTTCTATATGCAGATGGTTCTTCGAAAAAAGATGAACTAGGTAAGACAAAAACAGGATACGCGGTGGTAACTGATACCATTATACTAAAAGCTGAGTCACTACCATCACATTACTCTGCCCAAGCTGCTGAATTAGTAGCATTAACCGAAGCATGCAAACTAATGATAAATAAAGATGTTACAATCTATACTGATAGCCAATATGCTTATTCCACAGTTCATGTGTTTGCGCAATATTGGGATAACAGAGGAATGATTACGTCAACAGGGAAGCCAGTAACTCATGCTGAATTACTTAAACAATTATTACAGGCAGTGCAACATCCGCGAAAAGTGGCAATTTGTAAATGTGTTGCGCATACATCAGGCACAGACAAGGTTTCTAAAGGAAACGCATTCGCTGACAGAACCGCGAGAGAAGCAGCCTTTAAACCATTTTTAGGTTTAAAACAACAGATTGAACAACAAACATTAGATGACCAAACATTAAAAGATATGCAACAACAAAGTCCACAACAAGAACGCAATAATTGGGAAAAACAAGGTGCAAAACTACAAAATGAGATTTACATTAGCACAGAAGGGAAACAAATACTTCCAAAAAACCTATTTAAATGGGCTGCGATATTGAGCCATGGAATATCACATGTCTCAACTGGAGGGATGGTGGCACAGATAAATCGACACTTTACAACCTATGGTTTCAATTTATATTCAAAGAATTATTGTAGAGCATGCATGATCTGTGCACGACATAACCCGCAAGGGCAATTGCGACCTACTCGAGGTACATTCCCAGTGCCTACATACCCTTTTCAACGCATTCACATGGATTACATAGAATTAAGTCAAAGTGAAGGAAAGAAGTACTGCTTGGTTATCATAGATGCATTTTCTAAATGGATCGAATTATTCCCAACAAAATCACCTGATGCTCTGACGGTGGCAAAAGCACTATGTAAAGACATTATTCCAAGATATGGCATACCTGAAACCATTTACAGTGACAATGGGACTCATTTTGTAAACCAAATAATTAATAAAATAGGAACCATGTTCCACATCAATTTAAAAAACCATTGTGCTTACCACCCTCAGAGTGCAGGTCTAGTGGAAAGAATGAATGGGACAATAAAAAATAGACTGAAAAAATGTATGGAAGAGACAGGAAGGTCATGGACACAGTGTCTTGACCTCGTTAAAATGTACATCAACATTACAAGCACCACAGGTTTAACACCTTACGAAGCGTTGTTTGGAAGACCTTATAGACTTCCGTTATTTAAACAAAAATGGGAACTTGATGACGAAACAAACTTAGCTGATTACATGAGAAAGTTGTTAGAGAAACAAAATGTTTTAAAAGAATCTGCTAAAAGTAAATATGTTTCCCAGCAGGAAACCAAGTTGGTTGGACCGGGAGACTGGGTCCTAATTCGAAGCATCAAAAAGAAGCACTGGCATTCACCAAAGTGGGAAGGACCGTATCAAGTGTTATTGACAACACCAACAGCCCTAAAAATAGCAGAAAGAAATACGTGGGTTCATTTAACACACTGTAAAAGAGTCATTTCAGCTGAGTACTCAAATAAGGAAGGTGATCTAAAGTCTGATAACGGAGCGGGAGCAGATGTGTAGATTCTGAAAACGCTTGCTGGTCAGTGAAGAAAAAAGACACCAACCCGTTTAGTGAGAACTCAGCAGAATGGCACACCCACATTGGTTACGACATTTGATAAGTGGATACGTAGTAATTTCGGCTACTATGGTGTTGGTTTTGTTTTTGTGGTACATGGGACGTCCCACCCTAAATGATAGAACCCATTTTTTTGATGAAAAATCACCTACCAACTGGACCAATATGACAAACCCAATAATAACAAAAATTGGATCATTAACTCGTGTCAAAAGGGGTACAACTGATGATCAAGTTTGTGGGCATGGCCTCCAAACACGGCAAAAGGGTTTAATATTTTGTGCCCCCCAAAATCAAGCTGCTTTAATCATAATTCCATATGCGGCTCTCACAAATGACGCTCAAGAGAATGGGCAAAATTGGGGATATAGATATGACTGGTATGCAACTATAGGCTTTAAATGGGAAGACCTTATTGGTGAAACAGGTTATGATTGGTCCAGTTGGTCAAAAAGAACAGCAAAAGAACATAGAAAGAAATTTAATTTAAGCAAAACGGTCCATAGTTTAATATTGAAATACGAATCAAATCAACCAATGTGTTTGACGGTGAGCTTGTGGGCATATACTGGCGGAAAAGATCCCCACTTCCAAGTATCATTGTGTTATGGGAACCATGTCGAACCAGAAATGCCATCAGAAACTTCAAATAAAGGTGGATACATTTTAACGATTAACGAAATAACTACTGATGATTGGTTTCTTGTTGTCACAGGAGTTTCAGGACAAAATAATAATTGGTTATTATTGGTGGAACAAGCAGCAAATGTAACGAGAAAAGATTGTGTAGTTTGCATGGGTCCCAGGCCTTTGTTGCGCATAGTTCCGGCACAAATATCACAAGATTGTATTATTCCATTAATGAACGCTACTGTACCAACAAAGAGGTGTAAATCATGGGATCCTATATATCCCGTAACAGAAGCAGATAAACACAAACCAATGTTTTCTACTTTAGTAGCACCAAATAATTTCACTTGTATAAACATGATTAATAAAGGGAAAAAATTAGGACCACTGAACGACACACAGTGTAAAGTAATCTTAAAAGTCAAACCAAATTTTGTGCCAATATCACGGAGCGACATCTGGTGGTGGTGCGGAGATGATAGACTGTTTGATAGATTACCTAAAGATAAATCTGGATTATGCGCTATTATTACTTTGATATTGCATGTGTCAGTATACCCTATTCCTGTTCAAAATTTAATGGAAAGGACACCAATGTTTTTGTCCAATCTAGAACATAGACAAAAAAGAGATTTGTCCTGGCAGGGGCAAAATAATCCAACATACATAGACGCCATAGGAGTTCCTCGTGGGGTGCCAAATCAATACAAATTGGCTGACCAAGTTGCAGGAGGATTTGAGTCTTTCATATGCTGGTGGTGTACGATTAATAAAAATGTTGATAGGATAAACTACATCCACTTCAATGTACAGAGATTAGGTAATTGGACTCAGAGTGGGTTGGAAGCTGTGCATGAGCAGCTCAAGGCTACCTCTTTAATGACGTTCCAGAACCGCATAGCTGTCGACATGCTCCTCGCAAGAGAGGGAGGTGTTTGCGGTATGTTTGGAGAACAATGTTGTACATACATTCCAAACAATACTGCTTCGGATGGGAGCTTGACCAGAGCCATCGATGGTCTACGGACCCTCAATCACAAGATGAAGAACCACTCTGGGGTGGACACTTCTTTGTGGGACAGCTGGATGGACGTTTTTGGTAGATATAAAACCCTAATTTCACCAATATTGATATCAATTGCTGTTTTTGCAGCCATTCTGACATTATGTGGATGTTGTTGTATCCCATGCATTCGGTCATTAATCAGTAAATTAATCACCACAGCCATAACCCCCATGGAGAATCGTCTGGAGCTTATGTATCCCTTACTGTATGATGATAATGATGATAATGATGAAAATGATGATAATGATGATTTTGCTTTAACTAATTTGTTTCCTGATACAGATGATTACGATATTTAAACTACAACATTCATATATGACAGGTTTACTCTGAGTGTAAATGTATTTGTTTCATAAAAATGATTCTACAGTTAAAAATCGAAATGAAGTGACTGTAAGATGATATGAGAATTTGTGCAAATACATGATAAACAGGAGGGAAATGTTAAATATATTATAGAAGTTATCATTTATTTGCTTAGCTTGCATTAGTATGATGGACAATTTTAGATGTTTCGCCTTCAAAAAGAAGACTCAGCATCATCCATGGAAGGACGCTTGGACCAAGGACGTGATCGGATGTGGTCGGGTCGTGACAGGTGTTGATCCAATATTATGTGTTGTGTCTTATTGCTTAGAATACTATGTCTGGGGAAAAACCCTCTTATTATCAAATATTTTGTGTTGTGTCTTATTACTTAGAATAATATCAAATATTATGTGTTGTGTCTTATTGCTTAAAATACTATGTCTGGGAAAAAACCCTCTTATTATCAAATATTCTGTGTTGTGTCTTATTGCTTAGAACATTATGATTGTAAATCCCTCCTATTTCAAATAAATGCAGGAGCGAGGGGGGGGGATTGTTTAGAGCGTGTTGAGAGACTGTGATCTGAACAATCTCCCATACGCCCTCCTCATGAGAAAAAGTAACAAGCGTCTTCATTCCTTTTGTGTCTATTATAATGTTGGGTAAGATTAATCCAACAGCGGTATAGAAAATGGATGAGCCATTATGCTTTCACCTATTGAATATGCTACTTACATTAACATCTGCTTGGTTAACTGCATTCATAATTGATATTACATTTATTGTCTCGCTCATATTGTACTAAATAGCTAGATGCTCTCCTGTGTTACATTGTGTGCCATTTTTAGTCCTCTTTGTTTATCACTGGTAGTTGTTAAAACACAAAAAGCAGAAGAAAAAGAAAAACTAAAAACGTACCCGTTGAGAGCCAAATTCTCAAAACATTATCTGCCTTGGGTGATGTTAACATGTGAATATACTGTAGTTTCACCTCCAAGTTTAGTTTCACCTTTTTACCTATATTTTTTCCAGAAATATTGTACACGTTTTGGGGCATTTGACTTTTGTGGTTCCAATTAGTCATATAAATAAACCAACTCAAATTCTGTGATTTGTTGGTATTTCACAAGCCATGCTATAAGGGGAAAGGCCTGGGGATAGTTGCAATGAAACATATGGTTCCAGTTCCCCGTTGCTCCATCTTCCTCATTTCAAACCGCCCTATTAGAGTACATATCCCACCCTAATGATGATGTCAATATGGTGGAGTGTGTCACTGCTTGATGCGGCCCCACACGTGTGCAGACGTGCGCGCCCCGAGGAGAAAGCTGAAAGGTAAGCAGAGAGAGGTGGGGCCAAGTCAGGCCTGACATACCTACAAGAAGTGGAACCTGAGCTGAAGTGGGCAGGGAACTGCCACACACACATACACAATACAACAACAGATTGACTTTTTTTAGGAGCAGATCGGTGCCGGAAAAGAACCAAACAACTCCACTGCAGCTTCGAGGTGCACTCGATTTGAAGAGGAATTCTGAGAATGCCGAGTTTAGGAGCAAAGAAGAAGGACAATGCGTCCAGAATGGAGAGATTCATTGAGGACTTGCCACAGGTGAGAGACCACTTGTGTGTTGGGACGAGAAAGATTATGTTAAGCAGCACTTGTTCAAAGTGTATTTATACCACAACTGTGAAGGCGGACTTTGGTTGTGTTTACGGAAGGATCTGAAACTTTTACTACTTCTATATGTGCCCTGCGATCAGAGCACATATCGACAAGCAGCAATTCGCAATTACATTCACACCTCTACAGGCAAATGTGCTAACCATTACATCACTATGCTGCACTTGGACTAAAACCAAACTAAATAATTTCCTTAAACCTTTTTGCGAGGCTGAAAGAAGAAGCAATTCAATTTTGGTGATGACCTGGAAACAAAAATGTATTTTCCATTTTTTGATGTTACAGTCCACTTCCATCGGGGCTAAGTCTTAACCACCAGACTCACTTTTAATATTTATTTAAATGTATGCGTGATAAACAGGCTTGGGGACTAACAGAATACATGCAACAGAATTATGTAACCAGAATCCCCCCCCCGCCCCCCCCCAAAAAAAAGTTTACTGTATTACAGTTTCTCTTGCATTTATTTTTACTGCATTACAGTTACTGAAAAAAAACCTTTAATCAGATTACAAGTACAATTATTTTTTAAAAATCAGATTTTTTTTTTTTGCAGGATTACAATTTCAATGCGCAGAGAGGCTGGTTTTGAGCTGCAACTTTTTTTAGAGTTAACAGCGCATCACTGTGTCATAAGTTGGAAGGCATGCTATTGATATTGAATTTATTTTGTCACAGTTTGTTAATCCAAAAATAATTGAAAGTAATCAATTTACATTACTTGAATATTGTGGAACTTGGATTACGTTACTGCATATATGTATTTTTTTAACAGGTAACTAGTAACTATCGCAATACATTTTTAAAGTAACCCCCCCCCCCCCCCCCCCCCAACCCTGGTGATAAATATAAACATATTCAAAAAATATTTAACATGTTTTCATACAACATTGTGGAGGGTAAATTTGCATCTGAATTGATCAGAAACAAAGATTTTTCTGTGATGAATTTAAATGCCAAATGTAAATTCAAGGATAAGACAGAACTTCTGACATTACAGAGATTTAAAATGTTCATACAGGTATGAAGAAAAGTGCACAAGAAAACTTTAAGTCAAAGTCAAGTACTCACCCTGAAGATGGATAGTAGTGGTGTGCTATTCTGCATATTTTGCTATCGATCCAATACCAAGCAAACCTTGATTCGGTTGTGATGATTTGTGATTTCAGCTGAGCAATGAGATGCAGCTGAGCATCATGAACAAGGTGAAGACTGGAGAGTTGTCCATCGACGATGCTCTGGACCTGGCCAGGAAGGACCGGGGCCGGTTAACCAAACTACATCGTGCCCCTGAGGAGGTCAGAATATTTTATCTAAGACCACATCCAATTCATACCTTCTTTATGCTGACCTGAGGTCACGATGCTATCATCCCATGCTGGCAACTGTATTGCTCACAGTTACTATCAGGGATATCTGTATAATATCTGGGGATTGCCATGTTAATTGATGATGTATTTACAAGTATACACTCCATCCATCTAAACAGTCATCCCCTTTCATACCTTGCAATGAAAAAGTATCCATATCCCTTGGACTTGTTCAACATTCTGTGACATTACAATCACAAACCGTGAAGTATTTTGTTTGTGATTTTATGTGATAGACCAACACAAAGTAGCACGTAATTGTGACGTGGGACAAAAATGATATACAGTTTTAAAAATTTGAAGCGAATACAAATCTGAAAAGTGTAGTGTGCATTTGTATTCAGCCCCCTGTATTCTGATAACCCTAAATACATTCCAGTGACATCAATTGCTGTCAGAAGTCACCTAATTAGTAATTTGAGTGCCCCTGTATGTAATTTACTCTCATTGTAAATACATCTTTTCTGGGAAGGCCTTAGTGATTTGTTAGAGAGCACTAGTAAAGAACAGCATCATGAAGAACAAGGAACTCACCAGATAGGTCAGGAAGTTATTAAAAAAAATATCCCAAGCTTTGAAGAGCTTAAGTAGATCCATCAATCCATCATCCAAAAATGGAAAAAAGTATGGCACAAATGCAAAACCTGCCAGGACATGGCCAGCCACGAGCGAGCGAGGGGAGCACTGGTCAGAGAAGCAGCCTAGAGGCCCACGGTCACTTGAGATGGAGCTTCAGAAATCCACAGCTCAAGTGAGAGAATTTGTCCACAGGGCAACTATAAGTCATGCACTCCACAAATCTGGCCATTATGGAAGAGTGGCAAGAAGAAAGCCATTGTTGACAGAAAGGCAAAAGAAGTCCAGTTTGTAGTTTGCCACAAGCCATGTAGGGGACACGCAAACATGTAGAAGAAGGTCCTTTGGTCAGTTGAGACCAAAGTTGAATTTTCTCGCCTAAATGCAAAGTGCTACGTGTGTTGGAAAACTAACACTGATTATCACCCTGAACACACCATCCCCACTGTGAAATATGGCGGTGACAACATTATGCTGTGGAGATGCTTTTCTTCAGCAGGGACACTGAAGCTTCTCAGAGCTGATGGGAAGATGGATGGAGCTACATACAGGGCAATCCTGGAAGAAAACATGTTGGAGGCTGCAAAAGACTTGAGACTGGGAAGGAGATTAATCTTCCAGCAAGACAATAACCCTAAACATAAAGCCAAGAACTACAATGGAATGGTTTCGATCGAAGAATATTCTTGTGTTAGAATGGCCCAGCCAAAGTCCAGACCTCAATCCCATTGAGCATCTGTGGCAAGACTTGGAAATTGCTGTTCGCACACAGTTTTCATCCGATCTGGCCAAGTTTGAGCTATTTAAGAAGAATGGGCAAAAATGTCTAGATGTGCAAAGCTGGTAGAGAAATACCCCAAAAGACTTGCAGCTCTAATTGCGGCGAAAGGTGGCTCTGCAAAGTATTGACACTGGGGGGGATGAATACAAATGCACACCACATTTTTCAGATTTTTATTTGCTTAAAATTTTGCAAACTATGTACAGTATAATTTCCGTTCCACTTTACAATAATGAGCTACTTCGTGTTGATCGATCACATAAAATCTCAATTAAAAACATTTAAGTTTGCGGTTGTAAAATGGCAAAATGTGAAAAAGTTGAACACTTTTTCAAGTAGGTGAGCTGGGTACATATAGAAAATGCGCATGAATTAGTCCCCTACTGTTACTACATGAACACATTCATTCCTTCCTTTGAAATTTCTGTTCAGCGACATCTCAGTTTTCACATGCAATATCTGAGTGTCATTTCATTTTCCTGTTTGAATATTATTGCTCCACTTCACAATGACTTTGACTTTGTAATATAATGACATTTTCCATGTTCTCTTGCATCAGCTGTTAAAAACATTCAGCTATATAACCAATGAAAATTTGTTATTTTTTTTTAAGTACATCCGTTGACCGCCAGAATTATTCTCCCAAAACCTTCACTCAAGAGCCAATTGCTATCACTTTGCTGTAATGAGCCAAGTGCCGACAACCTTGGATAAAAACAGTCATGTTAAAAAATTATTTTGAGGAGATGATTGAAGATGGAGTTATGCACCGGTAGTGTAGTTGTGCATGCTGCTTATTTTTCGGCAGAGGGCGTGGGTTCGAATCCCAGTAAGTGATCCCGTACCCAGCCACTGAGTTGCGTCAGGGCGTCGGGCATAAAAACTGTGCCTCACAAACAATGGGAATAATTTGCTATGGCGACCCCTGATTGGGCAAGCAGAAATGCACAACATTAACAAAAAGCTTGAAGAGCTGTTTTCAAGAATGCTGTAAATCCATTTGGATCACTCTGAGAAAAAAAATGCATTTGCGCAAAACTGCAAATTTTACAAATTAATTTGATCATGTCAAAAAAATTTACCGGCTCAGATGGAACATGTTCAGTAAAACATCATATTCTCTTCCAAATAGAATGCCATGTCTGTATAGATTATTTTAAATTTTGCATTTATTGAATTCTGGAAAAGGGATCTTAATTTGGTACATGCAGGTGAAAATGGGGTGGGGAATAAACGATGAACTCTGAATTAATGGGCTTTCAATGTAAAATATCAGCTTTATTGGCTATATTGCTATATGCTGAAAGGAACATGAACAGCTATTGAGACATTCCAGACAAATTTGCTTTAACATTTTAAATAATTAAACAAACAACATATTTTTAGGTTTGTGAAAAGATAGATTGAAGTTTCCAGTGCAAAAGTCCGTCTGATAATACTCGATTGATGGTGTATTTTACGCAATGTTTCGTGTTAAAAAACAATTTTTATTGATCTAAAATGTGACATACACAGTCGTCAGCAATGGACGATGATGAGTATGTTCAATTCACTCAGTCAGACATTTGGTAGCTAATTTGTTTTGACAGGCAACAACCACAAAATCGACTTGTTGTGAAAATGGTGATACTATCAGGTAGTGCTGGGCGATATATCGAGAAGCTCGGTTTGATCGATATTTTATTCATGCTTGATATGGAAAAAGGGGATCACCAATTTTATTTTCTATACTTTTCGTTATTCCGTGAGACTTCCGCCAACATGGAGGCGAAGATGCTCGCGACTAGCGTGCCATAAATACTGCGAAAAAAGGGCACGTCTATCATTTGGGAAAAAATGTTGCAAGCAAAACGTGTAGTAAAGGTGTTACGAAGAAGACAGGCATAGCCGTGTAAAATCACCTGAAGATGAAGCACGTTATTGAGTGCGATGCATGTATCACGTTAAAGAGAGCCGCCACCCCATGCTGCTCCAATAACGTAAACAGAACAACAATGGAGAGCGTAGCGATCGTGGTGGCAGTTGAAGCGCTTTTGTTTTTGTGTTCGCTCTGAAGGTCACAAGATAGTTGTTTGTTGATCATGGACAAGATAGAAAGTGTTCACAGGATTTGTTTACATTAGCATTAGCAGATACTAGCTAGCTCCGTTGCGTGAGCGACCGCCGATCACGCAAATAGTTTGACAGTAGGTCGGCCATTGATGTCTGAGCTAACTGTTCCGGAAAGTTGGGTTTGCACTGTGTGGCATTCTCAAAAATATGTCTTGTATTTATTTTTTAATTTGCTTAATTTACAGATCACCACCGCATTGTATTTGTTCCACATGAAGTCACGTTTCGTCTTCGTGTCTTTTTCTTCTTCTTAAAATCCGGCAAACTGGCCATGTTTAATTGCATCGGTGCCACCTAATTTTTAAGTGATGACGACCTGCAACAGCGCCAAACCCTTAGAAATACATTCAAATAACAAATATTGAAGCCATAATATATTAACGATTACAACTGTAGAGTATTTTCATTTCAGTGCATCGGTAATTTTGAGATTATTATATTTTGGAATACCTGCAGGGAAACGTAATTTACTGCGATTGGCTGGCAACCAGTTCAGGGTGTACCCCGCCTCCTGCCCGATGACAGCTGGGATAGGCTCCAGCACGCCCGCGACCCTAGTGAGGAGAAGCGGCTCAGAAAATGGATGGATGGATGGAAACGTAATTTATTTCTTTGTGATGTGTATAATTGTTAAATAAACCTTCTGCTTTATAATGTAAATCAATTTAGTCTGGTCCAGTTTTATATGTTTATAAACTTTAATACAATAAACATCGAGTTGGATCGAATATCGAAATTAGGGGAACAATTTAGGCCATATCGCCCAGCACTACTATCAGGCATTTTGTCATCTATTCATCTATTCTTTAATGTATTCAATATTTATTATGTTGGGGCTGTCCACACAGGAGCAGCTTCCGTCACAGTACAACTTCAGTGTGCACAAGCATGGACACTACAGGTGGAAGAAGCGGGTTTTTCAGGTATCTGTCCATCCATCTATCCATCCATCCATCCATCCATCCATCCATCCATCCATCTATCTATCTATCTATCTATCTATCTATCTATCTGTCTGTCTATCTGTCTGTCTGTCTGTCTGTCTGTCTGTCTGTCTGTCTGTCTGTCTGTCCGTCCGTCCGTCCGTCCGTCCGTCCGTCCGTCCGTCCGTCCGTCCGTCCGTCCGTCCGTCCGTCCGTCCGTCCAACCAGATGGATTTCAACACCAAAATGCTGTGCACCATAGAGAAAGGCATCGTCAAGCGCCAACTTCCCTTCGCCATCGTCAAGAGTTGTGATGATGGAGTTGGTTCTAGATTTTCTATTTCGTTCAAAGGCCACCATGATTATGAGCTGGAGGCCACTTCAGTGGATGACAAGCACAAGGTTGAATCGCTACACGATTAAGTTCATACCCATATTTTTGCTGTCTCTCCATTATCATGTGTGCTTCCTTTGCTCCAGATCATGCAGCTTGTAAACCAGATAATTTACAGGAACATCTACAGTCATGCTGAGGGGGGTAGTGCAGGGACACACCAGCAGCCTCAAGCATCGCAAACCCTCCGGGAAGGTGTCCTTATGCTGCACAGGGGCGGACTGGCATCATTCCGATGGGTCAAGTACAAACATTTTGTTCTGGGTCATTTACTTTACTTCAGTCTTCGATATCTGGTTAGTTCCAGAATGAATTTCCACATTAAAAATCCTATTCATTATTTCTTGATTTGGGCGGCACGGTGAACCACTGGTTAGCACATCTGCCTCACAGTTCTGAGGACCGGGGTTCAAATCCCGGCCCCGCCTGTGTGGAGTTTGCATGTTCTCCCCGTGCCTGCGTGGGTTTTCTCCGGGCACTCCGGTTTCCTCCCACATTCCCAAAACATGCAGGGTAGGTTAATTGAGGACTCTAAATTGCCCGTAGGCGTGAATGCTCTGGGACTGTTTTGTTGCTTCAGGCACATGAATATTGATATTTTGCAGAATATCATCAAGAAGTCAGCTGCCGTTCTAGGATGAGGTAGTTGCTCAGTTTTCTAACAAGAGAATATCTCTAAAAATCGGTCCAAATTTCTTTAAATTACACCAAAACCAATCCTTTTGACTTTAGCTATAAACGTGGACACACATAACGATGAGTATTATGCCTGTCAGAATCTACCGTAATTGTTTCATTTTGCTGTCTCCAATTCACCTGAGATCATCCTCCAAAGACTACTATGCAGGGAACTTGTTTACAACATGTGATAAGTAGCCACACTTTTACTTTTCACGTGCTTTAGTAGGTGCTGCTGTTTTGCTGAGCAATGGACTTCAATTGCACGCTTGAATTAACTAATGTGTGTGTGTGTGTGTGTATATGTGTGTGTCTGAACAATAGTCTCGATGATCTACTATCCATTTTTTATATATTTAAGTGAGGCATCTATTTCTCTAAAGTGGATAATGCACCAGTTAAGAAAAAGGCAACTAATTGGGGCACACTGTCTATTGGAGGAACGGCCATAATTTGATATTCTAGATACCACACTTGCTGCCAAACACATGATCTCCTCCACTGTCATTCCAGATATGAGGTTCAGCTGCAGCCTGGCCAGTTAACACTGGGGCCCTTTAGTCACCGAGGCGCCGCCGACGGCGAGCTGATGTCCTCAAAGCCCGTAAGCGTTGTGATCCATCTGTCGGATGGCGACACCAAAGTACAGAAACCTCACAGCATCGATACCTTCACGCTTGTCACTCGCAAAAATGAATACCAGTGAGTGAACCTCACCATGATAACATGATGATGAATGAATCGCTCAGCACATCCAATACCACAGGAGAATCGATCAGAATAATCTTTTTGTGAAATCCGATAATTGAACCTTTATTGACTTTGGGTGTATGGGACCAATGGGGCTCAAATCAAGCCTGATTATTGGTATGTGTGCACCCCACTTGACAAAGCAAGAACACAAAAGCTTATAATAGGACACGTGACCCAGAATCTTGCAGGGATGCTTCATTGTTGTATGCGACAAATAATGAATTTTGTAAATGTTTCACGCAGATTTTCACTTGCATTAAAATACATTTATAGTCAGTCCAGGAGCAAAATTACATGCTTGTTTGTAACTTTTCTATTTTGAAAATGTTTTCTGGGAGAAAAACCTTCTTTCCTCCAAGTGGGATAGATCACTAATTACCCACGGCACACCTGAAGAGCGCTCACGGCACACTAATCTGGCACACTGGTTAAGAATCACCACACTAGGGACATAATTGTACGGTACCTGACAATTACTACGATATGCTGTGATGCACTTTCACAAGCAATTTTTGAAGGAAGTGACATTCCTATCTATATCAAGCACCTTTCAACGATATATTCCATCAAAGCAGTACAAAGGATAAGGACATTGTGGCTTGCTGGTTTATTACAGCTTCAGAGTGCCCCCATCGTGTCAGCCACTTCCTGGTACTGTCCAGACGGAGCGCGATGCCTGGGTCCAGGCCATTCACAAGTTGTGTTCGGACTGGAGAAGAAAGTCCAAGAGTGAACGCATGCTTGAGGTCAACGAGAGCCTCCGACATCTAAGCATAGCAGAAGACATAGGGGAGGACAACAACGGCTCTGATGTCGAGTCCGCTGGTGAGGATGTTTATGAAGACCCAAATTCAGCTGGCGACATGAATCCAAATCCCCCCCAAGAAGTTCCAAAGCAGACCGCCCCCGATGCTACCCCCTCCCACCTTGGCCCACCACCCTCTAGCAGAGAGCATCCTCACCGGCATCCAGCAGGCTCGGTAGGGGACAAAATACCTTGCACCAAGGAGATCCCGCCACCCCCACCTTTACCTCTCTATTTCAAGATCGGTCCACGAAAGACCACACCACATCACACCAAGGCTTTCCACTGGGACCTCGTTGGTACTGATAAGGTACCACACCACATAACCCATCTATTCTACATCAAATAATCGGGATTTAAACATCCAGTGGAACCGATAAGGTCGAACACAATTTCTCTGTCGTCCTTATACTAGTCACAGCCACCAGGTGGCATATTTCCAAGGTATATGGGCATTGTTATGATATGCTATCATGTATCGTCATTAATTATCTGGTACAGGGTTATTATTTTTGTAATGTGTCGATTTCTCCTACAGTTTTTGGTTGTTGTTGTTGTTGTTGTTGTTTCTCTGCAGATTGTAAAATCATTTTGGGGGAAAGGAAGCCAGCAACACGTTGAAGTTGACACAACGCGTTTGTACATGCAATTTTCTGTTGAAAACGCGGGGTCCTTTGGAGCATCGGAGCCCACCAATGCACAACACATCATGCTCAACCAAAAGATTGCACACAACTTCAGTAAGTAACCACTCATAATGAGATTTATTGCTAATTCCTAAAAGAGGGCAAGTACGGGAAGGCTTGGGTCGCTGTTTCTAAAAACATGAATTGTTGATTAAAGACTAAATTGTATTTGACGTTCACAAAGACACGTGTTAGCTTAGTTAAAGGCTAAATTGTCATTAACAGCTTTGGCGAAAAATCTGAATTTCTTTAAAGTTTTCAAAAAACGTACAGTATATGATTCATTGAAGACTTAAATTAAATTAAACTTAAATATTTACAAAAATGTGTATGTTGACTTTGTTGGAGACTAAATTGTCTTTGTTTACAAAAACATGTAGGTTCATGAAATATTGACTTGTCTTTGATATTCACAAACTTTAATGAAAACTAAATTATCTTTAATATTTACTGAATTAGGGGCGGAATGGTGGACGACTTGTTAGCACATCTGCCTCACAGTTCTAAGGACCGGGGTTCAAATCCCGGCCCCGCCTGTGTAGAGTTTGCATGTTCTTCCCGTGCCTGCGTGGGTTTTCTCTGGGCACTCCGGTTTCCTCCCACAACCCCAAAACATGCATAGTAGGTTGATTGAATCTAAATTGCCCTTAGGTGTGAATGTGTGCGCGAATGGTTATTTGTTTCTATGTGCCCTGCGACTGGCTGGCGACAAGTTCAGGGTGTACCCCGCCTCTCGCCCGAAGATAGCTGGGATAGGCTCCAGCACGCCCGCGGCCTTTGTGAGGATAAATCAGTACAGAAAATTGATGGATGGATTTACTGAATTACAAAATTGTATTTGTCTACAAAAACTAATTGAAAATGCATTGAAAATCCCTGTTGTGAAGGTTGCCTGTTTTGAGGGGGCTGGCCTCATGCAAATAAGCCACTATTCTTCAACCCACATTTCGGAACAATGACAACCAGGGGTGACTGGTGGCTACGAGCTCAAGCCCTGAGTCTGGGGGGAAAAAAAAAAAAAAAAAAGGTGTGTGACACATCC
The DNA here is from genome assembly GCF_024500385.1 of Phyllopteryx taeniolatus. Lineage (NCBI taxonomy): Eukaryota > Metazoa > Chordata > Actinopteri > Syngnathiformes > Syngnathidae > Phyllopteryx > Phyllopteryx taeniolatus. The sequence goes on along the minus strand of NC_084502.1, from coordinate 34,010,072 downwards.
CCAAGCCCTCAGGTACAGTGGTACCTCAAGAAAGTGACTACAACTTTCACATTTTTGTAAATATTTCATTATCTTTTCATGGGACAATAGTGAAGAAATGACACTTAGCTACAATGTCAAGTAGTAACTGTACCGCTTGTAGAACTGCGTACATTTATTGTCCCCTCAAAGTAACTCAACACACAGCCAATAATGTCTTAATGTGTGATTGGGGAGGAGGTGTGTTCTTATCTCAGACCCTCATACAGACAGGTCACTGGAAGTTCAATATGGCACCTCATGGCAAAAAATTCTCTAGGATCTGAAAGATAGTATTGTTGTTCGAAATCAAGACGGCCAAGGCGATAAGAAGATTGCCAACACACAGTCAGGCCGAAATCTGAACGGCTTGCTCAAAGACACATTTCCCGATGTAGACAACTCACAAAAATATATTTAAATGTGCAATTTTACACTTTAATGGCTAGCCATGGACGCCAGAGATCCAAATATGTCAGCACAAGCAAATCAAACTTAAACATGTTTCACTACTTTTTGAAGCTGATAGATACTGTTTCTCAACTTGGCCTGCAGGCTGCAGTGTGTCACCAGTGTTACCACCTTCTTTAGTGCTTTCCCAGAAGTGGGCCATATTGTTTTTCCTCTTCAAAAGCTTTTCTCTTCTGATTAACTGAAGGTACGCTGCTTGTATATTTCAAGAGCACAGTGAGGGGAGAACATTTCACAAGCTTCCCCTCACGAAGTCCTTCAAGTGGCTCAGGCATCTGGTTGTGGGCGGCGGCCTGCTAAATCAGTGTGAATGTGCAGGCGGGCAACATAATTAGAGTCCACATATTTATGAAATATGGATGCAGAATGTGCTATGTAGCTCTGGTTCCCTTAGAATCCTCAGATTCTCTGGCAAAAACCTGGAAATCTTGTTCCGGGTAACCAGCCTGGGCCATGTAAATACATAATACAGACATATACAGTACTGTATAATATCTATTCCAATCTTTTGGTTATGTTCTGCCCTGCGATTGGCTGGCAACCAGTTCAGGGAGGACCTCTCCTGGACCAGCAACACCTCATCACTGGCCAAGAGAGCTCACCAGCGTCTCTACTTCCTGCGCAAGCTGAGAAGACCCAGAGCCGACCCCCATCATGTGCTCGTTCTACAGAGGGACCATAGTGCCTTCTGCACGATGATAGCTGGGATAGGCTTCAGCACTCCCGCGACCCTTGTGAGGATAAGCGGCTCAGAAAATGGATGGATGGTTATGTTCATTACAACTTAAATGGAAGAAAAAAACATTTTACTTTTTGGATATGTAAAAATACACCCAAACTCCTCCAGGAGTCAATTTTCATCGATGCAAACATCTTTAATAGGATTCTTTCCCTTTCTGCCTCTTGGTTTTTTTTTTTAATTTAATTTTTTTTTTTTTTTTTGCTAGGCTTTTCCAGGCTTTTGCCACTTTGTAAACAGCTCAATTTAAGTTTAATCAGACCATAGGACCTGTCTCCTAAAATGAAGGTCTTCATTCCTGCGTGAATTTTCAAACTATGACCTGTCTTTTCTTTTTTAAATCTTTCTTTTGGAGTAATTGTTTCTTCCTGACAGAGTGGCCTTTCAGCCCATGACATACTCTTATTAGCGTCAGTCAGCATCTTCACAAGGTCTTTTGCTTTTGTTCTTGGGTTGATAGGCACAGTTTGGACCAAAGCTCGTATATTTCTGGAACACAGAACCTGTCTCCTTCCTGAGCGGTCAGATGGCTGAACATTCCCATGGTGTTTATACTTGCGTATAATTGTTTGAACAGATGAATGTGCTACCTTCAGGCATCTGGAAAATGCACCTAAGGATCAACCAGACTTGTGCAAGTCTACAATTCTGTTCCTGATAGCGCATCTAATTTCTTTTGACTGTCCCATGATGATTTACAAAGAAGCAGTGTGTTTCAGGTGTGTCTCGCTCAAATACATCTAAAGGTGTGTCTCTAATTAACTCAAATGTCGTCAATACCAGAAATTACCAAAGAAATGACATCATCATCTGGGTTTTCCCAAATTGATGAAGGCATAGTAATCTTACTGTGTGTTAACTTCTGACTTTGAAGAAAGTAATGGAAAATTGCCTAAAATCTTCTCATTATTCTAGTGTTTAACAAATATAAGTCATGTTGGTAATCCTAATTACAACAATAACGAGTTTAGTCTGATTTCATGTCAAGATACTGAGAAAAAAGTGTCTTTTTATATAGTATATGTAGACATCTGGTTTCAACTGTACTTAGACATCTATTTTTTGTAACCTCATCTATGAATGAAAGGGCTGATCTGTCCGTTTTTAAAATCCAATATTATATACGGAGAATGTAGACACGGATTTAGTTTTAGGTTGGAAATCATGAATATTAGCTGGTATCAGCTCTAGGGTGGGGAGGCGCAGCCCCCACACCCCCCCTTTTCGCTGTGGTCTTCTAGCCGGTCAGGGGTCCACAGGGGTCTAACCTCTTACTTCATACACTCTGCACATTTTTATTACTCATACTGTCCATATTTCACACATTGGACACATTCACATCTCATCTCAGGGTCCCCTGAGGGGCTGGCATGAGGAATGATTAGGCGGACGCTGGGCCGGGTACTGGCACATCTGTGCTGGTCTCCGGTCTGGTCGCCCCCCTTCCCTGTCCTGCCTGACCTCCAGTTTTTATGCATCATAGACCCGTCAGTGGGGGGAGGGCAGTGCCGGGCTGGGGAGGAGACACGGCCAGGTTTTTTGGCCTGTCATGCCTTTCCCCCGTGGATTTTTAATGCACCACATACAGTACATTCGCACATCCTTTGGGAAGCTAGTTGACCTGGTTGGGGGTGACGGTTGCGGGTCATCATTGCCCCGTGACCGTTTCATCTCACCAACACCAGTCTGCCCAATTTTAATGCATGACACCCCATCACACACGACCACGGTACAGGGATAATGGTTGCCAGTCGGGGACCTGGTAACCATGGTAATAGTGTGGGTGGTGGGTCTTCACATTTCTCTGGCTTGACACGATTTGACTGTCGTAATGTTACTTGTGGTCCAATATCTAGACTGTGTAACTGTTGTTCTGCTGTGGTTCACACGCCTATTCCCCTTGCCCATTCTCTCTCTCCGTCTGTCCCCTAAAACACTTTTCTGCCCGGCTGTATTTTCAATAAACATCAGAATAAGTAAAAAAGTATTTCAAACGCCCCTGCTGCACAGCAAAATTGTTCCAGCATAAAAGGCATACAGATCCACAATTCTGTATGGCCATGAAACTGAACATGACAGGTAAAAAAAAAAAAAGGAACTCATGACTTCTTTGCTCACTTTGAGGCACACAACAGCACCCCTGCACACAAGACTCCACCCCCTCCTGGTGACCAAGTGCTGACACTGACCCGGGACAGTGTGAAAAGATCTCTCGATAGGATCAACACACGAAAAGCCCCGGGCCCAGATAACATACCTGGTCGTGTTGCGAGGGACAGTGCAGCTGAACTCACAGATGTCTTCACGGACATCTTTAACGCCTCCTTGAGACAGGGTGTTGTCCCCGCGTGCTTCAAAGCCACCACCATCATCCCGGTCACAAAGAAGTTGTCTCCCTCCTGCCTCAATGACTACGGTCCGGTAGCTCTCACTCCCATCTTGATGAAGTGCTTCGAGCGGCTCGTCATGCACCACATCAAGTACTTCCTCCCCACCCCTCCTTGGACTTCCGGTCAATCGATGACGCTGTCTCCACCGCCCTCCACTCTGCCCTCACACACCTGGACTGTAAGGACTCGTGTCAGACTGCTGTTCATAGACCTCAGCTCAGTATTCAATACCATTATCCCGCAACAACTTATCTACAAATTGGACCATCTGGGGCTCAACACTTCGATATGCAACTGGCTGCTGGACTTTCTGACAGGGAGACCACAGGCAGTACGGGTCAGCAGCCACACATCCAGCACCGTCACTCTGAACACGGGGGCCCCTCAAGGTTGTGTGTTGAGTCCCCTTCTCTTCACCCTGCTGACCTATGACGGCACACCGACATAGAGCTCCAACCTCTTCATCAAGTTCACAGACGACACAACTGTGGTGGGTCTCATCAGCAACGGGGACGAGACAGACTACCTGAGTGAGCCGCCTGGCCGGGTGGTGCTCGGACAACAATCTCTCCCTAAATGTGGAAAAAAACAAAGAGATTGTTGTGGTCTTCAGAATTGACAATAAAAGCACCTTGTACCTTGTGAAGCACAACCGTTCACTGGTGGACCTCTGATATAACAATTTTCTGATATATTTTTTCCACACATTGCAAATAATGCATAACGGTTAAGGGTTCAAATCATGTGCAAAAAGGAACTAACTACACTACAAGACCTCTGATCTTCTTGGATTTGGATATTGTTATTCTTTTGTGCTGTTACTGTTCAATTTGTTACTGTAAGACTCGATTTTTACCTATTGCAGGACGAAAAATATTTCATTCATTCATTTTCCGGACGGCTTATCCTCACTAGGGTCGCGGGTGTGCTGGAGCTTATCCCACTTGATTCTGGGTGAGAGGCGGGCTACACCCTGAACTAGTTGGCAGCCAATCGCAGGGCACATATAAACAAACAACCATTCGCACTCACATTGACACCTAGGGGCAATTTTAGAGTCTTCAATCAACCTACCACACATGTTTTTGAGATGTGGGAGGAAACCCACGCAGGCACTGTGAGAACATGGAAACGCCACACAGGTGAGGCCGGACCTGAACCCAGGTCCTCAGAACTGTGAGGTGTCCACCGTGCCACCTAATAATATTCACAAAGCGCAATTCTAAGGAAGTTGGGACATTGTGTAAAAAACAAATAAAAACAGAATACAATGATTTGCAAATCTTTTTCAACTATATTCAATTAAATACACTACAAAGACAAGATATTTAATGTTCAACTGATGAACGTTATTAAGTTTTTGCAAATATCCTCTCATTTTGAATTTGATGCCTGCAACATGTTCCAAAAAAGCTGGGACAGGGGCAACAAAACACTGGGAAAGTTGAGGAATGCTAAAAAAAAAAAACATTCCACTGGTGAAAATGTTAATTAGAAACAGGTGAGTAGCATGATGGGGTATAAAAGGAGCATACCCGAAAGGCTGAGTTGTTCACAAGCAACGATGGGGCGAGGTTCACCACTTTGTGAACAACTGCTTGAGCCAATAGTCCAACGGTTTAAGAACCGCGTTTCTCAACGTACAATTGCAAGGTAGGTATTTTATTATCCACAGTCCATAATATCATTGAACTATTCAGAGAAGCTGGAGAAATCTCTGCAAATAAGCGGAAAGGCCAAAAACCAACATTGAGCGCATGGATTTCTACTGCTTCAGCGGGCAGATTTAATCTCAATGAACAGAAAAAAAAGCCCACCTAATAGGAACACCATTTAAGAGTGTATGAATACAGTATGTATTTTATATTTAAGTATGCTGCCTAATCAGTAGTGGCCACTTAAGAGTATACCTCTAAGCGCTACTCAGTCAAGTCTTGTTTAACACTCACGTCGTCACTAGAAAGGACAGCATTGATTCACATTTTGAATGCTCTTTTTTTTTCTTTTTTTAAAGCATAATGTGTCCCCAAAAATTTTAATGTATTTATGACTGCTCAGTAATTGATGTGGTCGGGGTTTGTCACGGAAACAAAAGTGAAGTTCGAGTGGAACATCTGAAGGTCGAGCACAATCCATTCTGGGATGGCGATTAATGTAAAACAACAACAACTACAACATTTTAACAACCTGAATTAATGGAAACAGAAATAATCTCTTCCAGAGTCAGGTCAAACAGTCGCTATCATAAAATCTTTTACAAAGTAATAGTTTCACATTCTTAAGAGCAATAAATGTGTTGAAATAATTGAACAAATGTTAATATTAACATAAAGATAAAACATGAAAACATTCTTAACTTCAGACACCTGGCTTTTAACACATACTGTATAACTTATTTTGGAAAAAGTGTTGCAAAAAAGCCAAAGAACCAACATACAGTTAATGCTTTGATGTTCACTGGACTGAACTTTTGAAAGGTACCTCAGGGTACCGCTTTCACACCCTCATAAATTATGAAGTTTTGTTTAACATATCCTTATAAATATATTTTGTATTATGTTATGGATTTGATAATATGAGCAATATCACCATTTTGTGTTTTTTACTTCTGTTTTCTTTTATTACCGTTTAATAATTCATTCATTCAATAATCATTTTAAAAAATGAAATAAATATTTAATAAATGAGCCCTGATTCTCACGTTTTTGATGGTGACGGATGAATATGTGACAGCAAAAATGTTGATCTCGTTGTCTGACTTGCCAGATGTTTTACATTTGCCTAAAAAGTCTTGAAGCACTTGACACTCGTACGCCGCTGCGTTGGAATTTTGTTTAAAAACAAAACAAATCGACCTGACGGTGCAAATGTGTGCGTTTCCCTGAGGTGTTTGGAAGAAGGGAGGCGTAATTAGGCTGCAGACGTTTTGTCTTTTTATTTCGAGTCATTCCATGAAAGGACAAGACAAAAAAAATACAAAATCAGCCGGGACTCACATTGTCGACTCTCTTGTTCTTGCAGACATTTTCCTCAAAAGTTTTGCGGTGCAGCCTGCAGAGCTGAAGGACAAGCTGTTCGTCATTAACGAGGAGGACGGAGGCCTGTCTGACGAGCACATTACCTCGCTGAGGAGGTATGACTTTTTGAGGCCCCAACCTGCTCATTTGTATTCCTTTCTCGTTGAGATGAGAGACGAGTCGATCTTTGCGCCCCAGTCAGCGAATAGAGGAAGCGGTGCATTTCACCCATTGGCTTTCAGTGGTGTCCTATTTCAACTTAAAGAAGGTCTTCATGCTATCATTGTGACACTGAGGCTCTGGAAACAAGTGAGAGGCATGATAAGTTGTTTTATTGATTTTAGCTGACCAAACATTTTTGAAAACAGAAAGTAAATAATATGTCACAGTCAGACAATAAAGCTCTCAGATCACACATTATCTGTTGGTGTACTTTGAACTTTACCATGGAAAACAATGGCAAATATTGTGTGGTTGAACTCTTGAGTCATCTATTTTCTATACCGCTCAGCCTGTTCGGGATCACAAGTGAGCTGGAGTCTCTCCCAGTTGAATTATCGGGCTACACGCATACCGGCTTTTAACATCTTAACTGATTTTTTTAAATGTAACGCCAACACAAGATGAGGAAAAACTCACTATGTGTGCCTGTTGCTCTTATAGTGTGTGTTGTACTCAGGATGACCAACACAGCACACCACACCACAATGTCTTTCGTCGTACCAAGACTAACCTGTGAAAGATAGCATAGCGCCACAGGGCATAACTGCTGGATAATACAAAGAAGAAGAAAGAGTAGTTGCAGAAGAAGAACTAGAAGAATCTCGGCAAACTGCTTATCTGGTAACTACCTTGTGGTTGCAAACTCTTCTCCTTGTCATTTTTATCGTGGTTAATGACTCAACACAACCAGTTGCTCCTCTATTTCTGTCTGGTAACAGTTCGTGGAGTGGATGTTGACCAAACACATAAGGAGATAAGGGAGGAAAAATCACACATGACATAACATACCCCACAGCACAGGATCATTGCTCAGGATAATTGTTCAAAGACATTTGAGAATCGCGCCTTTGTCGACAGTCGTGTTAACATGGAGTCTTGTATTCTGATTAGAATCGGGTTAGAAGACCAAACCGAATAAAAATGCCCCAGATAGACATCTCCATCAGAATAATCAGGCTGAAACCGAATGGAATTTTATTCGGTTGCACAGCGGTAGGACATCCCTTTCCCTTAACCGATCAAAAGTCATGTAAAGGGTTCAATCCGCATAGTCAGCCTGCCTTCTGTCTGCGCATGTTCTGCTTTAGAGTAAATTCGCAGTGCCGTCATCGTTTATGCATTGAAAAAATATGGCAGCTTCCAAACAGAGCACGTATGTGACGTGGAGCTTATTTTTAAATACTTGTAACTTGTTTTTTATCAGGCTGTTGCTTTAATAAAAGTGTTAAAAGAACAATTGCAACTACTGTGCTAAACGGACGACTGAGTTCCACCTTGAAAACTTATGTGATGTGAATATAGAGCTGCTCATGTCACACGTCTGTAATACGGGTGTTCCTCAGTAAATGTAATGGACCATGTAAACACCACATCGGAATAGATCGCGTCACATCTTCAATCGGAATGAAAAAAAATCTCCCTATAAACCAAGCTCAATTGCAAGGGAGGAAAAATGCTCAAATTTGACTTGATTCTTGCTATGGTTTACCCCTTTAGGTCACTTATCAGTGGGTGATAAGTGACCAGATAACAGGTGAAAGAAATCACTTTCAGAGCATATATGTACCTCCACTACCTGTATTGGCCAATGGAAGAAGATGTAAAACAAAAAAAGAAGAATTAAAGGTGAAATGATCGATCTTAGCAATAATAATTGAAAGGCAGAGGTGCGGATTGGTGCAGCAGTTCGTCTGCCCCCAGTGACAAGAGCATAATTAATTATTTTGTTTTTAACACGTGGCAAAGTGTGTGATATAATAGATTTCAGTCCAACTCTGACAATAACAATTCAACTGGCGGTACAAGCATCGCGAGACAGACTGAGGAAAGCAAAATACACACAGTGTGGCTGTATTCTCTCATTGAATACTACTAGTGTTAAGGCCAGCAAAAAATTCCACACCAGCCTACGTAGTTTAAACTGCAGAAGCCACATCTGAAGCACTATTGGGAGTCACGGCTCAGTATGGCTACGGCAATCAAGACAGGCTGCAAATGTGTCCTCTTCTGCATGCTCAGGGTTCTCATACTAAAGAGCAGATGGCAGAACCTTTTACCAGAGCAATGTGGTAATGAAATTTTTATCCCAGGATATTTGTGGAGACGGAAACGATTGACATGCCCTCTGGAAAGGTCAGGTGAAAGTGGCTTCCTACTTGCAGTTAACTCACTGGATTTGGATGCTGACCCCCCCTGGAGGGCACCCAGTGATCTAATGTACTGTGGAGGGGAAGGATTTTATTTATTCTATGAAAACATAATATATATTTTAATGGGCCACTGTGTGTGCCTCAGGAATACAATCTTAAAAAGAAGCTCTCCCAACAGGTGCTGCAATATTAATGTCCGGTGGCGCTCCGGAGGCACGAGGCGGTCTCATGAAAAAGTCAATGCATTTGGTTTGGAGTTCAGAAACAAATGACAGAAAGGAGCACGAGCAAGGATTAAAGTCAATGCAGGCACTAAATGGCTCCACCGAGGCTGGAGAGGACCACCCGGTTTGAACGTGTATGAAAACGGTCAACATGGGGATGTACCGTTAGGTCTCGAAGTGTTTGGACTGTAACAGAGTTCCATGATTTTTGCCTCTATACTCCACCGCAATAGATTTCAAATATACCTATTAAGATGTGATTGAAGTTCATTTGATAATTTAGGAATAAAATCCACTCTATGCAGGGTATTACCATTTTTTAGGGTATTTGGAATGATTGTAAGAATCAGCATGATCATTTTTAATCCTAGGATGAAGATGCAATGCAGTGAATGACTGCAATGTCAGTGACGTGCTGCCTGTTTGTGGAATTTGCTGCCTTCACTTTTGTCTCCATTGAGTGATAAGCATGCTCGTCTATTGCGATAAGGCCATTGACTTCAAATTCCGAGGCAGCTTCATAGTATGTTCAATGTCACCATCCATCAATACTTCTGTCAGCAGTCACAGCACTGATAAACACACATGAACTCGTGATTTGCAATGATGTTAAATACCTCTGATGGTCCCCTGAAAATCAAGAGTCTGCTTATGGCTTTAATCAGAGGTGGGTAGAGTCGCCAAATATTGTACTCAAGTAAGAGTACTGTTACATAAGAATAATATGACTCAAGTAAAAGTAAAATGAAGTCCTCCAAATAATCACTTCAGTAACAGTAAGAAAGTAATCAGTGAAAAAAACGACTCAAGTAATGAGTAACTATTGAATAACTACTGGTTTATTTTTGTTTAAATCAGAGCGTGAATGTCAAATCAAATAAAAAATAACTCAAATATGAATTGCAAATTCAGATAATGAAGATAAAGTTTAACTTCCTGACTTCTTGGCCAGGTCACCATTGCAAAAGAGATGTTCTGTTTTAACTGGTCTTATACCTGTTAAATAATGTTTAAATAAAATAACTAAAAATTAAAAAAAAGGGGGACAACCACCCCAGTCTGCCAATCCAGAGGCACTGTCCCCGATGTCCACGCGATGTTGCAGAGGCTTGTTAACCAGGACAGCCCTACAACATCCAGAGCCTTGAGGAACTCCGGGCGAATTGGTCCCGTGTTGGTCCCCCTTTTTAAGAAGATGGACCGGAGGGTGTGTTCCAACTACAGGGGGATCACACTCCTCAGCCTCCCTGGTAAGGTCTATTCAGGGGTGCTGGAGAGGAGGGTCCATCGGGTAGTCGAATCTCAGATTCAGGAGGAGCAGTGTGGTTTTCGTCCTGGCCGTGGAACAGTGGACCAGCTCTACACCCTTGGCAGGGTCCTTCGACCGTGTCCCTCGGGGGTTCCTGTGGGTGGTACTTCTGGAGTATGGGGTACCGAACCCCCTGATACGGGCTGTTCGGTCCCTGTACGACCGGAGTCAGAGTTTGGTCCGCATATCCGGCAGTAAGTCGGACTCGTTCCCGGTGAGGGTTGGACTCCGCCAAGGTTGCCCTTTGTCACCGATTCTTTTCATAACTTCTATGGACAGAATTTCTTGGCGCAGCCGAGGTGTAGAGGGGGTCCGGTTTGGGGCCTCAGTATTGCAACTCTGCTTTTTGCAGATGATGTGGTTCTGTTGGCTTCATCAAGCCATGACCTCCAACTCTCCCTAGAGCAGTTCGCAGCTGAGTGTGAAGCGGCTGGGATGAGAATCACCACCTCCAAATCTGAGACCATGGTCCTCAGTCAGAAAAGGGTGGCGTGCCCTCTCCAGGTCGGGGATGAGATCCTGCCCCAAGTGGAGCAGTTCAAGTATCTTGGAGTCTTGTTCATGAGTGGGGGAAGAATAGAACGGGAGATCGACAGACGGATCGGTGCAGCATCTGCAGTGATGCGGACTTTGTATCGATAAGTTGTGGTAAAGAAGGAGCTAAGCCGAAAGGTGAAGCTCTCGATTTACCGGTCGATCTATGTTCCTTCCCTCACCCATGGTCACGAGCTGTGGGTCTTGACCGAAAGAACGAGATCCTGGATACAAGCGGACGAAATGAGTTTACTCCGCAGGGCGTCCGGGCTCTCCCTTAGAGATAGGGTGAGAACCACAGTTATCCGGGAGGATCTCAGAGTAGAGCCGCTGCTCCTCCACATCGAGAGGAGCCAGATGAGGTGGCTGGGGCATCTGATTCGGATGCCTCCCGGACGCCTGCCTGGTGAGGTGTTCCGAGCACGTCCCCCGGGGACGACCCAGGACACGCTGGAGAGACTACATCCTTCGGCTGGCCTGGGAACGCCTCGGGATCCCCCCGCAAGAGCTGGATGAAGTGGCTGGGGAGAGGGAAGTCTGGGTGTCCTTGCTAAACCTACTGCCCCCGCGACCCGACCTCAGATAAGCGGTAGAAAATGGATGGATGGATGGATGGATGGAACTAAAAATAAATCAGGTTGCACAAGGATGCACTCCCTCCTATAACTCACATGTGGCTGTGTTCAGAACAGATCACATTCAAACTCATGTCCAGTGGGAGTCCCCCCCCAACACACACGCGCTCAAACACACACACACACACACACACACGTCACCATTTCAATTTTTAAGTGGGGGAACAACAACACATGGGGCCTTACAAAATCTGATTTGCTTTATCCACTAAAATGACTGAATGAAGAAGCTGTTTGCTGACCAGACTTATTGATAAATTGTGTGTGTGTGTGTGTCTGTGAGAGAGAGAGAGAGAGAGAGAGAGAGAGAGAGAGAGAGAGAGAACAAGATGCAACAGTTACTTGTGACCATAAAATAGTGCTAATGTTGCCATATGCAGAGCCAAAACAACAGCAAAAACATCTGCCACTTACCGCGGGTCTTTTCTCAAGTTAGAAGTGGGCTGAAATAATCAAGTTTGGGCAATGACAAAACTACGTTAAAGCTGTTGTTTTTCATCATTTGTAATGTAAACACGAGTCACACGCGGCTGTCACGACTCACTCTGATCGGCCCGTGAAGACCAATAGAAAACCTTGTTTGCGAACATGTGACTTTCTTGTGTTTGATTGGTGAACTTGAGTCAAACAGCACCGTGTGTAATCACGGTGGATTGGACCAACAGCGCATGATGCAGAAGTCGCAAACGCAAGTCCAAAAATAGATCGCGGACACAATTATTGATAAATAAACGTTGCAAGCGGCATGTAGATTATTGTAATGGAGTAAAAGTACTGTTTCTTACAATAAATACTCAAGTAAAAGTAAAACGTATGTTTCATTAAAACTACTCTGACAAGTAGAATTCATCCAAAATGTTACTTGAGTAAATGTAACGTGTTCCTACCCACCTCTGGCTATAATTCCTGTATGGTAAATGCTACAGTATATTTTTGTTTTTAAGTTAAAGTTGGAGTCTACGCTTCAATCACATCTTGATGATTTTTTTTCCCCAGATCCATCATGGTGGTGTACAAAGGCAAGCTCAAACTACTAAGATTAAAACTACTCTTTGTCCAAATACTTAAGTTTATATTAGGTCCAAAACCAACTCTTATGTAAAGAAGGATCATTATGTAAAGCGGGTAAAAACATAACAACTTTCAACATTTTAACAAATTTCAAAACGTAGAGACCACACACTACTGGTGTGAGATACTGCATATTTTGGTATTGATCCGATACCGAGTCAGTACAGGCCCAATATGGATACTTTTCAGTAATGCATCATCAAATTGCTAAATCTCAATTAATTGTCATGATCTTTCAGTGTTTTTGAGATCTTTTCTTTTTTATTATTAAATAATTCAAACCCAGGACAGAAAGACGACAATGTTCATCAGAATCAGAATCATCTTTATTTGCCAAGTATGCCCTAAAAACCCACAAGGAATTTGTCTCCGGTAGTTGGAGCCGCTCTAGTACGACAACAGACAGTCAATTGACAGAGAACACTTTTGAGACATAAAAGACATTGACAAAAAAAACAGTCACTGAACAATAAAGGGTTGCTTGTTATCTGGTAATGCTGGTAAAAAAAAAATTTGTGGACAATTTTGACAATTATTGGTAAATAAAAACATTTTTATCATCAAAATAAACATAATTTATGACCTTCTCTCTCTGTTTCAGTACAGTTTTCTTTTGCATGATTTTTCATGTACTTATATAAATATGTGGTGTTACCACTGTATTTTATAGCCTTTTTACAAATTGTATACCTTGCTGTTGTGTAATTTTCGGCCTGAACATATAGCCACATAGCGCTCCTCTTCCTCTCTACCATCCTTCTGCTCCGTATGCCTGTGGATGCATGTGTTGTGTATGTGCTGGTGGGCGGGCTTGTTTGTTTGCGCTGCTAAGTCATGTGACGGCACGACATTGAAACACAAGAGGGGTAGGATGAGCAAAGTGTGCCTGCTCCGCCCTGAGACAGAAACGACGAGTTCCGGGACCGGGCTGTCGCCTGTTTGACAAAGCGGCAGCAGTGCATCAAAGGGTGAAACTGAAAGTATGGTATTGATCTCATCAGGTTAGTATCAATCTGATATTGATACCGACTTCGTATCGATACTATTGATATTTGGATCCCACCACTACCCGACACACGACGCGGAAACAAATCAGCAAGTGTGTTCTTACTGCTGTTGTACTTGAGACGACCAACACAACATAAAACACACATAATATCTCCATTCACGTCACAGTCACAGAGTCTGGCTTCAGCTGGACTCTGTGTTTACCACACACACGTGGATTTGCGATCATGATTATGATTATTATTATCTACCCATTCATCTATTTTCCGTACTGCTTATCCTCACTAGGGCCGCGGGCGCACTGGAGCCTATCCCAGCTATCTTCGGGCGAGAGGCGGGGTACACTCTGGGGGGTACATCACAGGGCACATATACAAACAACCATTCGTGCTCACATTCACACCTATGGACAATTTACCGTTCTTCAATGAACCGAGCATGCATGTTTTTGGGATATGGGAGGAAACCAGAGTACCTGGAGAAAACCCACGCAGGCACGGGAGGGACATGCAAACTCCACACAGGCGAGGCCGGATTTGAACCCAGGTCCTCAGAACCGTGAGGCAGCCCACGGCTCAGTTCGTATCTTGTTTTTTTGGTCATAGTTTTCGGTTTGGTTCGGAACATGCTGACTCTAAGTAAAATCAATTATGTGTACCCCACTTTAGTCTGCACAAGGACTGGTCTTTTGGTTTTAAGCATTCTAATGATATCTAATACGAGAGCTTTGTGAAAAATTATATTTGTGGATGTTCCATTTTTTTTTTTTTTTTTTGTGGTCAGCATCCACACTCCTGGTGAAACTTTATGTCTAATTATGTCTAAATATATATTTTTTAATATCCATCCATCCATTTTCTGAGCCGCTTCTCCTCACTAGGGTCGCGGGCGTGCTGGAGCCTATCCCAGCTATCATTGGGCAGGAGGCGGGGTACACCCTGAACTGGTTGCCAGCCAATCGCAGGGCACATATTTTTTAATAATTATGTCTAAATATTTTGTCGGATTTGAAGGAAAAGTAGCATTTGCATCATTTGTGCTTGTAACATTTGAAGCTGAAATGTCAAAGGTTGTGCATTAGAAAAGCACCTCTTTATAGGACAAACATCTACATTTGGTCACTTAAGTCAAAATGGATGCCACAACCAGTTGCACTCACATTCACACCTACAGGCAATTTAGAGTTGTCAACTAACCTAGCATGCATGTTTTTGGGATGTGGGAGGAAACCGGAGTGCCCGGAGAAAACCCACGCAGGCACGGGGAGAACATGCAAACTCCACACAGGCGGGGCCGGGGATTGAACCCCGGTCCTCAGAACTGTGAGGCAGACGCTCTAACCAGTCGGTCGTCGGGGGATGGTACTAATAAAATGAATAATTGAAAAGAAAAGAACAGTAAGATGGTGTATCATCTGTTTCTAGAATAGGAATTCAAAGGGGACCTATTTAACAGGTTCAGTTGCAGTGGTGTGCATTGAGCGTGAGTTGTCACTTAACATATTGGCAACCAAGCTTTTGCAGGTGTGACTGTAGAATTCTGCAACCAACAGGACTGATAATGTGTATTCAAATCTCACAGGTATGTTCCCACTCTGGAGGATGTGGAGATGTATAAATCCTACAAAGGACCAGTGAGTGAACTGCACATTGTGGACCAGTACATGATGGAGGTAGAGATTTTACCTATTGTGATACCCACCTTGAGATTTAACACACGTCAATCCAATTAACATTATGCTCACTCTGTCAAGATGCCTTCTTACAAAACATCCACTTATCACCCACCAGACATCTGACCTGTGTGTGTGTGTGTGTGTGGAGGTGTGTGCGTGCGTTTGTGTGTGCGTGTGCGCGAGATGAAAAGCACAAACATCCCACAATGCCTTTCATAAAGTCAGACACGAGGGACTGAATATGCAAGACGAGGGCGTCATCACCTGTGCAACATAACGAGTCTTCTCTTCAGGCGAATGTGACCTGTGACAAGGTGCAGACACGCCACTAGAATAAAACATTCCAATCACTCTTTAGTGTGTGTTACTGACTAAAGCACATATTGGAATAGTTCACAATGCCAGCTGATTAAAAACAAAGAAAGAAAACACCTCAGATTAGAAGGTAACCGCTCACTAGAGCACATGAGTAATTATGATTGTTGTTGAACTGCAGGCTTGCTTTTTAAATAAATCCTTATAATTTCAAGCACCGTCATTTTTAGAGGATTTTAAGTTGCGCAGTTAAGATATTTAAATGATTACAACCTTTTCTTTGTTTTTTAAAAAAACAATCGCGTACATTGACAAGATGCCCCGTTCACACAGACCTGTAAAAAAACTGAAAATACTGTAATATGTATGCAGTCCTTGGCGATGTCACTTTGTGAACAAACACGATTTAATACATCCTTCATCGAGTAAAGAACTAAAATAATTCAGCTTGTTAATCAAATGAGCTTTTTTCTTTTCATAAAATGTCCCCTTTGCTTGTGAATACTGAGAGATGAGCAAGCAATACTGACCTAACATTTGCTTTTTCTGACAATACACATATACTATAAAAAGTGAATGAATTTGCTCGGTTTAAAGACGCAACAATAGCAATTAGTACTTTTTTGGGAGGTGGACGACCAATACAGTTTTAGACATCTGATTGTCATTCGTGTCAGTACAAAAGTGTAATTCCTCTAGATATGGTATCTTAGTGCTGACAAGATGCTGTCTCACCATAACAATCCCCAACGTACCAGGATAAATGTGTATAAATTGAGTTCTCGTACAGTATTGGGGATTTGAGACAGTACAAAGGGTGACAAATAATACCAATTGATTTGGCTGTTTGTTTACATAACAGCGTTTTGGACCAAGAATACACAAATATGAGAAAAATAAAGCTTTATTATTTTGTTTCCCCCCCCAAAAACGGCAGCACGGTTGTTTAGTGGTTAGTATGGGGTTTGCATGCATGTTCTTCCTGTGCTTGCGTGGGTTTTCTCCGGGAACTCCGGCTTTCTCCCACATTCCGAAAACATGGACGCTAGGTTAATTGAAAACTCTAAATTCTCCATAGGTGTGAATGTTAGTGGGAATGGATGTTTGTGTATATGTGCCCTGCGATTGGCTGACAACCAGCCTATCTCTTGCCTCAAGTCAGCTAAGAAACGCTCCAGCACACCTGCGACCTTAATGAGGACAGCGCCATAGAAAATGAATGGATTTAAAAAAAAAAAATGTTCCCCCTTAACAACACTGTTTTGTTTTCATGTAAATTCTGAAAAAATTCAGTGTTGACATGCACAACTCCTGGAGGACTTGTATTTGTGTTCATTAGACTTCACAGTCAGTTCTTTACCACAACTCGAATGTATCCAACCGTGTAGAATAGATGCCCACTTTCTAAGCCTGTTCAACATTGACAAACGGTATTCAAAAGACAGTCTTGGTTGGACCTGGCAGGACAGGCAGTTGTTGTCATGTGTGTATTGTTTCATGACTAAATGACACAGCCTACTACTGGGCTGGCATTCACACTGCAGTGTTTTCACTATTTTTGCAGGTCTGTGGGAACAGAAATCATTTTAGCAATGTTGGCATCTGTATTAGAATTATTATTTTTTCTACTAGGCTGTCATTTGAAGTCTTATCATTCCTCCTGTGTTGCAGATGTGCGACATTCCATACCTGAGCACACAACTAGAACTGCTCCTGACCCTGAGAGAGCTTCCCATCAGCATGAGAGACCTGCAGCCTGTGAGTGCACTGACCCAGAAAAAAGGTCAAATCCTTGTTTCCATGTGTGTCGCATCCCTAAAAGCTCCCATCACAATAACTGCTACTAATGGACCAAAAGCTCTTTGCCTGTCCTTTGAATCTTTATCTTTTCCTTATTTTTGATTAGTATGCATCTTCCAGACAGAATGCACTTTTTAAGACAACTCTTGATGTGATGGAGAGGAACGAAAAAGGATCTTAATCAAATCAAATTTGTTCTTTGTTCAGTAGATGCTGCAACACAATTTAACTTGATTCGGGAAACATCCAATTCTCTATGAAGACAAATGAATGAAGAGAGTTCCAAACAAAATAAGCAAATATAGTTTTTAGTGTTTTTGCTCAAGTGAGGATCAATATTTCATCATTAGCCAGTGTGACTCTCTTACACAGGATCTTTGTTTATTGGCTTTAGGGACTGCAGGCTGTGAAGTTATTGAAGTCAGACAGCAACACCTCACAACTCTTATTCTACTCTTTTATTTTTCATTCTTCCCAAACTTATTTTTCATTTCATCTGTCTCACAATGAAGACAAACAGTGGTGCTGCATCAGACTCAACAAAGACACAAAAGCTTGTTCGGCTGGCCTTTCATTCTACCTGGTTGTAATTTAAGCGGAGTACACGCACGCCGATTTTTGACATCTTCATGCTAGTTTTACAATATGTTCCCAGTGGACACAGCAATGACGTTTCAGACCGCCATGGACAAAACATCTCTGGTCAGATTTTTAAACTGTCCCAAAATTTGCCACTGCAGTCATGGTACTGATGTGGAACCTAGTCGGCTGGAGTAAAATAGGATGAACGCAACAAAACTTGACAGTATGTGATGAAGCATAACAAAACCTGGAGGCGGTGTGGAGTGGGATGGGAGGCGCATATACTGCATATTTTCAAGTTTTGTTACATTCTCGTGCCTTTGGTGTGCGTTTTGCCACATTTTGTCACGGTTCTCGTGACAAGCTAGGGTGTATAGTCGTTGTTTCGTCACATAATCACGGTGCGTCCTACTACGGTTAGACATTGCTTGTGCCGTCTGGGAGCAGGTCTGAAGCCTGGTGTGGCAGGGGAGCTTCATTCGAGTCTGCCGATATGCTGTGATTCAGTGTCATATTGCAGTCCTCCACTTTTTGCAATCTGCCTCTAACTGGTGGTAATAATGTCCGCTTAGTTACGACACTTCATCACTTCACTCCTTATAGCAAACACACAAAAACCATTAAAATTCCCTCAGAAGTTGCATATGAATATTGAGAGATGCTTTTGCTGACCTGAAATGGTAAATAAAGAAATTAAATGACGGAGATGCTGGTTAATACATCACAGCATAGTGTAGCAAGACCGCAGACACATGCAAATATGCCATCTAGTGGTTGTGAGCAGTCGATGCCATAACAAAGTACAGTATTTTTATTGTGACTGGTTTAAGTTTGAAATAAACCAAATTTGGAGCCCCATCTATCTGTGTGCAACAACCTGAGGAGAGAATATGGTGAAGTGGCCACCTGTGAGATGTTTCTCAGCAGCTGGTGGGAGCTTACGCTGCCAGGATCACCTGTTGTGCCTTTCACATTCAAATGTGAACCACCAACTTCTCACGATTTTTAATGACTGATGGAAATTCAAGATAACATACAGTAGAGTGAACCCCCACTATATCGCAGCCATGTTGTTACCCAGCCTTTCTGTTTTCGACATGTTTATATTATAGACCTGTGGTAGCCTTAGTCAGTTTTTGGCCTTTTGTAAGTTTGTTGTGAGCTTGTAGGCTGTTCCACCTGTCTCGGACAAGGCCAAATACAATATTTTAAATTCCAGCTTTTATTCAAAAGTACTTTGAATGTCAGCAGAGGCAGCTGACGTGTGCATGCACTCCATGGTTATTTCCTATGACTTACTGTTTAGAAACATGGTCACAGACGAGCACCACTGATCAACTCAAGTTTATTTCTATAGTGCTTTTCATTCATTTCAAATGCTACACAAAGTGCTTTCCAGAGATAAAAATAGATCATTCAAATACCAAGAAATATACAAGAACCCGCCCCTCCCATCCCCACAGGAAAGCGAAACTCATCGACACGAACACCCACACGTACACGCACACAGCACATATCGATTAATAGTGTAGAGAGGTGGCACTGATAATTCAAAGTAAATCAGTAATAAATAATACTCAGTATCTGTATAAACAAACACTTAAAATACTTGACAAGAAATCAAACAATTATTTTCAAGCAGTTCATTATTGCCCAATATTGAATAAATATAATTTGGGTCGGGAAAACAATTTAATATGTGGATGTTTGTCTAATGTATAAGATAATATACCTATATGGCTTGACTTCTCCTTGTTTGGTTAACAAGAATAACTGCACATCAATTTACAAAAGGTGCAGTAAGTTTGTAGTACTAAGAGTGGAACTCCATCCCATTAAAAACCCAGTGAAGTAATTTTCGTTTTTTTTTTAAATACATGAACTCATTCACTGCCATTAGCGGATGTTGAATTCAAATATCCATGTTAACATGACGGACTGGCAGTGATTAAATATGTTTGAAGACACGTGCAAAGACTAAGTACAATTTAGTATTGAATTGCTGAGATATTGCATTAAATTCATTTTCACTTTCTCAGTTGTTCGAATTATGCAACCAGGCCTTTGCCATGAGTGCCCCCTCCCCCACTACATAAGTACCAAGTGCCCTTTTTCCATGCAGTGAGTATGCGGTGCAATTGCTACTTCCTCAGAGATAACAACTTGGCCCATTTCTACCGCTACAGCATGCATTCGGCCATCAAGCTATGCCAACAACCCCCAAAAAATGCATCTTCCCTGAAGTGTTATGTGTTTTGTGTTGTTTGGGCTACAGTGTCTCCCATTTGCGGCTACGCATGGTGCTTGGAGAAAGGCTGTGGCAAACCCGACGGATCCGCCGCCCCACGCTAGCCCGCCATCGGCCAGTTAGTAGCCAGTGGTCTGACACACAGGTGTCGGGGCCCGTTCAACTCGTGACAGTCGCGCCCCGTGCAGGCCGGGAAAGATAACTGTGACTAGCTTGCAAGCTAGCAAGCCAGCGAGCTCGCCCATATGGCGTCGGCTCATCATCAGCTTTTTGAATCCATCTTTTTCCACTGTATAAATAGGAATCATGGCCAATGGCTACAGTATATAGAATGAGATTGTTGACGTTCCCTCCCTCCATTTGGTGCTCCACCTCTCATAACGTGAGGAGCTGAACATGGATCCTGTTAAGTTTGTTTTGTTGAGGTTACAGGAGCAGCACAGGGAGTCGCGGCTCTTTGGCGTGTCGCATCGCACTCGATAACATGCTTCATCTTTAGGTGATTTTACACGGATATGCCAGTCTTTGTCGCAACATCTTTCTTACACGTTTTGCAGACCACGGTTGTTTCCAAATGACAGACGTTTCGTGCTCTTTTTTGGGGACTATTTGTGACTGGCTCGTCACGAGCGTCTTCTCCTCTACGTTGTCTCCGCGCAACGAGAGCTGCCAAGGAAGTCTCGCGAAACAACGAAATCTCGTGGAGTAGCAAAAAGTATACAAAATCAAATCGATTCATTTCTCCTTATTGAGCGTTGATAAAATATAGATCGAATTGAGCTTCACGATATATCACCCAGCACTCAGTTTTACTGTCAGACTGATTTTTATTTTATGTAATGTGCGTGCTTTCTATGTGTGTGCTTTTGCTATTGCATAGTTCGGTGGATGTCTAACAATACAGTACAATGTTGTTATAACCCATTTTTCTATGAACAATAACATTCCTGATTTAATTATTTTGTTAGTTTTTTATGTCTTGTTTTATGAGCCTGCATGTTACATGTTTCATATAGCACACTGTTAGACATTTCATAGGGGGTTTCCAGTAACTTAAATTACTGGAAAACTCTGTGTGGCGTCAACCAAAATCCCATGATGCAGTGGGAACTGTAGTTAATTACTGTATAATCGCATTAAAGTACTTTACTGTATGGTACAGTGCTGTGAAAAAGTATTGACCCCCTTCTCAAATGCTTATATTTTTGTCTAGTTTCCCCACTTTAATGTTTAAGATAGTCCAAAATAAATATCAGACAAATATAACCCAAGTGAACTTAAAATGCTGTTTTTAAATGGTGATTTCATTTATTAAGGAGAGAAAAAACAAACCGATTAAAAGTTACCAGTCCCAAAATAAATAACTGTATAATTTACTGGAATGTTTAACAGCGTACCTTTCAGTGTAAGATGTCAAAAATGCTCAGTTTACATTATTATTTTCTTTACCTTTCTGGTTTTTTTTTTTTTAAATGATTGTTCTGCATATTTACAAGTTTTGATAACATTATCATTGCAACTTTATATGCTGTTTAAAGTTTGGCTTTTAGATGACTTTTTTTACATTCTCTCTGGCACAGTTACGGTAATGTTTATTAATGTGAATTGTCTGTTCAATAAACCAATCATTCCATCCATCCATCCATTTTCTGTACCGCTTATCCTCACTAGGGTCGCGGGCTGCTGGAGCCTATCCCAGCTGACTCCTGGGTGAGAGACGGGGTACACCCTGAACTGGTCGGCAGCCAATCGCAGGGCACATAGAAACCAACATCCAATCGCACTCACATTGTGGGAGGAAACCGGAGTACCCGGAGAAAACCCACGCAGGCACGGGGAGAACATGCAAACTCCACACAGGCGAGGGCGGATTTTAACCCGAGTCCTCTTACTGCCTTAAAAAAGTAGTCCATTGACTTTAAATAATTTCCTATGTATGGTATATTATTCCTTTGTTACATTCTTTTTCTCGCAACACCCCTTGTTGAGCCTGCTCCTTCTTTTCTTTCACACAAAAAAGACAAAAGACAAATAAAAGCAAAACATGCTCAGGCTTACTGAGCTGATGCCTCATGTGAAAGTTAAGTTTTTAACCTTTACAGGCATACCTTAGGGGTATTTGACTTTAGGGGCACCACTGTATATAAAATAGCCCCATATCAGCTCCTCTGTGGAAGTATGCTCATCTCTAAGCAAGATGTTTTTTTTGTGTGTGGAAAATAAGGCAACATAAGTGTATGGTGGCGGCATATTGGTGCTGGCTGGTGCGGAGGCTTTGTTAATGACGAGAATTCCCACATCATCCATTTCGTCTCCTCCAAAGAGCTCATTGGCAAAACCGAAACAGTCCTACTTTCACTTCCGCCTCGTGCTTGTTAAACCGAGAGATTGTGTATTTTTCCATAGGGATATTAGCACTTGACACAATTACATACCAACGAATCATCTCACCCAACAACACAGGCCTGATTATTCATCTCATTGGGTCAAATGAGGTGGTGTTTAGAATGTAAAAAAAAAAAGTTATTTTGGCCCTTTTACTTACATTCAAAGCATGTTTGTTGTGTGGGGATATTAATTCAAGCAAAAATAATAAACTCGACTCTGTGTTTGCCTTGCAGCTGATTGGCCAGAAGATTGCAATGTGCACGCAGCTGCACACCTGCAAGTCATTCGTTTCCGTGCTGGAGTACACGCTGGCCATCGGCAATTACCTCAATGAGAACGCCGGAAAGGAAAAGGCCAAGGGATTCCGCCTCTCATCCTTAGCTAAAGTACGACACCGCTGTTGGCTGACTTGAGCTGTGGCGCAGCGCTTAAAGGACGTCGCTCATTGACATACACAACAGGGCTTCTCTTCATTTTGACTCTCGGCTTTCCTGCTGCAGCCGCTTAAGTTCATTCAGGTCTCTGACGGCTACATTTTCAAGAGCGATCGCTTTGTATCTCAAACTCATAAACAGAATGAACATTTACACAGTCTAGTCACTCTAGTCTATTGCATAGCATAGAATAGCACAGCCTAGCATTAGTTAGCGCATCATAGTGACATTCATTGCATGCCAATGGCATAGCATAGCTGTAGCTGTCATTTTAGAAATATCAACAGCATATCTAAGAGTAGCATTGCGTACCATAACTGACCATCGCATATATACAGTATCTTTCAGTTAGCAAAGCCAAGTTGATAGCACAGGAATAGCATAGAAAATATAAAGCATTACAAATGTATTAATTGAAGAAATTTGGAGGAAAGTACTCACACTCTGTACTTAAAGCTAGGTGCAGTATTACAAAAACAGGAACTGTCGCTTTAAGGACAGCCAGTTTGGAAAAAGATGGATTTTACGGAAGAGGTCATTGTTCTAAATTCCCTATTATTGCTATGTTTTGTGCATGAATTGCTCGGACGTTGCTGAACTTTGTTTATCTTACATCCGGCATCTGTCGGGCAGCTAAGGGCTCCTGGGGAAGATGTATGGATTTTGGTTGCGCCAGGCGGCTTTTATTGCTTTCAGAATCAGAATTAGAATCATCTTTATTTGCCAGGGATGTCAAAAACACACAAGGAATTTGTTTCTGGTAGTTGGAGCAACTCTAGTACGACAACAGACAGCCATTTTGACAAAAAAATGCTTTTGAGACATAAAAACATAAAACACACTACGGAGAGTCACTGAGCAATGAAAGGTTACCGGAAATGTGCTCATGCTTATACAAGTTTCTTGGGATAATTGTGCAAATGATGCAGAGTCCTCGAGCAATTTAAAGCAGTTGAAATGACGAATAGAGCAATAGTCTGGTACAGTGACCATTGAGTAAATGGCGCAGAAACTTCAAGAAATTTAAGTAATTTAAAGTGACAAGTAAGCGATAATCTGGAACAATGACAATTGTGCAAATGGTGCAGATACTTCTCAAGCACATGAGTGGCCAGTATTGCAGATATGCATTGTTGAGGGATGAGACTACTACAGTGAGTGCACAAATAATGGAGAAGTGTCCCAACAGCTATGTGAAAACAATCTCAAGACAAAATTGGCAGCATGTTACAATGGAATTATAAGTTAACTGTTTAAGAAGTTAATGTCAAGAGGGAAGAAGCTGTTGGAATGTGTGCTAGTTTTAGTTTGCATTGATTAATAGTGCCTATCTGAGGGAAAGAGCTGGTATAGGTGGTGACCAGGATGTGGAGGGTCCAAGAGGATTTTGTCTTGGTTCTGGCAGCGTGCAAGTCCTCAAGGGTGTGTAGGGAGGTACCAACGAGTTTTTCGGCCCACCTGATTTTCCGTTGCAGTCAGAGTTTGTCCTTTTTTTGTGGCCGCACCAAACCAGACTGTGATGGATTAACATAGGACTGATTCGATGACTGCTGTGTAGAACTGCCTCAACAGCTCCTTTGGCAGGCCGTGCTTCCTCAGAAGCCGCAGGAGGTACATCCACTTCAAGTCCTGCGAGACTGTAGTTCCCAGGAATTTGAAGGTCTCAACGGTTGGCATAGGGTAGTTGGACAGCGTGAAGGGCAGCTGTGGTGAAGGATCCTTCCTGAAGTCCACGATCATTTCTACAGTCTTGAGCGTGTTCACCTCCAGGTTGTTTTCGGCTGCATCACAGCTCCAGCCTCTCCACTTCCTGTCGATACGCAGACTCGTCACCGTCTTTGATGAGGCCGATGACTGTGGTGTTGTCTGCAAACTTCAGGAGTTTGACAGCCGGCTGCGTTGAGGTGCAGTCGTTCGTGTAGAGAGAGAAGAGCAGCAGTGAGAGGACACATCTTTGGGGCGCCAAAGTGCGTGTAAATGAGGTGGTGTCCCTCAGCCTCACCTGCTCTGTCCTGCCTGTCAGGAAGCTGTGAATCTACTGGCAGATGGCAGAAGCTTGGAGGAGAGGAGTTCGATGAGGATGATTTTATTGAAACACCTTTATCATCGAAGCCTGTTTGTATTTGTGAAGCAGAGCTATCAGGCAGAAATACACAATAAAAACAGAGTGAGCCATTCCCTATTATTGCTGCGTTTGTGCATGCATTGTTTGGTGTGTGCATTTAACATAAAGCACCTTGTCGGGCAGCTAAGAGGTCCTCGGAAAGAGGTTTCATTCATTCGCAGCAATTATTATTGTTTCATTTTCACAGTAATTATTGTATGATAATTTTCTGCTACAGAAATGCAAAATAATATGTTTAGTGAGCCTTTTCCAAAAGACAAGGGGCCATGCTGCGTCCGTTGCTAGGTATGATGGGTAATTTCGGTGCCATCATTTCCACTACGTCATTTCCGGTGCACCACCAGGTGGGCCAGCACGGGAAATGAATCGGGCATTCACTAAAAAAACAAACAAACAAACAAAACAAAAAAACAAGTTCTGAAAAATACAGCAAGATCTTAGAGGAGCTGGTAGGCTTAATCAGCATTGTGTCATCTCCTCTTGTTACATACTGCAGGTTTAAGTAGTAGTACAGATAAATGTGTAAAAAAATACTCTAAATTAGAAACACTGATTCAACTCCCCGAGTAAATGTAAAAAAAAAAAAAAACTGACTGAAATTTACTTACCCGCAAGTTAAAAGTACAATGCTATTTTGATAACTTGGCACAGTGAGAAAAATAGTTCTCTACACACAATTTTCCCTTTTTTGTGCATATCATGTGCATATCATAAACCATAAACATACTTATGTCATAGTATGAATTACCACATAATAGCAGACAAATATCCAGAGCATTGCAATGGCATACCAAACATCCATCCGTCCATCCATCCATTTTCTGAGCCACTTGTCCTCACAAGGGTCGCGGGAGTGCTGGAGCCTATCCCAGCTGTCATCGGGCAGGAGGCGGGGTGCACCCTGAACTGGTTGCCAGCCAATCGCAGGGCACATATAAACAGACAACCATTCGCACTCACATTCACACCTACGGGCAATTTAGAGTCTTCAATTAACCTACCATGCATGTTTTTGGGATGTGGGAGGAAACTTGAGTGCCCGGAGAAAACCCACGCAGGCACGGGGAGAACATGCAAACTCCACAGAGGCGGGGCCGGGGATTGAACCCTGGTCCTCAGAACTGTGAGGCAGACGCTCTAACCTGTCGTCCACCGTGCCGCATACCAAACATAACAATATAAATATCAAAAGACTAGGATAGTGTTCCATCCATTGCCAGCCAATCGCAGGGCACATAGGAACAAACAACCATTCGCACTCACAGTCATGCCTACGGGTAATTTAGAGTCTCCAATTCATGCATGTTTTTTGGGATGTGGGAGGAAACCGGAGTGCCCGGAGAAAACCCACGCAGGCACGGGGAGAACATGCAAACTCCACACAGGCGGGGCCGGGATTGAACCCCGGTCCTCAGAACTGTGAGGCTGACGCTCTAACCAGTCGTCCACCGTGCCGCTAGGATAGTGTTGCTTAGCATATTTTAGAAAGTATCGCTCAAAATAATTTGTTATATTATTTGTGAAAGAGTACAGCACATCAAATCCTAAAATAGTGCAATCATAGTATAGCATAGAATATATACCATAATATAATTGAACTTAGCCTTTAAACCCTGGCGTAGCATAGTAATGGTATTTAAACAGCATAGCAGAAAACTGAATATTACGGCATAAAATAGCATTGTACAAATTAGGTTTCTGCATCATTGTTGGAAATAGTATAGCACATAAATAGAATAGTATCACACCAGAGATGTAAGTTGTTAAAGGTAGCAATTGATGTGTTTTTGACCTGCTAGTCTCAATGAGAAATTGAAATGCACAAAGGGTATCGCGCGTACGTGTTTCTCTGAAAAGTCTAAATTGCTTTGAGCTCTTGTAGCAGTTGGACATATAGGTGTAACTGTTCCGAATTTAATTTCAACCACTGTTGTGTGCAAGTGTCCCCACCGGGAGGCTTTAAGGGCCTGTGTGCGGGGCCCACACCTAAAATGTCCTCAGCCCGCTTTAATGAAGCAGAGCCCTTCCGTTCCCTTCTGAGGTGTGGTCTGGTTGAGCTATTACGTTGCAATAGACTCTTTTTAAATGAATGCCTGAATATACTGAAAGATAAAGGCATCGAAGATGGTTTTACACTCACTGGCCCAACATTTGCTGAGACCTGTATGACCTCGGGGGATTGGGCGTTAGAAAATGAGCATTATTATCTTTGTAAAGGCAGATATCTTTAACTTGTATTGTCTCATTATGAAATTAGACAACATTGCTCATCTTTGCAATAAAACCAAAGCTACAATCATTGATGAATTAACAGTAAAGTCTTAGCAAAGCAGACTTCTGCTTTTTCCAACATATTTGCATTCTACTTGATATAGAAGTGTTCACCTTTTTCAGCTGGCACTGTATTTTCATGAAGAAAATCCAATTTAAACCTTAGCTGGAGAAGAAAAAAAAAACTCCTTGTAGGAATTAATTGAATCTTTGCATTGACAGTCTCTACTGTCTGGCCTTCACACGTAGGAACTCTTAAGAATAAACCTACACACACACACACACACACAACCAAATACATTCAACCTTCCCTGGATGTAAGGTATTTTGGTTAAAAAAGGTAGTGTGCTCATGGAATTGTTTTTTTTTTCGTTTTCCGTTCACAGCTGTCGCAGCTTCGTGGGAGAAAACGGACTTTCAGCTTGCTCCATGCCCTTGTGGAGCAGATTATGTTGCATGAGCCATTCTTGGCCAACTTTACCAACGAGTTGGCGGAATTTGAAGCAGTCCCAGGAGGTATTTATGTTCCAACGTTTGAGCAAAGATGAAAAAAATGTTTTTGTCATAGCTTTCAAACAGCTTTCTCTCTATATATCTTAGCTTCTGTCAAAGGCCTAACCGCTGAGGTAGACGGTGAGTACTATAGGAGAATTTCATGAGGCTCCAGAGCTTTGGCCCCAATGGCCCCCAGCCCAATAATTATGTATGAATGTGTGTGTGTGTGTTTTAGTCCTGAAAAATGAACTGCAGAAAGTCATCCAGTATGGAAAAGCCTCCAAGAAGAGAAATGTTGGAGGACATCATGCACACTTCAGCAAAGACCTGAAGGTAAGATTAAAAACTGATGCTAATATTTAGAGGTTTATAATACTGTAGCCACTTTGTGAGTTGGTAAAAATTTGTAGCTACGTCAGTAACACAAAGGTAGCCAGATGGCAGGTGGTACAATGATAGGTAAGTGCCATGAAGGTACGTGTTCATGGAGTAGGCAGAGTATGTTAGTAGGTAGGTAGCATGACAGTAGTTTAGTAGCTATGCTGTCCCTTGAAGTTTGGTGGGTTCGTCATGGGTAAGAGAACCGATAGATAACTCTCAGGTAGGAACAGTGCATCTGGAAAGTATTCACACTTAGCTTTTTCCATATTTTGTTATAATACAGCTGGGGCTGTCTCTATCGAATATTTTTAGAATCGATAATTCTTTTGGAAAAGTGTTAATCATTGTTTTCCAAAGTCAAAGCTGATGTTTGCAAATGTCTTAGTTTGATTAAACATAAAGCTAATCAGTCTGATTTGAAAGAGGACTTCAGAAATAAGAGAATAATTACTGTTGAAAGGCTGAAATAAGAATATTTGGACAATTTTAAGTAAAAAAAAAAGTTAATTGACTATCAAAACAGGTGTTGATTAATTTCATAATCGACCAGCTGTCGATTAATCAATTGATTGTTGCAGCTCTAAATACAACCTTATTTCAAGTTGGATTAAAAAAAATCCCCCTCAAAAGTCTAGTGTGGAGCATGCGATCGGTGGGTAGAATAATAGTAGCTCCTGTGCATGCAATTTGGTAAGAGGTCGGTGGTACAAGTAAACCTAGTGGTAGTTTGTAAGAAGCACAACATACGTTAGGGAGGTGACATGATGGTAAACAGATGGGTTAGTAGATGGTTAGGGAACAGAAATGTAGACGGAAGTTAGTTCAGCTAGTAGGTAGGGAAAGAATGTAGGGTGGTTAGTTGGTAGGTTGCTGAAATGCACCTCAATGTTCAGTGGGTATCAAGTAGTGAGTAGAAAAGTAGAGGTTGGCTAGCAAGAAGGTTGGTCGATCAGTAGAATGGTGGCAAGTAGGTAGGTAAGTCGTTTGAAGGTAGGTGTATACAATAGGTATTATGTTGTTGATCAGTAGATTGGCGGTGAGTAGGTAGGTAAGTAGCTTGAAGGTGATAAGAAGGTAGTAGGTTAGTAGATTTGTGAATTCGTGGAGAGGAGGTAGCTAGGTGGTAGTTTGGTGGTTGAGTAGATTGGTGGTGAGTACTTACTGTGGGGAAGTACGGTAATTTGAAGAGAGGTATGTAGGTTGGTAGGTCAGTGGATTGATGGCGAGTAGGTATCACATATAATGAAGGTAGGCATGTACAGTGCCGTGAAAAAGTATTGCTTTTTCACACAGGGCCAGGTAGCTTTGACTAGTTTTTTTTTCTTTAATACATCAAATCATCATTAAAAAACTGCATTTTATGTTTGCTTGGGTTATCTTTGTCTGATATTTATATTTGTGCCATGCAGAAATATAAGAATTCAAGAGGAGACCAATACTTTTGCATGGTACTGTAGATAGTAGGTTGGAAGGTCAGTAGATTGGTGGTGAGTAGGTAGGTAAGTAGCTTGAAAGTAATTATGTAGTTAGTAGATCAGTATATTAGGAGTAGGTTTGGTCAGTAGATGGGTGATGAGTAGGTACAGTAGGTGGTGATGTCAGTATGTAGCGAGTAGATACGCCAACAGCTATAACAAGGAAAGTTTGTTTGCATGTGAAGTTAATTAGCTGAGCTCATTCACCAGCCACGACTCAGCAGTATGAACACGGCATACTAAAGAGACTGGACTTTTCTGAAAGAATAATTAGAGACGAGCACAGACTGCCTGATTGAAAATTCACTTACCTGCACTCCAATGTCTTTTTATTCCCCAGGCGGCAGTGGAGAAATACAACGCAGATCTTTTGGCCTTGATTAAGTCTTGTGAGGAGATGAAGAAGCTATACTCTGGCATCTTGGTAATCCCTGATTTAAATGGGCTCTAAGCAGATATCCGTGTTTTGTTCTAAATACATTAAATATGTTTGAAGATGGCGGCACAGTGGTAGACTGGTTAGCACATCTGACTCACAGTTCTGACGACCGGGGTTAAAAATCCCGGCCCCGCTTGTGTGGAGTTTGCATGTTCTCCCCGTGCCTGCGTGGCTTTTCTCCAGGTACTCCAGTTTCCCCCCCACATCCCAAAAACATGCGTGGTAGGTTGATTGAAGACTCTGAATTGCCCGAAGGTGTGAATGTGAGTGCGAATGGTTGTTTGTCTCTATGTGCCCTGCGATTGGCTGGCGACTAGTTTAGGGTGTACCCCGCCTCCCGCCCGAAGATAGCTGCGATAGGCTCCAGCAGCCCGCGACCCTAGTGAGGATAAGCGGTACAGAAAATGGATGGATGGAGGATAGTAATCATAAAACTATCCAAGCCGGTAAATTCAAACAGTCGCAAGCTTGGGTTGATACTGTCCCACTCCAGTCCTGTCATAATCAACTACTGACTGAATTCTGGGACCATAGGGTTCTACTATTTATTTATGCAAAAACCACATCACCATAATCAAAAATTCTTTAGAGTAGTGATTCCCAACCAAGGGGCTGTGGCACCTTAATAAAAACAGGTGTGCCATGGGAAATTATCCAATTTCAATTAATTGGTCGGAACATTATTTTCCACAAATAGTGTATCTTTGTTCATCTATGCCAATTAAATGTTATTCCAGGTGCTGGCAGAAGATACATAAATGTCCTGTGAATCCAATTTTTGGGACTTTGGTTGTGCCGTAACATTTTTTTCTCACTTAAATATCTACCTTGGCGCAATAAAGGTTGGGAAACACCGCCTTATGCCTAGATCAGACTGCAGGATTATAGCCCCGATATTGGCCCAATTAGCTATCGCAGCAGATTTCCTAGATCGGCCCCGACGTACTTTGTCAGGAACTACAAATTTTCCTGTAGTGTGACATAATCCACGACCAACGATTTGGCCCTACGATAGCCCTACGATGCAAAAATTAAGTCTAGCATGACAGCGCACCTTGACGTCGACCAATAGGATTGCATATTGTGACCTATGCATCGCTTCCCGTGCTTGCCGTTGTCAACATTTATTAACGCTCACAAACCAATGTTTACCGAGGCTTTACAGCATGATTTGAGAGAATGCTGGCATGTTTACTTACAACCGTTAGTACTAGCACTAGCTTGCTAGGCTACATAATGTTTTGTTGCCTGCTTGCGAGCCGTATTGTATTAAAAGTATGTGAACATACCTCAAGCAATCCTTTCATGAACGTGATCTCCTGAGCACCGGTGATGACCGCCACACGTTTTTCCTCATTTTGTTCTTTTTTTTCCTCCGACAGAATACATTGGCGCGCATTGTTGTTGTCGTCGCCATGGTAACGAGTGTATCCATTCTTGTTGACCGATGACATGTTCTCTGGTTCCGCCTCTCCAACAGTGTTTGATTTGACAAGATAAAGCCCAGTGATCGTAAAAGACGGGATACGGTGGTATCGGAATACATGTCGTGTAGTTTTGCCGCTGTCCGCCCGAGATACGGCTAGATTGTATGCCAGTGGTCCAACATAGTGCAATTGTCAAAGAACAAATTTGTCTTGTAGTCTGATCCAGGCATAAGAGTTAGTAGTATGGGATCAACATTGCTTGGTGGAAGTAATAAAGGACATTTCTTTGCTATCTAGCATCGTATTTTTTTTTTTATGTCCGAACAGCTCAAGTTCACATTCTAATGCTTTTGTGTGCGTTTTTTTTTTTTTTTTCCCCAAAAGAACTGAGCCAATCTTTAAGAAAAACCCTTCACATGGCCACTATCCATCTCTATAGAAAGCCCACATGTGCTCACCAATGGCTCTCAGTGCAGAGCTATGATGGAATGAGCGCTCGGAGAGCAGACAATTGGGTTATAGGAAGCCAAAATTAGATTGCTCTGTTTCGCCACAGCTCATGCTCGAGTGAGCGACGAGAGACCGGAACGAGTGCAGCCTCTGATGTTTTGTCTCCCCATGTTAAAATCCTCCTCCTTAAGTCAAGACTCTTAGTGATTGTACTTATTATTTAGTCATATGGTTGTGCCGCTGCCAAGAAAGTTAGCCTCTGGGGCAAGAAGGGTCTTGTCCTGCCTGCTCCATCAAATGGCGCTGTGGTGAAAACAAAATAGTTACTGTAGAGTAATGAGTAATGCTCTGTCATTTTCTATTAAATTTAGGATCTTTTTCTTGGTTTTACATTTTAATCTCATCTGGTCTAACTGCTTTCATGACTTTTAACAATATTACAATGTTACTGAAAACCAGTTGCAGCGCATTTCGTACTAGGGCCTTCAGTGAGTTGATATAGAGTATACCAAATGTTTTGTGTGTGTGTCTTTTGGTCTAGTGTTGTATAGTATAACTGCGATTGGCTGGCGACCAGTTCAGGGTGTACCCCGCCTCTCGCCCGAAGATAGTTGGGATAGGCTCCAGCACGCCCACGACCCTTGTGAGGACAAAGCAGTACAGAAAATGGATGGATGGATGGATGTATAGTGTAATGTAATGCAGTGCGGTGTTGTGTAATGCGATGTAACACAAAGCCATTGCAGGGCCATCGTGAGCGTTGATGGGGGCTGGCTGCTGCAGACCACCAAGGGGTCTGGAAAAAAGACTTGCATTATTTAATAATATTTAGTCTCATTTTATCCCATGGGCAGATGATGTTTAATGATTACCTTGACTATTCAAGATGTTCGATCTATGAAACATTGTGGCCGCTTTTAATACGTTGAGGCGAGTAAACAGAGTGGGATTGCGGAGAGACACTTTGCAATGTGACGTGCTGTAAGCAGGCTTTTGTGTTTCATCGAAGTATTCATACATCTTCACATACAGTATATCATTGCAGGGAGAGACGCACACAAACTTAGTCCCATATCCACAAATGCAGTTCTGTATATACACATAGGGGCGGCTGTGGTTCTGTAGGTAGAACGGGTCACTGGTTCAACTCCTGGCTCTGACTGTCCTCATGTCGAAGTGTCCTTGGGGAAGACACTGAACCCTAATTTGCTCGCAGTGGCCTGGCAGCTGCTTGCACGGCAGCAACTGCCCATTGGTGTATGAATGGGTAAATGTGAGGCCTTGGGCACTGTGATTATGTTGATATTTTATATCACTGTAATGGCGTAGATAAACAGCTCTATATAAGTGCAATCCATTTACCATATTGTACAGTATATGAAATCATGTGGACATATTGACACACAAAGGCAGACTGTATACTGTATGTAAGCATACACGAGGCTCTTGCCAATTTGACGACTTTCTCGCTAAATCTGGTGACTTTCCAACTCCTCTTAGCGACTTTTTTTTCTCAAAAGCGACAAATCCAGCGACTTTTTCAGATGTTTTGGAGACATGAAAGCACGTATCACGCTGCAGTTAATGAGCTCAACAAACAGTGAGGGGCTCACGGCAGCACCCGCTCCTCCTCTTGTGAACGTTCACCGTCTCACTCAGTGGAGTAAAGGAGAAGCTGTGATTAAAAAAAAAAAAATGAAAAAATGAAAAGAAAAAAATGGCTCACAAAACCGCGATTCGGTCCCAGTCCCATCGTTCATGTTGATGAGCCAGTCAAAAGTATTTTGATCAAATTCGATACTCTTAACATTTATAAATGCAGAACAAAATTGATTTAAATTTAAAGAAAACAAATTATATAGAATAATACAATAAAACAACTTATATACAATTATACGTAGCATTTTTCAAAAGTCACTTTTTATCTCTCCTACAACGTTATTTCTCTCTCGTACAGGGTCCATTTAAATCGATTATGCAAATGAGGCTATGATGTCATCCAGCGACTTTTAGGACAGCCAATAGGTACTTTCCTTACAGAAGACTACTGGCAACATAGTGCTGTGGGCGTATCCGCTAAATTTGCTGAAACTACGCCCACTTCCCTGATCAGCTGTCACTCACGCGTTATTCGGTTTCCCATGCACGCCCTGCTCCAATATTACTGCAAAGGGCAGGCACCGCTGCACTATGATTGGCTGCTGTATCCCGGTAGAACACGTCCTACTGCTTCCACTTGGGAAAAGATGTGATTTAAGTGTGGCGGCGTTAATACGTTTCCCACTAACCCTAATCCACCCTAATCCGAAATTTAACCTATCCTACACCACTACAGAAGGCTATGTCTAAACTCTTTCTCATCCCTACACATCCTTATATGTTGGAGTAAAAATATATCTGCTTAAAGCCTTGGGTGGCTGGAATATATCCCACCAAGTTGTCATGGAGCTTTCTACGCCCCGACGAGATCTTGCAAGTTAACTGGCTACCAGAGGCTCCTGGGAACTGACGTGGACAGGGCTAGGGCTAGTCTGCTGTGTCACTACCTCGCTTGGTGTTGTAGGTCCACATGATAAAGACACTTAAGGGAAAGTCAGCCGTTTATTATCACAGCAGCACATCATTCAGCCTGCGGCTCACACTAAATGACAGACATTTGAGCACGTACTTCCTGCTAGTTACAGTATATACCCGCAATGCTTTGCATAACACAAAATGCATAACACTTGGAAATTGAAATAATGACACCGAGCTGTTCTGTACATTGTGGCTTCCAGAGAAGATGCATTTTCGGGGTGTAGGCATACTTAGCTTGCTAACTGCACGCTGTAGCAGTAGAAATAATATAGTGCGGTATGGGGGATAAATGCTGGTCTCCCAACTACGTGACTGGGCAGCTCAA
This sequence comes from Phyllopteryx taeniolatus, assembly GCF_024500385.1. Lineage (NCBI taxonomy): Eukaryota > Metazoa > Chordata > Actinopteri > Syngnathiformes > Syngnathidae > Phyllopteryx > Phyllopteryx taeniolatus. Next base: position 33,974,877 of record NC_084502.1, on the reverse strand, counting down.
GTGCTTATATAGTGAAGGAGGGGCGACTCATGCGTACCACCCAAGTGGGTCACTGTGCACCATTTTAGCCAAGCCCCAAAAATTTGGAAAACTGAAATTGTGAAAAATAGTTTAACACTATAGCTCCACAATACAGTACTACAGTTTTTATTCTTTGCAAATTTTCAGCAATTATCTTCACTTATGTATTTAGAAACGTCTCTCTGAATTCACTTTACAGGGTCTTTAAAAGTATCTGCAGTATATGTGACTACATATACAGTAGGACCAGTGGTGTCAAACATATGGCCCACGGGCCAGAACCGGCCTGCCAGGTGATCCAATCGGGCCCCTGGGATGGACAACACATGCACTGCTATTTTTAATAACAGTAACTTTTGTTGCTAATTTTGTCCAGTGGAGGGTGCACTGACAACACTTAAATGACATTGATACACTTGTGAGGGCCAAACAATGCCAAGTATCAGGAGCACACTTACATAAAATGGTGTGCCATGTTTACACTGTGAAAATAAATACCTTCTATAGAAATGTTTTAAGACACTGAATATTACAAAATTTGGTTGGTTTGTTGGAACGTTGCGGCACGGTGGCCGACTGGTTAGAGCGTCAGCCTCACAGTTCTGAGGACCCGGGTTCAATCCCCGGCCCCGCCTTTGTGGAGTTTGCATGTTCTCCCCGTGCCTGCGTGGGTTTTCTACGGGCACTCCGGTTTCCTCCCACATCCCAAAAACATCCATTAATTGGAGACTCTAAATTGCCCGTAGGTGTGACTGTGAGTGCGAATGGTTGTTTGTTTGTATGTGCCCTGCGATTGGCTGGCAACCAGTTCAGGGCATACCCTGCCTCCTGCCGATGACAGCTGGGATAGGCTCCAGCACGCCCGCGACCCTAGTGAGGAGAAGCGGCTCAGAAAATGGATGGATGGAATGTTTTTGTTTAGTTTTTTTCTGCCACAACTTAAATCTTTATGTATACATTTACAAAGGATGCTAACTGAATGGTGCACGCTCACTGATTCATAATGCTGTTGAAATAGTTTTTGGTGAAACATTTCAAACTGCTCATATGATTTGCAACAACATTTGCAACAAGATAATAATGAATAAATGTGAATATTTTCCAAAAGTACTTGTAATTATTTGCACCAAAAAAATGGGGAACATTTTTAATAGGTGTTATTTATGGATTTTTGAGACACAAATATTGTGGTCCAGCCCGCTTGAGATCTAATTGGGGTAAATGTGGCCCATGAACTAAAATGAGTTTGACAGCCCTGCAACTATATAGACACATAATTAACTGTATACATACACTTGTATTCCAATTTACATGTGTAAAACAACAATAAAAGGTCAACAGCATACACTACCAATATAATACATTCCATTTTCAAACTGATCAATTTTATATACTTTATTTTTTTACACCACTTTTCATCATTCATCATTCCGGTCATGGGTGAGCTGGAGCCTGTCCCAGCTGACTTTGGGTGAGAACCCCCTGGACTAGCTGCCAATCAATCAGGACATATAGGCAAACAACTGTTCACATTCACATGCACACAAAAAGTTGTCTTCAGTGGACGTAACATGCATGTTTTTGGTATGTGGGAGGAAGCAGGAGTACCTGGAGAAAACCCACACAAGCTGGGGAAAACATGCAAACTCAACACAGGAAGGTCAGTGCCAAGATGACAGTGAGGCAGACATGCTAATCACTTGTCCACCGTAATAATATATAAATATACATAAAATAATAATTGAAAATGTGGACTCTTTAAAACACAGCACACCTTTTTACTTTGTGTCAGTCCACCTGAGATAAGCTTTGGCTCAGAGAGACTGGCAGCACTACTGGGTGTTGCTGTTACATGGCTTTCGCTTTGGATGGTAGGAGAAGGTCAGGGGCATTCAATGTTTTGGACTGTGCTGCTTCTGTGCACACAAAGATTCTTCCAACGTCTCGGAATCTTTTGGTGATTTTATTTTAATGTACTTCTGTCATTTTTTTATAACTTTGGTAAGACCATTTCTTCATCTTGCTGGACTACAGAGAGTTTGCAAGTCGTGGCAGATTGTCATGGCAACCTTTATATAAACTTATATATATAAAATTATGTTTAATATGTAAATTTTTTGGCCGACTGGTTTTGCACATCTGCCTCACAGTTCTGAGGACCGGGGTTCAAATTCGGCCTAGCGTATGTGATGTTTGCATGTTCTCCCCGTGCCTGCGTGGGTTTTCTCCGGGTACTCCGGTTTCCTCCCACATCCCAAAAACATGCGTGGTAGGTTAACTGAAGACTCTAAATTGCACGTACGCGTGAATGTGAGTGTGAATGGATGTTTGTTTCTCTGTGCCCTGCGATTGGCTGGCGACCAGTTCAGGGTGTACCCCGCTTCTCGCCCGAAGATAGCTGGGATAGGCTCCAGCACACCCACGACCCTAGTGAGGATAAGCGGTACAGAAAATGGATGGATGTCAACTTTGTGATGCCTGAGGGAGAGAACAGAAATTAAATGTCATGTTATTTCATATTTGTTCAAGTAGTTTAAAAAAATTCAGAAGCTGACAGCAGCACTCGCGCCAGCATGCGGCACGTGGATTAGGCCACTTAACCCCCATCAACCTTTAAAAAGTTTGGAAATCTGCGTTGGTGACCCCTAACCATCCAGCTGAGCATTAAGTAAGCTATCCATGTCCAAGTCAGTGTTCAAGTACACCAGAGGAGCAGTTGGCATGCTGTAGCACTTTATGAGGTCATTAATTCAAACAACCTGTGTTAAGAACAAACATGCGGCACTCCGGTACTGCTGCCCTAATTAGGCTAAACTGCACTCACTAATTGTGAAGTAATTGTTCTGGCTCCAAGTATGTGCGTGTGTCCTTGCAAGCAAGTTACCGTGTGTGTTTTCTCTTTCTGCAAGGTGAAGTTTGGAGAGGTGGTCGACCAGGACTCTCAGGAGCTCTTTGGCTTCATCTGTCAGTTCATCCACGACTTCAAGAGGGCCCGCGCTGATGTTATGTAGATGCCAATGGACATTAGAATTCATTACTGACACGACAAGAATATAAACCCTTTGCTTTCTATTCCCATTTCCAGTGGACCCTCAAACAAAACAATTTTCTCAAAGGAAATATAAATAATCTGTTTCAGGGTCTAACCATAAAACCTTGATGAGCTGTACTAACAATATTTTAATTAACATAAAGGCAATACAAATGTGCAGAGGGAGATTAATGCTTGTACCTGGGAGGTAATTCGCTTCACAATAAGACTAAATGCATCTCCCTTTTCTGTGCACATCCTGTTCTTCTTCTTGGTGACAAAAAACAAAACAACAACAAAAAACATGGAGTGTCATATTTGTGTTTGTTTATCCATTTGTTTGTTAGTTAGCAGAATTCTTCCTGGCTCTTGGATGATGATGAACAGATGGGCAGTGCCATTGTGATTCTGGGGTGATGCCATTGTGACTCAAATGGTGAAAAAGGAAATTCCTATATTTGCACCGAAATGTAATGTCTTCTTCCTTGACGCAAGCACCGCCCCTCTGCAAATTTTAGTATTTTATTTGTAATCTTGCTAATTGTCCATTTATCATGTACTATGTTACTATGTCAACATGACTGAAAACTAAACTTAAACAACAAAGCGAGTGTTGGGCGAATACTTTTGCACACTACTGTATGGCTTTGTTTCAAAGAATGAAACATTTAAATTCATGCAAAAATAAATGTTTACCATTTTGGGGGAGTATACTGTTTGGTGGCCATTTTGCCCTTTGGGAAAGTGGGGCAGTGCCCTACCAAATCCAGTAGATGGCTTTGTGGGCTGTGGATAAATAGATTGTATTGGGAGTCGTATGAATAAAAGTCTGTATGAATAAAAATGTTCCCTATATAAATATTGTTGGGAGTAATTTCTTCCTTGTGCGTTTGACTGTCTGATTGTTTTCCCCAACTGTCATGGCCCTTCATCTACTGTGCACTGCAGCGGAGACCTCTGCTCCAAGTTGCCAATAGAGACCAGCTGAGTGGGCGTAAAAAAAAATAGAGTGAATCCCAGTATTTTTGTTGATGTACAAACTGCAATTGCGAGAACGTTTGGATGTTGTGTAAAATGTAAACAAAACCAGAATACAATTATCTGCAAATCATTTTCAACCTACATTGAATTGAATACACTACAAAGACAAGATATTTAATGTTCAAAATGATGAACTTTGTTTTGTTTTTTTCTGCAAATTTTCACACATTTTGAATTTGATGCCTGTAACACATTCCCAAAAAGGCGGGGCATTTTTACCACTGTGTTACAACACCTTTCCTTTTATCAACACTCAATAAGCATTTGGGAACTTTGTTGAAGCTTCGTAGGTGGAATTCTTTCCCGTTCTTGCTTGATGAACAATTTAAGTTGCTCAACAGTCCGGGGTCTCAGTTGTCGTATTTTGCTCTTCTTAATGTGCCACACATATTTAATAGGAGATAGGTCTAGACTGCTGGCAGGCCAGTCTAGCACTCGCACTCTTTTACTATGAATCCACACTGTTGTAATTTGTGCAGAATGTGGCTTGGCATTGTCTTGCTGAAATAACTAGGGACGTCCCTGAAAAAGACATAGCTTGGATGGCAGCATGTTCGTCCAAAACGTGTAGGTACCTTTCAGCATTAATGGTGCCTTCAAAGATGTTCAAGTTACCCATGCGATGGGCACCTACCCACCCCCATACCATCACAGATGCAGGCTTTTGAACTTTGGCCTGATAACAATCAAGATGGTCCTTTTCCTCTTTGGCCCAGATAATACGATGTCCACGATTACCCAAAACGATCTGAAATGTGGACTCCTCAGACAGCAACACATTTTTCCACTTTGCTTCAGTCCATCTCAGATGAGCTCGGGCCCAGAAATGTTGTTTTTATATGGCTGTCGCTTTGCAAGGTAGAGTTTTAACTTACATGTGTAAATGTAGCGACGAATTGTGTTAACTGACAATGGTTTTCTGAAGTGTTTCTGGGCAACACCCTTGACACAATATTTTTAATGCAGTGCCGCCTGAGGGATCGAAGGTCACGGGAATTGGATGTTGGTTTGCTGCTTACAGTATGTGCAGAGATTTCTTCAGCTTATCTGAGTATTTCAATGATATTATGCACTGTAGATGATAAAATCCCTAAATTCCTTGCAATTGTATGTTGAGGAACATTGTCCTTAAACTGTTGGACTCTTTGCTCACGCAGTTGTTCACAAAGTGGTGAACCTCGCCCCATCCTTGCTTGTGAACAACTGAGCCTTTCGGGTATGCTCCTTTTATACCCAATCATTCGTCACCTGTTTCCAATTAACCTGTTCACCTGTTGAATGTTCCAAACAGGTGTATGAGAATTAAATAACTAGTCTTTGTAGTGTATTTAATTGAATATAGGTTGAAAACGATTTTCCAATCATTTTATTTCATTTATTTACATTTTACCCAACGTCCCAACTACAATGGAATTGGGGTTTGTAGAACAACTCTATATTAAACAGGAATGACCTGTTCGTATAGCTAAATTCGGAGCAAGAGGGGCAGTGCCAACCCAGACCAAGCAGATGCCGTTGTAGTGACAATGTGCAAATTAATGCATAAAATGAAGCTCCTGGGTTGAAACCAAATCACTAAAGTAATAAAACATATGACAAACATGCATATCAGCATAATCTTATGTCATGCCCGTGAAGTGAGGGCGAGTTTGCCCTACGGAAGCCATGTGACTCCAAACACCTGATGTGAGCTGAGTTACACATACAGTATTAATGCAATACTAATGGTCTACTAGAGAACCCCAGAGATGACTTGCTTTATCTTTTATGTTGCATGTGTTACAGTATGACACTTGCGAGACACCTAAATTGTAACTTAGTAAATTGCAATCTGGCATGCCCAAGATACTTAAGATACTTAAGATACCATACCTCGCCTCCTAATTAATCCTTGGAACTGAAGTACACAGAAGAGCTACACGAAAGATTTCTTAATATTTTACCTGTCTGTGTGCGATAAACTCTCATGTGATCTAATCGAGGAAGGATGAAGAGGAGCGTTGGCTTGTTACAGTAAAGTGCACCTGTTCCTTACGGTGGGGGGAGGGGAGAAGGGATTCCATTTTTGGGAAACCTCATTTTATCTTAGGGGGGCTATGACAATAAAACTTCACCGGAAACACAAATAATAATCTTCAGCCCCTGTGACAAGTGAGCAGGAAAGTGAGTTGACTTCCGTGGACTTGCCAGCACGCCTGGCAGCATTTGCAAAAATGGTTGTCAAGAATGACTTGTTTAATGCCAATTGCATTTTAGTGTTGCGTTGAACAAAATCCGCGGAACCAGTTGACAAGCGAAGGTTCATTCGAGAGCCTGCCTTCCGTCAAATGTATTCACGTGGTGCGCTCGCTGAAGAGGCGCTGCGCGCGACGTGGGTTGGGCGTACCTGGCCATTGTTAATGAATGTCTAGTGAGAGAGGGTGGCCGCAGCATTCGGGCGCGCAATCCCGCAGCACCAGCGAGCAAATCTCTTCAGCCCCGAGCGCGCTGTCAGTGGCGGTGGGACCAACATTGACGTTTGCTTGATTAAGGACACGCTCAGGCGTGGGGATTGGACGGCGTGCGCGATGAGGGTGTCTCTCGTGGACGCGGCGCACGTGCGGACCCGCTAGCGGACAAGGCGCGGACATGCGGGTGTTGGGCTGGAGCGTGCTGTGGGCTCTGGCTGCGGCCCTGCGAGCCCAGAACGACACGGAGCCCGTCGTGCTGGAGGGCAAGTGTCTGGTGGTGTGCGACTCCAACCCGGCCGCCGACTGGCGGGCGTCCAACTCGCCGCTCGGCATCTCGGTGCGCGCCGCCAACTCCAAGGTGGCTTTCTCGGCGGTGAGGAGCAACAACCACGAACCCTCCGAGATGAGCAACAAAACCAGGATCATCTACTTCGACCAGGTCCTCAACCTCCGTGTGTTATGGCTCACAACAACAGTTCCCCGTGTTTTTGACTGTGCCACTGTCTGGCTTGTTCGTGCTAGTGTCATGTAACGTGTGTGTGTGTGTGTGTGTGTGTGGAGGAGGCGGGGTGGGGGGAATTCCATCCTGCACAACACCTGTAGATCAACCAGACACCCTCATGGTACTTCACCCAACAATACAGAACATTTTTTTTTTTTTGGGAGGCATGAGGTCTTTCCAATATGCTTGCTTTTATTACGAAAAACAAGTCAAGATGTAAACTGCCACAGTTTAGTGGCGACTATGGGGGTTGGAGTCCATCCATGCATCCATCCGTCCATTTTCTATAGCGCTTGTCAGTCATTTGGGTTGTGGGTCAGCTGGATCCGGGGGGTACGCCCTGGACTGGTCGACAATCAGTAAACCAATGATCAATTCATAAGATGGTGTTTTTTGTTTGTTTGTTTGTTTCAGTTCTCGAAAGCTGGTTGTTCCCGATTCATACAGATTTCCCCAATGGAAATACTGGAAGTCACACTAATCTGTTCCTTTATTAAAGGCAATGTTTTAAAGTATTGCATTTTAATATTCGTCATTGTCATACACGTGTGAAAATAAGTTGATCTCTCTTAATAGTAAAAGGTTAAAACAATGAAGCTTACATTTGAGGACAAGCAACATCGCATATTGTGACTTACTGCTTTGAACGTGAGCCTGCCGAGGATTTTTCTTCTCTTAACACTCCTCCAAGTGTACCTTTATCCAAGGAAAAAGCAAAACACAAAGAGTTAATTCTTTGATACTCACTGAACTGAGGTCTCACGTGACATTCCGCACAATGGAACACCAAAGTTTTGCATGACGTTTGAGACACCTTCATCCATAAAATGTTGTTTCACGTAAGGTTCCAAGTATTTAACAATACGACTCAGGGTTGGGCACTAAAACAAGTTTCATTGGTACAATAGTTCTTACAATCATCTAACAAGTAAACAAAAAAGGTCAAGTTATTGATGCACTCATTTCCCCAGCCTGGGCAACCTCACTCCATTCACTTTACACCCATGTTTTGCAGGTACAGTATCTATACAAGTGGAATTTTAAACTGCAAACAAATTGCAATCAATGCATTTTCATGTGACTGACAAATTATGATGAAAAAATCTCAAGCCTGTAGGATCTTTATACAGAAAAGTCAGCAGATAATCAAACCATCCAATCATTTAGAAAACCACGGAAAGTTGGACTGTGAGTTTATGTTGTCTTCTGTCTATCTTCTCTTGTAGGTTCTCGTAAATATTGGAAACTTCTTCACATTTGAGTCCGTCTTTTTGTCCCCAAGAAAAGGAGTCTACAGTTTTAACTTCCATGTCATTAAAGTGTACCAGAGTCAGACCATACAGGTATGTCCCCCCCCCCCCAGCTTTAGGCTTGATTCACATGGAATGATTCAAATAAAACAATGTAGAATTTTTGGAATGGGACATCTTCAGATCGGAAGTTTCCAATGCGAGTGCAGTCTAAAAGGGCTGATGTGTCAATGCGAGCTTCATGTCATGAAATACAATGCAATTAAATCTAAAAATGTAAATAAGAGGCGTGTCCATTCTGGGTGTAATGATTAGTTTTAGCAACGATTCGAATCATATCACGATTCGTGGTTGCCGATTCAATTTAATTTACAACGATACGATCAAAACAATTTAGACAAAAATTCATCCAGTGTGACTGAAATAAATACCTGCATACTGGACAGTTACAGGTGAAATGTCCTAGATTTCTGTTGTTTCTTATAAGGGTATCAGGTAAAATTAATTCTGGTCATTAAAAATAAATATTCAAATTGACCGTTTTAAATTGTGAAAAAAATGCATAATATTAGTATTATTTATGTATTAGTGTTTACTTTTATGTTGTCACTAGCCATTGTTGATGCTTGTGGAGTTAATTACAGTACGTGCAATTTGGGCATCCGCACATGCTAGCTTTTTCATGTGTTCCATCAGTGTAAACACGGCCATATCGCATATGTCTCACTTGAAATGTACATGGAACTAGACAGTCAAAAACATTGGATACAGACAGGAAATAAGAATTGGGCACCAAATAAATGTCGTGGCCTACTAAGTAGGTTTCTGACTAAAAGTGAGATTCATGAAACATTTTGAGACTGCAGGGAAAGCTGGTCCGACTCAGAATACAGTGGAATATTGATGCACACTAACTGAAGGTTGAATGTTGATAGGTGAATGAAAATGACCTCAGACGACAACTATATACAATACTGTACAGTGCTTAACGAAGGTAATTAGACCATCTGTCAGAAAAGCAAGTAGAGACCATCTACTGTAACATCATCGAGTGGTTTCATCCAGACTCTTTCAATTTCAGTGAGCAGGTCACCGTTTTGAACCTTTTTACACCTACATTTGAGCGGCATGTTTTACGTTACACATTGAATGAGCCCCCAAAATCTGCAGATGTTTCTACAGTTGTTTAATTGCCTAACTTTGACAGGTGAACCTCATGTTAAATGGGAGGCCTGTCATTTCAGCCTTCGCGGGGGACAAGGATGTAACCCGCGAGGCTGCCACAAACGGAGTTCTGCTCTATCTGGAAAAGGAGGACAAAGTCTACCTGAAATTGGAGAAGGGCAACCTGGTCGGGGGATGGCAGTACTCGACATTTTCTGGCTTTCTCGTCTTTCCGCTGTGAAAATTAAGAAAACAACAACAGTTTGTAAATTGACTGACTCTTCTTTCGTGATGTGTCATTGCTGTATAAAACAAAACATGATTGCCAATGCAGCATCCCAAAACAGGTTTTTGATGTTGCTTTGTTTAACGTGATCTCATCAATCAGCTGCTCCCAGAGAGAAGAAGCACTTTGTTGTCATGACAGCTGTTGCATTCAGGTGTATCTGCCTTTTTGCTGACTTTTGATTTGTTCCCATAACCCATTTGATATGGTATTTGCTTTCAATGTAACAAATCTTGCAAACATATCATCGCTGCCCGATTTAAAAAAACACCTACTGTATGTCCACTTTATGACAACAGCTTTTATTTTTTTTTGCATACCCAATGTACAGTATATAAATGAATGTCCATAGTGTCCTCTGTTATTTGAAACGGCATGTCTAAACTGATGAAAATATGAAAATATGTTGTCTCTACTGCAGTGATTTCCAACCTATGGAGCCAAGGCACATATGTTACAATTGAAAAATCTCACAGCACACCAACAAACAAAAATGTCACAAAAAGTGGATACATGAATTACTGTATGTAAGGCATTTATTTGTTCCGTCTGTCACTATGCCTCACTGGCATAAATAGATGCACAAAGATACAATATTTTTTGGTACAATTACACTGATGTGCCTCGGCGCACTGGTTGGGAATCACTTCCTCTACTGATAAGAAATGTTCATCAACTCACATACATTGCAACCTCCAAAGTTGAACGCCCCTGAGGTTGTGCACTTCGGAGTGGAACCAGATTACGGGGTTAAGATACGGCTCTATATTCACATAAAGACTTGGCAGTTTCAACCACTCTCGTGTATGATGTCACGCAAGACATCAACATATTGGGCAAGTGCAGCGAATGTCAGTGAATTAACGCAGCATGTGTTAGGTTTTTTTGGTTGCTTTTTTCGCAACACTGATTCCGAAAGAAGGAGAAGCTTCTACAAGGTGTGTTAAGAGAATGTGAGAAGAGAAGAAGAATAGACAGACAAAGTTCAATTTCTAGCAGCATTGACGTTAACCTAAATCTTTACCTTGGTTGAATGTGAAAAAACTCTTGTAGGCCATGAATATAAAACAATCAAATGAAAAACAGTAAGTATGGCGGGAACATTCAATAAGTTGGAAAGAAAATCATACAGATTCATGCCTTTTTTGTTAAAAGCACTGGACATTGCTTCGTCAGTCTGGTGTGGTCATTAACATTATAGGTCTCATTCAGCGCGGTGTATTCTTATGCCGCTTCGCAAACTATGTAACTGCGCACTGTTTGTAAGCTCGAAATGTCGTATGTTGGACTCGGGACAGTCATAAACCGAGCTTCCCCTGTGCACGGGAGGTCCGGTGAAGTAGGCACCAGCCGGACTCACGATCAAAGCAGTAAGACTCGAGTGTCACCATGCACGCTGCCGCTAGTCAGCAAAGTGAAGACAGCATTGTTTGTTTTATGTTTTAAGATCAGTAACTTCATTTTGCACTTGCATGACAATTAAGAATGTGGAAAGGTCAGTAAAGCAGTTCAATGCCTTCATCATTAAACGTAAGACTTGATTGTTTTATTTGTTTTCACGTGTTATCATTAACAGTGGCAGACTTTTCTTTACACTTGCATGACAGTTGAGAATGTCTTAAAACATTGCATGTACAGTCAATAAAGGTTTGATGATGGTGACGGTTTGACAATGGAACAGACTATTTCTACAAAATAGCAATTATGAACAAATCGGCGTTCAACCTCAGAGGTTCCATTGTACTTTAAAAAGTGCACGTCCTTGTTTTTGTTTGTCAGAATGCAGATGATTAATTAATTCCTTGCCTAAGAAAAATAAACGTGTTGCACTAATCATGGGCATTGGAGGCAACATTTTGCTGAGTTGAGGCCAATTAATGCTCAAGTTAAAATAATGTGGCTCAATGAGCCTTAGAATTATGTTGATTCGAGTCAAAATTATCACCATAAAGGTTTGATGACTTTGCAAACTTTAAGGCTGCCGCACACTGAGCGACGTGGCTGAACCCGACTGCACTGTCGCGCAGAGTGCGTGGTTTGCCAACTGTTTTCATGGCCACTGGTTTTGCCACCATTCATTCAAATGTGAATCGCCGGCACAACGTCTCAGATAACAGCCAGTCAAAATGCACATAAGCATTCACTCACACTAAAAATACATTTCCAGGTTTAAAGCTAGAGAGACGCCGAAAGGCCGCTGCGTTGTCCAAAGCCAAATAATTGAAGTATATAAAGCATCAAATAATGTGTTTTACATTAGTACTTAACTATATTCATAATGTATAAGGTGCCTGTGGATGAAAAAATGAAGCTTGTGGCCAAAATGTACGCAAGCCGTAAATACTGTACCTCGCTCGATCCGTTCACATGAATGGAGTCGGCGAGCCTCTTTTAAAATACCCACCTTTGCACTTTTATTCTCGTCCACGTCTGCTTTCTTTACCAACCTGTTTCTTCCTTAAGAATCAATCTATCTTTTTATGGTTTAAGAAATGCGATAAAGTACAATATACTGAATATACAGCATCAAACGCCTACACAGGCTTGCTCTTCAGGGCGTCCATATAGCCAGTCGTTCAATGTGTGGGGGTGCATCGGCAACTCTTATTTTTACGCGATGGTCCGGTCCAATCGGGTTCAACCGCATCGTGCAGTGTCTCGGCAGGCCTTGGGGCACATGCAGTTACTTTGATACTCACAAGAAATAAAAATGTGTGTATCCAAGTCATAACTGCCCATTTGATGGAGAAACTTAAACTGTTTTTTTTTTGTTTTTAAAACAAAAGTTCATTTTTCTCTTCCAGACACGACACAAATTCTATTTAAGTCTGCTCAAAATGTTTGCCAAAATTCAATGTATTCCTGTAACATATAGTGATGAAAATAAAGATTTACATTTGTGGTAATTGTGGTGTGTTTTATAAAACACATATGCACATACATGGATGCTACTCATTTGCTCGATCTGGTTGAAGTTGAAGGAGGCTGTCATTCAAGCACTTTGACAGGAATCGTCTCCTTTTTGGCCGTTACAGTTCATTATTTTAGAGTTTCTCTTCATATTGAAGGGTAACTCGCCCAGGGTGTTTTAAAGCGGCTTTTACTGACAAAACTAAGACCAAAAAGCCATCAGCCAAAGCCACACAGACAATCGTACTATTTGAATGCATGAGTGTTGGATGTCAGTGTAGGTACTTTGACATAGCAACTTGTGTTGTTGTTGTTGTTGTTTCATTGACACTAAAGCGTGGTACACACATGCTTGAGAAACACGAGTTGAATTTTTTTTGGGTGATATCAGCAGTTCATTTTTACAATCAAGCTTTTCTTCATGTCATCGCCTAAGCAGACGCTACAGTATTTTGTCTGACTTTTCAGTGTTACAGGAGGGCGAATGCCTTTTTAGATGGGCGTGAATTGAACAGACTTGCATATTTTGCATTTTATTTAAGTTGACTGTGCTACCGATTTCATTTTTAGTCAAATATTGCCACACCCTTGAGACACCGCTGCTAGTTTGTTGTCCTGACCGACGACCTGTTGATTTCAGGCGTCCACGGAGTTACTAAGTTTTTTCACCTCCAATGAGGAAATCTGTGGCAGGTGCCATAACTATAGAGAGTTACCTTGAGTTTATTTCAGTCCGTGACCACGCTCTCTCTCACACTCCCACACTTGCTCTGCGCCCACCTCCCAACAAGGTGTCTGTCTCTGTGAGTTTCTCGTTAGCAGTTACGTTTCACAATCTTTTGTTTTACATGTCTTTTGATAACACCTGCACTCCACCGTACAAACACACAGTAACAACATTTGCATCCCACATGACGTGCAGTTCTTTTTTGAAACAATGTTATGTGTTTTAGAGTGACCTGCTGTTGTGTAAACCTCCACTTTCACGTCTTCTGCAGAATACGCTTCGTCGCTGTATCTCCGTAACTTCTCCGACGTAATAGAGTTCTTGTCCACCGCTTCAAATTGTTTTAAACACCCTTGGCTGGTGTTATTGTATTTTTTTCTGTGTGATGTTAATTGTTAGCACGTGTGGCTTTCCATTGTATGCTTGATGGAGGCTATGGGGTTGTTTTAAATACACTTAAATGTACTTCTCTTTGTTTTATGGTTAATTTGACTGTAAACTCCAACTAGTAGTATCAACAGCCTCTTTATTATTATTATTATTTTAGAATTATATCAGCAAAAGTGCTGCTTATTTTGAAGTGAGTGGATCCAACTGCCGCCATACAACAATCGTATCTTAAGTTTGGGCATGAAAGTTAAAAAGGTCCTTTGATGGCTCGTATCTAGAAAACCTACAACCTGCCCAACCTATATTTAATTGAATACACTACAAAGACAAAAATATTTAATGTTCAAACTGATAAACTTTATTGTTTTTAGCAAATAATTATTAACTACAAATTTTATGGCAGCAACACGTTCCAGAAAAGCTGGGACAGGTGGCAAAATAGACTGAGAAAGTTGAGGAATGCTCATCAAACACCTGTTTGGAACATCCCACAGGGGAACAGGCTAATTGGGAACAGGCGGGTGCCATGATTGGGTATAAAAGGAGCTTCCCTGAATTGCTCAGTCATTCACAAGCAAAGATGGGGCGAGGTTCACCTCTTCGTGAACAAGTGCGTGAGAAAATAGTCGAACAGTTTAAGGACAATGTTCCTCAACGTACAATTGCAAGGAATTTAGGGATTTCATCATCTACGGTCCATAATCTCATCAAAAGGTTCAGAGAATGTGGAGAAATCAATGCATGTAAGCGGCAAGGCCGAAAACCAACATTGAATGCCCGTGACCTTCGATCCCTCAGGCGGCACTGCATCAAAAACCGACATCAATGTGTAAAGGATATCACCACATGTGCTCAGGAACACCTCATAAAACCAATGTCAATAAATACAGTTTGGCGCTACATCTGTAAGTGCAACTTGAAACTCTACTATGCAAAGCAAAAGCCATTTATCAACAACACCCAGAAACGGCGTCAGCTCATCTAAGATGGACTGATGAAAAGTGGAAATGTGTTCTGTGGTCCGACGAGTCCACATTTCAAATTGTTTTTGGAAATTGTGGACGTCGTGTCCTCCGGGCCAAAGAAGAAAAGAACCATCCGGACTGTTATGGACGCAAAAGTCCCAGGTGGAGACAGGCTTGAGCAACGAGACGTGGAATGTGGGATGAATCTTTAGGGATTGTGGCAGTTTTAACTGGACGGAAGTGGGATTAATGAGTTTGGTGATGGGAAAAGGACCAATGAAGCGTGGAGCGAGCTTATGGGACTCTGTTTGAAGGGGAAGGTTGTGGGAAGAGAGCCAGACGGATTGACCCACCTTGTATTTGGGCGTCGGGGAGCGATGACGGTCCTGAGCTGCTTGTTGCGTGCCACGGACCGGTTCAGCGCTGCCCGGACGTCCTTCCAAAAAGCCTGGACTCTCTGGAGGTGATCTTGTATGGGTGATGCCAGGGTGACAAGTTAATTTAGAGTTGTGGGCCCACTGCAAGACTTTTATCACTTTTACGATATGTGAAGTCACCTGCTGCATGATGAGGTTTAGTTGGTGAGTTGGTAGCCTAACTTGGCCACATGTTTGGTTAAGCACGGAGCAATACTATTGGCTATTCGTATCGGCTATCAAAACATGGTCAAATGCAATCTCTCAAAGTCTATTGACCAAGTCTCAAATGAAGAAAAATTATTTTGCGATATGTATCTTTATTGTTTAATCTCCCAGCCCTAACTAAGCCATATTTTGATGGATCATCGTAGCCCCAGCACAGTGAGACTGAGATGCCCACGAAGCACACCGCCTACAAGCTGGGCCACCATTGCCTTCCAACGGTTTGTGACCGACTTTCTTGTGCAGCTCACGCTGGCGGCTGAGCTCAATTGACCTGAGAAAGTATCAAATCAGTTCATTAAGTGATTCCATTCACTTTCACTCAAAAGATTTGGTTGTTTAAATGTGTCATTCATGAACAACACAACGCTACTCGAGCCCCCGCTACTATCCGAAAGAAAATGCAAAATGCTTGGTATGCAAATGCACACTAACACACAAAAATCTTTACACGCTTTAAATATTGCAGTGCACATGCGCACCTAGCACCAATTATATGTAACCCTGGTGATAACAAGCATTCTTGTGAGTTCATTAAACAAAGAAAGAAAGAAAGAAAGAGAAGATCTTCAAATGAATGCTGTTGGATTGACATGTCTGTTTTGTTACAATGCTCGCAATGTTTCCTACGTGATTTACATTCACCACTTCACCATTATATTTCATCAGCAGTTTTTAACATTTGGGGAATAACAGCTAAAAGCTAAATGAACATTCCTAACGACGCAACCTAAAAAAGCAAACCTTTCATTGAAAGCTTATCTCCACACTGGATTTAACTGTGACAGATAAGAGAGACTCTTTGGGGGTTTGGATTTCATCGTTTGAACTTGTGCTTCTTTCGTAAGGTTTTATCATATCACACAGACGTTCCACTGAGTGCAATATTGTACTTTTCCTTTACAAATATATTTTGTTTTGTTCTCCCTGTTGGAACAATTCTTTGAGAAGATTGTAAGAAAAGTCTACTTTGGGTCAAAGATACTTCCACACAAAACACTTTTTGATTTACTTGACAGTTCTAATAATTTTACTCAGATACAATAATTAGCTGAATTTAATTTCTAAAATGGGGTACACACATACTGACTTTTAACATCTTAACAGATTTGATTTTAGGGATCGAGAGATCTCCCACACATGACAAAGAAAAACTCGCCCTGTATGTCCTTACTGCTGTTACAGTGTGTGGTGTACTCAAGATAACCAACACAGCACACCACACGCCTAACGATATCTCCACCGATTAACATGAGTCTCCTCCGCCAACCAGATGTCTGTCGTAGTACTACTGTAAGTCTGACCTGTGGAGGCAGCGTGGTACCACAGGACATCTACACTGACAGAAAGTACAAAGAAGAAGAAAGAGTAGTTGTAGTAGTAGAAGACGAAGAAGAACCTAGGCTAACTGTTAGCTTATCTGCTAACTACATTGTGGTTACAAACTCTTGTCATTTTATTGTGGTGAATGACTTGCGAGTCACATTATACAAACACGCAACACAACCAGATGTTCCTCCATTTGTGTCTAAGCGCTAGGTTGCTTCCTAATTGGATATTACTCTGTGCACAATACAATAACGGAATATATGGTTCCCCGCACATTACCACACATTAGGATTTGCAACCGTTTAACATTTACAATGTCTGGCGAGACCGTTTTCCCCGCACAACTCGGAGGATATAATCATTCCTAACACACCTCACATCACAAGATAATCGTTTACGATAATCTTTTAGAGACATCCAAAAATTGGGCCTTTGCTGGCTTTGATTGGAAGATGGAACCCAAATTGGGCCTGATTATCGATATGTGTGTACAGGGCCATAACTCAGATTTTAGAAATACGGAGGTCATAATTGGGGAGATCCGACTGTAAAGTTTCAGCGAGCGTGTCCATGAGGAAATGTGCAAACTGAATCCATAAATGTTTTAACATAAGCAAAGTTTCAAAGATGAACCAAGAATGTAAAAGGGCATCATGCAAGACAAGATCTTCAACATGAAAAGTTGTCCACAAGAAAAGGTATATTTGTCACTGATTTAAAACTGCTTGAAATCATGCGTGATGCCTGCACTGATGTTACCTTTTTGATTAAATGATAAAGCTATTCTGTGATAGCCAGAGGCATCCAAGCACCTTAGCACTTTGACTGAATATAGGGCTCTGTGTTTATGAACATGTATCATGACAATTTAGTCCTGACAGTCTCTCATTGCCCATTCACATTAACATTTGGTTAGGGAGATTGAGAAAATACACTGGCTGTTTGCCTAATGAGAGGTCTATATTTTTAGTGGCCACTTGGGGGAAAAAGATGAATATTTTTAACCGCATTCAAATTACAATGTTTGATTTTTATAGACTTATTTGGACCCTCTGCGTTACATAATTGCAAGCAGAACTGATTTCTTCTCCCAGATATTTTTAGAACCATAAAATCACATCGTGACTATCATGGGGTGACAATTTTGAATGGAAGGCACATAATTTTGCAGAAAGTCTTGTATTATCATTCAATCTCATGATGAAACAAAAGGTCCCCTTTAACTTTAATTGGATATCATAAACAATAATTATTGTATAAGTACCATTAATTGGGCCTGTTACTGAGTTGATAACTAACTAAATTACTCACCTTCATTTAAAAAATTCTCTTTTTGCTGTACGGCTGATGGAATTTGAATAGTCCTTTATATTACCCAGATCATTTAATCTATATTAAATATATTTTTTTTTCTAAAAAGAACATTTTTTTAGTTGCCATGTGCATTATGGATAACAAAATTGATGTCAGAGTCTAACAGATTGCTTATGAAGTATATCTTAGACACTATTCAAGATGGCAGCATCATATGCTGATTAGTGGATGTTTGAGGAACACAATTTACTGGTAAAAGACTGCCTATTCAATTACTGAATGGGTTATCCAAGACCGTAATTCTCAAAAACATGGTGGTGGGATATATCACGCACCAATATTTTAGGAAGAAAACATTATTTCTATGCTGTGTAGATGCCTGAAAAATGATTTTGGGGGAAAAAAACCTATGGTGTGGGAAGTATAAAGTATGACTATCATTTAATGCTACATTGACAAAGGTATGTACTGTATAGGTCAGGACCTGGGACACTTGTGAACGCAAAAATATGTAAACCAAATACTTCTTGTCTAGGCCAGCTAGTGAATTTTATAGCTAAGGAATCCAACTCTTCTTGAGCTTGGTTTTTGACTTTCACCTGTGAATCATCCTTGTCATTTTGTTCTTCCTCTGACCATCTCTTTCTTTTTAACACTAGCTTCACAGTAGTATCATCAGTAGATGCAGTCCGAGAACGGCATAGCTTCACAAAAATGAGCAAGCATGTATGATAACTAAAGTTAGCTAACATCGGTCAACATGATTTATCTTCCCTCTGCTTTCAATGGCCACCAAAGGACTCTCGTCAAGTAAGGATGTTCTGCTCAAGCCCGTGTACATTGTACATTGTAACTATCGCAATGTATTCCGGGAACGAGCGCATGCAAATTTTCCGGGTGTTAAGCTAAAATACACCCTGCCAAAAACTGCGACTAGAAGCTTCCCTTGGCCTCTTAGGGTCAGTTTGGTGCGATGTATGCATGGAGCTACACGTTACTGTAAGCTTAAAAAAAGAGTAGAAGAAGAACGTCACGATAGACATTTATTCAATGTTTTTTTTCACAGGTTAGAAAGAATATATGCCTGTGAGTATTGTTATATTAACTGTCTGTAAACTCCAAATGGGGTGTCATTAAACAGCTTAAAATACGCTCAGGGAGAGCAGAAGAACATACGTCATACGCTTTACAACGCAGGAACTTGCATGCATAACCCGCACCGCGGCACATTAGTCATTTTTCTTCGATTATATCGTTTATGTATTATAACAAGAAACCTGGATATGATATCCAGCATTTTTTCCATCCATTTTCTGAACCGCTTCTCCTCACTAGGGTCGTGGGCGTCCTGAAGCCTATCCCAGCTATCTTCGGGCGAGAGGCGGGGTACATCCTGAACTGGTCGCCAGTCAATCGCAGGGCACATGCAAACAAACAACCATTCGCACACACATTCACACCTACGGACAATTTAGACTCTTCAATTAACCTACCATGCATGTTTTTGGGAAGTGAGAGGAAACCGGAGTACCCGGAGAAAACCCACACTGGCACGGCCGGGATTTGAAACCCGGTCCTCAGAACTGTGAGGCAGATGTGCTAACCAGTGGTCACCGTTCAAGCATTTTTTAATTTGATTCAATTCATTTAATAGTTTTTTTTCTATTTAAAGTCCCGTGGATATTTTCTTCTGCCCCAAACTACAAATTTGAGAATCAATAAGAGAATCGATAAATAATCGAAACGTTAAGCAGCATCGAAAATGGAATCGGAATAGTAAAAATCTTATCAATTCCCATCCCTAATCACTAATAACGCTGAAACGACCATTTGTAGGCTGTTAACATGTGGGGTCACAGTTCAGTTAAAGCTACTGACGTTAGTTTGTTAGTATGCTTTGTACAGTATTTACTGTATACCAGTGTCCTGTGGGGGAATACATGTAAAAGTGAAATTCTGTACTGCCTAGGCTGTAATGTAATGTGACTGCAGCAGTCTGCCTGGAGCAGACACAGTGGATGTATAGAATAGAAAACATTTCCTTTCTTGTTTTTTCCACTGAGGAAGAAATAACAAGGTCATGACCTCAAAGTCCTCAAGTGTAATGTGTTTTGTGTTATTTGGGCAGCAGTGTACAGTGAAGGCCTTCAGAGCCTTCTCTGCTGGCCTAAAAGTTACAACTTAATCACATTATTAGTTATTGTTAATATTTATTGTAATATATATATATATATATATATATATATATATATATATATATATAATGTAATAAAAATATATATAATATAATGATGCGCTTGCCAATAGAAGTTGCACTAAGATGATTCACTTGTTATATAATAATCATTAGGAAGGGTTTTAAGCACTTTATCTAGCTCAGGGAATAGGAGAATGAGCCAGCCAGCCACTCGGCATGACAACCGAGCTGTGATTATCGGTTCGCTCATTGATAAAGGCAGCAGCTAGCTAGCTGCAAGAACTAATGTGAAGTGCAGGAGACGTTGACCATCAACACTTCAAAAGGATAATATCCTTCAATTTGGTGTCGAACAGCGCCACCTGGCATTCTCTTCCCCGATGTGCCACTACCCCGCATTTCTCGAAGCGGGGGGCAACAAACCACTAACACCGCTCACACACACACCAGATTGAGCACTCACTTTAAATTTGATCAGGCAGGGGCTTCTGATGCATGCGAAATGTGGGCAATATTCGTGTCGCCACATCCCGTCTTTTACGCCATGCCATTACTAACCTTAGAATGTTTTAAAAGTAACGAGCTAATTTTTAAAATGTAAGGATATTTGTGTTAAAAAGTAAGGAGTATAAAGTACAGATATTTGTGTTAAAAGTAAAAAGTCGTACAGATACCAGAAAAATCTATTTAAGTACAGTAATGCAGTATTTGTACTTTGTTACTCGACACCTGTGTAACATATACACTTTAAATTATTATTTAAAAAACATTCTGTTAATGAGCCAAAGCTGTCTGCAATTGGTCTGTAAACAGGCATGTACAGTATATTTAGTCATTTACAGTTTGCAATTCACGTCAGAATCAGAAACCTCTTAATTTGCCAAGTATGTCAATATATACATACAGTATAATGCCTGTGCGCTAAAACTGCCCTTTTTGCAGCTGGAAAACCAGAACTTTCCCATTGTGGGACGACAAAAGGCTTGGTCTATTCTATTCTAAATCCCTTGGCAGTCTAGGAATGGCTCAGGACTCGTCTGCGCCAAGCTGGGCGCGTCGGTGCAGCGAGAGTGTGCACTTGGAGATGCTCTTGGCGGAGTGAGATTTTGGTGTCAGAAAGTCCATCTAAATGTACGCCAACTGGGACTAAGTTTAACTTTTGGCGCATGATATTGTTACGTTATTTTGGTGAATTTGGGCACATACAGGCAGACAGACACGTCACGATGCGGTGAGGAATCCTGGTTAAAGTAAGCCATTTTAAACTAAAAAGCAGAATTTGGCAACAGTTTTTTTTCCCAGGGGGAACCGAGTGGAAACACTGTGATATGAATGCCTGACCAATAGTTGGCAATGTCACTTTAAAAAGAAACACTGCACACATGCACAACACCGGTGTGCCTTCACAGGTCTTCTGCAAGGCTTGAAGTATCGGGCGCGACATCACCAAATGATTTATAAGTATACACAGTTCTGAATAAAATTAAGGGACCACCGCAAAACTATCAGTTTCTCTAAATCTGCTATTTATAGGTTTATGTTTGAGTATAATTCAAACACTTTCATTTTATAAACTACTGACAACATAACTCCGCAAAATAAATAGTCTTTTAGAGCATTTCTTTTCAGAAAATGAAATATGGTCAAAATACCCCCCAAAAAAGGTCAATTGTTCTAAGTTTCTCTTCTTCTTTTGTATTTTTTAGATGTGCGCTGTTCCGCTTGATTGCGTCCACAAGGTAACATAACACCCCTTGAAGTGAAGTGTAAATAAGCATTAGTAAGAGCGGGATGAAGTCTAATGAGCAAACACACAGTGGCTCATGATGATGTGTTGCCATGCATCTCATCAATCTGCTCAGCACCCATGAAACAAGAGAAAACTTTATTGAAAATCACGTTTTCCCCATGACCGCTAAATGGAACAAAACAAATATCTGCTCTGGGCCAATAAAAGATGTCCCTGACCCACCCAGCATCTCTTCCTTAGCAACCATCACTAGGCACTGCGTGGCCTGTCAGGGGGTGTTAGTTTTTTTTTTTTTTTTTTTAAATGTTTTTTAATCTGAACAAAACAAGTTCATATCACCCTGACACAACTTGAACTATATATATATGTGAACCGGGGTTCAATCCCCAGCCCCGCCTGTGAAGTCATGAATCATTGCTGTTCAAGTTGCGAGTCTTGTAACAGCTTGTCGAGTCTAAAGTCATCAAATTCATGAGTCGAGTCTGACGCGAATCCAAGTCATGTGACTCAAGTCCACACCTCTGGTGTTGGTGCCAGTATCAGAAGCTCCAGCTGATAAACTAACACTTCTCTGTGTGACCAGCGACACTGCAGCTCTGCTTTAGCTTTTGGCTTTGACATCACAGTGCTTTGTCCAATCCTATCATTGCTTAAAAGTGGCAAATCTTTAGAGTCTTCAATCAACTTATCATGCATGTTTTTGGGATGTGGGAGGAAATAACCGGAGAAAACCCACACAGGCACGGGTAGAACATGCAAACTCCACACAGGTGGGGCCGGGATTTGAAACCCAGTCCTTAGAACTGCGAGGCGCACGTGCTAACCAGTCGTCAACCGTGCTGCCGGTTTTCCAAAATATGTAAAAAATTCCACAATTTCCATAGTAAAAAGATTACCTTAACATCACACAAATGTAAAAATAGCTCCAGTTTTTTTCTTATCAATGATAAAGCACACTACAAAGGCATAATGCAGAGGTGATTTGCACCTTTTTTCACCTTTTTAATTGTCAGA
The DNA here is from genome assembly GCF_024500385.1 of Phyllopteryx taeniolatus. NCBI lineage: Eukaryota > Metazoa > Chordata > Actinopteri > Syngnathiformes > Syngnathidae > Phyllopteryx > Phyllopteryx taeniolatus. Next base: position 33,951,895 of record NC_084502.1, on the reverse strand, counting down.
AATAAATGTGTTTTTTTTTTTAAACAGTTCTTTATGGTAAAGCCATTTTCATTCCTTCTTAAGGTAACTGGAGCCTAACCCAGCGAGAGACAGGGTACACCCTGGACTGGTTGCCAGGCACTCTAGGGCACATCTAGACAAGTAATCACTCACAGCTATGGACCGAATAGTCTTCAGTGAACCATGTTTTTGGGTTGTGGGAGGAAGAAAACCCATGTAGTCATGAGAGAAGGATCCAAACTCCTTACAGATGATGTGCCAACAGAGACTCAATCCCGGATCTGCTGTTTGTGAGGCAGACGCGCTGTCATCATAAAATACAACAACACACAAATAGAAAGAGCCTGCATTAAGCCTTTATTTGGGAAATTACAGGAAATTCTAAATTCTACCTTGATCTTCGATAACATGTTACTTTTTTTGGGTCACGTTTCTTAATATAAAAATATCATTTCATATCAAAAGGGATCTAATCTACCGTTCTGATCATCCTTGCCGACGTCATGATGCTAACTAAGAGTGACATGCCAGCTTTCAGCATAAACCTCGCCCCCCTCCGAATTTTACCTTTGCATGGTTCTGTGAACGAGTTGCATTATATCAAGTTGACGCTAGCATGCACGTCATGGTGACATTGAGCCGCCGTTGTCTCATCTGTGGTGAAGGATAGGGGTGGTCTACTTCCTGTCAAGGCAGCTCCTATAAAAATAAGTGCATAAGTGACTTGATTGACAATGACGGCATTTTTCAGGTGGAGGTGAATGGAAGAGGTATTACCTACCAAGACCTACAGAAAGAGCAAGAGGAGTTTGATGTGCGTCCTTAAATGAACCAACATGTCTGGGTGGAGGCTCAAGGCCAAGGTGCCAGCAAAAATCGCACAAAAACAATTTAGCAAGAAATATACAAGAACCCGCCCTCCCATCTCCACATATAAACGCAAAACACACCCAGATGAACACACACACATACACTTGCATGTACGCATGCACACAGTTCATATTAATATTAACAGTGTAGAGACATGCATGACAAGGCACTGAGGATCCTGGGTGAAGAAAGACAACCTGTGGGAGCCATCCACACTGAGAGCTGCCACAGAGGATGTCGCCACAGAGACCACGATGACCTTCATTTCTAAATAAATAATTAAGAAATCAGTTAGAAACTAAACCAAACAGGTGAGTTTTGAGCCGCTTTTTAAAAACATCAGTCTCCGCGGTCCTGATGCCCTCTGGCAGTCTATGCCATAGTTGCAGAATGCAGCCTCTCCAGAAGTTTTTGTTCTTCTTGATATGATAAAAGCATAGATATGATGGCCCAGGACCGTTTAGACATTTGAAAACTAGTAAAAGAACCTTAAAGTGGCACTAAGCAGAAATTCATGTTTCATTTCTAAATACATTAAATATGTTTGAAGTGCTGAAACCATATGCAAAGACAATAATATAGTGCTGAATTGTTGAGATAAAACTTAAGCATCCTTTTCACCGTTTGAATTGTCCTGAATTTGCGGGCGGGGCTAAAACACAGCCCCATGACATCATGGGGCTGGGGCGTATACTTTCTAATGCGAGTTCCCTCCCCCACGATATAAGGACAGTGACGTCGTTTGGTTTGGCTATGCTGCCCAGTTGTGGGTTAGCTTCCATATCAAGGCCCATTTAGCACTCCAGTGTGCAGTTAGCAAGCCAACGACGGCTACACTCTGAAAATGCATCTTTGCTGGATGCCTCAATTTACAGAACAGCTCAGTGATGTTTTTTAAGCTCCCCAAAAAAATGAGGAAAAACAAAAACTTACTTATTTTTCTAATTACAGTCCACAAGTTAAGCCTCCTAACGTGAATTTACATCATATAAGCTATCACCCCCTCAGTATGTCTGCTTCTTTTCGGCGCATCCATTTGACACGCCCACAGCATCTGAGAGTTGAGAGGTGACCCTTATTATTCAAGTTTTAAAGCCTGATTTTATATGCGTAGCGATTTTTTTTAAATTATTCATTCAAATTTGGCAGGCTTGTTTACATTACTGTGGTGTGTTGAATTTACACGACATTTTTGGGGCCTGTTTAGTGTCACTTTAAAATCAATCCTAAAACACACAGGGAGCCAATGCAGTGATCTTAAAACCGGATCTTTTGGTTCCACTTAGATAGTAAATGGTTTTCCTTTTGCTTTCGGGTGGATTTGTATTCTTCTCTTCTTCTCTCTTTAGTAACTGATAGAAGCCATCTTGGCCTCACCTCTAGCTGATATTGTGACACCATATTAACCCTTGCACAAACTCAGGTCCTGTCTGTACTGCAACTACAACTACAAGGTGTCGCTCCGGGTCCTCTGCCCTTGTCTATGGAACAGCCTAATGGGGTAACTCTTGGATGCAGAGAGCACGATATTTTGATGCCTATCCCTTTATCTTAGTTAAGTTTTATCTAATCTATTTAGCATTTTATTTACATTTTTAAGTTACTCCGGTGAGCTACCCGTACTTTTTATTGGTTTCGTTTATTTATTTTTTTTGGACTCCTCTGTCTCTGTGGCTATGAGCTGCAAGTGACTCCTGCTGCTGGCCCTCCTCACTCCACTCTGTTCTTAACAATATCTCAGCAGCCAGATCATGTCTTTTAATCATCTGTTAACACTATAACTGCTTTTACATATGGCACAGGGGGTGTGAGATGGCCCGAGTATGTGGGGAAAAATATTGCTGTGGTTGGAAGGGATTTGTCTTTTACCAGTTGTGTGACGCACTTCGCGTCTTTCAAGCAGGAAAGGTGCTGCTTAAAATAAAGTAGTGATTGATTGATTGAATGATTGAAGTCAAAAGCGTCTGACAACCTCATCAATAAGATAAGTAAAATACAATTTGATTGTCACCAGCCCTGGCAACAATCTTTTTGGTAGTGCTGATCTTATTTTTTTTTATAATATATTTTACTGAATCAGCCTCACAGTTCTGAGGACCCGGGTTCAATCCCCGGCCCCGCCTGTGTGGAGTTGCCCGTAGGTGTGACTGTGAGTGCGAATGGTTGTTTGTTTGTATGTGCCCTGCGATTGGCTGGCAACCAGTTCAGGGTGTACCCCGCCTCCTGCCCGATGACAGCTGGGATAGGCTCCAGCACGCCCGCGACCCTAGTGAGGAGAAGCGGCTCAGAAAATGGATGGATGGATGGATGGATGGATGGATGGATTTTACTGAATACAGTGATTCCTTGAGATACAAGTGCCTTGACTTATGAGTTTTTTTGAGATACAATCCTTCACTTGGGTCTTTTAGGCACATTTCAGCATCTGGAGTTCAGAGTACAGTAGCTGAACCAGTACTTCTTTTTTTTTTTACATTAGTTTGTACTTCTACTTAAGTACAGCGTGAGAGTACTTTTGCCACCTCTGCAGAGGGGACTAAAATATCCCGCCAAGGCCAAACTGCAAAAAAAATTGTGTAGCGCCATCAACATTTTTGCTCGTCTGTGGGTATTGTAAGAAATTGGATTGGATGGATAATGCAACTTTCTGAAAAGTGAAAATTAATCATTGATTCACATCTTTCTGTAGAATTCGACAATAACAATTTTAACAATAACCATTCAGTGAAAACGGGAAGAGTTTGACATGCATCCTAAATGAGCCCACACATGCACCTGTTGAACAAACTCATTTGGCAAAATCTTTAAATGTGCATTTAAACAGGGTCAAAGCAGTCATTGTGTTGCCTTGCGGAGGCTTGCGCCAGCAGCAGCTCCTCCACATGATCAGCTTGTTGAACGCCAATTGAACTCAGGCTCATTAGATGGCGACGTGAGGTCACAGGTGGCGCATGACACATGATTAGCACACAAAGAAGTATTTTAAACCTTGTGACAAACAGAGACATTGTAAGATGTTGAAGATAATACTACAAAAAATACATTAAACTGACAGTATATTTCCATATTCCTGAGAATTAGAGGCTGTATTGTTTATTTACTCAACTGCAGATGGGGCAAGGCAAATACTGTTGGGTTGTTGGCGTCTTATCTATTAGTGAGTTGAGCTTTTTGTATATATATTGTATAATACTATTTTATTGAGGAAATATGATTGATTGGGTATGCATGGTGAGAATTGTAATTTATTTTCACCAACATAAGCTCTTACTAAAGGGTACACACATGCCAATAGCAATTGTAAATTTGAAATACAAACCCCAGTTCCAAATAAGTGAGAACGTTGTGTAAAATGGAAATAAAAACAAAATGCAATGATTTGAAAATCCTTTTCAACCTATATAACATTGCAGTGGCGGGAAGTGCATTTGGGACCTGGGCCTTAAGTGGAGATTTAAGTGACCTAATGAAGCCCTTATTACAACCACTACAACATCGCAACTTTACAAAATATAGAAAAACGGAATATAACAATGATTGGCATTACAGAGAGAGAAAGAGAGAGAGAGAGAGAGAGAGATTTTATTATTCACCATTTTTTATTTGGCCGCAATTGCTACACGGCATCTTTCAGTACTTAATGTTGAATGAAACACTAATAACAGGGAGGTACTGGCTATTGCTAACAGGGCACTTGTGTACTTTTGTGTCTACTGACTTGTCATGAAAGCACACAGCCAAACAAATTCAGAATCCTGTACACACACAATCTTCTACCAATGCATCACAGGTTTTGCTCCTCCAGCCACTGTGACATTACCACCCATGCACAAATCATGTGACAGCTCAAATAACAATAATGCACAAATGGACATGAAACTAAAAAAATGCTTAAGGTAGCAAATTGAATAGGTTAACCCCTTATAGGGCCCTCATGAAAATACAAATAAAAAATGTTTGTGACTTTTCCTTTACTTCAGTTTTTCCTTTGACTACAGCTCCTCTTTTCGGCTATACATGTTTAGTTGTGTCAGTGTGATTTGCTAAGAGAAAGTACACTTTACAAAGCAAATCTTTGTATAGTGACAATAAAAGGTGTTCTCTTCTATTCTAGTCTATCAAAACCATGTTAAGCCGGCAACATTTAAGCAACAAACACAGCACTTCCGGTAAACACTATTATTTAGACACTGAAAATTGCACCACTTCTGGTGGTTCACTTGAACGTCACATATGCGCAAGCAAAAAAATTAGACTCCTCAAACAACATTACACGCATGCATACAAAATGAACTTTGAAGTTCAAAGCAGTTAAATGATAAATACTTACATAAATGACTTTGTGGTCATGTGCAGTCTCACTGCAGACAGGAGATCAGACAGCCACCGGCACGTGACTGCAGAGGAGACAATTGAGGAAGTGGAGGATTCGACTTGGCCCAGCGTATAGTCGCCCTCACAGCTCACAATCAACGTTTGTCTAATAACTTCACAAAAACATCTATCCATCCATCCATCCATCCATCCATTTTCAACACCGCTTATCCTGGTTAGGGTCACAGGGGTGCTGGAGCCTATCCCAGCTGACTTTGGGCGGGAGGCGGCATACACCCTGAACCGGTCGCCAGCCAATCGCAGGGCACATAGAAAAAAACAACCATTTGCACTCACATTCACACCTACGGGCAATTTAGAGTCTTCAATCAACCTGCCACACATGTTTTTGGGATGTGGGAGGAAACCGGAGTGCCCGGAGAAAACCCACCCAGGTACTGGGAGAACATGAAAACTCCACACAGGCGGGGCCGGGATTTGAACCCCTGTCCTCAGAACTGTGAGGCAGACCAGTCGTCCACCGTTCCTGCCAGCCCTGTTTATTGAATCTGAAATGCGAAAATAAACAGCCATTACCACTGTGAGTAAGTGGCATTGAAGGCCCTGGGCAGACTACATTGACATGGCAACACATAGAAGCTGAAATCTGATTGGAACAACAACACAAAATGTAATCCATACGCGACTGGAAGCTAGGACAGCCAAGACAAATGAGACGAAATGAAGACAAAGGACTGTGTCATGGTCTGTGTTTTGGTTTGGATTGTGTTTGGTGCTCATTTAGCTCTTGTGTCCACCTGTTCTCGTCAACCTTCTACCTTGTGTCGACCAATCAGCTCCCTCCAGCCACTCGCGTCTTGTCCAGGTGTTCCTCGGTGTCTCGTCAATTTGTTTATATTTAGTTCCCTGGTTTCTTTCAGTTCTTGTCAGTTTATTGTCACAGGTTGTAGTCGCCAGTAGTGTCGCTCGGTTATTTGACGAGTCATGTCTTGTTTCCAGTTTATTCAAGTGTTTCTTTGTTACTTTGATTATCAGTTTTGGGATTTTGTCTAGACAGCTTTATCCATGATCCTTGTTTGCCTTTGTTTTGCTTTGGCTTAAATAAAAACCTACGTGACAGACTGCTGGAAATGAATACACACACACATATATATATATATATATACATATATATATAGGGTCTACCAAAAGACACAATAGACTTCCTTTTTTGTTCAAAAGCTTCAAGTAGAAGATTGTGATGCTTAATAAACTAAAGTCGGAACAAATAAAGCTTTAAAATTCAGCAGGGGGAAATTGCTCCCAGCCAAAGGATCTCTCTTTCACACAAAGTTGGCTTTTCAAACTTTCTGATTTGTTGATTAGTGTCTGCACGTATTGAATCCTCCTTCACTCCAGGGTAAAAGAAAACATTCTCTGTTCATAGCAATGGTGTTTAAATTAGAAAAACACATCACAAGCTACACCAGGGGTGTCAAACAAACGGTTTGGTGGTTAAATCTGGCCTGCAGAGGAATTTGAATGTGAAAAAATACTGGAGTGACCCTGCAGTTATGTATTGTGTTAAGAAATCTATAATAGCTTGTCTGTGAGGCTGTGAATGTGTATAGGCTGAATCCTGACTTGGGATTGGATGAGAAAGCCAAAGGGCGAGGGCGAAGTTAGGAAGCACTGGCATTTAACAGATATTTGTTTGATTTAAAAAAATAATAATAATATATTTTTTTTAAATTTCCAATTGAAAATGGTTAGAATGAATAAAATACAGGTTCTCAATATGTGTATAATTCATTCTTTCTAGTTTCAAAATGTGCAATGCATTGGAAAAACAAACCTCAGAGGTCATGACTGCAGCTGTTTTCGGTGTTCTCAGCATGAATATGAGGATGAGGTGAGGGGAGTTGCTGAGTTTGCTAGGAGGCCATATTAGAGGGAAACTTTGGGCCGACTCGGCAGGAATGACAAAGCCCCAACAATGATGCTGCTGAGAGGATGTGATCCTCTTTTTCTGTCTTCTGGCCTCATGCGTGCACTCTTGATCATTCAGTTCCTCATTACAACTCACTGTTGTTGTTGTTGTGTGCTGTGTGTCACTATTGTATTCTGTCGCATTGCTCCAGTAGAAACTCAAGTTGCACGCCAAGTTGTTGGTCATTCCAGAATTGGAGATGTTCTGTCCTCCCCATGAAATTTCAAATACTCCATGCATAAAACATGCATTTGCTGTGTAACCTATAGTTGTTCTGAAACAAAATGTAACGATAACTGTAGTACAAATGATTCCTAAAATTAGAGCTGAACGATTGATCAAATTCAAACCGACAGCGCAATGTAGCAGAATCCAAATTTCAAATCACAAAGGCTGTGATTTGAAAACAAAACAAACAAACAAAAAGTTACATGAAGTACGGTAAGTGGACTCACATTCAAAGCAGTAAGACTCTAGTGTCACCATATGCATCATCACTTCTTATCAAAGTTAAGGGAGACGTTTTCATGAAATGTTATTTGATGGGAATGTGGATTAACAGTTTATATTTTCAAATAGTTAGCATTACATTCAAATTTTAAACTTGTAATTTTTTTTATTACCGTATACTATTCGTGACCTTTGAGAGATAAAAGAGTGACAAACAGAGTAAGGAAAAGATGCGAAGCAAAAACGAAGAAGACGCTACTCAGTCAGAAAAGAAGACAGATCTGTTTCACTACCAATGTGACAAGATGACAGTCTGTCAAATTGCTGAGCCCGGTTGGAATAGCCACTTCAACTTGAGTACAACCCACCAAGAACTTTGAAAATCGAATGATAGGTTCCAGAGAAATTTTGTTTTTGTTGTGGGGGGAAAAAAATGGCCTTTTAGGGGAACGTTTTTGTGTTACTGATGGTGTAGTTGTTGATTTGTCTAACTTGACTGCAGGCAGCAAGGGTTCAGTGACGATGTGAATGTGAGTGTAAATGGTTCTCTGTCTCAATGTGGCCTGCAACTGCCTGGCGACCAGTCCAGGCTGTAGTCAGCCTTTTGCCCACAAACCTAAACCAGATAAGCAGTACAGAAAATGGATGGGCAGATGGTATGGATTTACAAAGTATGGAAGAAGCTAGGTAACACATACAGAATATTGGACTATGCTGCCGCCTTTCCAGCTAGCCTGCTTCTACTTAGGCTGCTGGCTACCTAGCTACTCTAGTTTCACATTGTGTTGGATCAACTTTCTCCAATTAAATCTAGAGTGAGAGTGTGAATAGTTGTTTGTCTATACAGTATGTGACCTGTGATTGTAGGGTTGGCAGTGGGTCATGAAACTTCCGCCAATGTGGCTAAACAGTTCAAAAAACACAGAGGCCGGCGTGAAAAATAAGGCGCCTCTATCTAGTCCAGTCGATTGTGAAGTGACGCTCTGACAAGTGTAGTACACCGTAGCATATTCAGTCAGCCAATCAGTGTATTTCTTTAGACGTACACGCATGGTCACATGGGTTACGTGTCCAATCATGTGCGCATACACTCAAATGAGGAAGTGAAGCGCTGTAGCAGCCTGACTAAGCAGCTTGGATTCGTATAGAACTAAAACTACATTTTAAGCACAACAGCTCATTATTTTATGCCGAGACAAGGCCACGATGATTCCAATTCACTTGCCCGTGAGTATTTTTGACTTGCCACGGGCAACTGGGAATTGGTAAACTGTTAGTACTGCCTAAATGTTATAATGAATTGATATGAAGAACAAATCTTTATTTTTCCGATTGAAATGTCCAGCAGATGACAAATGATAAATTCGGTTCATACTGTCAACAACAATTACAAAGACCTTAATGTCACTGTGTCATTTAATTGTCTCACCAGAATTTTTATTTGCATCTAATCTTGCAAAATTGAGGTGAGCAATCACCGAGGGCTTTGAATAGAGAACAGTCTGTTTCTTCATCAGCATGTTGGATTCTCGCTGGGCCCGTCAGTGTCTCCAGTTATTATTAGTTTTGACACACACAAAAAAAAACTCATTAAGAAATCATAGTTGGATATTTTAAAAAAAATATTTTTCGTTTCCCGGAGGAAGGAGAGCATGGGATGCTTGCAGTGGCTGCCAACATGTGTGATTGTTCCCGAAGAGTTGATCTTCGTCAGCAGTCGCTGGTTGGACACACCCTTTTTGTCCATTTTGTATTAGCTCTTATTTATGCCATACAATTGGAATGGAAACATTTGCAAAGCCTCTACACAGACGCAAGTCAAATGCTATGTGTTTAATATGCAAAAGTATAGAGAAGGACAAAAACAAGTATCAATATTCAGTCAGCAGCACAGCAACAGTACCTGGGTAGTTTTATAATGAATAAAAGACAACAAAAGCCAGAGGTAAGTATAAACAAAAACAGCTGGACGTGAAAAAGCAAAGACGTCCAACTGTGGAGACCCACCGGCAGACATCATGGCTTCAATGCATCACACTAACTGAATGCATTTGTTCTTTCCTTTGTGTTATTTCATTTCTTATAAACTGTAGTTAGTGGTGACTTTGTTCAAGTCAAGGTGTTAGATGGTGCCATAGTCCGTCTTTGAAAGATAACTTTTATATTCAATAAGAACTCTACAACTCTGTCTCCATTTGCTTTTGACCGAGCATTTTGTTGGTTTTACATAGCAATATCAATGAGATACTGTGAGAATTTGTGGGATTCCACAGAAGATCCTGAACCTCATTGACCAGGGGGTTCGCAAACTGTTTTGATCGGGGGACCCATTACAGTGAAGGAACTTTTCCAAGGGTACCCTCATAGCCTTTAATGCCAATTAAACATAACGACCATGTTTACCTCTAAACGGCCTAGGAATATAAATGTTGCCTGTTTTCAAGACAAAAAAAGTTGGAATGTTCTGATAACAAAGTCATATTTTTAGGGGAAAAAAAAGTTGTTAGCTTACGAGAACAAAGTTGTTTTCTTCCAAGATAGGGTCTGAATTTTAAGATGTTAAAAACAAAGTCGGATGTTAATAACTGTGTAAAACTATAACTTTATTCTTGTAATGTTGTGCTTTTCATTCTGAAAAATACATCTTTATTCATTAAAAAATATGTTTTCCTCACCAAACTATGCCTTTAGTTCAAAAAAAAGAAAAAAAAAGAAACTGACTTTATTCATGCAGGGATGTCATATTTATGTGATGATACATTATTTCACAATCATAGTCATAGTCGTATGATTACTGCATTGAGTATATGCCAAAAAGCAGCGTGCTTGCTTTATATCAAAAAGGAAAAATAACACTTTGTACAAGGTGTTGTTTGAATGACTGAAATAGGAATTCGACTTTTAAAGTAAATTCTCAACACAAATACCTGTAGAATGTTGATAAATACCAAATGCATGAATGGTAGTATGTCTGCAATAATTCCTGCCCACTCGCTCCCACCTTCCCTCCCTCACTCGCCAGCGTACATGCATACACGCACACACGCACGCACGCATACACACAAAGACAAAGTTCACCAATTGGATTTTTGAGCGGAGGTTTGATGAGAGTATGCCTTCTTCCTGTATGTTGTGTCAAACTGGGAGTATTTTGATCCAGCAGAAACATACTATATGGGGGAATATTTCGACCGGTGCCCATTCCACTCACAGGAAATGAACAAGGACAGATATGTATCCCACCAGATATCTAAAGGATACGTTCCAGTAGTCTAGAGTAAAAAAGCACAGTGCGATTTCTGGTCCATTCTGAGTTCAAAATTAACACAGTATACATCAAAACAATCGCAATCTGAAACTTGCACAAACATTAAGAAAAGTCACATGCAGTCATGCGATTCATATTCAAAATCATTCAGTTTCATCCATCCATTTTCTATACTGCTGGTCCTGTTCGACTTCAGGAGAAAGGCAGACCACCCTGGACTGGTTACCAATCAATCACAGGGCACAATCTGTGTAGAGGGAGACACCCATTCACAATCCCGTTAACACCATCACTGAATGGGAACTGAACCTACTCTGCCTGCACCCAAGTCAGACGAGTGAACCACTACACCATCAGCGAGCCACTTTCATACACTTTAAACATACACAACATCCTCATCCAACACACTCCCAATCACGTAAACAGACACACAGCAACAAATGAAATCAAACCTATTGACACCCTCGCACACACAATCACATGAATGAAAACTCTGCTCTATTATTCTTTTGTTTGCCATCAGTTCTAATGTTGGTATTTTCACAGTATACGCTGACCTAAATGCACAGCATCATACTCCATTCTTGATCCTCTTTGTATGCCTGCCGTGCACACACACACACACACACACACGCGCACACACACACACACACACACACACACACACACACACACACTGTTCTCTCAGCTCCAAAGAATTTTAAACCTTCCAATGTCCTGACATTATTGCATTTTTCATTGGTATTTTAAGCAAAGAGTTGTGAGGTCTTAGAAGACGGCTGGCATTAATTCTTCTGAAGTAGACGGATTCAACTTCTCCCTGCAAAGAGGCTTAACACAAAGTTCTCCCACACCTCCAAATGACTGAACTTCCCTTTTCTCACATATTTGAGTGGCCCCAAGAACAATAGACCATGTGACTGGCGCTATTTAATGTCTAATAATTTGTAGAGCAAAGAGGCTCTGGACATCAACATATTGGGAGTAAGCAATAAGTAGCTTATAGCTGTTACTGAAGACTTTACACCTCAGATGACCTGTGAGTTCCTATCATAGCAAGAGTCCGTGCCATTCGCTGTAGAGCCAACATGGAGATGCTAATTGCATTTTTATTTTTTTTTTAAATCTCCAGTCAGATTCACTATTCACTATGCCCTGCTTTCTGGTCTTCCCAAAAGGACCATTTCAGGCTTACAGTTAACCGGTACTACAGAATTCGGCAGCACGTGTCCTGACAAAGACCAGAAGGCGGGAGCACATTGCACCAATTTTAAAATCACTGCATTGGCTCTCTGTGTGTTTCAGGATAGATTTTAAGGTTCTTTTGCTGGTTTTTAAGTGTCCTAATGGCCTTCTCGTCTCTCAGAGCTGCTTTTACCCTATAAACACTCAGGGCCCTGAGGTCCTCCGGGTCTAGCCTTTTATTCTGACAGTCAGAACACATACATACGGTGAGGCATCGTTCCGGTTTCACGGCCCCCGTCTGTGGAACAGCTTGCCGGAGCACCTCAGGGCTGCAGGGAACGCTCATGTTTTTAAGAGCAGGCTCAAGACCCACCTTTTTAATTTAGTTTTTAATTCATTTACCTTTTAACTTAAACTTAAATTATTTTATTTCCTTTTTAACTTTTATTTTATTTTCATTGTTTTCCAGAATTGCCCGCTGTTGTTTACCGGCGCTGTGGCGCAATGCAGGCAGAGAATGGGAATGACGTATTTCCGGGTCACAGATATAGAAAAAAAAATAGATCCACTTCCAAAAGACGTGCCTCCCGCGCCTACGTGGTGGCCATGTGACGATGGTTATATCTATTCTCTATTGTACATTGAGCAGAGAGAGAGAGAGCAGCATGGCTGCGGCATTAACTCTGATGAAGAGTACAAACCATAAGTCTTTGGAGTCTGGAACATGCTATTTTTTGGTACAGTAACATTTTTTTATTTTTTTTTTGTCAAGCCGGTCGCCTTTGGCAACGGATTTGGAACAAGTAAGCTCACTAATTCCTCACGGCTCATGAAAGCAACTCGCCTATGATGAGTAATGTACGTAAACAATGTTACCATGACCAAGCACACCAGCGTGATAGGTTTTGAAAAAATGTGAAACTTTCAAACATTTTTTAAATATTTATTTACAATAACTGTGTACTGTACTGGGTGTTTAGGCCACAAAAAACCTACAAACAATAGTTTTGTACTGTCGAGTAATAAGGGTACATATGGCCTCAAATAAAAAAAGTGCTTCAATGTAACGGACAATCGGCTATATCGGATGTCCAGGTTGGAAGAGGTCTTGGAGTCTTTCAGAGGAATTTCTCCATGCGCATTACACTGATTCTTGCCAGTTTGGCGATCAAGCCATTGGCATGCGTGTTGCTGTGCGATGAGGTCTGAATAAAGCCAGCCTTTCGGAGTAGGGAGATGGCCCCCGTCTGTGGCGAGCTGACATCCAGCACAAGACGAGCGAAGCCCTGCTCTTTGCAGAAGTCTAATGCCCGCTGGGTCAGCTGGGAACCCAGCTTCGTGCGACGGCATGGGAACGCCACAACCAAATAGGACAGTTCTCCGCTCCCGTCGGCCGAGGATCCCGTCCCCATACCGCCGTTCAAGTTGTCACGATGGTCATCTTCTTCCACTTTCCTCCGCCCCATCACCATCACCATGCCCACCACCCTGGACAGCGTGCTGTCTCCCACCTCTGCCACCCAAAAGCCATTATTCGGGTTGTCCAGGTAGTTGGTTTGGATGTCAGCCATATCTCCGCTCAGCCTCCTTAGCATGTAGCCCTCATAGATCTCGTGGCAGCAGAAGTAGATGAGCCCTGCCCACGCTGCGCCAAAGAGTAGCGCCTGGAAGTAGGAGCTGCCTCCGAGCACGTAGCCAGCCACAGAGATGCTCAGCGCCACACCCACGTGGTCTGGGTGGCTCATGGACTTGAAGAAGGCCGGGTATATGTTCTCGCGGACGCCGTCACAAAAGAGCTCTTTGACCACACATTGATCGGAAGGCAGGTATTCCCTGATGGTGAGCTGGACTGAAGGAGGGAAGCAGGGGGGGAAAGCTCAGCGAGGCTAATCTGTGCGCGGCTTTAACGACATTCTTGATGGATTTTATGATATGTAACCTAACAACATCACTCTTGTTCTACTAAAGCCATTTCTATTCCAAATGGATCCAAATCGCAAACGTATACAATATGTGAAAAAGCACAAATGAAATCAGCATCACATTGGTTTTGTGTAGGATCTTGTGATGTGAATAAGACCACAAATGCCTCACAGAATCCTATGTTATATCTGGTCTAATCAACAAATTTAAGACAATTCATCAAAACTTACGGTTCTTTGTCTGGGCCATGATGACTCTTTTTTTCCTTCTCCTATGTTTTCCGTGCACTAAGACCTTCTCGACGCTCTGCTTGCCCCCAAACATGAGCTACGGCTAATCAGCCAATTACAGAGAGGATGTGAATTACTCAGAACAAATCCCCCTTACACCTCCCTCCCAACACAAACACACATTGAGATCATCAAATGAAACGGCTGCCTGAGTGGACACGCTTCAAATCAAATAAATCAGTGTTGTTTGGATGATGGGATGTCTTTCCAAAGTTAATTATCTCAGCTGACGAACTCTGCAGTCAAGGAGGATGAGCACAAATCCCGATTAAATTAAAGCCTGATGTGAAATCAGTTTGCTTGTGCTTTTTTTCCCCAAGTATTCATGTTAGCTGCAGAACACTGTCTTTAAACACACCATAGTGAAAGTTTATATGGTGACACACACGTCCAGTGTCCATGTCTTCTGTAATAGCGTTTCTCTCTTATTAAATCTAATTTGCTCTGTAGAAGAACGGCCTTTAGACCCACTTAAAGCAGCAGAGTCCTTCATGAATGTGGGAGTCCTGTGATTTCGAGCATGTCTCAAAGTCTCTGCAGCAATCTCACTATGACGTTGGGGGTCGCAATCACAAATCAAAGCTCCTATCAGTCAGACAGTCGGCCCAAGGTCTCAAAGACACACAATAATTACAAACTTTATGGCACGTGTACGGCATGAGGTTTTCAATGCGCAGACTACAATTTGGTCAAAATGATCCTTGTTAACACAAACAAAAACAAAACAAAAAAACTGAAAAGATTGGAATATGCGTGGCAGTTGGCGGTATCACTTTACAAAGAAATACATACAAACTCACTAACTGCTATTATCCAACAGCATCTTTTGAAAAGCCTTCATCAGCATAAATGTGACATTAAAATGTGATATATGAAGTCATGTGCCCTGGACACAGTATCTCTGTGGTCCATTATTGTTGTTTCAGTTGTAAAGTACATATAATATCCATGGCTACAATGAATACTTAACACGTATGTTCGCTGTTTTCAACCGATTTCAGAACACTGAAACAATAAGTGTCCTTTTTGGAAACCTTTGCTGACACATTTTAAAATGTTCATGTAAACATTATCGACGTTCCTGTTCCAAACCAAACCAGTCAGATTTGTATTTTAGTATAAGTAAAACATTTTTATTTAGTATAAGTAAAACATTTATTTGCCAGCAGAGGTGGGAGTAACTCACATACAGTACAGCATGTCAAAAGCAAGTCTCAAGTCATAACGTTCAAGTCTCAAGCAAGTCATTGTGGGAAAAAAATCAAGCAACTCAAGTTGAGTCGAGTCATTACTTGGTTCAGGGGTGTCAAACTCATTTTTGTCCTGGAATGCATTGTAGTCATGACTTCGCTAAGAGGGCTGTTAGAACAGTGAAATGTTTAATCACCAAATCATATTATTACCATCACACAACAAATTGAGGGATAACTAGATTTGAAATCCGATAACAGGATAACAGTTTGTTCAAGTATTGTTTAAGTTACTGTAGAAGAAGGGTTTGGTAACAGAAAAAGTGCAATATCTCAACATTATTGTTTATTATTAGAACAATTTGGAATTTGGGTACAGATTTTAGCGAAAATCACGGAGGTTGACGAGCATGATTTGCTTTCGCGGGCCACATAAAATGATGTGATGGGCCGCATCTAGCCCCCGGGCCTTGAGTTTGACACCTATGACTTGGTTGAAGCAAGTCGCAAGTCAAAAGTCATACAATCTTGCTCCAGTCACAAATACTGTATATTGGAGTGGTAATAAAATGTGTTTTTCACATATTTTCCCCCATAAATCATAACATTAAAAAAAGTATTCATACTCTATAAAAGTGAAATGAACAACAACTGAGATTATGATTGATTGAATTTATTGCACTGAATTGTTTTTTTAGTTCTATTTTTCTCAATTGTATTTCAAACTCAAGTTAACTGAACAAACTATGCTGTTTATTTTGTGGTGACAGCCTTGTAACTCCTACGGTTCTTAAGAGAACACAATTAAGCAAAAGCCAAGACTGTTCTTTGTTGGTCAAATATAATTAGATGTGTACCTAATGGGCCAATGGGCAAAATGTTGCCATCCTTAAAAAGAAATACAAAATAAAATAAAATAAAGAATGGAGAATGTTAATTTAGAACCACTGACTCCGGACAATTGACAAATTGTCATTAGATTACATTTTACGTATGTTACATATGCTGTGGTCTCAATTTTAAAAACACAGCAGATGACATTTTAATGGTGACACTTCAATAAACACGTTCAGTAGTGTAAAAAAATAATCTTATCCTATTAAAAATAATTAAAAAAAAATTGAGGTGACAATGAAACAATGCTGTTTCTGAGGCAAACCACCAAATGTGAAGCATAAAATATTAGTTCAGTGATCCACATTTATCTTAAATGTGGATCATATGGTATATAAGAAAACATAATTTTTTGACTCAGTAAGATCTACAAAATAAAACGTATTGAGTGCTTTGGGCAGGACCTACAGTTGTATGGTCACAGATGAGAAGAGCACTCCTGCATTGATTACATTGCTTGGAAACAACATAAATCCGGCCGTGATTCAACTAAATAAACACCTTTTAATAAAAATGAGCTGAAAGCACTTGGGCGCTGATTGGCCATTGTCACGAAACAAAGTCAGAGTCAGTAAGTTGCTGTGGAAACGAGCCACTGTAGACAACTGGTCTGCTTGGTATGCTTGTCACACTGTGGCCGCATTAGGAGTCTAAACCATTCAATTTCTCCTCATATGCAGGCATCATTTAAACACACTCCACACAACTTCAACTTCAGCCCACTTGCCCAAAAACTTTGGAACTGAACCTGACTTGACTCCAAAGTGCATATATGCAGGTATGTCATGCAAAAACACAGCACAAATATCCATTTAGTCCAAATGTCTTCCATTACTTTATGAATGCATTTCTCTATGTGCAATGAAATGTCTTAGTACTGATGGAGTGCTTTTTTCTGTGAGTGCTCATCAAACTCAACTGGGGGTGGGGGGAATCACCTGTGATATTCTTTTTTCTATGTAAAGGGCTTACGTCTTGTTTCTTTCTTCGTTGAATAATTTTCCTTTGTCACAAATCTGTATCGGCCTGCTTCTTTGGAATTTGCTGAGGCAAAACTGATGCATGGCGCACAAATGCATACAGTCCCTCAAAAGGCTAGCAAGTGTGTTTGGAATTCTACTGAATAAAATCAGAACACCAGGATAGAAATACAGTGGAACCTCTAATGCAGGGCTGTACGAAAATGTTTTCTCCAATGCCGCATACTGAAAAAAATGAAGGCTCCAAGGGCCACTTTAACATTTTTTACCTTTAATATATTAAACATGTTAAAATTCACCCATCAGTGCAGATAAAAATATGCTAATCAACTATGCATTTATGTACTTACTGTATATTTATTTTGAAAAACTGCTTCATCACAGCTTTCTGTTAAAGGTAGTATTTTATTGGATTTGGGGGTTGCCTGCAGCCCTGTGTCCCACTGGAAAAGATCCACCCCTGCACTGAGCAGCAGCAAATTCCAATCTCGACATTCACAACCAAAATAGGAACAGCAGACAGTCTTTAAAGGAGTGAACTTCATAAGGATAATTAGCGTGATGTTTCACTAATCTGACCTTGTGATTCAAACTATTTGCTTTGGATACTAAATTATCTTTATTCATTGAGGGGTTATAAATAACATTATGTCACTATTTTAGTTGTAAATAGTACATTTGTGTCTTTTCATATCAAGAAAAGCTCTACATAAAACCAATATGGTGCAGTGAAAAAGTATTGACCCCCTTCTCAAATTCTTCCATTCATCGCATTTTCCGCACTGCTTATCCACACTAGGGTCACGGGTGTGCTGGAGCCTATCTCAGCCAACTCTGGGCGTGAGGCGGCGTACAGCCTGAACTGAACTTTAATGTTTAAGATCATCAAACAAATGTAAATATCGGACAAATGAAACCCAAGTGAACTTAAAAATGCTGAAAATAAATAATGTAACGTTACCTGGCCCTGTGTGAAAAATTAATGGCCCCTTAAACCTAATAACTGGTTGGGCCATCAACCAGAAAATCAAGCGTTTTCTAGAACTGGCAATTAGTCTTTCAAATATCTTCCTTGTAGAATTATTTGAATTCAGCAAAACAAATTATGGGTTTTCGAGCATGAATGGCCTTTATAAGGTCATACCACTGCATTTCAATCACATTCAAGTTTGGACTTTGAATAGGCCACTCCAAAACTTTCATTTTGTTTCCTTAAGCCATTCAGAAGTTGACATGCTGGTGTGTTTTGGATCGTTGTCCTGCTTCATAACCCAAGTGCGCTTCAGCTGAGGTCACAAACTGATGGCTAACATTCTTTACGCCCCTGGTAGGGTCAACCATGGCAAACAGGTCCTAGGTGAGGGAGCAGACAAAGCACAAATCAAATGACCCCTTATAATGAAAAAAAAAAATAGACCTAAGTTTTCCTTGCCCGGACGCATGTCACCGGGGCCCCCCTCTGGAGACGGGCCTTGAAGGTGGGCACCTGGTGGCCGGGCCGACACCAATGGGGCCCGGCCGGGCACAGCCCGAAGAGGCAACCTGGGTCCCCCTTCTTATGAGCTCACCACATGTGGGAGGGGCCAAGGGGGTCGGCTGCGTTGTGAGCTGGGTGACGGCCGAAGGTGGGGACCTTGGCGGTCTGATCCCAGGTTACAGAAGCTGGCTTTAGGGATGTGGAATGTCATCTCTCTGGCAGGGAAAGAGCCCCTGCTGGTGTGCGAGGTTGAGAAGTTCCGACTTGATATATTGTAGTTGGGCTCACCTCCACACACAGCTTGGGCTCCGGTACCAGTCCTCTCGAGAGGGGTTGGACACTTTTTGACTCGGAAGTTGCCCAGGGTGAAAGGCGCCAAGCAGGAGTGGACATACTTATTGCCCCCCTACTTGGTGCCTATACATTCCTGACTGTTGTTTGTACCTATGCACCAAACAGCAGTTCAGAGTACCCACCTTTTGTGGTGTCCTTGGACGGGACGCTGGGGAGCGCTCCCGCCGGAGACTCCCTCGGTCTTCTTGGGGACTGTAACGCTCACGTGGGTAATGACAGATGATGAGACCTGGAGTGGCCTGATTGGGAGGAAGCTCCTCCGTGGCAGGGCCCCAGGGGTGGATGAGATCCGCTCTGAGTTCCTATAGGCTCTGGATCTTGTGGGGCTGTCCTGGTTTACACACCTATGCAACATTGCGGCGACATCAGGGACAGTACCTCTGGATTTGCAGACCGGGGTGGTGGTCACCCTTTTTAAAAAAGGGGGACCGGAGGAGGGTGTGTTCCAACTATAGGGGGATCACACTCTTCAGCCTGTGTGGTAAGGTCTATTCAGGAGTTCTGGAGAGGAGGGTCCATCACTAAGTCGAATCTCAGATTCAGGAGGATGAATCTGGTTTTCGTCCTGGCCGTGGGACAGTGAAATAGCTCTACACCCTCAGCAGGGTCTTCAAGGGTGCATGGGAGTTCGCCCAACCAGTCTAAATGTATGTATGGACTTGGAGAAGGCATTCGACCGTGTCCCTTGGGGAGTCCTGTGGTGGGGTGCTTGGGGAGTATGGGGTACTGGACTCCCTGATACAGACCGGTCGGTCCCTATACGACCGGTGTCAGAGTTTGGTCCGCATTGCCAGCAATAAGTCGAATTTTTCTCCAGTGAGAGTTGGACTCTGCCAAGGCTGCCCTTTGTCACAGATTCTGTTCATTACCTTTATGGACAGAATTTCTAGGCGCAGCCGGGCTGTTGAAGGGGTCTGGATTGGTGACATCAGTATCACATCGCTACTTTTTGCAGATGATGTGGTTCTGATGGATTCATCAAGCCGTAATCTCCAACTCTCGCTGGAACGTTTCAGAAGCCGAGTGTGAACCAGCTGGGATGAAAATCTGCACATCCAAATCAGAGGCCATGGCCCTAAGTCAGAAAAGGGTGGCGTGCCCTCTCGGGGTCAGGGAGGAGATCCTGCCCCAAGTGAAGGAGTTCAAGTATCTCAGGGTCTTGTTCACGAGTGAGGGCAGAATGGAGCGGGAGATCAACAGGCGGATCGGTGCAGCGTCTGCAGTGATGTGAACTTTGTATCGGTCTGCTGTGGTGAAGAAGGAGCTGAGCCGAAAGGCAAAGCTCTCGATTTAGCGGTCAATCTACGTTCCTACCCTAACCTATCGTCACGAACAAACTGTGGGTCGCAACCGAAAGAACAAGATCGGAGATACAAGTGGCCGAAATGAGTTTTCTCTGCAGGGTGTGATCAGTGAAAATTAACCAAAAATTGTGATTAGCCACAATTAATTCATGATTTAACAAGGGGGATTATTACTTTTTCACATAGACCTTAATTATTGAAAACACCATCTAAAAAGTTAAGTTCACTTGGGTTATATTTGTCTGACATTTACATTTGTTTGATGATCTTAAACATGTAAAGTCGGGAATCTATGCAAAAATCTAAAAATTTGAGGAGGGGGCCAATACCTTTTCATGGCACTGTATATTATTATTTGTTGTAGTAGTTTTCATGGGCGTTGCACCCATGGAGGACGTGGATGTCGCAACCCCCACAATCTTTCGACTACAATACTTTTCACACATCCATAGTCCTATGGTCTAATGCAATCGGTTCCAAAATGCTAATCAGCCTCCTATTTAATTTTAAAAAGAAATTTCCCCTTCAGAACATAAACTAACTTAAAGTGTCACCATCATATAACCTATTAACTGTACAGGAAATGTTTTATTAACATTTAACATTCTTAATCTAACCACTGTTAATCCTAAAATATAAACACAGTGACAACTGCTGAGAGCTCAAAGTTACATCACATAAACACCTCTCATTTTGAGTTGTACATTCTCTTTTTGTGCTTTTTTTAATGTTAGCGATGTATTGTTGATTCTCCCATATTGTACTGGCCAGCCAGGACAGAATTGTGTATTGAATGGCTGACTGTGTGGTTAACTATAAGAACTTTATACTGCTAGAGCAGAGATTTTATCATTTGTAGAGTAGTAGTTCACAAATTAATAACTGAAATGACAAATGTTATTTCATGGTGCCGGTACAATAAGCAACAGATAAAGACAGTTACATTGTAAAATTTTCATACCAGCAATGGTAATGAAAGTGAGCCATAACATCAATGGTAAAATATAGCACATACGAGCGGTAGTATAAAACAACTATCGCAGCAATGGTAATAGACAATGTACCAACAATGGTAAGGAAACAAAGCACAAACAATCACTTGCAAGACAGACCGGGGGCGTCGAACAGTTGGTAAAAACCTGACACTGTCAAGGGACCCTGAACATTTGGGGGGCCCAGGCTGTCTGACAGGCGGCCCGCACTTGAGTAAACCCAAAACAGGAAACAAGACTTTACTAGTGACATGACTTACTGAAAGAACAAACAACATTCGACAAACGACATTTTGACAATGAATCAACAAGTATTGAAAGAAACCAAGGAACTAAATACAAATAAATTGATGAGACAACGAGGAACACCTGGACAAGAAACGAGTTGCTGGAGGGAGCTGATTGGTTGACGTAAGGTAGAGGGTTGATGAGACCAGGTGGACACAATAAATAAATGAGCACACAAGACATGAACAACATGGGACCACAGGACAACATGAAACAAAACTAAATATTATCTAAACTAAAACACAGACCATGACAGGTCATAAATTGTTGAATGCTTTAAAAGGATAATGGGTGTGAGGATTATTTGCAGCTCTTGGTTAGTTTTAAGACAACCAAACATCATTGTTTTAGTTTTACTTAAGTCTATAGATAATTTGCTCATGTCCATCCACTCTTATTTTATTTAGTTCCTTGTTCACAGTATTTAAAGGCTCATATATAATTATTACTGCTATAGAATATATTTGGATCATCTGCAAAGAGTATGATTTTTAGTTATTGAGGTGCATTAAAAACATCAGTTATATACACATTAAAAAGTTGTGGCCCAAACACAGACCCCTGGGGTACACCACAAACAATGCCAAGGTTTTCTGATGTATACTGCCCCATTTTAACATACTTCACCAGTCTTCAGAAAACCTCCCCACCCCCCACTAAATTCCAGTTTTTTTTTCAGTTTGTAGGACTAGGATTGAGTGTTTAATTGTGTCAAAGGTTTTTTTTTTTTTTTATATATGAACAAAGATACCAATTGCATATTTTTTTCTGATCAAGTACATTAGAAATCTCTTAATTTTCTTCAATTATCGCCATTAAGGTTGTTGTTTTGGTTCTAAAGCCAAATTGGCCTTCGTTTATTGATTGATGTTCCTCAACAAACCTTTCTAATCGGTAGCTGAAACGTTTCTCCAGAATTTTTGAAAATTGTGGCAACAGAGATTGGTTTATAATCTATAAAACTGTGTTTGCGATCATTTTTATGTATTGGTATTACCTTTGTAATTTAATTTTATTTGGAAAATATATTTATTTATTAAAAGTGAGAGGTCACCGCTATTGATTGAAATATAGAAATTTGTATACAAATTAAAAATGAGAGGTCACTGATGTCAGATTCAAGGGAGATAGCAAACACAAAACAAGACTTCATCACGTCAAAAATGTCTAAAATCTTGTCACCACTGAGATGAGGTGAAGAATGTCAACCCACAAGATTACTGTACATTTTTCATCGTCTTAAGTGAATTCAATAAATAGAGTGGACAACACACATCAGTTTACTCAATGTTAAATTATCATTTTATTTTGGAAAAGGGGATGGTATTGAGCATAGCAATGCTTGGGATTTGGAATTTTTTATAACCTCTATTAATCAAGTTTCAAATTACTCAAGCAACATTGGATTCTGAAAACCCTCAATAATATTTACATTAGTACTAATGGCAGAAGTTTAACCTCAAACACATGATAGTTTCCTGGCAATGCATAGTACAATAAAGCCTTTAATGCAGTGAAGAAGAGTTTGTAGTAAAACTGACAACCTTCTCATCTATTTAAGGTAACAGCATTTTAATCAACGTGTATAATAGACTTGGAAAATACTGTGGTTAGCACATACACGATATATACAAATACAAATATCAGACTACTCTATTAACTGGACAAAATCAACAATACTCCCAATAACAGCAAGCTCATGGACTCCTGCAGATCAAATCCCAGAGTACCCTATGCCTATAGGAAACATTAAGTACTTAGGTATCAATATTTCGTCAAAACTCACAGAGCTAACCAATCTAAATTACACACCACTTCTGGAAAAAAATCTCATCTGATTTAAGACGCTGGAATAACTTGCCTATATCATTACTGGGAAGAATAGCTACAATAAAAATAAAAACTTTACCTCAAATAAATTATTTATTTTCAATGATTCCATTTAAGACCACATTTAAATGGTTTCAAACCTTAGATTCTGCTGTAATAATTTTTTATTCAATTAATAAGAATAATAGAATCAGTCTATCCACTCTTCAGAAAAATAAACAGGAGGGAGGCCTAAATGCTCCCAACTTTAAACACTGTTATTTAGCTAACCAATTACAATACCTCATCAAATGGTCGCACCACAGTGAGGAGTGTGATTCTTGGCTAGAATTGGAACAAACAGACTGCAACAACATCAAACTACCAAAACTCCCATTTATTTCTACTTGTCTTAAACGCCATAAATGTTTCAAGAATCCAATAATCGCCTCCACCTTAACGGCTTGGTGGCAAAGTTTACAATCAACAGGATCTCAATTAGCTCCCAGTATGCTCTCCCCAATCTGTCATAATCCAGATTTCGAAATTAATAATATACCCCTTCATTTTAGTACATGGGAACAACATGGAATTCACCACCTACAACAACTATTTAACAATAATGTTTTAGGACATGTGATGAACTGTTCCAAGAATTCCAAATAACAGCCGGAAGCTTTCTTCAATACAATAAATTAAAAGCAGCAATAAAAAAAAGAATACCAACACTCTCCAACAGAGCACTCTCCAACTGCTTGTCAAGCAAATAATGAAGCTTCTCCCGCAAAGTAAAATAAATCTCTCAAAAGTTTATAGATTAATTTCATGTACTAAATCAATGCACTTACCAATCACCAAAGGGGAAGATGACCTCTCCATGTCTGCTGACCGTAGCTACTGGATACAGATTTGTAACAATGACAAAAAACACAAATCTACAGCAATATAAAGTGCTTCATAGAACACACTTTACTCAGTACACTATGCATAAAATGGGCTTCTCTCCATTGAATATATGTGTGCAATGCACCAAAAATACCCCAGACACCTATTTTCATGCTATATGGGAATGTACACCAATTCAATGCTTTTGGTCTTCGGTTATACAAAAACTCTCGTATATTTTAAACTGCAGGATTCCACTTTCCCCAAGATTTTGCATACTTGGCGACTTAAGCATAATTGACCTCCCTAATAAATATTCACAATCATTACTTGTCGCGTTAGCTACCGCTAAGAAAACAATTCAATTAAACTGGAAAAACAAACAAGCTATTGACATCAATCAGTGGCTAAATCTCATCATAGAATATATTGCGTTAGAAAAAATATCAGCAGAACAAAAAAATCAATTACACCTATACGTAGATAGCTGGTCACCTTTCCTCAACATGCTAAATCTAGACTCTTGATTCCTTTGCCTGAGTAGGGTGTCATCTGACATTTGACAATCGCAAGACTATTTTCATAGGTGTGAAAGTAAACAAATTAATTTTATATTCTTTGTTGTCAAGGTTGTTGTTGTTTTATTATTATTCAATTTATTTCTTTTTATTTTCACACATTTTAGATCGGTTTGCATGGTGAAAAGACACATGCATGCTGTGGGGCTCTTCTCCTCTTGTCCCTGTGTTTGCTGTTTCGGAGTCTGCGGGGGCAGGACTATTTTTCACTCCTTCCTGATCTCGGGGGTGGGGGTGACCTCCTGGGGAGTAATAGTGGTGTGATGGTGACACATGGTCTGTGGGTACTGGGGACGGTGCCGGCTCTGGCTACTGGTGGAGGCGGTGGGGCCACACTGTCGCTCCTCGGGCCTGCTTCCTCCTCTTCTCTCCGTTCATTGCGTCCCACTGCGGTCGCCTCTTCCTCTTCCCGTGGGGGAGCCGGGCGGTCTGGGTGGGATGGCCCTCTTCGTCGGTGGTTGTCCGGCCTAATGAGCCCGACCTGCGGGAGCCATGCCTCTTAATCACTCACTTAGCACACACTCACACCATTCACTGTATATATTTATCACTAGTCACATCTGGGCACATACACATATCAAAGGGTTCTTGGAGGACTGGTATGGGATCGGGAGGGTGTGGGTGTCGGATTGGGTTTCAGTACGTCTGTGCTGTTTCCCGGTTCGTGCGCCCTGCCCCTCCGCCCTGCCTGCCTCCCTGGATTTTAAATGCATTACACACACACTCCCCATGTTTTAATGCACCACATACACCTATCTCTGGGGGGTGGTGGGTCGTGGGTCGTGGGGGGTGGGGGGGTTTTGTCTGTTAGGCAGTAGTGCCTGGCAGCCCTGCCCCCACCCCCTTGGCTCACTGACCTCTCCAGATTTTAATGCACCACAACACACGGGGTGATACATGGAGTAGGGCCAATGACTGCTAGTCGGGGACCTGGCAGTCATAGTAAGTGAGGTGGGTCTCACTTACTTGCATGGCGGTGCTCCCGAGGCCGGGCCCCCTGGGCTGGATGACTGCTTGGTGTTGGGGCTGACAGCTCCTTGGGTTCCGCCCCTTATCATTCCCTTGTTGGGTGCCCCTATCGGCCCTCCTTTCCAACAAACAAGAGACACTCTCCCTCCCTTGGGCTGGGCGGGGACTGGCTGCATCGCAGGCCCTCCGGGTTGGGTTGGTGGGGTGGCGGGGCGTGTGGGGCGGTGGGTGGAGTGGGTTGGTAGGCTGGGGGGGGTGGCATTGGGTCCCTGCGGTCCCCGCTGGGTGGCCGGTTGTCGGGGCGCCTTGGTGGGGCCGGCCGACCGCCATTGGTCCTTCAGAGTGGGACGTGTCCCGTCCCCGGGCTGCTCTCGGGTGGACCCCTGGGCCTGATCCCGCCCCTCAATTGATTGGGTGGGGTCCTCAGCCGCCGAGGTGCAGCCACAGCAATTACAGGACACTTCTGTCAGTCTTTGTGCATGTAAAACGGTATCAATTCACTTGCATGTATCCGCAGGCACACACCGCTTACTGCAACAAATAACTAACGAATATGCAAAACACTTGTGTATCCCCTCACTTATACTTTCGTCCTGTACACTTTTATAATTTACATAATTAATGCCACCACACTTCAGTTGTACAGCCGGGTTCACGACCCTGGTCCTGCATGCTTCTTCTCCTGTCCTTGTCCTGTTCTATCTTGTCCTGTCCTTACCTCACAGGGTGTAGCACTACAGCTCCATGCAACACTCATATTTAACGTTTTGTTGTAGATAATGTAATGATTTACTTCACTCATCTTGTTTACAATTATTGCTTTTTCTTTTGTCTTTGTTTCTTTCTCCCTTCTTGAAACTTTGTTCTGTTCGACTGATCAAGTCTGATTCTCAATAAACCTCAATTATAATACCACAGCGGAAGCTTAAAAACTCCACTGTGACACAGTAAAACTGTTTCGGCATAAAAGCGATACAGATTTTCCATTTTGCTTGACCAAACAGCCGAACAGGACAATAAAAAGAAAAAAAGAAAAAAAAAGCACATACACAAAACAAGAGCATATCTAGTGTATTTCCAACTGTATTTCCTAATCATAAGGCATAATTACAAGGCATTGTTGCTTTGAATAAAAAGGTGAACTAAACCAGACATATTGTATCACAATGAAATCAGATTATAATCTGGATTCCTTGGCTACTTGTAATCTGTTCACATACATTTTAAACGGGGTGGTCGTAGAATTTAATTGGCATTGCATGTACAATTCAATTTCATATTTTCTTTATATAATATTGAAATACATTTTTTAATGTGCAGTCTTAATAAAAACAATGTCTACATTTACTTAAATACTGCACATATGAGTGGCAGCAGTGTAGTATTGGAAGTTATACAGTAAATGGCTTTTTGTAGACCATCAACTGACGATGTTCAGCTTTCATTTAAAAAAAATAACCCAACATCATTTGACTGAGAGCATTTTTATGTTAACATAATCTGTCCCCCATTTGATTTAATTTAGACAGGAATCAAGAGCAAAGTGTTTCTATGCATCAAATCATTATATCTGAAGTAACATCTCTAATGTGCTATGCACTTCAGGTGGCCTTTTGACGAGGAGAGATTTCATCATCTACGGTCCATATAATATCGTCAAAAGGTTCAGAGAATCTGGAGAAATCACTGCATGTAAGCGGCAAGGCCGAAAACCAACATTGAATGCCCGTGACCTTCGATCCCTCACTGCATCAAAAACCGACATCAATGTGTAAAGGATATCACCACATGGGCTCAGAAACACTTCAGAAAACCAATGTCAGTAAATACAATTCAGCGCTACATCCGTAAGTGCAACTTGAAACTCTACTATGCAAACCAAAAGCCATTTATCAACAACACCCAGAAACACCGCCGGCTTCTCTGCGCCCGAGCTCATCTAAGATGGACTGATGAAAACTGGAAAACTGTTATGTGGTCCGACGAGTCCACATTTCAAATTGTTTTGGGAAATTGTGGACGTCGTGTCCTGCGGGCCAAAGAGGAAAAGAACCATCCGAACTGTTATGGACGCAAAGTTCCAAAGCCAGCCTCTTTGATGGTATGGGGCTGTGTTAGTGCCAATGGCATGGGTAACTAACACATCTGTGAAGGCACCATTAATGCTGAAAGGTACATACAGGTTTTTGGAGAAACATATGCTGCCATCCAAGCAACGTCCTCAGTTCCAAAACGTTTATTGAATGTCTTTAAAAGAAAAGGTGATGTAACATAGTGGTAAACATGACCCTGTCCCATCTTTTTTGGAACGTGTTGTAGCCATAAAATTCTAAGTTAATGATTGTTTGCTAAAAATAATAAAGTTGATCAGTTTGAACATTAAATATCTTGTCTTCGTAGTGTATTCAGTTAAATATAGGTTGAACATGATTTGCAAATCATTGTATTCTGTTTTTATTTATGTTTAACACAACGTCCCAACTTCATTGAAATTGGGGTTGTAGAATCTAAATAATATGCATGAAGCCAGAGTATCTGGAGAAAACCAACAAAAGGACAGTGAGAACACACAACCTTCGCACAGGAGGGAGATTCAAACCCTTAACCTCTCGACTGTGAGGCAGATGTGTTAACCACACGCTCACAGTGTTAGAAAAATTATTTGCTTCTGTGGGGGTGACTCAAAAAAGGCAGCACAGTTCGAGAGATGCACAAGATACACCAACCAGGCCTAATATTATGACCTTTGCGCTTGCAATACAGAGATAACTCAATAAATTGTGAGTTTTAATTAAACAACGTTTATTAAGGCCACTGTGACAAGCGGTGTTATGAGACACAAGATATACATTGCACTGTTACGTGATAAAGAAATGCAAAGTGATGCTTTCAATGTACCAGGTTTGTCGAAAGTGGGAGAAATGTGTGATTTTCATTTAAAGTAAAATATAACATATCACAAAGGCTGCCCACAGGCTCCTTGAATGACAAAGTAGGGGTTGACAGTGTAGTGCCCTTACACCAGGGTCAGCAACCCACAGCTCCACAGCCGCATGTGGCTCTTTCATCTTTCTGCTGTGTCTGTCTGACTTTGGAAAATAAAAATAAATTTACATTGAAATTGCTTCTTTTGTTTTTCAAATACATGCCTCCATCCATTTCCTACACCGCTTATCCCCACGAGGGATCCCCAACCCTAGCCCTAAATCTAACCATAACAAACTTGTGATTCATGTTTGGGATGCTCATTCGTTACATCTGTGTAGCCTGCCCTTCCCACAATGCGGGAGCAAATCATGTTGCAGCAGGGCGTGTCTTTCCAGCAATGCACATGGGATTCCTAATAACACGTGTTGGACGGCTTGACTTGGTCCACCACAGAGTTTGTTCACTGTTTACGCCTGTCCGTATAGTTGAGTTTTATTCGCTTTCATTTGTGCTCTGTATTAAATATTATATACAAAGGAGAAAAACAGCACCATACAGATTCCCCACTTTGCAAATCTCAAACATTTTACAGCCACAGTGGAGATGTTTTTACAATGCACACTGGAAAATTTGATTAAAAAAACAAGCAACTCATAATTTCTCCTTGTTATCCCTCGGTTGTAGCTTACTATTAGGCTGTAATAGTGTGTCCTCATGCAAGATCGACGACCGTGCGTGTTGTTCCAACATCAATTGAGGCTAATTGGCTGACAGCCTAGCTGAGTCGGCGCAGCACTAATATGACTGATCTGCTTTTTAAATTTCTTCTAGAACATAATCCTGCTGGGGTGAATGCAAAGTATTCATTCTTCCCCGGTAAATGCCATCGGAGGACTACTGTGTAACAACACGTGGACTTTTACATTGGCTCATTGGAGTCACCCAGCTGTCTTCAGCTTGGCCAATGTGGCCTGACTGAATGTTTGCGCATCATTGACATAAAAGTTGTGAGAGTTAACTTTTCCATTAAAACTCAAAAGCTTTGTAATTTACCATTTGTCTATGATAGCCTGTTCAAATTTCACTGTGATCTGATCTACCCTGGAAGGAGTCTAAATTGGCCTAAATTAATGCAAGCAAGTCATTTTCCAAAGCCACGAGATTGACCTATGACAAATTAAGGAAAATGATTCTTCCTCATAGACCTTTTCATGTTTGTACACAATAGGGTGTTCTCCTTCTCAGGGGTGTGTATAAAGGTTTGAGGAGCAGAGAGACATCGTATGAATAGCGTAAATGTGGGTGTTGTGTGGCTTTGTTTAAATTTTGCGTAAACAGATTCTAATGTGTTTTCCCTCTGGTTGCTGATAACATTTGGGCAGGACTTTTCCTGATTAAAATCACCGGCTATAATGTGTACACCATCTGGGTGAGATCTCTGTAGTGTAATTAAACAAGTAGTGTTAAATGATAGCAAGAGAGCTATACACTAGTGTTAGCACTAGGTGGTATGTGCACAGCTGTTAGTTCTCTAGGATCAGAGGTTTATAGGTCCTGGGATTCATTCTAACATTTAAGAGACATGCAAATGACACAAAAAAAAAATGGGCTAGAAATGCCAATACCAGTCAGTAAGCTATTTAGTAGCACCTTGGCTATAATACAGTATGTACATGACACAATAATTCTCTCAATCCAGTTCAAACAGAGGACAGTGGTACTACTGTCTGACAACCTGAATCCTTTCGTAGCTAGAAAAAAACCCATTTAATGGGTTATGGACCTAGGGTTTGTGACAAACATACTCGGGAAGGTCGGTTTGGGTGGATCCCTCCTTAGTTGGGCTTCTTCTTCTAGTTATTGTGGACTATGAACTCTCTAGTCGAAACTTCCATGTTCTTCCCAAAGTTTTCAAAAAGAAAAGGAGCCACCGGTAATTATATTCATAGAAATATTGGCAGCTCTTTCATATAGTGACTAACTGGCTCTTTTCTTTTTAATTTAATTTTTTTTGTGTGGTAAGAATGGAAATGCAAGTTACACATTATACTCCACACACAAGGGGTATGTGATTGTAAGGGAGCATTACTTTGGGAATTAAAAACTCAGGCTTCCCTTGATTTCCACTTCCAGTCATTCATAAATGAAGATAAACAAATCTTTAAATAAACTGCAGGCTGTAAGCTCGGGGACAGCAGCGTGCTCCCAGAGCACTCGCCGTTCTTTATTGCAAACACACTCACAGGATGACTTGTCTTTATAGTTGTGATGCTTCCTGCCGCAGTGTTATGTTTCTCTGTAGTCTTGGCTTATCAACGTGACAGACTGTAATGAAATGAGCGACATCCCAGCAATGCGCAATGCCTGTCCAAGGAAGCAAAGGGACTGAACTCATCATAGACAAACTAATAGAAGTCTCAAACATAATATGTCTAGCTACGACTGTGTCATTTGCATGTCTCTTAAATGTTGGCAAACATCAAGTTAGATGAGTTTGTGTTCCACACTTTCAAGTTATGATGAAGCTTGCATGCCTTTGTGGCCTAATGGATCATACCTCAGATCTTCATAGTCTCTATGTCCTATCACTCAGAACCTCTGTGAGCTTTGTAATCGGGTCTATGCAGGTAGAGTTGAATAAGGGTGTAATCACACTGGACTTCTGATCTTCCTCTTCTTTCTCTCCTTTTGGCTTGTCCCGTTAGGGGTCACCACAGTGCGTCATCCTTTTCCATGTAAGCCTATCTCTTGCATCCTCCTAACACCAACTGCCCTCATGTCTTCCCTCACTATATCTACAGTGCCACCAGAGAGTATTCACACCACTTCACGTTTTCCACATTTTGCTATGTTACAGACTTATTCTAAAGCTGATTTTAGTATAGTTTTCTTCAAAAAAAATCTACAGAAAATATCCCAAAATAACAAAGTAAAAAAATATTTTCAGAAACTTGTGTGAATTTATAAAAAAGTTAAACATTCAAACATAATAGGTACATAAGTATTCACACCCTTTGCCATGACACTCAAACTTAAGCTCAGGTGCATCTGATTTCCACTGATCATTCTTGAAATGCTTCTACAACTTGGACGGAGTCCACCTGTGGTAAATTCAGTTGATTGAACATCATTTGGAATGGCACACACCTGTTTATATAAGGTCTCATAGTTGACATATCAGAGCAGAAACCAAGCAATGAAGTCTAAGGAATTGTGTCCTGACCTCCAAGACCAGATTGTGTCAAGGCACAAAGCTGGGGAAGGATACAAAACAATTTCAGCAGCACTGAAGGTCCCGAAAAGCACTGTGGTCTTGATTATTCGGAAATGGAAGAAGTTTGGAACCACCAGGACCCTGGACCGACCAAGCTGAGTAACCAGGGAAGAAGTGCCTTGGTCAGAGAGGTGAAAAAGAATCCTATGGTCACTAAGGCGGACCTCCAGTGTTCCCTTGCGGAGATAGGAGAACCATCCAGAAGGTCAACCATTGCTAACGCACTCCACCAATAAGGCCTTTATGGTAGAGTGGCCAGACGGAAGCCATTTTTCACTAAAAGGCACATGGCAGCCCGCTTGGAGTTTGCCAAAAGCCACCTTAAGGATTCTCAGACCTGCAGAAACAAAATTCTCTGCTCTGATGAAACCAAAATAGAAATTCTTGCCTGGCAGCTCCATCCTCATCGTCCTTCTACCAAAATACTCACTCTCTCTCCTCTGGACGTGTCCAAACCATCGAAGTCTGCTCTCTCTAACTTTGTCTCCAAAACATCTAACCTTGGCTGTCCCTCTGATGAGCTCATTTCTAATTCTATCCAACCTGCTCACCCCGAGAGAGATCCTCAACATCTTCATTTCCGCCACCTCCAGCTCTGCTTCCTGTTGTCTCTTCGGTGCCACTGTCTCTAATCTGTACATCATGGCTGGCCTCACCACTGTTTTATCAACCTTGCTCTTCATTCTAGCATCCTTGTGTCACATTAGACACCTTCCTTCAGCCGTTCCAACCTGCTTGGACCCGTTTCTTCACATCCTTAACACACTCACCATTGCTCTATACTACAGGTCTCAAACTCAAGGCCCGGGGGCCAGATCCGGCCCACCACATGATTTTATGTGGCCTGCGAAGGCAAATCATGTGTGTCAACTTCCATGATTTTTGTTAAAATCTGTAAGCAAGATTTCAAATGGTCATATTTTGTAAATAACATTGAGATATCGCAAGCATTTTTGTGTTACCAAATATGAACAATAGTTGAAAAACCCATTACCTTTGATTTCTGATTCCAAAACTAGTTTATAAATTTCGGGTGTAATAATATGATGAGGTGATTCGGCTGTTAGGCTGTTACAGCCAAACAGGACAAAAAAAAATGATGAGGTGATTAAAGATTTTTATGGTTTCACAGTCATAATGGCCCTCTGAGGGAAACCGTAACTACAATGTGGTCTGCGACAAAAATGAGTTTGACACCCCTGCTCTAGACTGTTAACCCCAAGTGCAGTATTTAAAGTCCTCCACCCTCGCTTTCTCTTCTCCCTGTAGCCTCACTCTTTCCCTTCCACCCCTGTCATTAATGCGCATACTGTATATTCTGTTTTACTTAGGCTAATCTTCACTCCTCTCCTTTCCGGTACATGCCTCCACCTTTCTAACTGTTCCTCCACCTGCTCCCTGTTTTCACTGCAGATCACAATGTCATCTGCAAACATCATGGTCCATGGGTATTCCGGTCTAACCTCATCTGTCAGCCTATTCATCACCACAGCAAACAGGAAGGGGATCAGATCTGATCCCTGATGCAGTCCCACCTTCACCTTAAACTCCTCTGTCACACCTACATCACACCTCACCGCTGTTCTGCTGCCCTCATACATGTCCTGTACTATTCTAACATACCTCTCCGCCACTACAGACTTCCGCATGCAGTACCACAGTTCCTCTCTCGGTACTCTGTAATAGGCTATCTACAGATGTACAAAGAGACAATGTAGCTCCTTTTGACCTTGTCTGTACTTCTCCATCAGCACCCTCAAGGCAAATAACGCATCTGTGGTACTCTTTCTAGGCATTAAACAGTACTGTTTACAAATACTTACTTCTTTCCCAAAACTTCATTCTGTGGCTCATCAACTTTATTCACACAGTTCACACAGCTCTGCACATCACCCTTGTTCTTAAAAATGGGCACCAGCACACCTTTCCTCCATTCCTCAGTCCTCTTCTCACCCACTAGAGTTATGTTGAAAAACCTGGTCCAAAACTACACAGCCACTTCTCCTAGATGCTTTTATACCTCTCCAGGTATGTCATCAAGAACTGCCTTTCCATTTTTCATCCTCTTTAGTGCCTTTCTACCTTCCCCCTTACTAATCATTGCTCCTTTCTGGTCCAACACACTTGCCCCTTCTGATCGTCCTTCTCTCTCATTTTCCTCATTCATCAACTCCTCAAAGTATTTTTTCATCTATCCAGCATACTACTGGAACCAGTCAACACATTTCCATTTCTATCCTTAATCACCCTAACCTGCTGCACAATCTCCCTGTCTCTATCCCTCTGTCTGGCCAACCTGTCATATTTGTTTGGCCAAGTTTTAAGCCGGCTGCCCTTCCTGACGCAACCCTCCGGATTCATCTGGGACCGGCCTATAGTTTGCACTAGCTTGTGCCGCCATAGGGCTTCTGATAACATGCCATATACCCCCTCCCGATCCTGTCTCCTGCTGGCCTGCACTCTCACTGCTCTTTAAGCAATTGGGTTTAGGCCCATTTAGGTGTGCCATCACTTCATTACACAATGCTATGTTCTATTTATTTCTAAGTGAATGAGCGTCCTGTGGATTTTTTTTTTTTTACTCTGGAATATTTGTAGTTGTCCAGTTTATTTCTATTGTACAAGACATCTATTGTTATGAATAACTGGCAAGAGGAGCAATCACATTAATAATATGATAGCAAATTGCAGGTGTGAGTATGTGCCCGGGCATGACTATGCATGCCATTGACTTTTTTAAAAACTTTTTTTTTTTTTACTCTGGATTGTTTTTAGTTTATTTCTATTTTGCACTGTGGCAGTTAAAGAGCTTTTAAATGGATCACAAATGTATTCTTGTCAAGATTTATGTATTGACCAAAGGAACTTGATTAAATTCCAACCAGCCATTCATTAATTTTCAATATTTCTTGTACTCATTAGGGTCACGGGTGAGCAGGAGCCCATCTGACTTTACACCTTGGACTAGTGACCAGTCAATCACGGAGCACTAATGCACACTGTTTACTGTACAAACAATCATTCACTCAGATTCCGACATATTGAGTCTTCAATAAACCTAAAATGCAGGTTTTGTAATGTGGGGGATGCCTGTATACCTGGAGTAAACACACACTAGCAAGGATAAAACATGCATTTGAATGCAAAACCTCTTGACTCTGAAGCGGATGCGCTGACCACTACCACACCCGGCTGCCTTGATTAAATCAAATCACAAAAACGAAAAAAATCAATAATCTGATTACTCTGCATGAAAAGTATTACATTTTTACATACCATACCCACCTGTAATATCAGAATTATATCATTAAAAACATGCAGTGTTCATTGGAAAATTTGGGGCAGAAGCAAAAAGTAAATAATAATAATAGTAATAATAATAACAATAATGAATTAAAAATAACCACAACAAGGAAATCTATTAGGCAAAGGAAGGGGCGATTCTAGGATCAGAAATTTAAGGGTGCTGAGCTCCTGGCTTGGCAAGATTAATTTAATTTTTTTTTCAGACAAGGCGGGTTCTGCGTTTTTGTTCTTAAAATATTATGATTCAATCAAGTAGGCCTACCTTATGGCTATGCACTTGCCTAGCGTGTTTAAAAAGAACATGCAGTAAAAATAAAATAAAACATCTTTAAAATGTTGGGGGTGCTGGGATTCACCGCCAAAAATGGGTTATAAACACCTACAGGCCAAAGGCTTGGCCTTTGCATTAATCTTACACGTTTTGCTTCTAGAAGGGATGCTATGACTGGTGACTTTTTATGAATAAAAGACGCAGGACAGAATGAAGAAACAGCGGCTGCCTCCATGGATTTGTTTGACTGTCCTGACATTTGGATGAGTGTGCAGAGGCAAAGGGCAGACACAATTGTTTCTTCGCTGTAGCACCACAGCAGAGATCACGTAGCTGAGGCAACACTGAGGAACAGAGGTAGATGAAGACCACGTACAAGATGACCTCTACACTAGTCTCGCGGTTGTCACAATGCATTTTCTTCATGTTGCATTGATCACGTGTTTTGGTGCAGTGAGACCTTCTGACATTATTTCTCTTTTGCCACACTCAGTCGCCTGCTTGGTTTTAAAAACGGAGGGACAGCAACGCCCTGTGCTCTGTTTAGCACTTTTAAAATAATGGGAATAACTGGCCACAATAAACTGAATAAACAGGGGCTTCAGAGTTCAAAGTCCACATGCAGCTTAATTTGATGTCAAGTGGGCCGGTCCAGTAACACCATAACATAGTTAATATAAAGAATAAGTTGGTGTTCTCCACTTTATTTTAAGGCCAAGCAATACAAGTACATTCAGAGTAGCTTTATATTAATTTATCACCTATCCTTTCACAAAACATTAACTTCAGATTTCTCAACAAAGACAGACATGCTTCATGTTATCATCTACATGAGTGCATAACTAATCACAATGATTATATATGAAGGCACAAAACTTGAAGTAACAGTTTTTTGGAGCTGAAAAATATAGTATTGCAGTTTGAAAGTAAATCCATTTATGAAGCGCTAGGGATTATTATCACTCCATTTTCTACATATATCCATCCATCCATTTTCTGAGCCGCTTCTCCTCACTAGGGTCGCGGGCTTGCTGGAGCCTATCCAAGCTATCATGTGCATTATAATTCTCAAAACCTAAATTGACTCCTAAACCGTACAAACTAAAGTGAAAACTATTGTAAAAGTGCCAGTAAAAGAAAGTCATCCTGCCCAGTAAATGTATGAACTTGAT
This sequence comes from Phyllopteryx taeniolatus, assembly GCF_024500385.1. Classification (NCBI taxonomy): domain Eukaryota; kingdom Metazoa; phylum Chordata; class Actinopteri; order Syngnathiformes; family Syngnathidae; genus Phyllopteryx; species Phyllopteryx taeniolatus. The sequence continues at coordinate 33,914,934 of NC_084502.1, read as the reverse complement.
ACATACAAAACAAAAGACACAGCTACTTTACGGTATTGCATGAACAATTTTACACAACTTTTTATTGTATAAAATGTTACAAGCAAATGTATCTAAACTAACTCCTTTCACTTCGTGTCTAAAAAAACAAAAATTCAGACTTTCAATCGTGAGGCACACTGCCTGACATCAGAGTGGGGGAAGAGGCAGTTTTACATTTCTCACACAGTGGGGCGTTCAACTGGGTTAATAATACGTAAAAGAAAAAAAACACGACGTTCAATAGTATACCACCTGCAAATTCATCGTTTTCTGCAATCTGTCAGTCGATAGTTCAATTGCACGATATGGTAGCAGGCTGCCCTCTACCGGCACTTCGTGGTCACTTCAGCTCTGCATCTGATACTGTTTTCGACCAGCATGCCACCTGTTGATTATCCCGTTTAATTCGCTATACGGAACGCCACGTGACAAAAGCGGAAAACGGAAGAGCTGACTTCCTGTGTATGCTTTGTTAACAATGATAACTAGGATTCATTATGATTGTTAGAATGCGTAAGTAGTTTGCGTATATACTGCATTCTAATGCCATCAAGGCCTTACCTGGTTAAAGAAAATTAATAGTTTATTTCTTATTACTATAGTGTGGAAGTGGAATGTATACAAACTGCATGGAAAAATACTTGCTATGCTGTTTTCCTCGTGTGGTTCCACTCAGGTCAAAATGAGAACAAAGTACGCAAGACCACAAGGGGGAAATAAGTTCAGTCATCTCCATGCTTCTTCCTGCTTTAACAAGTGCTGCTGAAGATGCTGTGTGGACTAAGTCCAGGTGGTTCATCAGAAATTTGGATGTTGGGGGGGGGGGGGGGAAGAGTACACCAGCAGAGGATGACTCGTAAAGTATGATCAACAACCAGATCAACCAACAGTGTCTGCTTCAATGTAATTTTATCACTCGCTTTCGACATATCCTGTACAGTACTTGTGATTTGTTCTGTCCTTCTTACCTACATACTAATGATTCTCATCACTGTGCATTACCATCCGTTGTATACAGCACTTATCCTCATTAGGGTCGGCGGTGAGCTGGAGCAGAGGCCAGCTGACTTCATGCGAGAAGAGGGGCATATCCTGGACTAGTCATCAGTCATCAGTCAACAGCACGGCACATATAGACAAGCATTCACACCTATGGAAAATAATACGCTTCAATTAACACAATATGCATGTCTTTGGAATTTGGGAGGAAGCCAGACTATCTGGAGTAAACCCTTGAGAGCACGGGGAGAACATGCAAAATCCACACAGGAAGGCCGAAGCCAAGATTCAAACACCAAAACTCAGAATTGTGACATGTACCGGTACATGCTGTCCCTAACCATTCAGAACCATTCAAGTTAAAATGCAATAAATCATGATTACCACAAATAAGCATTGAAAAATAAGAGACAACATAAAATACACTTGAAGGGAATTTATTTATTCAGTTTTGGGTTTTTTTCCCCCCATTGTTGTCCCTGCGGTTCTTTGCGATAACATCGCAGGTCAGGTCCAACTGGACCTCCTGTTTGTCTGTCAAATGTTCTGTCAAAGTCCTTACTGGGTCAACTGACAAAAGTCCCGCCTCAGCTTTCGTCCGCCTCCAAGTTGATGTTGTTACCAAACTTGGCGTAGAGCTGCACCTTCAGATCCGACAACAGCTGTTGGATGGCCGACACTCGCTCGTCAAGCCCTTTGACCTCCTGCTCCAGTGCTTCCTGCTCACAGAACCACGGCATTTGGAATTACCCACGGCGGCTTTCAAACGTGTGTTCCAAGGTATAACTCAAGAGCTTTCAAGATACATTTTTCATGTTTTCCAGTACTGTAGAGCTACAGTAAATTAAATTGCTGCCAAATTGTAAAGCAAGAATATATTGTATCTGCCAAAATTTATGGAAAGAACTGAAACTCAAGGTCCATAAAAGAAGCCCACAGAGACTTCAAGACTTGGAAGACTGCTTGTGTGGAGGAATGGGCTAAAATCACACCAGAGCAATGCATGAGACTAGTTTCTCCATACAGGAGGCATCTTGAAACTGTCATTGCAAACAAAGGCTTTTGTACAAAGTATTAAATAAATACCAGTTGGCGTGTTCAATACTTTTTCTCTGTGTCATTTCACATTATTACACACAACTTAACTTCTGGGTTTATTTGTTCTACTGTCTTTGTATGTATGGATTGGCTGCTTTTGTTTACTGGCGCTGTGGCGCAATGCAGGCAGAGACTGGAAGACGTGTTTCCGGATCATAGATAGCCAATTTAACTACATCCAACTGAGAGATGTGCCTACATGGTGGCCATGTTGAATATGGCAACATTTCCACATGGCTGCCATGATGGCAGGAGTTCATTTATTATAGTAGCATATCTGCCATAGTACTCTGCGCCACAGAGAGAGCTCACACAGCTAGCTACGGTGTTAACACAAAAAGGAATACAACACAAAATTCTCTGGAGTCTGGAACATGCTATTTTTGCTACAGTAACAGTTTTTATTTTGTCAAGCTGTTCATCTGTGGCAAGGAGTTGGAACTCGGAAGCACCTGTTCTTCGCGGCTCATGAAAGCAATTTGGCTATGACGAGTACGTCAATAATGTCTACATAAAGCACACCAGCTAAGTAAGTTTTGATACATTTTGAAACTTTTAAAACTTTTTTTTATATTTATTTACAATAACTTTGTACTGTACTGGGTGTTTTAGGCCATGATAAAAGTACAACATTTTGTACTCTAAAGCAATACGTGTGCATATGGACTCAAAAAAAAAAGTTCTTCAATGCCACGGACAATCAGCTATATCGGACAACCCCCCCGCCCCTATTTGTCCGTTTTATCAAGGTTCCACTGTACAACCAAAGTTTTACATGTGTTGTTAAATGAATACCTCTCTGTGAAGTCAATGAAAACTGATCATGATCTTTGTAAAGGATGACTATTTGACAGCTCTTGTATTGGATGTCATTAGATTATGCAAGTGGTCACAATGTTAGGCCGGTCTGTGTATTTCAATACATATACTTTTATTTAATTATATTTATTCCTTAAAAAATATATATAAATAAAAACAAATAAAAAAAATCTTCAGCAATTGGCTGGGAAAAATCAAATGGTTACTAAATGTCATTTCTTACATAAAAAGAAATACATAAAACTAAATGCATTAAACAGCAATCACAGCTAAATCCCATCAATTGTACTGTTTTTAAATGTGCTGCATCAACTTGGTATGTGTTAATGATGTCTATAGTAGATTGCAGTAAACTTACCTTGGCAGCCTCCAGCATCTCTTGCGTCTCTTCTTGCGTGTGACTGATGAAGACGTCACCGATCTGATAAGGGACCAACAGTGAGTCGTCGTCAAACATCATTAGGTCGTCGCTGGCGTCCTGCAAGTTCTGCAGTGACTTCTGCAAGGCAGGAGAGCACATCGGTGGTAGGAATCAAAGAGTAACAGACAATTATATCACAATGTGTTGCCATCAGAGGTGGAAGTAACGAATTACTTATACTTTGTTCCTGGACTTTAAGTAGAGTTTTCATGTATCTGTACTTGAGTATTTATTTTTGTGGCGACTTTTTACTCCTTACTTTTTAAACAAGTAACCGTACTTTCTACTTATTAGGACAACTTCTAAAGAACTGCAGGCCTCCTTAGCCTCAGTAAAGGTCAGTGTTCATGACACAACAATAAAGAAGAGAGTGCGCAAAAATGGCATCCATGGCCGAGTTCCAAGGCGAAATGACCAAAAAGGACATAAAGGCTCGTCTTACTTTTGCCAAAAAAAAAATAAAAAAAAAACATCTCAAAGATCCCCAAGACTTTAGGGAGAATATTATATGGAATGACGAGATGAAAGTTGAGCTTTTTGGAATTTTTGTGTCTCGTCACATCTGGCATAAATGTAGCACAGCATTTCAGAAATAGAACATCATGTGATGGTCTTGGGCTGCTTTGTTCCATCAGGACCTGGAAAACTAGCTGTGATTGATGGAACCATGTATTCGGCTCTTTAACAGAAAATCTTGAAGGAGAATGTTTAGCCATCATTTTGTGACTTCAAGATGAAGCGCAGCTGACATCAGCAAGTCAACTTCTGAATGGCTTAAAAATAAAAAATAAAAATAAACATCGCATGACCTTAAAAGGGCCATTTATGCTCGAAAACCCTAAATCTTTTCTGAATTCAAACAATTCCGCAGGGAAGAGTGAGCCAAAATATCTCCACAAAGATGTGAAGACTCATTGCCAGTTATAGAAAAGGTTTGATTTCAGTTGTTGCTGCTGAGGATGGCCCAACCAGTTATTGTGTTTAGGGGGCCATTACTTTTTCACACAGGGCCAGGTAACTTTGAATAGTTTGTTTTTCCTTTATAAATTAAATCATTTAAAAACTGCATTTTAAGTTCCCTTGGGATATATTTGTCTGTTTTTACATTTGCTTGATCTTAAACATTAAAGTGGGGAAACTAGGCAAAATTATAATAATTCAAGACTTTTTCACGGCCCTGTATTCTTCGAGTTAATTGTTCCTAAAAAAGATGTACTGTACTTGCATTATCTTGCTCAAATATACTATATCAGTGGCAGAAAAACATCAACGATAATATCGTTTGTCATGATAGTTTTTGGGAAAGTATATCATCCTAATTAAAATTAAAAAACTAGAAATATATTGAGAGCGAGAGCAATGGATAACACAAACATATTGTACAAACAGTATAAAAAATAGATTAACAACTGTAATAAAAATTTGCTGTATAGCGGGACAGCCAATGAAGCACCGTGATACAGCGTAGGATTACTGTATTTGTATTCCATTATGATAAATTGCAGGGACTCATTGTTCCAGGGCTGTTTCCAGACATGTGCATCCTGGGATTCACATAGTTTCAAGTGCAAAATGTTCGATGTAACACATTTATTTGCCCACACAGCCATAAAAATCCCAAACAGAAAATAGCCATAATGAAAAATAAATTGGATAAATTGTTCAGGATAATCTTTCAAAGAAATCAGAGAATCAGGCCTTTGCTGGTTTTGATTGCAACGGATGGAAAATGCTAGATTGTGGGGATGTGTGTACCCCGCCTAAGCTGTTCCACTGTAAGCCTTACAAGCTCAACAGTGGACAAACCCTTGCAAAACGTGACGGCTGTAAACAATAACATGATGAAGCTTATTCGCACGCTGTTCACCTTCTTTGACTCAATTTCTTTTTTTAGCTCTGTCATTCGATTCGTGCTCCTGGCAAACTTGTTGATCTTTTGCTGGTCCTCAAAAGTGACATTGACGTCTTCGACCCCCTGCAAGCGAGAGATGAGTTTGGTCAAGTCAGAACAATACACACAGAAATGTTGAACTAGCAAAATAAAACTGGGTTTCCTTTATTAGGAAACGCCTTTTTGAAGACTCCTCCATTTTGGTAATCATGCGTATCGTCGCAAAAACGCATTTATCTTAGGGGTCTGCAACGCGACACCTCAAAGCCCATTTAATAGCGCCCCCTGGGGAAAAAAAAGCCCCAATACCAGTTTTATTGATTGACACAATATTGGTGGACTGTCATAACAGGACATAAAAAAAAGTGTCAAGGCATCATGCATGGAATTGAACGGGAAGTCGACGAGTTTGGTTCGCACTTTGACAAACTTTTACTCGGGAATTTGCCCAAATGAACCCCAGTGAGAATCAGGTATATGTGACAGACAGGGGCCGAAATTAAGTTTTTTACTAACCGCCCAATTGAAAGAAAAAAAAATCCACTGGTCAAGCATATTTTTTTACTGGCCAAAATACTATATAATTTCACATAGGGCTGCACAATTCATCGAAAAAATACCGTCATCGCAATGCTGGCGCGTGCAATGTGTGTGCTGCCCTAATTTTACACATATAATACTAGATTACGTTGCATGCAAACTGAGACAATAATTCACAGAAACAAATGACAGCAATAAGAAAAAAATAGTTTTATTTAACATCCATAAAGTCTGGCCTCACACAGTCCCCCTGCAACAGCACTAGAGCCTCCATGGGATCATACGCCCAGGCACGTGTGCGTCTGTTTAATTTTTCATTATTGAACACTTTTAAAGGACTTTTAAGCAGCTTGGAGGCTGAAACATTAGGCTGTCAATGTTTCATTTGTTTTCGTTTTAAAGAGTTTGGATTTTGCTTAGTAAAACTGCTGATTGTTCTTTTATGACTATGTTAATGTTTTTAGCTTGTACTGTCAAACCTGTTTTGTGTGTTTGTTATAGGGCTGTTCGTTCTGGCAAAAAAAAAAAAAAAAAAAAGATCACGATTAATTTTTTTTCATATCGTCCCATCTCGATTATTATCACAATGTTTTTATATCGTTTTAAACTTTTTTTTTTTTTTTTAAACAGACAGTTTTCAAGCATCTGTACTTAAAACTAAGCTAGAGGGTATAGTTCAACATTTTAAGACCTTTTAACTCCTCATAGTCAATAATTAAAACAGTAATCCCAACACGATATTAGTCAACTTACTACGCAAATGAAGTACATGTAGAAAAATATAAGAAAACTTATCACTTAACAGAGCAGCGAATGTGGAAAAATAACACTAGTTTGAATTCCTAACTATTTTTGGAGGTACAAGATGCAAAATAAACAAACTGCCCTCCTCTGGGATAATGAAGATACCTTGAATTGTAAACATTATAATTCTCCAGTCATGATGTTACATATCCTGTTAACATTATTTGCTACTTTCTATTGATGCTATTGTGCATCATCTTTTATAACAATACGGATTAACTAGTGTTGCCAATTATAAACAACCTGAAAAATAATGACACGATTTATTGTTGCTGGTGGCCTCACCGCTAGCAGTGGCTAACGGCTAATGCTACCTGTGCTAGCAACAGAGAGTGACTGTCTTGCTTTGCTTTCCACATAATCACTTGGGTCGTACTTCAAAGGAATAAACAGTGTTGTTCACTTTTGAGGGTGCCGACATACCTTACACAACGGCTAGTTATAACATCATTTCTCTATGACGCTCTAGAGACGCCGCCTCACAACCGACGTTGGCTTCTGTTTACTCCCGCTACTTTCATACGGAAGTGGACCACGGAAAGGACGTCTCCGATGGGCTGTGGTCGCGTACCTCCCGTCATGTTAGATCGAGGAATTACACACAGCCACGCCCTGGTCCAGTATGATTGGCTCCGGGACACACCGCTGCACAATGATTTGCACGTGTATGTTTGTGTACATGGGTATAAACTTTCACTTGCCACCTGGCATAGCGCTCTGGGATTCACTCGCCAAACGGATAATTGAGTCACATTTGGCGACTGGCGAGGGTTAATTTTGGACCCTGATGACAGATGGGCAACACCCATTTTTTTTTTTGCCTATGCCATCTAATGTGGGCGGAGCATGGCGTCAAAGTCTGATGAACAAAAGGGGATGTGAGGGCATGTTCATTGCTGCTTCCAGCTTTATGTATAGGGATATATCAATACCGGTTTTTCCAGACCGAGCGTCACAATATACAGTGGGTACGGAAAGTATTCAGACCCCCTTAAATTTTTATAACTTTGTTATATTGCTAAAATAATGTTTCGCATAGCACCCCATATTGACAGAAAAAAACGGAATTGTTGAAATTTTTGCAGATTTATTAAAAAAGAAAAACTGAAATATCACACAGCCATAAGTATTTAGACCCTTTGCTCAGTATTAAGTAGAAACACCCTTTTGAGCTAATACAGCCATGAGTCTTTTGGGGAATGATGTAACAAGTTTTTCACACCCGGATTTGGGGATCCTCTGCCATTCCTCCTTGCAGATCCTCTCCAGTTCTGTCAGGTTGGATGGTGAACGTTGGTGGACAGCCATTTTCAGGTCTCTCCAGAGATGCTCAATTGGGTTTAAGTCAGGGGTCTGGCTGGGCCATTCAAGAACAGTCACGGAGTTGTTCTGAAGCCACTCCTTTGTTATTTTAGCTGTGTGCTGAAGGTCATTGTCTTGTTGGAAGGTGAATCTTCGGCCCAGTCTGAGGTCCTGAACTCTCTGGAGAAGGTTTTCATCCAGGACATCCCTGTACTTGACCGCATTCATCTTTCCTTCGATTGCAACCAGTCTCCCTGTCCCTGACCAGCTGAAAAACACCCCCACAGCATGATGCTGCCACCACCATGCTTCACTGTTGGGACTGTATTGGACGACATGTGATGAGCAGTGCCTGGTTTTCTCCACACATAGCGGTTAGAATTAAGGCCAAAAAGTTATATCTTGGTCTCATCAGACCAGAGCTTTCATGTGTCTTTCACTGAGGAGAGGCTTCTGTCGGCCACTCTGCCATAAAGCCCAGACTGATGGAGGGCTGCAGTGAGGGTTGACTTTCTCGAAGTTTCTCCCATCTCAATTTAAGGGGGTCTGAATCCTTTCCGTACCTACTGTATATATCGCAGGTTTAAAAAATATTGAAGTTATTTTTTTCCAATATCGTGCAGCCCTAGTACAAATACATTATTATTATATATTTCACTACTTGCCAATAAAGAGGAGTCTACTGATACTTGATAATTCCATAATTCCATCAAAATCAGGAAAAGCCTCTTAAATATGGCATGTTTCTCAAAAATCCAACACTTTTTAGAGTAACAACTTGTCATTGCTGACATTTTAGACGTATTATTTACTTTATTTATTTTGTTGTATGTTTTTGTTGTTTGGTCTTTATTATGTACAGCACATTGTTATAGCTCCAGTTGTTCTTTAAAGTGCTCTATAAATAAAGTTGAGTTATGTGGTGTCTTTGTCAAAACACTAAGCGGCACTCTGTAAAAAGAGTACATACAGCAGATAAGGCTCAAAGAAAAACAGAGACCACAGGACGCAATAGTGGTACACAAAAAAAATGAGTAAAAATAAATACAAGACTGCTTCTACAGAATACCAAAAGTTATAAAATAAACTGTCACAGAATAACTGTAGTGATACTTTATCATACCATCGCTTACTTCTCTTTACAGCCGCAGCGCGTTCCCTATCGCCCGGGTGCCCCCGTCACTGCTGCGCGAAAAGAGCGGCCGACGAGGCTCGCAAAACTCGGTGGTTGCCACTCGAGCGGAGCTAATCATTAATTATGCAGGGCATAATTTGCAGTGGTCATCCTGACACGACTCTTACCTGGAAAGTCTATGTCAGGCTTGTCATGTGGCATCGGTGTGTAGTATTGGAGTATTTACATAAGTACAGAGTACTGTACAGAGGTACAGTATCATCACAGATACAGGGATAGGTGCATCCCTATTTATGTACAGTAATATAAATTGTTCATCTATTTGGTATGGCTTCACACAATTTATTGCCCACAAGACATTTTCTCACTCACTCAGACGAATTCCTTGGTAAGTTAAACTGCTCTCAATTTATTCTATCATCCATGAACGCAAACACAATATTACGCAAACTTTCCCCAAAGCTTACAGACACGTAAATGAAAACTTTAACCAGCCTGAATGGAGAATGACGCCAAACTGAACACAGCAATTGATAGAAAGGGGAAAGCGACGAAAAGCATTGGAGTGAAACTCGGGCGTAACGCTTTCTGTCTTTCTGTTCATTCGTCTAACTGTAAAAAAAATGGCAGGTCGGTTGAGCAATAACATTACCACCGAACTATTTAAGCGTAAGATCTCAAAAAGAGCAAATCGCTGAATAATATCACTGATATGAATGGTGATGTAGCTAGCTGACGATTAGCACATGATACTGTGATTGACGTGAAGGTGTGAACGCGACTTAAAAACATCAGAAGCTCGCTCTTGCGCACCAGTAGTTTCATGCACAAAACACGTAACACATATACCAAAGCGGCTCTAAATTTTAAACAAGACAACTAATAGTAATTTTAAATCAACTTACGACAGGCCCCTTTATGGTCGCAGCCATCTTCACTTGCTCGTCGACAATTAGCGTAAGGGTGGAGCAAACACCGCCCCTTGCGCCGCGGTGGATCAACACCCTATTTCTTTTTTTTTTTTAACCAACAGAAGAGGGCTTGCAACATTTAACACAATCTGACGAGAAAACGTTCTTTATTCTATGAATTTAAAAGGTGGCATATTAGCAGTTTCCCAACCCACAGTTTAAAACAGTTTTAAGTTGTCTTAACATGTCTGTGGAATGCTCTCGTTAAAATACCTCAAGGATCAAGAATTACAGACATATTTTTGCAGCAAATTTATCACCATCTTTTATTGTATTATATCGTTTAGGGGTGCATGACGTCACAACACAAATACATCCCACCCTCGCGTAGACAATTTAAATGAACATTGTTACATTATTACGAGGTTCTAATACTGGTAACACTGTTAGCTAACACTGCAGCTCTGCTTATCTTTTGGCTTTGAGCTGCTAGTAGTGCTTTGACCCCTGGGATTTTGGTGGCCCTAAATGTGATGTGATATGTGGTACCCCGCAAAACAAAGCACAGCCGCCAAATCACACAGACTGCTCATAACTACTTAAGTAATGTCCCTGAAAAGATTACACATTAGATTATTATATCCGAAATATAGGCTGGAAAAAATACATATACCAGGTCTACATTAACTGCACAACAAATCTTTTTTTTCCCAAACATTTTCAAATTGTCAAATAATATTAATAGATTCCGATATGTTCTAAAAAGATGCAACTGGAGGAATTTGGGGCGGTTTGGACATTTGACAGGTGTGTTATAATAGTAAAGTAAAACACCACTTTATGATGCAATATACCTTGGGTACTAGTTTACAAAAAAAGCTATTATTAACTTTAAATATGCAGTTCTACTTAAGCTTTCAAGAAAAAGCAAGAAAATCTTGAAAAACATTTCAGCTCAATTTAATAATACACTTATTTCTTTCTAGCCACTGTTTGCCATATTCGAATTACAGTGGCTATATACAATGTAACTTTGTTCACAAAAACATTTTTAAGTAGTTAACAGAAGCTATCGATACAAAGGAGAGAAAGAGGAATTGGTCATAAATTATGTTTACAATTCCTTTTAGACTGTTTAACAAGCTAACAAAAAACAACCATGTTCGAATAAAAATCTGAGCTTCAAACTCATCATTGAAATCTTATAATGTTTTTATTATGTCTAGCCGTCAGGTCAGCATAAAATTAACTGTGGATTTCGATTAAATTTGTACAAAAACCCAACTTTAAATGCTGTAGGAAACTCACCTCTCTAATTTATTCAGAGTCACTAAATAATACATAGTTTTATTAGCTCTAATTTTATCTCCAACTTTCTCTTCCTGTCCTTAACCACCACTCCTAAATGTACTTTTCGTTGCAACCATGTATGTAACAATTGGGTTATCAAAATAATCGTAGCCAATTCACCTGTGGCGTTGTTCCGAATCTTTCCCAAGCATCACAAACATGGCGTCTACGTCAGTGTTTCCCAGCCTTGGTCAGGTGATCCAAGACAAAGGTGTCATTGGCTGCTCACTTTGCAGAAATAGATCCCAAAGTGCGATCACGGTACATCTGATCATCTTTCACGCCACACTGTGTCACGGAACACCAGTTGGGAATCGTTTGTTTACAACCATACTTACACACTGCAACCAGTCCAGAGCACCTGCAGCACAGCCAATGAAAAATGGAGAATCCTTTGGTTGGAGCATCATGTAACCCCCGACAAATAACTCGCTCCACTGCCACTTTCATTCATCTGTCGTATCATAACATATGGACAGTATAGAAGAGCCACATAATTAAATGACTGTTTAATTTAGCACACGGCAAAATAAATGACATTCTACAGCAGAGTCTACATAGTTTTCACCATTAACACGTAATCTTCTTCTACCTTGTTTATACAGGTATGTAAACATCCTACAAAACAGTGTGTGGAACCATATGTGACATATGTATATAATTCATATGGTGTGGAGCAAGCAACACAGAAATGAATACGCCCCCCACCCTAAACAACGGCATATACTCTTTATGCCACGGCTGGCCCTTCCTTTGTCAAAGTGATTATTTTGCTTTGGAAGCCTAGATGCCAAGTCATTGGCTGAGAAAGATCATGTGGGGGTTGTTATTTTGTAAATTAGCACCACTGTTTTGTAACAGTGGGGTGGAACTGTGGAACAATTCGCTCACAGACACATTTTTAGTGAAAGGCAGACAACCGAAGATTTATTTGGTTGTTTAACTACACACGTGATTGGAGGGCAGCCACTCTGGAGAGCCAACACCAAAATGTCAACTTTCCATAAACTATAACAGTGGGGCAAAAAAGTCTTTAGTCAGCCACCAATTGTGCAGGTTCTCACACTTAAAAAGATGAGAGAGGCCTGTAATTTTCATCATAGCTATACCTGACCTATGAGAGACAAAATGAGGAAAAACAAATCCAGAAAATCACATTGTCTGATTTTTAAAGAATGTATTAGCAAATCATTTGGTCAATAACAAAAGTTCATCTCAATACTTAGTTATATAAACTTTGTTGGCAATGACAGAGGTCAAACATTTTCTGTAAGTCTTCACAAGGTTTTCACACACTGTTGCTGGTATTTTGGCCCATTCCTCCATGCAGCTCTCCTCTAGAGCAGTGCTGTTTTGGGGCTGTTGCTGGGCAACACAGACTTTCAACTCAGTCCAAATATTTTCTATGGGGTTGAGATCTGGAGACTGGCTAGGGCTCCCCAGGACCTGGAAATGCTTCTTACGATGCTCCAAAGTGTGCTTTTGTTCAGCAGTTTTTTTTTGGTTATATTTAAATGTGTGAAGCTGTTCATATATGCTACTGACAAGTTGTTTCTGAATGAGTGAAGGTGTTACTGAATGAGTGCACTGTCAATATTTCTCGAGCAAACAATACTGCACCCTAGCTCAAATATTTACCGAACACATCTGTAAAGCAAGAGCACCATTAATCCTTTGTAGAATATGTAGATGCCATCAAGGGAATATGCAGTAGAACACCCAAAGTCGAACACAAACCTTTCCATGTCATTTGGTTGTGTGAGTCTTGTAGCATTCTTAGTGTGTAAGCTAAATTATCGAAATCAAATCTATTTGTTCAAGGCTCAAACTGTCGCTCACATTAAACCTTTGTAAAGGTTGAAATTTACTACCCATTTTCTACAGCATTTGTCCTTATCAGGGTCACAGGTGTGCTGGAGCCTATCCCAGCTGACTCTGAGCGAGAGGCGGGCTAAACCTTGGACTGATTGCCAGTCACTCACAGGGCACAACTTGACAAATAACTACTAATATTCAAATTCACACCTATGGATGATTTAGGGTCTTAAATGAAACTAATATGTATCTTTATGGAATGTGGGAGGAAGCCAAAGAGCCCGGAGAAAACCCACGCAAGAACAGGAAGAACATTGAAACTCCACAAAGAGACGCTCCAATTGAGATTCAAACCCAGCTTTCTAGATGTACTAACCACCAGCCGACGGTGCTACAGTGAAGTGGCCATTGGAAAGCAATCTAAATTTAACTGTACCAAGATTGCAAGTAGTTGGAAATCTGGACTCTGGCCACCCTGTGTGGAGTTCTCTTTGTGCTTGCATGGGGTTTCTGCAGTATTCTGGCTTCCTCATGGGTTTTCCCCAGGTACTCTGGTTTCCTCCCACATTCAAAAGACATGTCCAGTTCATTGAAGCCTCTAAATTGTGTGCATGTGAGTGTGAGTGGTTGTTTGTCTATTTGTGCCCTGCATTTAAATGGTGACCATTCAAGGGTGTACCCCACCTCTCACCCAAAGTCAGCTGGGACAGACTCCAACACGCCCATGACCCTAATGAGGCTAAGCGGTACAGAAAATGGATGCATGAAAACCAAGATTTCTATAGCCAAACAACCATTCACACATATGGACAATATAGAAGCGGTGAGATACTTTCTTTTAGGATTATCGTAACTATAATGCAACGTAGCCATGAGGTCTTGTATAAAGAGTGCACAATCCAAACGGGGGAATCCAACTCCCACCTTCATGTGCACACCACATACCACAATTGGAGCATTGTGCTCAAGCATTCCAACATTTACCATCAATACAGCACATTTTGAGTTTATTCGTTAAAAAAACATGTCCTTTTTCTACAGAGTATATGATATGGATGTTTGCTGAGAAGAACAAAACAAACGTTAAGGAACGTTTGTCCCCCAAAATCATGACACATTTCCACATGCAAAAACAAAATAAAAATGAAAGACTGATAAAAGGAGCAAATCAGATGATGAACTGTTATCTTTCTTTGATGGTTGCAAGGTTTGCAGTATTGCTGTATTGATGCCCCCTCTCCCCTCAGATAAGCATTGTGCAATCTTTAACAAGACAATGTGGCAGATGATCTCATCACAGAGCTCTCCCTGTCTTTTCTGATGAGCTCTGATCAAAAGGAGCCGTTAGTTGCTCTTGACAAACCACAAACATCCATCCATCCGTCCATTTTCTGAACCGCATATCCACAAACAACTTTGTTTTAAAATGGAATGATGTCGTATTAGATATTTTAATCCACATGCCAGTTTTGATTAAATGGAATTGGAATCATAATAAAACAACAACATGAACGAGAATGTCAATCAGCCAAGCGCAGCACCACCAGCTGAACGGTTCATAAAACTGAAAATAATAATAATCATAATAATAAACCACAGGTCATCTTAATTTAGTTCACAGCTAAATCCTGATAAAAACAACAGAACTGTACCAGTTTTGACACTGTTTTAGGGAGAAGGGCTTTGTAGAACAAACAAACAAACAAAAAAAAACATCCCCAAAAAAGTGAAAAGAAAAAAACAAATCACAGAGCACTGCATTTTTATATGTTTCTCCTTTGTTTTCTTAACTAGCAGGCTACTTTCTGGTGTAATGGCAAATATATAAATGATGTAACTGTAACCTTTTCCTATTCTTGGCCATGGAAAAATAAAAGACAAAAAAAAGACACTAACAAAAGTGAATTAAAAAAAAGGAAAAAAGCATGGAACTCAGTTTTTGCATTTATTTGTTTGGCTGCATTTTAGCAGCCTACAACCTGAATGATGGAAGATGACATAAGAGGCCTGTAGCATTTTTTAACATCTTGGGGTGATGGGATGGCAAAAAACACAAAAGCAATGTCTCAAATTGTAGCGCACTATATTTGTGGTTATTTGTACTCTATTTGTACTCAGACCACCTCCTGGTTCAATGAGGAAGACATAAAACAATAGGACTATTTATTATTCTGGGGCAGGGGAACACTTCCATTCTGAGTTATCAACCATCAATCCATACATTTTCTATATTTTCGCTTGTCATCATTAAGGTCACAGGTGAGGTGGAGCCTATCGCAGCTGACAGTGGGTAAAATGCGGAGTACACCCTAGACTGGTCGCCAGTCTATCGCAGAGCACATATAGATAAACAGGCATTCACACGCAGATTAACACCTATAGATAATTTACAGTCTTCAATGAACCAAGTATACAATACGTTTTTGGAATGTGGGACGAAAAGAAAACCCACGTAAACATGGGAAGAACATGCAAACGCCACATAGGAAGATAATCGAACCCAGAACCTCAGAACTGTGAGGCAGACTGGCTAAAAATTAGTCCACTGTTGGCTCAAACATTTTACAGAGAAATTAGATTACGTCAAAAAAAATCATGGAGGACCTTATTTATGTTTATCGATGTGTTTGAATGTTAGCAGGCTACTTCCTGGTTCATGGCAGATGATGTAAAAGAACAGGACTGCACCATTTTGTATTCTGGCGAAGTGGGAGCACTTCCATTGTGAGTTAAACAGCAATAATAATATCCTCTAATGGGAGTGAATGACATTCGCAGATTGCCAAATTTGTGTTTGGGTTTCTCAAAGATGACAGGGTACAATTCCACCTTGATTGGATAAAAAGATAAATAACATTCCTCTGACTGCATTTTTATCTGGATGAGCACCAACATTTACTGACATCTTGCCCAACATGTACCACCCCTTCTTATAGTTTCACAGAAAGTGCTTAAGCTGTTTTTGCATAACTGACATTCAACAAACGAACAGTGATCAAAACAATACATTTTCTGTCCACCCCCTCCCCCCCCCCCCCCCCTCCCCCAACCCTCATTGAATTTTAAATAACCTGCCCCTTTTGTGTCAAATTATAGTTGTTCTGAGACAAAATGTAACTCGAGCTGTGGAAAAAGTGATTCCTAAATATTAAAAAAACAAAAAAAACAAACATAGTTCTTGAGCAACCTCTAAAAAGGCTTTTGTCTCTTGTCTCTCTTAACAACCAACTTACGTATCAAATATAACAGTGCTCTGAAGTTGTTTCTCTCAACATACACGCAACCCCGTTACTTAAACCTTTTTCATCATCTAGAGAGAGAGAAAAAAGGAGCCACTTGATTCAACAAACTTGACATCTTCAAGTTAAGTGTTCATACCATTGGTAGACCTAATGTTAAGTCCTCTCTCCTATATATCATATTTGTTCAATAATGGAGTGTGTCACTCAAACCGAGGCAAACCCTGTTTCTCACAATATCTCCAAAAGACATCTTAATATCAGTCTTCCTTTTTTTATTATTACATACTATTATTACATACTGTGTTAGCATAGTAGCTAACACAGCTAGCATGAACTTGGGCAAAAACCTTAACGTTAGCATTGATTTTCAACCCTCTTACTTGCAACCCTGCCACTGTAATTCGAGTAATAGTACTGTAAAATTAAATCAGAATTTAAAAATGATTGAAATGTCTTTATTTTAAGTTAAGGATTTAGTCAGCAATATTTTTTTTAAATATATGGGTCGTTTTCATTTAAATGTGATCAATGACAGTAAATACGTACCCCACTGAATTTCATTTTGAAAATGTTATTAATAAGTAATTAAAATATATATGTATTTGAGGTATTTGCAGGCGATATCATTCGAAACGGAATATTTTTTTATGTAAAAAAAAATTGTTAAGCGATATTTTTCCAAATTGTCATGCCAAAATGTCTAAATAACGTGTCCCCAAAGAAATTTCATGATTTACAAAACATTTTCTCAAGGAGCTAATCACATTTTTGTGTATATAGGATTTTTTCTCCTATTGCTTAATATTCCTTCTTCATGTAAACCAACACCAATGCATCTTATTGTCTTAGTTCTTTTAAAAATGGTCCTTCTATTTCACTCGAGCTGTCTTTACCGTTAATGCCACTGGAGGGAGCCTCATTATGTTGTTGCAGTGTACCAGAGGGTGCATTTAAGAGACAGGTTGTGGCAGCCATTTTGCATTCAGAAAATAGCAGAAAGCAAAATAGATGGTGTTATTTCTGAGGTATGTATGAAATGAAGAAAGGGTCAGAACAGTTGCATGTCTTTATTGTTATTACAATTGTATAAAGACAAGTGTGTAATGGGTATAATGAGTAGTTAGGATCATTTATGCACTCGTATCTGCAGAGTTTGAAATGCAACACGTAAATTGTGCAACTCACGTGGTTGCTATGAAGCTGTTTATGTCGTTACCGTTTATGACTTTTTTTCCCCATACAAGTTTCAGAACTCTTATTGTTCAGATTACATATGCATTGGACTGCCAAAAATGAGTGTATTTATCTCTTTATTGTCTTTACTATTCTGGCCTTAAATCTTTAAATAATCAATAACTTCATGAAAATGCAGCCAAATTCAGCATGGGAGACATTTACACATAAAACCAAGGCGCTCAAGCTAAATTAGCAGAAACTTGTTTTTTTTTTACAAGTTTCTTTATCATTATCATCGAATTATATGAAAATAACCCATATGATTTTCAGGTGTCTGAGTATAAGTAACAGGGTTGCACCAAATATAGCAAAATATATGATATGACAAAGAAAAAGCCCACCATTAATGGTTGAGCTGGACTAATTACATGTTGGTTTATCACCTGTTATTCTAGAAAGATGTCAAAACATTTTTAAATAATGGTCCATTTTTCAAAAATGTTGTTACCTAAAATGTCAGCCAGAATTGGAATGACCTATTTATTTTTCACACTTGGTGAATGTAATAATATAGAAAAGGCTCCAAATGATCGTGCTCAAACTGGTAAACATCCTGTGTGGTATGGCGTGCCCTGTAAACATCCTCAATACACATCCCGTTGGTTTCATTACAGTGCTCTTGATGGTGATGAAGAGGGCTCACTGAGGGATCAGCTTGAACTAATCATGTGCCGTTGCCCATCTTTTGGGCTTTACTTGGGGAAGAAATCCTACTGATTACTTAAACAACAGTCCCACCCATCTGCAAGCACACATATAATGGCCTGTCAACAATAGTTGTAAGCACAGTTGGGCAGGAGCAGCGAGTCCACCCTTTCGAGAGAGGAGAATCTTACTTACTTGACTTGAAGTGCAGCTTGGGTAAGAAAGTTGATTAATATTACATATGATCAAATGCTAGGGTCTACCATTACAAATACTTATATACTGTACTATATTTCATTGACTTCAGTAACCCTGCATCTTTAGGTCTCAAGTATGGGTAATGAGCATTCCAAGAACAAAGATCCAAGTAAGGTAAATGACAGAAACAGTCAATTCCACTTGTAGACTAGACTAGACTCTTTTTTGTATTTAACTTTTTGTATTTAACTTTCACTAAATTTTTGTGTTGGCATATTTGTTTTTAGCTTTTCATTGTTCAGTACCATTTGTTCATAGCTCAATCAGTGTGATAAAAATGGAGGACTGAATGCCCTGACAGGAAACAACACATCCAATGGATTAGAGATTGATGGTGAGTTCTTGTTATTAAGCTTGCAGTTGAACCTCAAAGATCCGTATCACTGTTTTATTGGGATTTGGGAAACTATTTTTCCAATAGGAAATAATGGAAAATAGAAACTTCTATTAAATGGTCAAACTTTTATCATTAAACCTTAATTAAGTGTACAGTGGTTTAAGTAACAGTTTACTATTTTACTTGCCGTGTTAGTGTAAAAATAAGTTTAACACTAACATATTAAAACATTATTAAAGAAGGTTTAGTGCAAAGGTGACTATCACTCATATCTACTTTATTAAACATTCTTAAATGTCAAATGTGTGACATGAAACATTCTTAATAGTAAATAGAAGATGTGAGTCTTCTTACCTCATGGTAAATTCCTGTTACGTACTGTATATTCTTCTTCACAGTCTCCTTCACACCTCTTGTTGAGGCCGATTTTTTCTTTTTGATAAAAGTGTTGTAAAAAGCCTAAAAAAAGTCAAACGAAAATGCAAACCAAGATTTTTTTGATGTTGTGCATGACTTTAGAAACATTATTTTTCCCAAAACCTTTGACTGAATTTTGAATTGTCAAGGGTTTTTAACTTTAGAGGTTCTACTGTATTTGTAATGGTAATATGGGGGAAACTGTAGTTGCCGAGTTAGATTGTATATACTGTAAACAGATTTCTCTCCTTTTCTTACCCCTTAAAACATCAAAACACATTATACTGTATATTATTTAGTGGTAGACAAAATCAGCCGTCCATTTCCAGGATGAATTGGTCCTTTGGACGTTTTGATGCAGTGTAAACACACTGACTGTTTCTTGTGCCCTCTATTGTGAACTATAGGCGTAGTCTCTAAAACAGACTATTTAATCTGTCATGGTGCAGTGAGTGTCCCTGCAGAGAGAATCATCCTGTGAGATGATATTGACATACTGGTGATCAAACTAATCTCATGTTCTTGGGTAGACCAGCCCATGTTTACTTCATGTCGCACTATCCACGTTGATCCTTTCAAAGGAACAGTACAGTATTTGTTAAGTCATAATTGATTCAATAATCTGTAAAAATCAATTTTGGACAACCCTTTTAAAAATATATACTGCCACAGTTGTCTGTTTAAAAAAAAATCAGCCCAGTTTACAATCCACAACATTTGGAGAAAGATAAAAACAGAATGAGCCTGATTAACTAAAATTCCAAATAGCGAGTGCTAAATCGCATGTTCACTCCCAAAGATTGCACGCGCTGTTGGTGGTTGTGTTGTGGGTCATCAGCTAAGATTCCAATCATTTACTAAGATCCAAAATAATTGCGTGTTCAGTCACTCGAACTAAGATTGTATGCGCTGTTGGCAACAGGTGTAAAAGTGGTGGATGATACCATGTTTAAAAGAGGGATTTGCACTTTAGATGCTTTTCCTAAGAAATATATGGAACAGCCATGCAAATGCAAAATAACGTTTGAAGTAATGGAATTGGAAGTGTTAGTCCAAGAGGCAAACATCACAGAAAGTAAATCTATTGCTCTGATAATATTAATTACATTAAGGTGGTTGTTGGCTTCCCCAAAATCATTAGAGCGAAATAGATTTTTCTCTAACTTGGTAATATGTTTGTTTGCCTCTGCCAACAACTGTTAAAGTGTCATTTCTTCAAACTTACTTTGCGCTTGCGATGCACTCCCAAATTTTCCGTGGTGAACCATCAAAGCTACCGAAAGTGCAAAACCCCTCATTTAAGTAGGCTGATCTCCACTACTTTTAAACCTGTTGCCAATTGCGATACAGTCTTAGTAAATCAGATGCAACATACCCCCAACAACGCATGCAATCTGTTACATGCAATTTAGCACCCAGTGTTTGAGATCTTAGCAAATCAGGCCCTAAGGGTCTTGTGGGATGGATTATGGGTGTTGATCAGTCATGATTTAGATGTTTTCATTTACCATTCCTTCTTATTTTTAGTTAACAGTTTGACCCAAAACCAACAAAACGGCAAGGCTGCAGCATTAAATCCTGCCACAGAATCTGAATATGTGGTGGTGCAATCGGACAGTCAGGATGCTGAATCCGAAGATGTTCCCGAAAAGCTGGCTGCCACCCCCCAGAGAGAAGAAGCTGAGAAACATGAAGGAAAGGTGCAACTTTTCGACAAAATATTCAAAAAGAAAGGAGAAACAGATGCACCGGTTGACGCAGAGAGTATCACTGAAGAAGAGACCCATAAGAATATTGCAAGAGATGCAAATCTTCCTTGCACTGACACACTTTTGGTGAGTATTTTCACTTTTAGGGCTGGTGAAGGGGGTCTGGTTTATGGAGATTTGGGTTAGTCTTTAATGTGTTGGGATTAGTTTTGGGTTAGAGTTAAGGCCAGGTTTTAGGGTTCGTTTTGAACTGGGTTGAGAAAACACTTCTGAGGGAAAGTTTTGGGCCAGTGTTATAGGTCAGGTGATCCAGTTTCTTGTGAGTTCAGACAAGGGCTCCCATAAGTTTTTATTTTTTTACTTACAAATAAGAGACTTTAATTAGTCACTGGGTGGGGTTATTTAGAAAACCTCATTCCATGGACATTTATTGTCTTAAATGTACATACAGTAAATGTAAGTAAAACAGCCAACGTTTTACCTGGTATGAGTTTTCTTCATCAACAACATGCCCACAAAATGTAAATAGGTAAATAGCAGCTAAATCTATTTCCAGTTGTGCATGTACTAATGCCAAAGTACTACAATTAAGATGTGACAGTTGTATTAAGAGAGGGTGCCAAGTTAATGACAAAATAGTCATTTGAATGTCTTTAGATTTTGAATGTCTTTAGATTTTGAATGTCTTTAGATTTTATTTATTTTAATATTGCATATAGGAAAAGAAAACATGGTGGACGTCCTCACAATTCTGAGGAAGCCCGGCCTCGCCTGTGTGGAATTTGCATGTTTTCCCAGCCTTTTTGTGGGGTTTCTCTGGGTACTCCGGCTTTATCTCACATTTCAAAAACATGCATGCTAGGTTTATTGAAGACCTCTAAATTATCGATAGATGTGACCAGTTGTTTGTCTATATGAGCACTGTGATTTACTGGTGACCAAGTTGGACCCCACCTCTCACCCAAAGTCAGCTGGAAAAGGCAGCAGTTCACCCTGAACCTAATGAGGACGCGATATAGAAAAGGATGGACGTATATCCGAAAAGACTCATCATTTATGCTTTAGCTGTAATGTCTTCTCAAATCTGCCTCCAAAATCACATACATAAAGTGTATGTAAGTCTGTGGGACCATGTTTTTGAGGTTGCAATTTATGTGTCAATATACAGTATATATTCTGCTCATACTGTACACATGGTCACTGTCTGTCCCAGAATAAAACACCAAAGTGTGAATCTAAATATTAATCTTGATTTTCATGATAAAGGCATCCAGTTCAAGCAGAGAAGACACGGTCGCCACATCTGAACTCAAAGAGGACCCGGATTATCTGCATCGGCAAACTGAATCTTACACTCAGACAGACAGAATAATTGAAGCAGATATTTCGACACAAACAGGAGATGGCGTGGAGGGGCCATTCACCACCAAGGTCCTCGTGGAAGAGATGGTTGGAAAAGAATCTGACAAAGAACTAAGTGAATCTGATCTCATCATTGCAGAGGAGGCAGTTGAAGAGAGTATAAAAGAAGAATCATCCGACAACCAGGCAGCAGGGATCATCAATGGAGAAATCACTGTGGACGTCATTATTGAGGATATTATGTTCAGAGCCAAGAGGGTGGAGGTGACTGGTGAAGGTGAAATTCAAAATCCTGAAAAAAGGAGCTTTAATGACTCTCACGAAATGTATCCAGAAATCCCAGTACAATATAATCCATCAGAAAACGTCATGGGAATAGTTGAAGAGGTCAAAGTGTCTCGACTTCAGGATGGAGAAGGACGTTCAACAGATGAAACACTTCTAAATGAAACTGCTGAGCCTGAGATTGTTATGCATGGTGTCAGGGAAATAAATGACATACCATCAGTCTATGATGAGCCACTGATCACAATGATGGAAACAATATCAGAGGAGGAAGAACATTTAATTCTTCAGAGAACAAAGCCAGTTGATGAAAAAGGTGTCAATATTGATCAATGTGATGTGCTTGAAGATTTTTTGGAAAGGTACGCTGCTTGGCACAAAGAACTGTCAACCATTGATGAAGTTCCTGAAAATCATTTTGATGAATGTTCACCCGACGCAGAAGGTGGCACAGATGAACAGATTGATGGAGCATCTGAAACAAATGCAAAATCTGGCATTCCTACAGATGGTAACAAAGCTGCAAATGAGATAAAAGAGGAAACAGTTGCTGCCCTCTCTCAGTACCCTGAATTCAGGATTACCACACCTCTGGACCCCAGCAGTGCAGTCAGGTTTGTGTCCTGCTCGTCACAGCAAGAAAAAGTACCTGCTGATTCAGAACCACCCTTTGTGGAAACCATTATCCCAACTAATGATGAGATCACCTCTGGAGAATCCACCCAGAAGGAAATCGAGGCAGTTCTTGTAAGTGTTGTTGAAGATACACCTGTCCAAGAATCATTTTCCCAATGTGAAGTCACTGAAGCATCTGTGGAAGCTCTGGCATACCGCTCGGAACTACACATGAAAATCCCAGCAGTCCCAAAACAAACTGCAGAGGAGACCATCATCCCTACTAAAGATGACATGCACTTTGAGGAATCTACACTGAAGAAAACTGAAGTACTGCGAGTAAGTGTAGATGAAGATACATTTATTCAAGAATTGCATTCTGAATGCAATCTGACGAAAGCATTTGTGGAAGCTGTGTTCTGTTCCCAACTCGTCAATGAAATTTCGGCACCAACAAAGGAGGAGACCTTTATACCTGCTCAAGATTATGCTGAGAAATCTACACAAATAAAATCAGAGGTCCTAGAAAGTGAAAATATACCTATCCATGAATTATCTTGTGAAGCAGCTTTGGAAACTTTGGCAGAAGCCAAATGTTCCCAAACACTGAACCAAATATCAGCAATTTGTAAACCAATTGTAAAGGAGTCCATCACCCTTGCTCAAGATGAGATTCACTCTGAGGACTTAACTCAGATAAAAAATGAGGTAGTCCTGTGGAATGTGGAGGAAATAATGAAATATCAAGCACAATTAGCATCTGTAGATTCTTCAGTAGAAGATGAATGTTTCAAAACCCTCACTGAAATCCTAGACAACTGCGAGCCAATGGCAGAAGAGATTATCAATCCTGCCAAAGATGATAACCTCTTTGACGGAACATCTTCTGAAGGTGTAGTCTCTGAATCATCTGAACATGCTTTAGCTAGAGATAAAAGTTATGCAGAAAACCCCGCCATATCTGATGTGCCCAAAGAGGAAAATGAAAGTCCTCACGAGGATCAAGGAGTGACCATAATAGAGCCTTTTGATGAAAGTATGTTGGAGAACCTTAATGTTTGCAAAATCAGAGATGCAAAATGGTGTTATTTGCAAGCAGAACCATTACCAGAAGAGGCGCTGGATTCATATAGCTCGGTCCAAGAGAAACCAGTAGAAGAGAACAGTGTCCAAAATGAGGAAACCCTGGAACATGATGTTGAAGCGTGTCTGTCCTGGATTGATATGGAAATGTTACAAGTTCCTCTCTTTTCTGTTGGTCACTCAGAGGAGAATGTAAGCTCTCCTGAGAACCAACCCACAAACCTCAGGACAAATAGAGTCATAAAAGAAGCAATTTTTGAAGTAGACAAATGTGATGCTTGTTTAGCAGCTTCAAAATGCCTTAAGAGAGTCATTGAGGCTGTTGTCGGGGAAATATCAGAGGATGCAGCTGAAGCTGAACCTAGCCTTGGGACGTCAGAGGATAAAGCAACAGAGATGACCTCAGGGGCTGAATCAAGTGACGACACAACAGAAATTATGCCTACTGAAGGTAGGTCAGAACAAAAGCCAGAATACCAGGACCACATGAAAGCTTTACTTGAGAGGCTGGAGTCTTCATCTACATCTGTTGTTGAAGAATCACCCTACAGACTTGAAGGTTTGAACATATCTTCATCAGGTTACAAGATCACAGTTGTCATCCAATTAGATCCATTAGAAGAGTAACAGTCAAATACTAAAGCACATTTTTTTGCTATAATAATTTTGTTTGGCTCATCATGGTTTTTGTTTACACTTATACTAAATGTACATGGAAGTGAATGCCACTTTATTTTGACAATGTCAAGGCACCTGTATTGGTAAATATTGAATTCACATCGCAATGTAGTTGTGTTGAAAATCCAATTTAAAAAAAGTGATTTTGCAGGCTATATGATTATTGTTTGGAACTGTATGTGA
Source organism: Phyllopteryx taeniolatus (assembly GCF_024500385.1). Taxonomy (NCBI): domain Eukaryota; kingdom Metazoa; phylum Chordata; class Actinopteri; order Syngnathiformes; family Syngnathidae; genus Phyllopteryx; species Phyllopteryx taeniolatus. The sequence continues at coordinate 33,889,778 of NC_084502.1, read as the reverse complement.
CCGCAGCTGTTAATTTTTAAACAGTGATGCATCACAGCAAGAAGGCTCCAATTGGTATACTGGTTGCAATTGCAGGTTTGACTCTTGAGCCAGAGTTTCTGTGTGGATTTCTTCCCGTGGAAGTGTTGTCTGTCGTCTACCTCCTCCCATAGTCAAAACAAAACTATAAAAATTTAAAACGTGTTCGGGTCAACGGCACGGTGGATGACTGGTTAGCACATCTGCCTCACAGTTCTGAGGACCGGGCTTCAAAGCCCAGCCTCGCCTGTGTGGAGTTTGCATGTTTTCCTCGTGCCCGCGTGGGTTTTCTCAGGGATCTCCGGTGTCCTCCCACATCCCAAAAACATGCATTGTAGGTTAATTGAAGACTCTAAATTGCCCGTAGGTGTGATTGTGAGTGCGACTGGTTGTTTGTGTATATGTGCCCTGCGATTGGCTGGCAAACAGTTCAGGGTGTACTATCTATCTCGCCCGAAGATAGCTGGGATGTGCTCCAGCACGCCCACGACAAGTTGATTAGTTTGAACATTAAATATATTGTCTTTGTAGTCTATTCAATTTAATATAGGTTGAACATGGTTTGCAAATTATTGTATTCTGTTTTTATGTTTAGCACAATGTCCCAACTTCATTGGAATTGGGGTTGTAAAAGGCAACACCTGAGCAACTACAAACACCTGTCACGTTCCAATACTTTTGCTCACTTGAAAAGTGGGTGGCTTCAAACAAAGAGTGCTCTGTCCTGAGTTGTTTAACACATCTAGATCTAAATACCATGAAATAAAAGCTGGAATTCTGAAATTTTGTCTCATATTAATTTTTTTATCTGAAGCCCAAATGTCTTCAGTATACAACAAAAACAAAGGAATTGACCATGCCGTTCCAGTACTTTTGGAGGGGACTGTATGTTTGGTTTTACAAAAATATTTAACTATATTCATAATTTATGCTGTAACAGTGGATGAAATAATAAAGCTTGCGGACATTTTCGCCAGTGATGATCATCGTGGCAGGTTCAGTTCCAATGAATGGGAGCAGATGACGAGCATAACCTCAAAATATTCCCCTCTCTCTCTTTTAATTTTCACCCACGACTCCTTTCAGCGCACATTCTCTATTAGTGGGCCAACAATCTTATCCAACGCTTCGTTAATTGTGCCTCACAATGCCAATAACGGGGATGGGTGTCCCTCTGGTTGCCGTGGCCACTCGTCACCAGCCGCGAGGGTCACGAGGCGGAGGGGCTGGCATGGGAAGTGGAACTGTGAATTTAAAAAATGAAATCAAAGGAACCAGCTGGGGTGACCTGTTGCGCTAGCCGTGGCCGCTTACAGCACACTTTTGCCGGACGCGAGTGCACCGACGACCCATTTAAGAGGACTAAGGTGGGAGGAGCATATCAATGTTCCGCAAATGAAGCGAATGCGCATTCGGTGTGTATATGTAACCCTGCGATCAAACTCATGCAAGGAATGCGAGTCTGAATATTGCATTGAAGGATGCAATGTCTCCATGAATGCTTGGCCGCCCCAGGCTTCTACACTAGCAGACGCCATAATATGGACCAATCAGAGCCCAGCTGTTGTCCATGTTTAAATCGGGGAAGATGAGCGATCCAATCTGAGCAAAGCTCATTTACATGTCGCATAGTAACAAGAAATCCTACCGACTTAAATGCCAGACAATAAAGCTCAACCAGAATAGCTTAAAAGGGACATTTGGGCATTGCCAAACAAAATTATCATGCAAACCTGATAGGACATCAAAGATGATCAAAATTAAATTTAAACGAGTAATGGAAGGAGACCTTTAAAGACATCACATATAGATCGTTTTTGATGACGTGATCAGTATTTGTTTGTAAGCCATGATGGACATCCAGATCGCGGTAGATAGGCTTGGAACAGAAAGATTACTAGACTGCCTCATATTCATTTTCATTTGTTAGGTTTTTCTGTATTACCCTAATCAGTTAGTAACAGTTATGGTGACAGAGTACTGCATTAGCTTCTAGGCGAGATAGTGGTTAGAAAGGAGAAAGTTAGTTTAATATAACTGCAACAATCTCCTGATATCCAATGTAAGATTTTATAACTCTGTTACTTAAGAGTACTGCACTAAAATGTAAAGATTTAAAATTAAGCTATACTGTGTACTGTACTGATGTACTGTATATACAGTAAGTAGACTAACATGTTTTCGAACGTTGCTGGGCATTAAAGCTTACTTTCAGCGAAGTGTTCAGAACAAACATGGATGCATGGCAAGGTATCTGGCCAGAGAAAGATCCGCTCTGCTGATTTGTGAAAGCCACAATGTCTTTTCCTTGACGAATGTTCAGTTTTCTCGCCCTGCTTTAAAATTTAAAAAAAGTAAGCGTTGTCCTTCCCACCTGTATAGCTGCAGCCAAACACCGCAAAGTAATTCACATTTTTATGAGGTTGGCTATACAGTGTATCTATTCGAACACACCAACGGAACAAAACAATACGTAAACCTCCAGTATGGCGGTCGCAGGCATGTCCAGAGTTGCGTGATGTCATGGGAAAACTTTTCTATAAATCTATTGCAGTTTCTAATGATGCACGCCATTTACTCAGACATCCTAGTTGTTCAGTGGAATGATATTGAACCCACAAATGAGTACGGTATTTTGTGTGCACGTTGTACCTATTTTATTTTCCACGTTGTTTGGGGCTATGAGGAATTGACTATGATGTTTATAGAATATGTAGGGTCCTAGAAAAAGAGTCATTCATCGGTAACAGAAAAATGTTACCAGAGGATTAAATTATTAGATTTTTGTTGTTGTTGTTCAGCATGTAAATTCAGTTCGTGGAAGACTTTAAATTGCCTTCAATGTTCATTAAATTAGGTTAAATCAAGACTAAATTATCTTTGATGTTTGCGAAAGTGACATTTTATTTTTTGTTTATTTTTATTGACAAATTACATTTTATTTTCATTTGACTCATCTAATTGAAATCAAGGTTAGCTACTTCAAAGATTATAACCATTGGGACACAGCAATGTATCTGGATTTTCTGACAATTCTTGAGGCATGACTGTCCAACATAGTTGAATATCAATGAGTAATGGGGGTGGGACATGCACGTTTATAAAAGAGTTATTGTTTACAGTGTGCAGAGTAGGCAGAGGCATGGTTGGAATTGTGCGCCCATCTCAATGCTGTGATTAAGACGCTGCTGCACTGCTCTGCTACTGCATAACCCTCAAAAGGCTAAGTCTGTGTGATGGTGCTTAGGAGACAGCTAACCAAAAGCCAGAGGCACTGACGGAACCAGAACAAACTGACAACGCTAACAGTCCACCCACAGAAGAGGAGACTAACCTAGAAGAGAGTCCAGTTATGAACTTCTTCAAAAATTTAGTAAGTGACACATTTTAAATGTAAATAAGAAATGATATGATATTTGGGTTGTTTTCTCTTCTATAACCAGACCAAATTAATTGAAAATGTTCATAAAACTTTGGTTCAATTTGATCTTTATCTCTCAGCTCGACCAAATAATCATTGTTTAAAGCCTTCCTGCTGCTAATATTATATTTTACAGTAAATCATAACAATTACCTTGTGAGTAGCAGCAAAGATATACATAATAAATTATGCTCTGACGTGCAACAGGCAACCATTGTGTTTCCTCTTCATCATGCGGTCGTTTGGAACGTGTGGCATTTTAAAGAGTTACAGTGCCCTTGCGCCATGCTTGGAACATGTGGAAATGTGGCGGCCCATTGTTGGAACCATCGTCTGAGCTCACAAGGGAGGCCTGTGCGGCTGGAAGTTCAGATTGGTAAAGATACACTAGAGCGAGAGCAGGCCTACGCCATCTCCAGAGCACAATGGTGGCCACTCTGTCAGCGCATGCACTGTGTGTAGACATGGCCACAAACAGCAGTGGACACTTATTGTATTCTAAAGGCCTATTCTTACTTATATGAACAGCCTACTTCCTTCTGTGCCTTAGGTTCAGTTTAAGCATTTCTAATAGCTCTGCAATCTTTAGTAATGTGATGCTTGGGCATCCTGTTATTCTATTTTGTGTTTTTATTTTTTGGCAGAATTTAACGGTGACTGTCCCTTCCCTTGTTCGGCAGATGTCATCCACTAAAACGTCCAAAAAGGAAACTCCTGAAGTCCCAAAGGATCAGGTGACCATTGACGCAGCAAAACTAGAAATGCATGGTCAAAGACGACCACAATAAATCCAACAGGACATCCCATCCTCCAGTTGTTTATGATACTGCATCGTCACTGTCAAAAGGAAATCTCCTCTGCCCAAATTTGGTCAATGTCATATTTTGTTTCACAAATCTATACTATTGGTTGTTCGACACGTGGGTCTGTTATTCTTACAAATTATTGACCTAAAGCTTTGAAAATGACTTGGTTTCTTTGACGATGCAATGTCAATGACTTAAAAAATATCCTGTTTTTTTTTTTATTTCCTGAAAGCTGATGATTTTGGAGATTCGAGGTTTCCGTTTGACGCTGGAAATATCTTGATGATATGATATCTAATGTCGCTGTCTAACGTCAACTTCGTTAGTCCATTTCCTCATGATTATTATTTTAATGTAGTTTTTTTTAACAGCTTCTGTAGTTCAAAGCATGTTCCTGCTACACTGCTTGTACTAACAACATGGGTGCGAACAGAGAGGAACTTGTTTTACAAAGCACAGTCAGAGTTGCTAACTTAACAACTTTTCTGACCCTTCTAGCTGCTTTTATTTATACAAAAACACACAACTTTAATTTCCACTAAGAAACAGACATGAGTGTAATCCTTAGACCATTGTTTTGTGTATGACCAGAGAAAGGCAATCACAGATCCAATCTCGGACATAGTGCCCATTAAAACATTGCAAAAGCAGTGATTTATTGACATGTTGAAAACTTGACTTGAGGTATGTGCTTCCAAGCTGTAAACATTTTGCCAACGTTGCCTTGCCTCACCTGTGCAACTGCAGACATATAAATTACCTGTAGACAAATGGACCAGCTGAGCCATGTTGTTTGATGGCTCATTTCATTTGTTTATTTTTATTTTTTTTTACATTCTATGGTAACATTTTAAATGTCAATATATTATAGGGGATTGCGTTCACATTTAAACAAAAGGGACATTTTTCTTGTTTCAAGGCCATATCGCCAGCCCAAAAATGAATGTAATGTTTTAAATAGATGATTAGCAATACAGTAAAAATACTTTCCACTGAACAGTCTGATTGATGCATGCAGGTAAAAAAAATCTGTTTGCCTTAAGAAGCTGTTCTTCTCTTTCCAAATATATCCTCGTTCAGACACTAACATTCTGAACAAGTCTGCTTCAACATGTCAAATCATTCAACATACTATATGCTGTATATGTACAGTACAGTGATGGCTGTGAAAAAATATCTTGTGGCGCTTAAGCCATCTAATAGGAGTGAGTTATTGTGTTTTACGAAATATTTTGCTCTAAAATGTGAGAGATGCAGTTGTCATCAGACAGTCACTATGTAACATACAACTTACTCAACAAAACAATCAGGTTCCAATAATTGAGATCACATTAAAATAACATTGAAACACAACACGACAAATAACTAAAGAAAGAGAAAACATGTTTTACTGTTACAACCAAAAAAAAATGTCATTTTTTAGAATGACATTTCATTGTTTTTCGGATTAAAAAACTGAAAACTTGCTTTTCATAGGACAGCGACAATAAAATGGAAAAATGGGTTGTACTGATGATACTGTTTATCTAATTCAACAACTCGTTCAAACTTTGGTTTAGGCAGACAAGCCTTCTTTTTGTTGCCACTGAACGGGACTTTCTTATGACTACTCACATTTTTCGCTGATCTATTCTAAACTGCTGCCTCTTTTGTTGTCAAACAGCGGCAGAGGGAGAACCAGTCCGCGCCAACCACCACTGTAAGCACATTGTCTGTTTCCTTATAAAGCCAAAGCGTTACTTTCTGTGTTTGTTTTTGGTTAACCTACTGAAAATTTCTCGTGTTTCAAGCTTAGTGATAGTCAAGAAATCTTGGTTTTTAGTACTGTTACAGCCATTACTTTGCAATGGCCCCTTTATTGCAGCACGATAGAAAAGTAGTTAGTGGGTCTGGGTCCTCCTCCCACATCTTAAAGAAAAAAAACCAAAAACAAACAAAATACAGCATCTCGCCCAAAGTCAGCTGAGATAGCCTCCAACTCACCCGTGATGCTAATGAGGGCATGTGCTATAGAAAATGGAGCAGTGGTCAGTTTACCTTGCAGATAAGCATTCTAATTCTGTTTTCACTCCCAAGGTTGTACAAGTGTCTGATCCTCCTGCAGCCTCCAAGGGAATGGTGATCCCACCACCTCCTCCTCCTCCAGAGCTTCCAAAACTGGAAGTCAAAGCAGAGCCAAGTGGCAAACCAGCCAAACCCACCACCTCAAAAGAAAAAACAAAAGCTGCGCCAAAGAGTGTGGAATCTTCGAAAGGGAAGTCAACCAAAGATGTTCTGAGCAAATTCTTCCGTCCAAAGGTAAATAAACACAACACCAAATTCGGTTCATTACAGCGGAACCCCGCTATAGGCGAGGAATAGGGACTGGTCTGGACCCCGAATAGCGAAAATCTGTGGATAATTCACGCCCATTATAATTGCAATGAAAATGGTGTGTGTTGAGCTTTTTTTGTTGTTCTTGAATAAGTGGGGATAAACTTCCAGAGTTTTCAGGGTTGGTTCCCCCCTCACCCTCCAAAAAAAAAAGAAATAAAATGGAATTAAATTGAAAAAATCTGCAAATAGGTGAATCCACGGGTACCAAATCGGGAGTATGCGGGGGTCCACTTTATTACTATTACAGAATACGTAATATACATGGAGTAAATTGTATTTGTTTTACGAAGAACCACCAACCTATAAAAATATGCCATCAACTTGTTGACGTACGCCTATAGAAACCAAGCCTAGGAAGTGATCCACTTATCATCATTCAAGCGCAGTATTCAAGACTGTTACAGCCATTACTGCTAAAAGTAAGATAAAAAAGGTAGCCTAAGAGCGTCATTTGGACTGTGTGTTTAGTGCTTGTACTTGAAAGTGAACAAAAGTTCATGTGCATTGTCAAGATAATCCTTCACTAGTCTCATCGCTTAGATTTTGAAATTATTTATCTTGGTCCCATTTTTTTGTATCACAATACCATGTCATTGAAATGGGGGGAGGGGGGGGTACAGACTTTTTATATACATTGTATGTTTCGTGGAATTCTTCTCTAAAGATGCATTTTCATTCATTTTGACTAAATATATTTTAAAGACAATATTAATTATGTTATTGTGTGATTTAGTGAGAGGCTGCAGAAGTTCAACTGGAGATAATGTTATTTTTATTGTGTTGTTTTGGCATTGATGTCTTTTAATTTATTACAGTAAATGTCATGCATGTAACGCATGGATTTGCATGCAATGATGGCAGACAATTGAGGTTTGCCATTATCAATGTTAATGCTTTATAGTTACTTACTGTATCTCTCGATAAGAACTGTTTCAATGTACTGCAGACTAACAAGGAGACACAACTGCAAGCAATAGAAGCTGAAGTCTATCCAATTGTAGAAAAAGAGGTAAACTATCCAGCTGCATTCAGGAAGCATCTAAATCTATTTGAAGATGTTCATGCTGCGCCCCAACTACGTATTTTCAACAACAACAACAACAAAACAATTTACCCTGCAGGACACTCCAGTGGATGTGCCAGAAGCAGTTGTAGAGGTGAAGGTAATTCACTTAAATATTAGTTATTATTATTAGTAGTAGTAAATATTTGATTTGTGTTATTTATGAGAAGTAATCCTCATAAGCTATTTAAATGTTTTCATTTGTATTTGCTAATGAGGCCGAAGAACCTCAGCAGACACCAGAGGAGGCAACACAGATGGTTGTAGACGAGAAGGTAAAGCAGCACAAAAGTGAAAACATACCGTAAATCCTTTCTTTCTTTGGTAGCAGCTGACATGACGTTTAATACACAGGAACCTCTAAAGTGGAACGTCGCGTAGGTCCTACCTTCGGAATTTGGTCCAAATTTTCTGAAAACATTAGCCTCTAAAGTTGCATAAAATTTCTGTATGCAAACTCAAATTGCTATCATGTAAGAGATTATACAAAACATCAGTGTATACCTCCCAAGACCTAATTTCAGCAAGCATCAAACTACTTATTCTTGTGCCTCGTGGAATTTGATAGGTTTACAGTAGTGAAATATGTGTCCTCACACTATCAAAGTTAAAGGGGACATTTAATGGAAATTTTACTTTTTTATTGCTTAAGTGCTTGTATGTGTTGATAGACTGCGACCTGACTTTCAACAGTCATATCAAATCGATCACTAAAACAACCTTTTACCAGCTGAAGAACATATCCAGAGCGAAGGCCAAGCAGACCAGGAGACGCGTATCCATGCTTTTATTTGAAGTAGGCTTGACTATTGTAATGGTCTTCTGACTGGACTCCCCCAGAAGAGCATTAAACAGCTGCAGCTCATTCAGAATGCTGCAGCTTGGGTTCTGACCAGAACAAAGAGGTCAGAACATATTACTCCAATTCTGAAGTTTCTACACTGGCTCCTAGTCAGCTTTAGACTTCGAAGTTCTGCTACTGGGCAATAAATCACTAAATGGTTTAGGTCCTAAATAATTTAAAGACATGCTAATGGGATATAAGCCCAGTAGGGCTCTGAGATCTGCTGACTCAGATCAAATAACGAAACACAGAGTCCAAAGCAAACATGGTGAAGCAGCTTTTAGCAGCTATGCTGCACGCACAAAAAGAGACGCTAAAGGGGTTTGAATACTCACTAAATGCTGTATAGTGACAGAGTCGCTCAGTTGACAACACTGTGGACCTCACTTGCCCTTAGGACTCGGTGCTTGAGCACGAGACAGTTCCGTCGCGTCAAAAGCGACTGACTTCAGCGAAAATGACACCATGGAACTGTTTTAAATAGCAAAAAAAATATATTAAAAAATGACATCTTGTTTTTTTTGGCGCTTTACTTTTAATAGTGGTCAGCATATTTTTTACACTTATATGACAGTTTAAAATGTTAATATACAGAAAAAAAATTAATAAAGATTTTATGATGGCAACAGTATGACCGGATAATTAATTATTTCTGTCAGGGAAAAATTGTTCTCGAATGCGAACATTCAACCTGCTTCCCAGAACGGATTGGGTTTTCTCTTAAGGTTGCACAGTAATACACTGGCACAAATTATTTGGAGTCAACCTAAAACTACAAAGATAATACTGGTGTTTAAATGTTGTTAGTCTATTTTAGGGTTAGCATCTTTGATGGAAAAAAAATCTTTTTCCTTTCTGCAGTTCACTGTAGAGGGACCGCAACCAGAGGTAGGAAACAAGGTAACATATATATATATATATATATATATATATATATAACTGTGTTATTTTGACGAGGTGGCTCTACCTGCTCTTTAATCAAGACAATCTTTAAGGGATTTCAGATAGTTTTACATTTTAATTCTCGCGGGACTTGGTTACATCTTACATCAGTTCATGATCCTACAGCTTTACCTTCTTTACCTCCTCTTTGACTTGCAGGTGTCCACTCTAGACATTCCTTTAACGCAGGGGTGTTCAAACTACGGCCAAGAGGGCATTGTTAGCGGCCTGTGGGATATACTAAAAGTAACATTTGACATGACCCGCGGTCAAGGATTGTACTTCTTACAGGGCGACACCTCTGACAACTTCTCCGACTACCACTTATAATTAGGAATTAGAATGAATTGTTTTTTAAGAGCTTTATTAGCTATGCAAAGAAACTATTCACAACTAAAATATTACAAATACTATTTCTATTCATAAAGCCTCGATAAATATAGATAATTTTGTTTCAGAAACAAATTGCAAGATTTGCAAATTGCTCCAGTTTCTGCTCCGTGTCAAGGTCTGATTTGTGTACATATCATAATTATAATCCTCAATAATTGTTTTAAAAATTGGCAGCGTACGACGGATTGCTCTTGCTTTGGTACTGAAAGTGGAGATGTGTTTCGGCTGCTGCTCAATGCAGTGGTGGATCTATTCTTGTGGGAAAGGTAAAGGTCTGCGGGCCAAACCATAATCCTGAAAAATCCCAAAGTACAGTATTTGCCTTATCACCTTTAATAGAAAACTTTGACGTGGCAGTTTCTTCAAAATAACTATAATATATAATCAATATATTATTGCTTGATGGATTGATTTTTTTAGCATGTTTAAAAATTAAAGATGAAGAATTTCAAAGTAACAAGTTCAAATCCAGGCTCTGCCCTATCTGGGTGGAATTTGCTTTCGTAGGGTTTTTCCGGGTAGTCCCGGATTCCAAAAACTTGCATGTTAGGGTAAAAAGACTATAACCTAAACCCCATGTACAGTACGTAATTGGCTGGCGATCAAGCCAGGGTTGTACAATCCCGCTCAACCTAAGTCAGCTGGAATAGGCTCCAGCACAAATGAGGATAAGCAGTATAGAATATGGATGGATACAATTATTTAACCGATTTGCACAAAATCTTGTTGAGTCATGAGGCACAGACTAAGGCAGATCACATTCCAGTTTGGTGGGGCTCCACATACACTAATCAGGAATTTGTTCCCATTTTTGTTAAAATTGCGGGGTTACATTTTCTTTCCCTTCTTGGTGAATAATGCACGAGTTCTATGCATGTTGCATGAGTTAACTGACAATTCTAGTTAGACTATTATCAAGACAATCTTCAGCAGAGAGGGATCAGGGTCTGCTTTTTTTCTATTCTTACTGGGATTTGCTTCTGGTCGTCTTTTAACATCATCCTTCACTCTTAGGTGTCCACTTGGACTTCCTTGTCATCATCCTCATAAAATAGCTGGTGATATTTATGATTCTTCTTTGTCTTTCACAAAAGAAGGTGGATCCTTGTAAAGGTGGGACTCTCGAGGCCCCTGCCAAGCCAGAACCGCCAGCTCTGGTTCACGAGGAGAAGAAAACACCATCAAAATCACCCTTCTTCTCTTTGTTCAAGCCTAAAGTAAGAACATTGATAGAGCCTCTGTTCATTTTCCATGTCACCTTTTTTTTGTTTAAGATGGAGACTTTCCCAGTTCAGGGTGTAATATGGGGTACACCCTGGACTCAGCACCTGTCGATAATGCAAATTATTGTCCTTGGCATTTTTATTGTGGTGAAAACGTGCGATACATGTTATTCAAGCACTCAACAAACACAATTTGTGAAGTCCAGCAATGTCATGAGTTTCAGGTCACTTCCATATTTGCTATCTTTGCATTTCACGTCACAATCAATCACGTCAGTGGCTCGGCCCGCTTCAGTATTAACTATACACATAAGGATTTGCAAACGGAAATAATGAACAAGTTTAACCCGAATGTTTTCTGAGCAGATTGGGGAGGATGAGCCAGTCTTAACACACCACACAACACAGGTTCACTCTCACGCTCAGGATAATCTTTCAGAGACATTGGACAATCTTGAGTTTGCTGACTTTGATCAAAGGGGGATCTCAGGATGAAATTAGGTGGGATTATTGGTATGTGTATATCCGGCTTTGTACTGTATGTTTTTTTTTAGTGCAGTGATTCCCAACCACTGTGCCATGGCACGTTAGTGTGTCGTGAGCGATGGTCAGGTGTGCCACAGGAAATTATTCATTTGGTCAGAGAATTATATCTATTTATTACAAATAGTGGATCTTTGTTCATCTACCTACGCCACCGACGTACAGGCAGAACAATTAAATGCTTTACCACTAGACAAGTAGTTCTCAAACTTTTTACACCAAGTACCACCTCAAAAAATACTTGGCTCTCCAAGAACCACCAAAATAACTAAAATTAAACTACAGTAACTAGTAGGCCAAAGTTTTCTCAACTCAGCAAAAACGAGCCAGTAGTAAAGGATCTTATATTATATATTGTATTTAATATTTTTTTATATTTATATTTTTGTAAGCCACTTTATCATTATGCACATTCTGAACGTTAATAGTGTGCTTTTATTTGTGTATACATACACACACACATGCACATTATCAGGTTGCGGGGGCAGGGGCTTAAGCAAGGAAGCCCATACTGCCTACTCCCCAGCCACTTCATCCAGCTGTTCCGGGGGAATCACAAGGCGTTCCCAGGCCGGCCGAGAAACATAGTCTCTCCAGCATGTCCTGGGTCGTCCCTGTGGCCTCCTCCCAGTGGGACGTGCACCTCACCAGGGAGGCTTCCAGGGGGAATCCTAATCAGATGCCCGAGCCACCTCATCTAGCTCCTCTCGGAACAGAAGAGCAGGGACTCGCCCCACCCGGATGACTGAGCTTCTCACTCTATCTCTAAGGAAAGAAAGGAAACTCATTTTGGCTGCTTGTACACGCGATCTTGTTCTTTCGGTCCTGACCCACAGTCCGTGACCGTAGGAAAGGGTAGAAACATAGCTCGATCGGTAAATTGAGAGCTAGGCCGTTCAACCCAGCACCCCTGTATAGACCTTACCAGGAAGGCTGAGGAGTGTGATCCCGCTATAGTTGGAACACACCCTCCGGACCACCACCCCGGTCTGCCAATCAAGAGGCACTGTCCCCGATGTCCATGCGATGTTGCAGAGGCGTGTCAACCTCTACAACATCCAGAGTCTTTAGGAACTCTGGGCTGATTTCTTAAAGTCTCTGCGCCAATTGCACAATGGTCACTGCACCAGACTATTGTTCTATTAGTCTTTTCAAACTAATCTAAATTGCCAGAGGAGTCTGCATCATTTGCACAATTGTCAAAAAAAAAAAAAGGTATCGGCATTACCACATTACTGATAACCTTTTGTCGGTCAGTGACTATGTTTTTATGTTTTATGTCTCAAAAGTATTCACTGTGTCTGTTGTCGTACTAGAGCGGCTCCAACTACCGGAGACAAATTCCTTGTGTTTTTGACATACTTGGCAAATAAAGATGATTCTGATTCTAATCTCATATACCCCTGGAGCCCTGTCACTGAGGAGCTTTTTAACGACCTCAGTGACCTCAACCCCAGAGATAAGAGAGCCCACCGCAGAGTCTCCAGACTCTGCTTCTTCATAGGAAGGCATGTTGGTAGAATAGAGGAGGTCTTCTAAGTATTCTGCCCACCGACTCACAACGTCCCTAGTTGAGGTCAGCAGATAATACAATAATACACAATACACAGTGTTGATGGTGCACTGCTTCCCCCTCCTGAGATGGTGGACCAGAATTTCCTCAAACCCGTCCGGAAGTCGTTCTTCGTGGCCTCACTGAACTCCTCCCACGGTCGTGTTTTCATCAAAGCTGCATTCTGCTTGTCTTAGACAGCACCCATCAGCTGCCTCCTGAGTCTCAGAAGCCAAAAAGGCCCGAGACGACTCCTTCTTCAGCTTGGCGGCATTCCTTACTGCTTGTGTTCACCAACTGGTTCAGGGATTGCCGCCACGACAGGCACCGACCACCTTACAGCCACAGCGCCGGTCAGCTGCTTGCACAGAAGTCCAATAACAGAACGCCGGTCGGGTTCTTGTCGGGGGGGCATTCCTCCCAATTACGCCCTTCCAGGTCTCACTGTCATTTCCAGCGTGAGCGTTGAAATCCTCACATCGCACCCGACCCCTTTGGCCCCTCCCACAGGTGGTGAGTCCCAGGGAAGGGGGACCCACACTACCTTTTCAGGGTGTGTGTGTGTTAATCAATTATCGTCACTAGTATTGTACATGAGAGTTACACAAAATGTGTACTTCAATGTTGAAAAGAAAACTGATTACAAGATTCCGTACAAATGTATTGTACTGTACTTAAATACAACTGAACTGTATTTGGAAAATGAACAGGCCGTATGCATAGCTACAACCTTTATTGTGATACAATATGTTTGGTTGTATTTCATATTTTAAATATAAATTGTATTTGTACCTGTTTCAGTAATTATTTCGCATACAACTAGAGAGGCGGCACGGTGGACGACTGGTTTGAGCGTCTGCCTCACAGTTCTGTGGACCGGGGTTCAATCCCCGGCCCCGCCTGTGTGGAGTTTGCATGTTCTCCCCGTGCCTGCGTGGGTTTTCTCCAGGCACTCCGGTTTCCTCCCACATCCCCAAAACATGCATGGTAGGTTAATTGAAGACTCTAAATTGCCCGTAGGTGTGAATGTGAGTGCGAATGGTTGTTTGTTTGTATGTGCCCTGCGATTGGCTGGCAACCAGTTCAGGGTGTACCCCGCCTCCTGCCCGATGATAGCTGGGATGGGCTCCAGTACTCCCGCGACCCGAGTGAGGATAAGTGGCTCAGAAAATGGATGGATGGATGGATACCACTAGAGAGTGCCAGCATACCACTAGGATACTGATACAACACTTTGAGAATCACTGCACTGGATTACAGAAGGTACATAATTAACCTGTGTAGGCCTTTCCACCTTTTAAGATAATTTTGTTTGGTAATGTGTCATAAGATTTTTCTGATGTAAAATATTTGGTTTGGCTCAGTAGACTAAAGAAATACTGTTTTAGTGAACAATGAGATAATGTATAGTTTTTACATACGTGTGTGTACTGTGGGAGGAAACAAAATAAGCACAGGGAGATCATGCTGACAGAATGGCTTTAGTTGACGAACACAACAAAATAGTTTAGTACTCATCTTTCTCTTGGTGTGCTGATTGTGCTCTACTGCTTTCAGGCTAGTGACCCCAAGAAGGCAAGCCCTGCCCCTGCCAAAGCAGCAGACGCACTTCCCACAGTAAAGGTCAAAGAGGAATCCAAAGCAGCGGTCAAGTCTTGCGAGGTGATCATAGACGACAAAGTGGCCTCGGTGGCCCCCAAAGCTGTCGACAGTGCTGCCAATGCGGCCCGGAAGTCAGAGAAGAGGAACTCCATCCAGCTCTTCTTGAAACATCTGGTAAAATACACCACCAATATTTAGCTATAGCTCCCACACCATCGCTATTTATTTACAGCTCCCGGGAGTTTATTTTGAAAGGCCCTGACATGTTGCAATATGCTGTGGCATTGTCTCCACTAGATGGTAGCAGCAGCTCACCAGATAACTAAGCTCAACTTTTAAAACTGATCAGTTATATCCAAAGGGGACATTGTTTTCATCAGAGTAGGTTTGCTTCTTCATTTTTTTGTGTGCAACTCGTCTACCTACTGAATCTGGTTCTTATTATATTTATTTTAATGTAGATTGTATTAATCCAATGTTGGTAAGACTAAATTGCCCAGAGGTGTGAATGTGAGTGCGAATTGTTGTTTGTTTATATATGCCCTGCGTTTGGCTGGCGACCAGTTCAGGGTGTACCCCGCCTCTCGCCCGAAGATAGCTGGAATAGGCTCCAGCACGCCCGTGACCCTAGTGCGGATAAGCGGTATAGAAAATGGATGGATGGATGTGAAAACCGCTATACAGTTTATAATTGGACAACACATTAAAAACTAATCTGAGCTCATCAACTATCAGATTTGAATGACGTGCATGTGTATGCTGGGTGACAAGCAAATATCAAACCAATTTGGATCTGGACTAGATGGCAAATCCACCGTGTTCACGGCATGCTTGTCTCACTCTCATCACACCAAGTTGCAATCTGTTTTGCCCAGTTTATTTTATTTCATACATCTCTGAGGGGAAATCCATATTACACTGTTGTATATTTTAGGCATGGCAAAATTTTAAGAACTAATAATACAATATTATTAGTAGTAGAATTAGTAATGATAATAATTTGACAGTGTCAGAATTTCTGAGTCCATTGGGCATCTTGACTCCATGTACCCTTTGCTTCCCCAATTTGTTACATGATTAACTATATTATATATATTATAGCGTATTTGTCTGTCAACTATGAAGTCTGAGATTCCAGACTGAAGTATTGTTTTTTTCCCTTCTCAGACAGACATTTACAATCTATATGCATGTAAATGGACAGAGTGATGCACACTGCAACAAATAAAATGTGGAAGAGTTGTTTTGTCTCACATACTAAATATTGGACAGGTTGAAGAGACCCAAGGATAAGCAGGTTGCAAATATTTGACTCTCTCTAGGTGTTGGTGATCAACACTGTGCCAGTGCGTAGAGATGACATTGTCAAAATGATCCCTATTCACATGAACCTACAAAAACGAAAACACCGCAATACGGATGCAAGGCCTGCTAGGCCAGTAGTTGGCAATGTCACATAGTAAGGAAACACTACAAACATCGAGAGAATTCTGATCCTTGTTCTAATATTCTTCTGCAGGGCCAGAAACGTCACTCGACAGACGCCGGGGTCCAGACCGAGCCAGTGACCGTGGCTCCAGCAGCCAAATGAAATCAGAATCAACACTGAAGTTCTGCTGTATATACTCCCCTCTGTCTTTATTTTTCTCTTTGGCTCATGCCTCCATTTTGCAGAACCATCATATTAATAATTGCTTGTTTTTGTCCATTTAGCAGGTTAAAGGTTAATACAACTTGGGGGGGGGGGGGGGGGGGGGGGGGAACGAAAGTGACTATGAACAGAGTGCAGGTAGTTGAAGAGATAGAGATTTTAAAATCTTCTGCTTAGTGACAATGTGGAGGTCGACGTTTGGTCAAATTACGGAGTTAACACATGAAATGGAATTACATTAGCTTTATTTGCACTAACAAAAACCTTTTACAGGATCCACTAGCACACTTTGCTTCTTGTTGGTTGGTGGCAAACCTTCCTTTGTTGTTATTGTGTCAACGTAAATTTGTATGCGCTTGACAAACTAGACTGCACTTAAAGATGATATGTTATGTTTATGTAAGCTGTTCATAGATATTGACACCATATATTGGACCCTTGAAATAAATCACAATCGTTACTATGTCTGGAAATAATTGTAAGCTTAAAAAATAACAAATTCACGTGGGAATGAAATACAAATTGCAACTGATCCCATACTCAATGTGCTGTTGCTTCTTTGTGAACTTTCAATTAATGACTGTCTTGTGGCATTTTCTTGTGCAAGTAATGGTGTGCTTTTGTCTGCTTGACTCGTAACTTCCTGAGGACAATAAACAACTTTGTCGTTTCTTGCTGATTGTGAAATGTTATAACTTCAAAACAGAGCAGCCGCTTTTTAAAACAACTGCAATGAGTCATTGGGTTTGGTCGATGTTAAGAACATGACACCAGCCATCATGCGCACATACTTGGCGAACTTGTGAGAAACTGTGACGCATCAATCACTTGCTGAAAATTCATAGTCATTGTTGGATTCATTTGGATTGCTGATTGACAGCTGTAAGAAAACCCCATGAAATCCACTAAGGGCGGATTTAATTTACTTGAGTGAGTAAGTCACTTCCAGCACGGTGAATGAGTGGTTAACATACGCCTCACAGTTCTGAGATTTGAGGCTCAAATCCCGGCTATGGACTTTAAGTGGAATTTGCATGTTCTTCCAGTGCCTGCGTGGGTTATTTCCAGGTGCTCCGGTTTCCTCCGGCTTTTGAAAAACATGCTTCTTAGGTTAATTGAAGACTCTTAAAGGGTGTGAATGTGAGTGTGAATAGTTGTTTGTCTATATGTGCCATGCTATTGGCTGGTGACTGGTCCAGGGTGTACCCGGCCTCTCACCCGAAGTTAGCTGGAGAGGCTTACAGTATGTGATTAGCTAAACAGGGTACACATATACTGTGCCAAATTTTAACATTGTACCCTTTTTTTTGTTTAATGGGAGAGACCTCACACTGCTTTTATGGTGTGTTGTGTAGCCTACTTAAGATGACTAACACCGCACACCACACATTGCCAATATTTCCACTGACAATCACTAGTCTCCTCCTCCAACCAGATGTCTGTCGTATATACCAAGACTGACCTGTGAGAGTTAGTATGGTGGCAAGGCACCTAGACTGCTGGAAAATGAAAAGAAGAAAGAGTAGTACAACCCCAATTCCAATGAAGTTGGGACATTGTGTTAAACATAAATAAAAAGAGAATACAATGATTTGGAAATCATGTTCAACCTATATTTAATTGAATACACTACAAAGACAATATATTTAATGTTCAAACTGATAAACTGATATTGTTTTTAGCAAATAATCATTAACCTGTGGCGTCACGTGGCTGGGGCGTATACTTTCTAATGCGAGTTCCTTCCCTCCTATATAAGTACAAAGTTACGTTGACGTGTGCTTATTTTTATGATTATAGTCCACAATAACCATTCAATTTTTAAGTTGAGCCTGCTAGTGTGATTTTACATTGTATAAGCTATCTAACCCCACACCATTTGAGAGCTGAGAGGTGGCCCTTACTATTCAAGTTTTGAAACCTACTTTTATATACTTAGCTATTTTTTGTTTGTTTGTTTATTTTTTAATTCATTCAAATTTGGTAGGCTTGTTACCATTACTCTTCTCTGTGGTGTGTCGAATTTACATGACATTTTTCGGGCCTGCTTAGTGCCACTTTAAATACAACTGAACTGTACTTAGGCAGTGATTCTTTTTTCAAAAGGGAGTCAATGTACCACACGGAGAATGACTGGTCCACACTTTAGTTTGTCACATCAGGATTGTCACAGTTGAGATGTACTGCAAGAAAAAAGGTGTGAAACTAGGCTCTATGCAATTGTATAACTTGACTAAAAGAATAGCCGCAAATCCTTTTCAACCATTTATGTTGTCAATCCTGTGATTAACAGCCTGGTGTGCAGTCTTTGTAAGGATGTGTTTTAGATGGCATCCTCCAAGTACCAAGCGTTCAGCCACCATTAAGCTCCAAGTACCAAGCGTTCAGCCACCATTAAGTGATGAGTCACGGCCCTTGTGGCCATAACTCACACCGCTCCTTTGTTATCAAGAAGACTCCTCTTGCGTTACTCTCCGTAATAGGTGGACTATTTTCAATTGTGCATCAGTGGAATTGCAGAGGCAATGACAGAAAGAAAGTGACGACATCGCCTGAGCAGTTTAACATACTCCCAGCTTTATGATGGACCAAGGGGAAGGGAGCTTGAGTCGAACAAGTTAGTACGTTGCCACAAAACAATACTGATTCTTCATGTAATAAAATGCCACCAAACGTCCTTTTTCTGACAGCACGTCCGTTTTTTTCTGATCCCGAAAAAGCATCCAACTGGAATTTAACGTCCATCCATCCCATTAAGGTCTAGAACAACAACCCTGTGTTCGCCATTCATAAATGAACGCAACAATGTGCTCAGTTGTAGAACAGATTTGTATTTTAGTGTTTACATAAGATTGACAACAGCTCTCCAAAATGTCATTTTTATGCGTTCAGTCTCATGTAAGCGGCCCTAAAGATGTTTTCATAAGTTGAGCAGGTTAAGTGAACTATGGCCACTGACCCAAATGTCTTACATACTGCACGTCTCACAAAACATTATCCATTCACCATGCATTCTTTCACATTCCTTCATGCTCACCATCATTGCCGGCTTTTCAGTCACTGTTCATGCAATCATTAGATCTTTATGTCAATCATGACAGCAGTACACCATGCACTAAAGTTCACCCATTCTGCGGCATCACAAAAGCCAGGCAACAGGTTGAAGGCCCTGTAAAGTGAAAATAAAAATGTGTTATACATTTCACACACCACAGAGAAGATTGTTGTTAACAAGCCTGCCAAATTTGAGTGAATAAACCCCCCCAAAAAATGCCAAATATAGAAAATGAGGTTTCAAAATCATGAAAAATTGAGTTGTTGGACGCAGAGGCCGTGTCCAATGAATGCGATGAAAACACGCCTCGCTCGACTCTTACCTGTTACTAAAATACGTTCTTACAGTCTGCGTTTAAATGTCTGTATTGTGAGCCACAGGCTGAATAACGTGTTCCTCTGTGTTTAATAAACAGTTAACCTCACCTGAAGTGTCTCTGTCATGTGGACCCGCACATGACACAAAACCGAGTAAGGCAGTGACTTGGAGGGCTGCCTTGCTGTGTGTGTGTGGGTTCACATAACATAGCAACCTAGTGGGCTAGTGAGCTAGCAGGCTAGCGAGCAGACTGGGTCGTCTGGAATAACGGCACTCAGTAGGCTATTTTCAGTATATAGTGGGGAGGGCTGGAAGTCAAAGTGCATACCTGGGATTGGTTTTAGCCACGCTCAAAAAATCCAGACCACTGGAATGGTGGAAAAAAACTTGAACGCTATTTATCCACATATCTGTACTAAATTGTTCTCTGTTTTAAAATCTTTTCTGTACTTCAAAGATATTAAATGTATTTAGAAACAAAGTACTGGAGTCACTTTACAGGGTCTTTAACAATGGCATATTTTTCCAAGTTTTTCCTGAACTTTTTTGCATTCACTAGCAAACAAGTGGAAATCTTCTCATGCACATTTCAATGTGAAACCATGTTCCTTCGACGAACTACGACATTTGAGTGGAGCTGTGCAGGCCCTTCTGGGAACGGTTGTTTGTATGGAATTAATCATCCAAAGGATTAGATCAGCTCCACGGACCACCGTACCACCAAGGTTCATCCCAGTACCTGAGACTCAATGGGCGGCAGGCCTGGGTAGAGGCCTCCTGTCGCACTCAATGTGCGTCATGCTGCTGCTCGCAGCTAATAATCCCGCCTGCTGCTGTAGAGAAGATTCTAGGGGAAAATGTGAGGAGCCAGAGACGAAAGATGGTTACAAATTAGCGACTGAGATCTTCTGCAGGCCAGGCCCAAAACAACAGTGGCTGCAGGCTGAATTTTGGGAGGCATTGTCATGGAGATGCTCTTTGAATGTGACAACAAAAGGCATCTGAAGTTGATACCAGCAGAAACCTTGTGAAAGCCCAGAGATGATCCTGAAAATAACATTTAATGGAGACTGTCTTTAAATAACGTTATGCAATTTTATATGTCCTCTTCTAAAAGATTAGTCATTGAAGAGGAGTATTTCAATACTTAATGCAATTCAATTGCTTATTTCAAACCAAAGTCCAAAATAATTTAATAACTTAAGACATAAAAGGCCAAATCACACAAAATGACATAGTATTAAATTATATTTGATATATATTTTAAATTATTATAATTATGTCCTAAACTTAATTACAATTAAAATATAATTATATACTGTGATTGGCTAGTGACCAGTCCGGGGTGTAGCACGCCTCTCGCAAAAGTCAGCTGGGATAGGCATCAACTCACTGGTGGTAACCCTAACAAGAACAAGCCCTTTAGAAAACTGATGGCTAGATAACATGATACTATTAGTATTGATCAAATTAACTTACCTTCCTATTGAAAGAAGCCAATTGTCTTGATGACTGAATGAAGCATTTACATGATTTGAAGCACGTCACTACTGTACCATCACTGAAAGCAACAAACAGATCGAAAGCAAAGTAGAAAATTAATCATTCAAATAAATGCATCATACTTGTAAGTGACATTGATGTCATCAAGGAATAAGCTTTGCTTTGCATTTATTAAATATTGTTTGATTTGTATTCTTACCTCACCCAGGGAGGTTGTGTTTTTATCCAGAGTAGTTTGTCTATGTGAACATATACAGTATTTACAGCTTGTGATTTATTATTTGATTGATTTGATTCTTTCTTCCATTTGCGATGTGTATGTAGGATCGGATCAATGTCAAACCAAGTTTAAACCGGATGCGATTGCATGTTCACACATTTATATTTCATTAGGTTGGGTTGTCATTTATTGTTGTTTAGCAAGTGCTTTGCTCAAATATGATAATGATATCCAGAAAGCCTTCTCAATTCAAAAAAATGTTCATTCCAAAGACAAAGCAGTTTGCAATTGCAGATTTTGAAGGTGACAACATTTGAAGCCATTGTGGAAGCCCTCCCTTGTCAATTTCTCTCGAGAAAATAAAGACAAATATGCCACATGTGCATGTAAAAGCCAGAAAAGTCAGATTTTAGAATGTTTACAGTGATGGGCAACTCAACAGCTGGTTGCAGCTCGAAGACAATGGAAGCTACAAGGGTGTGGAAGGAGATCTCATACTATCACTTTTTTTTTTTTGAGGAGCCATTATGAAAGAAGGGGGTTGGGGGTCATGAAACTGGAGGAGAACAAAGAAGTCAGCTGCTCCTGACAAGTCAGGACAAAAAACACATTGCCCTTTACGTACAACGATTTCTTATTACTGTGCATAACTCTTAACTTGTTTTCCTCTTGAAGATATTTCACTGGAAGTATATATTTTTTTACTTGTTAGAAGAAAGTCAAAGAGAATAACAATCTACTCAGATACAAGTACACATTGTATCTGTTTCCATTTACACTACTGAATACTAATTAGTAGAGGTACTTAAGGCAATATTTGTTTTGTGTAAAACGTAAAGTGCATAAGAAAGGCCAGAGACTGCTGTACAATTTTGGTTTTGTGTAATAGTGTTTGTTTGGATGTTTTTAATTTCTAAACATTAAACATACAGTAAAATAAATAACAAACTGAAACAAATAAATAACAGACAATTGTGAATCTATACAACGTATGGGCATTTGTTCTATCCCGATGTTTTTATTTATTATTCATGATTTGAAATAAGTGAATAAAGTTGAATACATAACAAGCAATACAAACTTTAAAAGCCTTTTATGCCCATTTTCTACCTTGTAGCACATTGAGATTTGAATCTCATTATTATTGTTTTGGAAAGACACATTTGCCGACCGCAAAATTATTGTATACCGTACTGTACTACAACATTGTAGTACTTTTCCTTTGTGTGCTTAGTTAGTGCAAGGTCACTGAGATGTTTAAATATAAAAGCTTGTATCATGTAGATTTTTTTTTTTAAATTATTATTTATATATTTGGGTGAGACCTTCTGGCTGACAATTCCACTGCACCTTGTGAAGATGAAATATGGTAGCTAACAAAAGGTGGACTGGAGAAGTCGAACTTGTGTACTTTGGCCTCACAAATGCTCTTTGTTATACTGTTCCTCAGCTGGGCGTGCTTACACATAATGCTTGTCTTTTGGCTCAGGCATCCAGGCTGTGAGTAGTGTGTTCAGCTGAATATACTCATTGATTGGATCATTGTATGTATGTGGCTTTTAAACTGCTATCAATGCCTGCTGTCTGGCTGCTTTGCGGAGTGGAGGAGGGGCTGCTTCTCTTCACACTGCTCCTTTACTGTACAGTAAGTATCTCATTATATATTAAAAAAAAAAAAAAAAAAAGTCAGTGAATTGTTACTGATTTTATTCACGTGACAAAGCTGTAACACATTTGTGTGCACCCTCCACTTTAAGCCATCTTTATTCATTCAAATCCTTCCATACAAATCTGATTCACCATTATCATTCGATGTATCAACTGCTTATTTTTTTTTTGGGGGGGGGGGGGGGGTGTCATTATTGAAGCTCAGTGTCGTGAAATAGGAGGAAGCTGACTCACTCAACCAACCTGCTTCTGCAAAAAAAAAAAAAAAAACTCATGTAACTGTGAAAAAGTTGGAGGTTGCCCCTCCCCCACCCCCACATGGTGCCTTAAGAAGAAGAAGAGGAGGAAGAGGAGCAACAGCGCTTCAAAAGGTACCTTACACCTCCCTACATCAAATTATTAACGCACACTTTGTGACAAGGCACTTCAACGTGTCGTTTCGAATGACTGAAAATACGCCAAATTTGACTGTATGGAGCCGTGGAGGGGGCACTCAAACTGATACGAACGTGATTAAGTCGCTCGGTCGCAGCTGATGAGTATGGTGACGTCGACCTGGCAACGAGCAATGCATTACATTGCAAGTTCCTTAACACAAAGCGATCATTACAATAAACTGCACGTTCCAAATGGGTTGCACTTATCTTTTTACTTTAATCTCATCTGTTGTCGCGAACACGTGACATCACTTTTCTTCAGAGGGAGAACGCGCGTGCGCGCGAGGTTGGGAAAGGAAGGAGTGGGGGGGGGGGGTTGTCGTGCACGCGCCTCATCTTCTTCTCCAACGGCTGACTAAAATGATTGAAACAATTTGTCGGGGGCGGTAGGTGAGCCGAACAGGGACACACGGCATCAAAGTCAACTTTGAAAAGATGACCCCTCGAAAAGGAACAAAGATGAAAAAATAAATATGACTCAAGAAGTCGTCGTTATTAAACCGGAAACGGGAGAGGAGAGTGGTTCGCTTATTGTCTCTTTCCTCATAAAAAAAAAAAAAAAAAAAAACCACAACAACTTGTTGACGGTTAAGTCGTTGTTTGGACCCTGAACGCACCACAGATACGCCCAAAGTAAGTACACGTACTGCAAAAAAAGTTTGTCTTTCTAATGCGTGTGCGATGCATTTGACTTGGAAAACATCTCAACATGTTTGACACAGCAGGCAGATAATAGAAACGTAATAGGACGTTTCTTAACAGACGTCTCTGATCGGGGCGCGAGTGCTGGGTAAAACGTTGCAAAGAATAATTTTGTGCAGCTTCCTGGATAAGAAGTTGGCTACGGCGTGCACGCGAAAATGTGCGTGACAGTCACATTGTTGTTCACCTTGAACGTGCATATAACAATAAGCATTGTTTGCCCCTACTTGACGATTTCATGTGTTTAGTGTAGAGCACATGATGTGAACGAGTACTGCAACAAGTGTATAATGTGAGCATGACCAACTCTTGTCGTCGTTTGTGAAAGTTTATTGACTAATTTATTGCCACCGGTTGATGACGTCATGTATTAATTGAAACATCACTTTGGGTAAGTCCCAGTGGGTATAATCCTTTGAAGCCATTCAGAGCTAAGAAGCATTCAGTGCTGTGCAAAATGCCATTGCTTTGTAAGCTTTTGATGTTTTAAAGACTTTATATTTTAGATAGAAGTACAGATATTTAGGTTAAAAAAAAAACTGGTAAAAATGTAGAAGAAGAAAAAAATACACTCTAAAATGTATTAACGTATGTGTAAAGTAAAGTGTTTTACTGTCAATTATATACAATACTCATTTTGATAACTCTGCATGACAAAAAAAACCTTGCACATGAAATAGTTTCCCTCCTATATAAACGTACATAGGGCTGCAAATATTTTAATGTTAACTGAAAAAATACACAGAAGCCCTGTCGTTTCAGTCTCATAAGTCTCCAATCAACCAGTCAATCTATCAATCAATCAAGCTCTCAAATGCAGTTCTGTCGTCATTTGTGAAAGGTTAAAAAAAGGAACACGACAAAGTAAGCGTATAAAATACTGATATCAGTTTGCAAACGTCGAGCGTAAGAGAAAAGTAAAAAGTCAGAAAAAGAAATACAGTACTCTAGTAAAGTATGGAGACCAGAAAAATCTAATTAAGTTAAAAATAACAATTTGTTCTTTACTTCCCACCACTGGCAGTCATGTTAAATCACTGAATAAATAGTAAGTCACGCACAGCTAGTAGCATTACACAAAAAAAATACAAAACTGATTCCCACAAAACTGTGTAGCAGGGTGGTTCATAGCCCAAGCAAAAAGCGTTTAATATCTACCCCTTAGAATAGTAGTGAACTAGGAAGTAGTCTGCTATCGAACAAACAGATGGTGTATGATGATCCACGGAACAGTGAATCTCTTTAATGGAGTAAACAACAATGTCAATCATGCACTAACACTCACAGTACTGTATGTTGTATGTTATTTCTTATAAAAGTAAAACCTAATTTTAGGAATTTATAGAAATTTGAGCAAACAATGAAAATGGAACTGCATGTTCTGTAAAATGACATCAGATTGTGCCAACATTGTGTGGTTCAATTATTACTAAAGTCAAGTTTATTTGTAAGCCCTGAATCACAGAAGAGTCTAAAGGGCTTCACAGGCTTGAGGTTGACTAAGATTGATGACATCCCCTGATCTAAACCTCCCAATAATCAGGCAAAGAAAAACTTAAAACCACATTTGGGGTGAAGAAAAGAAGGGAGGACAAGGAGTGTGTAGGAAAAGATGGAAAAGCATGATGCTAATTGCTAAGCTATCGTTATGCAGTTGCAAGACATCGAAATAAGTGATTTGGTTAATCAATACACTTGTCACACAGGTCTGGCAGGAACTGCGTTTTCGCGGCGCGTAACCAACTTCGAACAACAAAATAGCAGGCCAATTAATACGTGTTTAGTGATATGAATAGAAAACACACATTCACACAGGACACTGTGTCTGGAACGGAAATCAATTAAGTACGTCACTGCAAAGGTCACTTCAGAACCTGGGCAGGTTAAAAGTATATTATTATTTTTATTAATATTTGTAATAAGATAACCTTCATTAGTCCCACAATGGGCAAATTTGCATTGTTTCAGCAGCAATTGTGTATAAGGATATAGGAAGTACTGTATATATGTAATACAAATCGCATGCAAGAGAAGACGTAATTACATTTCTTCTTACATGTACGTGTACATTGCACAAAATAGAAACCAAAACCATTGTCCATACATAAAGTATCCAATTCAGTCTATCATTAATGTCATTTGTTTGTTTGCAAAATACAATGCTGAGTTTTAATTTTGATGTTTGAGATCTGCTTACTCTGCTTGAATAGAAATCTCATATACTGGTACTTTGATTCAGGCTGCAGCCACATAAAAATATTAAAATGACAAGTATTGAATCCATAATTTATTAACGATTATGATAACGAATGTCGCACAGAAATATTGTGGACAAAATTTTGAAAATATGGAAATTCACACAAATTTGGACAATTTTTATAGCTTACAGCAAACGAAGACCCAAAATTCACCATCTCGGGGATCTTGTCGCCATCCTGCTAACATCAACGAGCTGTATGTCAAACTTTTATGAAGTCGTGACAACACAACTTAAAACCTCAGTGACAAAATCCATTTTAAACATAACCATCCCACCCAATTTGTTCACCTGGGAACAAAAAACGCAGTGGGATATCTCCCGTTTCCTGTCGGCTTGCAATTATGAAACCCTTGCCCAACAATGCAAATACAAACGTGAAAATGGGGCACATATGCTCACATTATATACAGTTTAGCGTTACTATTGTAAGAGATGTAGCTATTGAACATGTTGACAAAACAGCGTTTAATGAAAGGCTGCAGACTTTTAAAAAGTAGTACAAATCTTGAATCAAAACAGGTTTCTGTGATGTACTTGTGTTGTCAATAATGTTGCTACCTGTCACTTTTTCTTAACCAACTGGAAACTTGATTGGCAGTATATTGCCTGTTAAGGTATTAATGACCGTTTATACCACTGTGCCAAATTTTAATATTTGTGACCTGAGTTTTATTTATATTTTTTATCCATATTTATTTATTGTTCTACATTACAAAGTCAGTGTTCATTATTCTTAGAATTAGAATGAAAAGGATGCACTTGAATTATTATGCTCTAATATCATTATATCATGAATTTATATAATATCCACCCATCCATCAGTTTTCCATATTGCTCATCCTCACTAGTGTCGTGGGCGTGCTGGAGCCTTTTCCAGCTAACTCATGTACACCCTGAACTGGTTGCCAGCCAATCGCAGAATTTACATAATAAGGAATATATGCGATTGGCTGGCAACCAGTTCAGGGTGTACCCCGCCCCCTGCCCAATGATGGCTGGGATAGGCTCCAGCACTCCCGCGACCCTTGTGAGGATAAGCGGCTCAGAAAATGGATGGATGGATGGATAGTACATGTATAATAAAAAAAAAACATGTTTTCCCAAGTAGTCTCAAATTAGTTATTCAGTTCTGTAAATACTTGGTTGCTCCAAAAAAAAAAAAAATTCAATTTCTTGTTTCACTACATCAGACGGTGATTTTCCTCGTGACAGGAATAACTGATACAATATTTTGTCATCGCTGACCAAGGCCTGAGGAGACTCTGTTCTGTTTGCTTGCAGGTTGCCAGTAATCTCCACTGCACTGTTGCTCCATCCCACTATGCCAACTCAGTCTATGCTGCCGTTTGTGGAGAGCCCGGAGGCACTCACCCAAGACAGTTTGATTAGCAACAGCGCCAGCATCCCAGGGTCTGGCTCGAGCATGACACCTCACGCCACCTACCCCTCAAAGACTGTGGCACAATATGGAGCAAATGAGTCGCCGTCTTGCATGTTTTGTGACCAGACGTTCAATCACCAGGATGAAGTGGGGCACCACGTTCTGACACAGCACCCCACAACTTTTTTCGAGCCAGCCGTGCTCAGAATCGAAGCAGAATTTAGGATCCCGGGGCAGAGACCCTGCCCCAAACCAGGCAGCTTTACGCTGGACAAAGAGGAGGTTCACACCTGTATAGTGTGTGGCTTGGTGTCGCAGGACGCTGGCGAGCTGGAGACCCACCTGAGGAAGCACAAGGACTACTTCACCTATTGCTGTAATGTGTGTGGACGGCGGTTCAGAGAGCCCTGGTTTCTCAAGAACCACATGAAGATGCACGGGAAATCAGGAGCCAAGAGCAAGGCCCTGCAAGACCAGGAGGTCCCTGTCACAGTCAATGGTGTCGTCCAAGAGCCTGTGTTAGAGCCTGTAGTCACCGCCTACAAAATGTGCATGGTTTGTGGGTTTTTCTTCCCAGACCACAGCAGCTTGGTCAAGCACAGTAAAGTACACAATCGAGAGGCGGGGCCTGGAAAAGATGAAGACGCTGAATCTAAGGGCACAACTACTGAATCGCTGACCCAAAAGAGTTTTTTTCACAGTCTAAATCTCAAGCCTTCTCCTGGAGGCAAGTCTCTGAAACCTGAAAGAATATCAAATTGGATTCCGCAACTGGATCCCTATAATACATTTCAGGCCTGGCAATTGGCCACCAGGGGCAAGATTGCAGTTGGTCCCGTTACTACAAAAGAGATGGGCCCGGAGGCCAGTACAGACAATGAGGACTGCAGCTCTGATAAGGAGCAGATGAGCACTACCTGTTATGATGGTCAACGAGACAAAAATATAAAAGAGGTTCTCAGCAGAGAGCTCAAATCTCAGCAGCGGGCTGTGGCAGCAATCCTGGAACCACAACTACCACAGCGGAGGTCCCTGATGCAAAAGAGCAAAGAGAATGAGAGGCCCACCACTTGTGAGGAATGTCAGCGGACCTTTAAGACCTACCACCAGTTAGTGCTTCACTCCAGGGTACACAAGCGTGAGGGAGGCGGAGAGGAGAGCCCCACCTCATTCACTGATGGAACGTTGCCCAGAGCAGGGTCAGCAGCCCATAGCGAGGACGGGAATGAGGAAAGCTTCGACACAGGTATTCATCAGTCTGTTTACTTATTTGCTTGTTTCTCAGGGCATTGAATCGATCGCAACTGGGCTGGTTGTCTTAGAAGACGTTTCAACTCTCATCCGAGCAGGCTTTATCACTTCATGCAACAAGGCTTAGTTGGTTAGGAAAGAACTAGCCAGAATTGGTGTGGAGAAACTCAACTATTTATGCTCCAAGTTGGAGGCACACCCCAAAATCACAGATAGTATCACTCTTTTGGGATGCAAAAAAGGATAGTCATTAGGATGCCTGGCAGAAAGGCCACTGTCTGTCCACTGGAGTTGTTGGGTGGAAACTCCCTCATTAAAGGGGACATATTTTGCCAAACCAACGTTCTCTAGTATTTGGGATGTAATATTGTCTCTATGGTCCCTCAGTAAACGTGAAATATGAATTAAAATTGTCCATACATTCCTGAGTTCCAGATGTTTTTCTGCCAAGAGGCCTGAAATTAGGTCATTCAAATTTCTCGTGCTTGTCTACGTCACTAGCGAAGATCTCTGCCTTCGTCTCCGCTCCCGAGCCAGCCAAATGTGAACAAAAGAGGATACTAAACTGGGTCAAACAGAAGTAACTTTCAGAGGAGCCTTTTCTGGACGCTCGTATGACAAAACCACCAAGGTGTTTTTATTTTTTAATTTTGTAATTTTTTTTAATGAAATTGAGACTTTTATACTGTTAGAGAGACACTATGGAGGTCTAAATAGCCAAAATACAAGACATTTATTATTCCATTCCGTTGTAAAGTGATATTTGAGCTGCCTAACAGCCAATGAGCCTTTGTTTTTGTTTTGTTTGTGTGCAAGATTTAAAGATTTTCACAGATGTAGATTTTTGATGCAGATCAAGGAATTTACATATATCATTGTGAAAACTCGGACACCAGACATTACTTGTAAACCAACAATTAAAGTGCAATATCCATCGATCCACTTTCCGTACCGCTTATCCTCACTCGGGTCACGGGCGAGCTGGAGCCTATCCCTCTGGGCCAGAGGTGGGGTACAACTGAACTGGTCGCCAGCCAATCGCAGGGCACATATAAACACACAACCATTCGCACTCCCATTCAAACCTACGAGCAATTTAGAGTTTTCCATTAACCTACCATGCATGTTTTTGGGATGTGGGAGGAAATTGGAATACCCGCACACAGGCACAGGGAGAACATGCAAAGTCCACACTGGCAAGGCTGGATTCCTCAGAACTGTGAGGCAGATGTGCTAACGACATGCCGCTTGAAGTGGAACATGATCGTCCCAAACTTTTTGTTCATCAAACTTTTTTTTAAAGATCAGAACTGTAAAAATGTCACTGCCATATTTTCCTGCTGTTTCTCTTTCGCTAAGATCGGAAGCAGGAACCCACTCATATCTGGCTTTTTTGTTGTCGACGGGTATATGGAGGTCTGATCTCTTATTAACACGCATTTTTGTTCCTGTGGTCTCTTGTCTAAGGTGAGGATGGCTTCTACCAATCTAAAGACCGAAGACTGAAACACTGCAGCTACTGTGGCAAATCATTTCGCTCAAGATATTACCTCACAGTACATTTGAGAACTCACACAGGTAAATTCAGCCCACTTAGATTATTACAGTGGAACCTCTGAGGTCAAACACAGTACATTCGGGGACACTAGTCGAGCTCCGAATTATTGGAAATTACAAAATATTTTCAAATCGGAAATAATCTGTTTCAGGAACAAACTGCCAACATCATTGAACCTTTAACTGTACATGACATATTTTGAGGACTTTTAATATTCTCAATTTAAAACTTAAACAAGTTTAAAAATATGAGTAAACTTTGAATAGTAACACATAAAAATAGCGTAAACTTTAATATTGAGTAAGGGACACAGAAATGAAAGTGGAGAGGGAGGACTACTGCTTGAAAGGCAAGTGGACGATTACTCGAGTACTCGACGAAATATCTATAGGATAAACGATGCTAAAACGATTTGATAGTGAAAGTCCTGCTATTTTCTTATGTCAAAATAAGTTCCATTTCTGGTTTTGTGGTCATCATCTCAATTTTCCTCTTTGTGGTCAGTCGTCACGAAAGGTCCAAAGAATTATTAAACGCACATAACATGCTCGCAGGATTTACCAAAGTTTCACGTAGGGCTGGGCTATTAATTGAAATTTAATCTTTCTTTCGACTTGGTCATCTCAAGATCATAAAAACATGATAACTGAGGAAAAACGAATGTTCCGGACGGCGCAGTGTGTGTATGCAAGTTCCTGTGTTGTAAAAGCACACGGAATGCACCTATGTTGCTTGCAGCAAGCGCGTGACATGTTAGTCTGCTTTCCCTGAGCATGCTTTAAACTGTTTGACAGCCCAATTGGAGTTTACTGTAAAACTAAACGCAGAACAAAAAGAATGAAAAGAATTGCACAAATTTGTATATTTCAATTTACGTGACAAGATTTCCCAAAAATGAGAATCTATCAAAATGCAACGTCTGGTTGCAATTGACACTTCAACCTGAGTACAATGCAGCAAGAATTTTGATGGTTTCTGGAGAAAATGGAAAAGATGCACTTTTTGGGGAACACTTGGAGTGTGATATCGCCTACATAAAATCTGGTAAAAAAACGCCTTCAAATTAAACTTCATTTAGGGCTGCACAGTTAATCGAATTTTAATCGTGATCGTGATTTTAGCAGGCAAGATTAAATAGGCCTGATCGTCGACGATTTTTTTACATTTAAAATGCGGGCACTGCTGCATATGAGCTTCATTTGTTCCAGTGCCCGCAAACGTAGATAGCTAACCACCAGGGGGCGAGCACATGGTTAAGGCTTCATTAAGGGCCGGTTCCACGCTCCTTGGTCGACTTAAAAATAAAAGCTTAAAATGGCATTAAAGTCCAATGTAGTAATATATGAAACTTTCATTTTGAAGTTGGCCCTCTCAGCACGTTGGTGGAGAGGCGGCCTGTCACGGTTAGACATTATCACCAATCGTTGTAGCTGCTGCCTTGACGTTTAATTTAATTAAGCTAAGCTATAAAAGTTTGGAGATTAATATATGAACCCATAATGTACTTTTACAAATATTTACAATTTTAAAAGGTCATCTTGGTTGCCATGGTAACAGGAACTTTGTAATAGAATTATGCTATGCGATTTAACTAGTAAATACTTTTCTCAGGAACTACTGGATGGCTTTGGCTGGAACTTGTGCACCTACTTAAAAAGCTATTGTGTGCAACCATAAAGTTTGGTGGGACAGTTAATTCTACTTGATTCTATAGAACCCTGAAGTTGTAAGACACCCACCCCCACCCACAAAGGTAGTCTATTGTAACCTTGACAGCAATATCTTGGAAAATAGACATTATAAATGGTCAAAATATTGCATTAAGGAAAGTATCATACTAAAGGTGGTGAATATTTAACTGTACTACTCTACTGTATATAAAAGTTCGTTGTGATTATGCCACGGGCTTCCAGTTTTAGAGGATTAAGCTGCGTCTCATTGGGTCTGTTTATCTCCATGGAAAATTAGTGCATTCTTCAAAAAAATACTCAGAACATACCAAATATTTCGCTGAACGATGTGAGTAGTAGTATTCAAGCAAATTCATCCATAATGCACAAATTCAATGTGGACCGATCGCCTCGTAGTTTAGCTAGTTACAGTGGGGCAGAAAAGTATTTAGTAGCCACCAATTGTGCAAGTTCTCAAGATGAGAGAGGCCTGTAATTTTCATCACAGGTATATCTCACCTACGAGAGACAACGAGTGGAAAAAAATCCAGAGAATCACATTGTCTGATTTTTAAAGAATTTTAGTATTTGGTCAATAACAAAAGTTCCTCTCAATACTTTGTCATATACCCTTTGTTGGCGATAACAGAGGTCAAACGTTTTCTAGAAATCTTGACAAGGTTTTCACACACTGTTGCTGGTAGAGCAAGGGTGTTTTGGGGCTGTCGCTGGGCAGCACAACTTTCAACCCCCTCCAAAGATTTTCGATGGTGTTGAGATCTGGAGACTGGGTAAGGCACTCCCGGACCTAGAAATGCATCTTACGAAGCCACTCCTTCGTTGCCCAGCCGGTGTGTTTGGGATCATTGTCATGCTGAAAGACCCAGCCACGTTTCATCTTCAATACCCTTGCTGATGGAAGGAGGTTTTCACTCAAGATCTCACGATACATGGCCCCATTCATTCTTTCCTTTACAGGGATCAGTCGTCCTGGTCCCTTTGCAGAAAAACAGCCCCAAACCATGATGTTTCCACCCCCATGCTTCACAGTAGGTATGGTGTTCTTTGGATGCAACTCAGCATTCTTTCTCCTCCAAACACAAGTTGAGTTTTAACCAAAAAGTTCTATTTTGGTTTCATCTGACCATATGACATTCTCACAATCCTCTTCTGGATAATCCAAATGCTCTCTAGCAAACTTCAGACGGCCTGGGCATGTACTGGTTTAAGCAGGGGGACATGTCTGGCACTACAGGATTTGAGTTCCTGGCTGCGTAGTGTGTTACAGTTGGTAGCCTTTGTTACTCTGGTCCCAGCTGTCTGCAGGTCATTCATTAGGTCCCCCCGTGTGGTTGTGGGATTTTTGCTCACCGTTCTTGGGATCATTTTGACCCCACGGGGTGAGATCTTGTGTGGAGCCCCAGATTGAGGGGGATTATCAGTGGTTTTGTATGTGTTCCATTTCTAATAAT
Organism: Phyllopteryx taeniolatus; assembly: GCF_024500385.1. Classification (NCBI taxonomy): domain Eukaryota; kingdom Metazoa; phylum Chordata; class Actinopteri; order Syngnathiformes; family Syngnathidae; genus Phyllopteryx; species Phyllopteryx taeniolatus. The sequence continues at coordinate 33,855,849 of NC_084502.1, read as the reverse complement.
TGCTCCCACAATGGATTTCTTCACACCAAGCTGCTTACCTATTGCAGATTCAGTTTTCCCAGCCTGGTGCAGGTCCACAATTTTGTTTCTGGTGTCCTTTGACAGCTCTTTGGTCTTGGCCATAGTGGAGTTTGGAGTGTGACTGTTTGAGGTTGTGGACAGGTGTCTTTTATACTGATAAAGAGTATAAAAGGTGCGATTAATACAGGTAACGAGTGGAGGACAGAGGAGCCTCTTAAAGAAGAAGTTACAGTCTGTGAGAGCCAGAAATTTTGCTTGTTTGTAGGTGACCACACTTATTTTCCACCATAATTTGCTAATAAATGTAAAAAAAAAAAATCTCCCTCATTTTGTCTCTCATAGGTGAGGTATATTTATGATGAAAATTACAGGCCTCTCTCATCTTTTCTTGCACAATTAGTGGCTGACTAAATACTTTTTTGCCCCACTGTAGTTCATGCTCATTCTTTGGTCAAAACTACAAGACTACACACACTTTGACATTTTACCAACAACCACAAGCAAAGCAAACAACATCAGCACAAGATTGTTTTTTTCCCCCTTCTTTCATGGTGACTTACTGTTTGTGGGTAAATTGGCCACTTCATTAGGAAGAGCTAGGAGGAGGTGAAAGCTACCTCGTATGTTATTTTCTGGATTTAAAAAGAGGGGTTTTGAGCTTTTTTTTAGTGGGAGAGGCAAACAAACATACAGCGGCTGAAATAAGTATTTAACACGTCACTACTTTATTCATTAAATATATTTCCAAAGATGCTATTGACATGAAAATTTCACCAGAGTATTCCATACATACAAAGAAAGTAGAACAAATAAGATCAGAAATTAAGTTGTGTGTAATAATGTGAAATGACACAGGGAAAAAGTATTCAACGCACCAATTGGTATTTAATAGTTTGTACAGAGGCCTTTGTTTGCAATGGTAGCTTCAAGACGCCTGCTGTATGGAGAAATTAGTTGCATATATCGCTCTGGTGTGATTTTGGCCCGCTCCTCCACACAAGCAGTCTTCAAATCTTGAAGATTCTTTGGGCTTCTTTTATGGCTCTTGAGTTTCAGTTCTTTCCATAGATTTTCGATTGGATTCAAGTCAGGTGATTGGCTGGGCCATTCTACCAGTTTTTTTTTTTTTTCTTTGAAACCAATGGAGAATTTCCTTGGCAGTATGTTTTGGATCATTATCCTGTTGAAATGTCTACCCTAATTTCATTTTCATCATCCTTGTAGATGGCAGCAGATTTTTGTCAAGAATGTCTCTGTACTTTTGCCCATTCATCCTTCATCCTTCATCATCAATAATGTGAAGTTTACCAGTACCAAATTGCTGAAAAGCAGCCCCACACCATCATGTTCCCACCTCCGAACCTCACTGTTGGTATGGTATTTTTAGGGTGAAGTGCAGGGTCATTTCCCCTCCCAACATGGTGTGCGTTATGGGATCCAAATTTGCTCTTATCCTACCAGAGTATATTCTCCCAGTATTTAACTGGCTTGTCCAAATCTTGTTCAGCAAACCTTAAACGAGCTTTGATATGCGTTTTTTGTTCTTTCTTTCTTTCTTCTTTTTCTCAGTAATGGGGTCTTGTGTGGTGAGCGTACATACAGGCCATGGCCGCAGAGTGCATTACTCACTATTTTCCTTGTGACAACAGTGCCTGCTAATTCCAGGTCTTTTTGAAGCTCTCCACAGGTGGTCCTTGGCTCTTGGACAACTCTTCTGATTATTCTTTGCACTCCTCTGTCAGAAATCGTGCGAGGAGCATCTGAGCGAGACAAATTTATGGTGGAATGACTCGCGTTCCACTTACGTATTATGGCCCCAACCGTGCTCACTGAAACGTTCAGAAACTTAAATATGCGCCTGTAACCTTTGCCATCGTTATGTTTTGCAACTATTGATTTACGTTGGTCTTGAGACAGCTCTCTCCTCTTACCCATCATGAGATGTCTTGACTCACTCCTTGGCAATGAGACCTTTTTGTAGGCCATCAATTAGGACTGAAACAGCTAATATTCATTTGCACTGACAAGGGGCTGGATTGCTGTTTGATTATTGATAGATTTTAGGTGTTGTCTTTCCATGCCTTTTTGCACCTCCCTTTCTTCATGTGTTCAATACTTTTTACCTGTGTCATTTCACATTTTTACACTGAACTTAAGTTTTGATTTTATTTGTTCTACTTTCTTTATATGTATTGATTACTTGGGCTGTTCCCAACATCTGGTGAAAATTTCAGGTCAATAGCACCTTTGGAATTACATTTCGTGAGAAATATGGTGACGTGTTAAATACTTACTTTCATAAATACTTTCAGCCGCTGTTTTGCTGACATACAGAAACTAAATTGATGACAAGTTGTGATATAATGTTAATAAGCTCGGGGGGGGGGGGTCAATAAACATCTTAAAGCACGCTCAGGGAGGGCAGCCTAACATTCTACAGGCTGCAAAGTACGAGGTGCTGTATTTGGCTAAGGGCGTTAGCTTCGGCTATAGTCTTGAGGCTAACTGAAAATCCGTGTCAGTTTATCCAGTATGGCGGTGCAGGTTGCAGTTTCTCCCTACATCACAGTACCGTGTCTTGGACGGGATGTTTCGGTGATTAAAGAATTTCAGACTGACACTAAAAATGCAGTTTGGGGCCATTTTTTTCAATTTATACTGGCATAAGCGAGCCGGTGTCTATATGTAGGTCGTGGCCCTACACTTCGGGGTAGTGGCCCCGGGCTACCGTTAATGTCGGGCCCTGATTACTTTACTTGCTACTCATTTATTTTCTGGTTGCTCTTTTAAGTTCGTTAAAGTTTAGTTTTGGTAGTTGAATAATACTACATTTTGAAATTAATGAATAATCATGTTTATTAATTTAGATTTCAATATCAATCAAAAATAATCCTGATTTATTTATTTATTTTTTGCCATAATCACCAAGCCCTAGTTTCATATGACATCATGCACAATACTGTTTCAAATTCAGGATATATTTTGACTTAGTTTAAAGGTCCGTATTTTTCCAAACCAACTTTTTCTAGTATTTGGGATGTAATATTGTCTCTATGGTGCCTCAGTGAACATGTGAAATATTAAATAGAAATCGTCCTCACATTCCTGAGGTCCACACGTTTTTCTGCCGAGAGGCCTGAAATCAGGACATGTGAATTTCTTGAGCTTATCTACGTCACAGGTGAAGAGCTCCGTCTTCCTCTCCGCTCCGAGACGGCTCTGTCATTATAAACGCGTGTGCTCTCACAAGTGGGTCTTCTACACAAAGGCAACCAATCAGAGGAAATGGGGGCGGTCTTAGCCAAATATAAACGAAAGCGGATACAAAACTGGCTCAAACTGAACTGTCAGAGGGGCCTTTTCTTGACACAAGTATGACAAAACCAAGGTTTTATGAAATGAAATTAACACTTTTATACTGAGTCCATGTTAGAGAGTCACTCTATGGAGGTCTAAATAGCCAAAATATTGGCCCTTTAAGTTTGCTTTAGAATCGCACGACTTTAGAATTTTCTCTGTATAACATGAACATATGTGATATTTTGCTCAATGTTCATGCCTGTAACTTTTCCATGTCAGGTGAAAAACCCTACAAGTGTGTTTATTGTGACTATGCTGGCGCCCAGAGGACATCCCTGAAATATCACCTGGAACGGCGTCACAAGGACAATCTTTCCGTGGAGACCTTGAGCAAACCAGTGACTCCTTTGCTTTCCCGGAGCGACAGGAAAGGAAATTCAGCACTGAAAAGATCCAAACTCTGGCTTCCTGTGGTCAAGGGAGAGCTGCAGGATAAGTTGCAAAGTCCAGATGGTGAGCTTGACAAAGCGGCTATACAGAACGATGATGAGCATGAGAAAGTAATTGCTGATCAAGCTTTCAACCCAACTGAGAATGTGACCATAAAGTTCCCTGAGGCTGTTAATCTGAAGGTGGAAAAGGAGGAGATAAAAGACGAGAACTGCGAGGACCCATTAAATCTGTCCTTAAAAGTATGTCTCTCCGTCCCTGCCAGCACACAACCCAGAAATGCATTAATTCCATCTGTGTGTTCATTTTGCACATATAAAACCATCCACCCGGAGGTTCTGATTATGCACAAAAGGCTGACTCACAAAGATAAGTGCGATGGTGTAAGAAAGAATACTTATGCCAAACAGAGACGCCTTACAGGCTGCCCACCTGCGCTCCAAGGAAAAGACGTCAGCCCACTTGCTATGATTGACAGGCGCCACCCTCGCCGAACCAAGTCCCCACCATGTCAACTGACAAAACCCAAAGAAATTACGCCTGCCCACCTACTTCGTACTCCGAAGCTAAGCCACGCACCTTTTTACGCTGGTCGCCATGAGAGAAAGCGTTTCGGGCTCAATGATGAGTCACACTCTGGCCATGAGTCTGCTCACTTAACGGAGCAGGTGAGGAAGTCTAGCCGGGCCGGGATGTACCAGACCGAGCGACTGCCAACCTTCACCAAAATTGCAGCTGCGGAGAGGAGTTTCCCCAGGAGAAGCCCAGCCATGTGGCAATCGGACGCCGCCCACCGGTTCCTGTCTAGCCAGTTCGGGACCCTGCCTCAGATTGGCGAGCCATCCAGCAAGAGGCTAAAGCAAGCTTTACCTGCAGGGGACGCCAGCTACAGAGGACCACCACCAGGGGATGGACCAATCAGGCTGCGTCTCCAAGGGAGCAGTGTAAAGGGTATTTCACAAGGGGTGCGTCCTCCTGCGGACATCTTGACTCCAATAAAGAGCGTGGCCATTGGAGGAGGTCTGGATGCTGACTGGAACATGATGAACCTACTGCGTGCCTGCACCCCCAACAACTTGGCATCACTTTACCATGGTGTCCCGGCAAACCAAAACATCATGGGACTGACTAACCCAAGAGCAGGTATGTAGTTCATGCAGGTATGTCGTTCATCTGCTACAGGCTGCGGTTAGGGGCTTATCTCGGGTGCTTTCACACCTTTCTGTAGTCCGAATCAGTTGAGGATGTGTAAACTTGGCCTGTTTCACCCCGCTTTTGTTTCTTTTCACACAGTAAAATACATCGCAACAAACCATGTGATTTCCGTTCTCTTACTGGTAAACAGGAAGGTTTGGTTGGAGGATTAGTGAGTGAATTTATCTAACAAACACCAAATGGAGCAAACTGTAATTTCTGAACTTTAATAATGATATGGACAATCTAGCACTAGCATCATGATGTGCCGATTCATTCATTTGCCAGATGGATCAGATTGTTTTATTAAATGTTTTATTTAGCAGAGTTTGTTAGATACCATGGCTTGATTCTCGCTCACACACACACACGCTTCAGTACTGTGTTCACACCTGACCGATTGAACCACACCATGGGTGGAATCAAATTGCGTGATATTCAATTGAACCACAAAGTGCCTGTGTGAAAGCACCCTTAGCGCCCACTGTACGGTCACATGTTGTTGTTTAACATGGCATATGCCTTCCTCAGGGGGCAGGAGTGTGCTGTTCCAACACTTACCCACTCTACCCAGCCTGCCGAGGAGAGAGCTCTCAGCGCCCATCTCTAATCAACACTATGTGACCTCTGATAATACAACATAAAAAGGTTAAAGCACACTGAAGGACTTAAGATATTTCTTCACCTGCTGCCTGACACAAATGAGTCTTTGAAAATGTGAAATTATTTTCATATGCTGCTACCTTATTTTAGAGACTTAAGTGTCGAGCTTTTTTTTTTTTTTTTTTTTTTTTTTTTCCCGGGACTGAAAAACATGCACTCCTACTTGCGGGCCCAGAAGCTTCCATTCCTGTTTGACCTACACTACTGTTCATCGGTGTTTACCATGTAACATTTGTGTTTTTTCAGCACATAGAGATATCATATAACCTTTGCTGTTTGAAATGTTGCTCCTATGTTCATTAATGGAGCCCCTCTCACAAAACACTGACCAGTGAGTTCCTAATGTCAAACCTTTGATGCACAAAGTGGAACTTTTGAGTTGGAGTAAATTATAATGATACGTCAAGAGTTTTTTTTTTTCAGAAGCCCAATGTGCTACTTGGTTGTCTGGTTGACTGAGAATGTTCGCACAGTTTGGGTGTTACCGTTCTTCAAATGGTCCTTTAAATTTACGTTGGTGTTGTATGGCACATTTTCAGTCACTTTTCAGGTGTCGCAGACTCTTGAAAGTCGTATTTAGTTTCATACAGCAGTTGTCCTTACCAGCCTATTATCTCAAAAGTCGAATGGGTTGTCAGTGCTAAACAAAAGAACAATCAGACATGACAAAGACTAGCGGAATTAATTTGTGAATGTGAATAAAATATCTCAGGCAAAGTCAGATTTACAACCTATTGGTGCTACCTTGAAGAGCTGAGATTAAGTTATTTGTTCTTTTGTTTCACAATTTGCCAAATGAAAAGTATTGTTTGAGATCTGTATTACACAAAATAAAATGAGGCGAAGAGGTGCATGATAATTATTGGTTACTTGTGCGTTATTGGTTATAGCGACCGTACTTTCGTCAGGACAACCGTAGGCAGCCTTGTGTGATATCTTCCCAAAATGAAAGTGTAATCCCATTTAATTTATACCATTTATATCTTTAATACTAAGCACTTTTGTCTGATAAAGTGAATAAAAAAATCAAATCCTCAAAGTCAACAACACAGTGCAATTATTACATCATATACATTAGTCATCATTTAGGCTTGTGCTGTACTAAACCCACGACGCGAGTGAGGATAAACTGTTCAGAAGATGGATGGATGGGTGTAGTGTATTTTGTAGGACTCTACAGTGGCTTCAGAAATCTGCCACGAGAGGGCAATATTTACAAGGTACAGTACTGTATAAAGCTCCATCGGACAAGCAGGCCAACTGCATGTACGGACTCCGTTGTCTAGTAAATACGGTACATTTATTCATTCACATAGTCTATTGATTTCATTTTGTCAGCATTAATACAAAACAATTGTCCCTTTTTTATTCTCGGCCTATAAGTGTGACACAGACTTCTCTGGTGGACCCTAATTGGTAGTGTCATCAGGTATCAAATACTATTTCACCATGACGTCACGCATTGTACCTGGTGGAAAAATGCGAGGCGTTCTGATGGCGTCACCGGTGAACAAAGCCAACAGTCATTTGACCAAGGCAGAGCGAGTGACAAAACAGGCTAAATGGTTCGAATTAGTGAAGACTGTTTGACACTGAAACTAAAATACATAAACACATGCTTCAAACCCTGAACTCCCAATTCCATACAATTAAAGCTAAAAAAAATAAATAAATTGACATTTCAAAAATAAAAATTCCGTAGAATCACTGCTTCGAAGCTTGCTTCAAATAACGACGTGACGTGAGAAGAACGAACCACCTGACTGGTTCGCGGTCTAATCGAGTGGTAAGGTTAAACGGGTCCTGTAGTTACCGAGTCTCCACCACATTATTACATAGAACATCATTTCCTAATCCTGGCAAGCGAAGTCTATAGAATTTTGGGCTTGTAAGAGGGTCTTAGGTTCGATTCCCATAACACTGTACCCTGACTTTTTATGTTACCGCTACGCATATCAATTACTCGGTTACGATAACCCCTTTCCCCACATCTGTTCCAAGTAGCAAAACATTTTTTATGCACCCAGCATCATCTTTCCCTTGTAAACTACTATTTTCCAAATGTGGCCAAGTTGTGAGCAAAAAAAAAAAAAAAAAAAAGAGGAAACTGCTCAAAAAGTCTCAACAAAAATAATGTGGCAGATTTGAGTGTTCCCCATCCCACATAATGGGATAACGTAGTTACACAAGCACACCCAAATTATGCCATTCCCTCCTTTCCCCCAGAACTCTCAATAACAACACACTACAAACATTCATCAATATTTGTAAATAGTGTGTGTGTTTGTCTACGATTTTTTCCAAAGGTTTTCAATCCACTGCAGACTTGGTTTTCGCCAGGAGAGGTCACTGTAACTGTAGATTCAAGAAATGAACCCATTTTCGAAACTTTGTCCAAGTGGTTCAACGATTCACAAAAGCTTCACCTGCCCATCACTAGCATGAATGATGATTCCAGCCTTCTTCTCTACTACCATACTTTGACTTTGTGAAGTGTCAGTTTGTAGAAATGATGTTATGGGAGGTATGGTGTAAACTGATTCAAAAAAATAAACATGGTGGAAATTAAGATGTAGTCATCATGATCGTTGAGGGACTGGCTAACTCATTCAGGAGCTAAATAGCTAAATAAATGAAAGTCCTTAACCTGAGTCATGGTAGACATAGCCTAAGAGCTAGCATACCACCAATATTTGTAAATGAGCCTAGCCTACGTTGAATGGTTCTCTTTGTGATTGATGCCTTTTGAATTTCAGCCTGTGAGGCTACATGGTAGATGGTCTACGTGCATTTCCTAAGCAGGAAGATGTGCTCTTTTGACGGAGAAATGGATAGTAACCTAATAGAAGCAGCAGCTACTAGCAGATAAGCCTGCTAGTAGCTGATGCTTCCAGCCTAGCCTATTTTTTTGCTAAATTCCTCAGACAACCCAACAAACATTTTAGTTTTTATACACACCTTTAAGAAGACATTTTCCACAAACCGGATGATTGAGGCTTGGTTCCCCGTCTGTCATTTATTGTTGGCAGTCTTGCAATCTTCTCTGTCCAATTTATGTGTGACACCCACTCAAATTATCATCCTCACTACCAAAGTAGAGGATGAATAAATTAGGTTTTAATTTTTTTTATTTATATATATATTTTTTGTAATGAAATCAGAAAGGGGGAATAAAAAAAAAACTAAACCGATATGTTTTGCGGGGCACCCCACGTTTTTGTCATTGTTCCAGGTCACGTCAGCGGTCGTCATCACTTTTCTGTCACCCAGAAGTATCCTTGTGCTTATTTTACAAACATTCATTCATCCATTATTCGTCTTCCGTACCGCTTATCCTCACTAGGCTCGGGTCGTACTGGAGCCTATCCCAGCTGAATCTGGGCGAGAGGCGGGGTACACCATGAACTGGTTGCCAGGCAATCACATGGCACATATGAACAAACAACCATTCACACTCACGTTTACACCAATAGGCAGTTTAGAGTCTTCAATGAACCTATCATGCATATTTTTTGGATGGGGTTGGAAACTGGAGTACCTGCAGAAAGTTTGCATGTTCTCCCCGCACCTGCGTGGGTTTTCTCCGGGCACTCCGGTTTCCTCCCACATCCCAAAAACATGCATTAATTGGTGACTCTAAATTGCCCGTAGGTGTGACTGTGAGTGCGAATGGTTGTTTGTTTGTATGTGCCCTGCGATTGGCTGGCAACCATTTCAGGGTGTACCCCGCCTCCTGCCCGATGACAGCTGAGATAGGCTCCAGCACGCCCGCGACCCTAGTGAGGAGAAGCGGATCTGAAAATGGATGGATGGATGGATGGATGGATTATAAAACTATCTATACTGTACCTCAAAATGGCCATGATAAGATACAATTTGTTTTGTTTGTGTAGAAATAGTTTCCCTCTAAGCAGTTGTGACAACCCTCTTCTTTTTTGACAGTCTTGAATCTAGAGCGCTGCCCTGGTAGAATGCACTTTTAAGAAATGCTCAATAGTCTTGATCATTTCTTAAAAGTGCATTCTACCCGGGCAGCATAGTGTGTTAGCGGTTAGCATGGCTGCCTCACAGTTCTGAGGTTTTAGGTTAGAATTTCTGCTTTGGCCTTCCGTGTGGTGTTTGCATGTTCTCCCTATGCTTGTGTGGGTTTCCTCCAGTTTCAGCCCACATTTCAAAATTAGCAAAGCAAAATAAATTTATTGATATAGCGCATTTCATACACAATTTGCTTTACATTATATTAAAATTTTAAACCAAAATAAAAGACGGCTTCAAAACAATTAGAAACAGAGGGAAAAACAGGTATAAAGGTGTTAAAAAAATAAACAAATAAACTGCAAGAAATGTTCGGTTTATTGCTTATTGCAACTCTATATAAAACTACAGCTTCTCCAGAATTCTACCATCCGTATTATCACAAGGAGCCCCTCTACTCACCACAGCACTCCAGCCATGCAACAACTCCACTGGCTCCCTGTCCAATACCACATCCAATTTACACACTGATCTGCACCTTGAAGACCATCAAAAACCTCTCTTCACCATGTTTTGCTGCCCTCCATCACATTGCCATACCCTGCCGCTCTCTCAGATATTGGTCCTCCATCCATCTCGCGTCCTTTCTGCCCATCTGTCGACTGTGGGGGACAGAGCCTTAAGCCGCTCTGACCCCCGTCTTTGGAACTCAATACCACCTGACCTCCGAAACACAGACTCATTAACCCTTTTCAAATCCAAATTCAAGACACTTCTATTTCAGACTATTCACTTTTACATTTCCCATGTCAGTTGCCATTTTAATTGATGTTTTATGTTCGGTCATTTTTATTGTATTATTGTTGTTATTTCTCTGAATTGTCCATAAGCATTAATGTGTGTATCATTTTAGCCAATAAGAAGTGTTTTCATGTCATGACCATGGAACTGTGACCAGGAGTTATTTCTGGTGTCACATTTCACTACAAAACACAATAAAACATTTTCATTTCATAATTAGCAACATGCAGGCAAACAAAAGTGGGGGAAAACGAGGACATTTTGCTTGTATGTATTTGTGTTTCTGTGTCAGTAGGCTAGTTCCTGGTTTGTGGTTGTGTATGTGTGAGTGCCATTTTGACTTGTGGGTTGGTGGTAGAATTTGGAGTGGGGGGTGGTTTGGTGCTTACTAATTAACTGAATGACAAATAAATAAACAAATTAAATGAATGAATAACACATGATGTGAACATATTGAAAACTAAACTAAAATGCAGTTAGAGTAGAAAATATAAATAATCCGTTAAATACCCAAAAATAATTTAAAATTTTAAATAATTATTAATTCATTCATTCATCTTCCGTTCCGCTTACCCTCACTAGGGTCGCAGGCGTGCTGGAGCCCATCCCAGCTATCTTCAGGCGAGAGGCGGGGTACACCCTGAACTGGTCGCCATTCAATCCCAGGAAATAATTATCCAATTGAATTAAAGCAAAACCAGTATTAGGCAGCGCACAGGAAAACAAGTGGAATTAATCAATATTTGTGTAAATAGCAATATTCCCGTAAAGGGACAGTTTGCAATTTTAAACTGCTAGCAAGATTTTAATGTAGTGGCTACAACAACTTGATTGACTCTTGCGTGGCAGGAAGGGCAGGTTATGCAGATTTAACGAGATGAACATTCCAAATATGAATTACTTTTGTATGAAATAAGAACAATGACATTTGTTATGGTTAGGTTTAGGGCTAGGGTTTGGGTTATGGCGGTTTAGAATGGGTTAATGTTAGGATTAGGTTGGGTTTGGTTTAGTGGGATTCCTTAACAGCGCCACACTTAGTCATACACTTCTTTTCCCATCTGGAAGCAGTAGGGCGTGTTCTACCTGGATACAGTAGCCAATCATAGTACAGCGGCGTGTGTCATGCAGTCAGTAATATTGGAGCGGGGCATGTTCTGCCTGGAACATGAGTGGGATTCCTAGTAATACCTCACATACACGAGATATGCACTGTATGTAATGTGCACGGACAGCAATCTGACGTTAGCCATGGCTGCTACATTGGTAACATGACTTATTTGTAATAGAGTGCTACTACGAACACTAAATGTGACCGGTTTAAGGTCTTATTTTTTGGAATTTCCAATCAATAAAAATCAAAAAGAGGTGGTAAACTTAGCTGTCGAGCAGAAATGCTAAGTCCGCGTCGCCTCTGAATCCTTTCGGCTCCCTGTGGTCCCTCCACCCTTGAAAAGAAGCCTCGATGTTCACACTGTGCGGTGGTTTCTTTTGAACTAAATTAGAGTTAAAAGATGGTGCCAGAGAGTGATGTATTTTTTCTTCACAGATCATTTTACTAAAGCTAAAACTGTCAGGTGTATACTGACAGTTTTTACAAATACAACAAAGTGTGGATTTTTTTTGTTTTGTTATTTTTTGTTTTTGTTTTTAGAAGATTTCTATTTCCCCTTTGTATTAATAAAAATATAGTGTATCATATATCATACTTACCGGTAGATGTGTGTGCTGCTAGCATCTACACCGAGAGCACACTCCTTAAAAAAAGGGATTGGCTGTTTTTGCGCACAAAATGACAGATTCCATCAAGACTGAGCATTGTGTAAACAACAAATGACTGTGGACAATCTTCACCACATTGAACACTTGCAACTTTGGGCTTTTCTGTCCAACCGCCCCCCCTTTGAGTAGACCACATCTGTTTGCTGTCTGCTCCCCTGGGCCAGCACCGTGTAATCTATTGCATTAGCTCACATTAGTGCATGTTGCCCATGGGCCTCGGTAATCACGAAGGCAAAATGAGCATTTCACTTAGCATCACCCTCATATTCCTTCACACTGCGCAAACATGCGGCGGGCGTCGCACGTTGACAACAGCTTATGACATGCATCCGCCGACTGTCCGTCTCTGGGTATGTTTTTTGTAATTTTTTTAATGACAGATCAGACTCTAAAGAGGTGAAGATACTCTGAATTTTGCCCAAGTTTATTCGGAGGAGTACTGCAACATGAGGAAACAACAGATTGTGCCAGATGTTTGCCTCCATCTTAAGACCCGACATAAAGACAACATGACAGGGCCTCCTTTCACAATCATTACAATCATAAACCTTAATTACTGTATTTCTGCAAAAACTGGTTATTTACTGAACTGCAGAAGGGAAGGGGCTATATTTGTTCAAATGCCTGTTTGGAATATATTATTTTTCTTATCTATATTATATATATATATATATATATATATATATATATATATATATATATATACACACACACACACACACACACAACGTGTCAAGATTCCACTCTAATTCATCTGAGAGTCTGCTTTTGTGCTTTGGGTGGGTGCTGTTGTTTTGGATAGCTACAGAGTTCAAATGGGCTCAGTATTTAACATTTTAACCTCTGTGTGAGAATGGTAGTCTCTATGAATTTAAATAATCACACTTGTTTTTCTGACACAAACAAAAGCATCAATTTGAGGGAGAGTGCATTTGTCTGAAGTGAATGGCTCAACCAGGAATTGGGGCATAGCATCAACTAGAGAGACGATCACAATTTAAAAAAAAAAAGAAAGTCCATAAACTGCGATGACATATTGGAGCATTTGTGTTTTCATGGTAAAAACAATTCCATCACTTGGGAATGAAGCACCTGAGGTCTTCACAGCTTCTTCTCCAGTCTCTTTGGTCACGTTGGAGTTTAGACTTATCGGAGTGCATCATTCCAAAGACAAATGGCGTTTCATGCTCGCGTTAGCATCCACTCGCCCATTCCGCGTGTGAGGCCTCAGCGGAGGTGCTTACATGTTTTGAAGGCTGAGGAAGTGTTCTATCTTCTTCCTCTCAACTCCTGTGATCGTCAAACCACTGCTTTCGTCACTCCTAATTGTTGCCTCCAGATTGTCAACTTGCATGAATTAGCAATTGGGCCAACAAAAGCCAGTCGAGTCGATTGTTGCGCATCCTGTCAGTATATCGAGGCGGAATCTGGGCTCTGGCTGTGATAGCTCATCATCGTCAGCCAGCGCCGCTCCTCTGAGGAAGAGGAGCGATGTAGTGGTTCCCACAAAAACAGCCCCTGGCCTCAGGAAAGGGATTTGGGTGTCTAGAGACAACAGAAGCCATATGGAGCGAGCTGAGATAGCAGGGCACATGTACAGAATAATGGATGATGTGTCATGTTTCATGATGCCCAGAAGCCATCAAGAGACTCGGTTTGGGGAATTCAAAAGACTCATATACTGCAAAAGTGACTGTTGGACCATTAAGCTTTTCGGCCGCTTATTTTTATGTTGTCAGAGTGCTGATCTTATAGCCCTGCACCATGTCTTATTCCTTTAGATTAATTTGGAAGGGAATTAACAGAAGACTTTCAACTTTTTGAACCCTTTTGATTTGGCACCACCATCCATCCATTTCTAGCATAATTTCAGTTAGCTTACCCACTCAGACTGCATCATCGGTCACATTTGTGCCAAAGCAGTATGCTTACAGTCCAACATTGTTTTGGGCATTTCCACTGTTGTAAAGGGGGTCAAAATATATTCACTGAACATGCATGTTAGCAATTTAGCACACCGGTATAACTTTGAATAAAAGTATTAAAATAATAATCATCATAAAAGGACTAATGCCTCAAAAGGCAAACAAAAACTTGGTTTGAACAGCCATTGTACATGACATCAGAAATAGACCTGTTCACTCAGACATTTCGACATTTGCCTTGGTATTCAGAAATGCTCTGCACAAACACATTGTCATCATCCAGAAAATGGGGCTACTTTTGTTGTGTATTATCTGTTGTGGCACATTTCACTTGTGTTACTTTATACTGTTACCACTTATTTCCTTCTAAATAGGGTTGGCAGCTTTTGTTTTCTCTTGTACTTGTATATATTCTGCTCTCCCTGAACGTGCAGTGTTCAGTTAGGCAGATCTACGGTGGCCTGGAAGTGCAAAACAATATAACAAATTGTGAAACACTTTAACATTTCAGAAAACACAAAAAAAAAACACTTTAATATTTCAGAAAACAAATTAACAAAACACGAAGCACTAACATTTCAGAAAACAAATGTACAAAACATGAAAAACCTTAACATTTCAGGAACCACAAAAACAAAACCCAAAACACTTTAACATTTCATAAAACAACAAAAACCAAACCCAAAACACTTTAACATTTCAGGAAACACAAAATCAAAACACGAAACACTATAACATTTCAGAAAACACAAAAACAAAAGCCGAAACACTTTAACATTTCAGGAACCACAAAAACAAAACCCAAAACCCTTTAACATTTCAGGAAACACAAAATCAAAATACGAAACACTTTAACATTTAAGAAAACACAAAAGCAAAAGATGAAACACTTTCACATTTCAGGAACCACAAAAACAAAAGAAGAAACACTTTTAAAAATAGATGAAACAAATTACAATTGCGGAAACTCGGAAAGGGAGGGGCCCATTGCACAGACATTCTTGGAAATCCCACGGCCTTTCTCGGCAAGACCCGCCCCGCTTCAACATGATTGGCTCCTGCATCGCGGGAAGGGAAGGCTACGCAGATGGAACGAGATGTCCATCCCAAATAGCGATTGTATATACGGACGCCTTGAACAGCGAGCCTGTATAGGCGTTTGATGCTGTGTATACAATATCTTGTACTTGATCACATTTCTTAAACCATAAAAAGATAGATTAAGAGTTAAGGAAGAAGCAGGTTACTAAAGAGAGAGGATGCTGGCGAGAATTAAAAGGAACGTGATATATACGATATTAGCAAGGAAGCTGCCAGCTCCATTCATTTTTGAACATACCGAGCGAAGGATCTACCTTGCATACATTCTGGTCACAAGCTATGCTTATTTTATCGACAGGCACATTATACATTATGAATATTGTTTAGCATTGATGTTAAACAACATTTGATGCTTTACGTATTATTTATATGGCTTGAGCCTGTAATTTGGTTTGTCTTTTTGCAAAAGTGTTTCTGCTTTTGTTATAGTGTTTCCTGAACTGTTAAAGTGTTTTGTGTTTTGTTTTTGTGGTTTCTGAAATGTTAAAGTGTTTCGTGTTTTGTTAATTTGTTTTCTGAAATGTTAAAGTGTTTAGTCTTTTGTTAATTGGTTTTCTGAAATATTAAAGTGTTTCACAATTTGTTATATTTTTTTGAACTTCCAGGCCACCGTACGGATCAGTTCTCCATATGAACGGCTGTTCTAGCTTCAAGCGGTTTGTCATAAATGTTTGTTTAAAGCACTTTCAAAATAACATCACTGTGATTATCATCACCCTAACATAAACACACTAGCTTAATGCTGTTGACAAACGAACTGAAATTAGCACTGTCATTGTGGTCATTACAAATACAAATCGAACATCCAATAATACTGGCAGGCACATTTTTTTTCTCTGCTCTGTGGAAACTGACAACTTCTGGAGTTTAGCTTGGGTTGAGCTTGACAACTGCTTCTTTAAATCATCAATGAACGCTACCTGTGTAACACTACTCCCCCCCATCCGGTGTAGACCCACCGTGCATGCAGCTACGAGGCCAAATGTGAATGAATTGTCACGCTGTCCGCAAGGTTGTGCAACTAGTTTTCCTGAGAGGCCAACTTTTGGCTACTTGTTTTGCTGCAGTTTGAATTTGAATTGCAGGTGAATGGTGTCACAACATCCCTGGTGTAACCACCAATTAAAAATGTAATATTGTATAACATGATCTTTCACAACACAAATGATGTATCTGGCTACTGTATGGAACAATATGTAGCCGGCAATGTGTGTGTGTGTGTGTGTGTGTGTCAAAGATGGGAGTAAGTCACATATGTGCAATTCTCAAGTCATAACCTTCAAGTTTTAAGCAAGTCCCAACTCATTGTGGGAAAAAAATCAAGCAAGTCAAGTCGAGTCGCCACTCAATTTCATTTGTCAAGTCATTACTTGGTTTAAGCAAGTTGCAAGTCAAGTCATACAATCTTGCTCCAGTTGCAACATATTCAGTATTGGAGTGGTAATAAAATGTTGTTGTTGTTTTTTCCCTCACAAATCACAACACTAAAAAAATAATTCACATCTTATAAAACTTAAATGAACAACAACTGAGATTATGATTGATTGAATTTATTGCACTGAATTGTTTTAAAGTTGCATTCCAAACTCAATTTAGCTTTATTTCTGAACAAACTATGCTATATACTTTGTGGTGACAGCCGTGTAACTCTTAAGAGAGCACCATTAAACAAAAGCCATACATATTGAGTAATTTCTGAATTTTTTTCACCTTTAATGTGACACATAACCTGTATAACTTATTTGAAAAAAGTGGAAATCTTTTCGTGAGAAGTAAGAATAAACAACAGAGATATTGTGGTTGCTTATGGGTGCACATGCTCTAATAACTAGGGATGTGGCTGTGTTCAGAATGAAACAATTCTTTAATTATTATTTCGAAGCACTGACTCTAGACAATTGACAATTGTCATTAGATTAAAGGTTATGTTTCACATGCTATGGTCTCAACTTTAAAAACAGTGCAAACAGCTTTATCACAGAGCTGACACAACAGATGACATTTTAATGGTGACACTTCAATAAACACATTATATTCACACATAGCTGCTCACAATTTGTACTGTACTAATGGTGGAACGCACTTTTGTCGACGACTTTTATATCGCCGTGATCGTAATGCAAAGTGATCCGATACAGCAAACCTATAATGCACCTGGGATTTTCTGGCGCAGACTCTTTCATGCCCGCAAATGTCTCTGCACCTTCTTTTTTAAAAATCTCTACGATAGCAAAGCCACGGCTTCTGCATTCAGTGGTTGGCATTACATTTCAGACGATACTTTCTGTTGGGCGGCAGAGTGGTGACCTGGTTAGCACATCTGCCTCACAGAGTGAAGCTTCAGTCAACTGGGTGACTGAAACAATAAAATGTGTCTATGCAAGCATTGAGACAGCTAACAAGGTAAATGGTTGCTTGCACTTTGGCACTGATGTTTTTTAGCACTTATTTTTGTCTTCAAACCAACGTCAGAGCCGATGAAAAAAAAAAAAGCTTAACATTGGGCTAAAACTTCATCGTAGCAACTTTACATCACAATGAATTGGGAAAAAATTCACGGAAACGTTGTCTTGCGCTATCACAAACATTAACGTTGTGCCTCATCTATGGGTAGGGAATCAGCGTTTTATAGCATTTGGTTCCATCCATTAAAAAAATAATAAAAAAAAAATATCACCTGTGCCGTGTGAAGTTACTTTTTGTACCAAAATGCTGCGTACCGTTCAAAATAAAAGGCTACAAGCTTAAAACAGGAAGTCAAGTTAAAACTTGCACATATAAACCATTTGACGTGATGAAACAGTCCCAAATATCTATTTTAACAATGCTCTATTTAACCTTTAGCTGAAACATTAATTAATGAATATTAAGTCAATTGGGATAGTTCCACACACATTGCCTTTTAGTTCATAGGTTTGATATTGATACTGGTTATAAAGAATCTTGAGTTAAATGTTCACTTTAGTCTATGCTGTGGGCTGCTAAGAAAATGGATGTTCATAATTTGGACACTCTTTATTTAAACAATGCAAACTTTTTTTACCCAGCCCCCTAAAAGTATCTGAATTGAGAATCGTTTTCAACCGGAATCGCTCAAATTTAAACGATGCCCAACACTACTCATAACCTTAGTGAGGATAAACACTACGGAAAATGGATGGATGGACTTTCTGCTCTAGAGTGAGCAAATGAGAGAGAGAGAGAGAGAGAGAGAGAGAGAGAGAAAATAAAGTGTTTTGCCTGCCCATGAACTGAAAAGAAAGTTTCATACAATAATCATAAAGCATTAAAACTAGTTACGTTACTTAGTTGTACTAAAACGTTCACAATCACATAATTTTTATTTTTAATCGACCAGTTAGCTAAACTGCTATATTAGCTTACATGTCTTTGTGAGTTTTACAGTGACGGATGAAGTTTGTCATTGGTGTTTATGCTTTTTAATGCGAGAGTTGCAAACCATGGTTGCCATCCTCTTTTTGCAGACTTAATCGACAAACCTTGAATCCAAATTCTATTATGTTTGGAGTTCCTTCCATCGTTCCTGCGTAGGTGGCTTTTTCACACTGGCAAGTGCACGACAATGCAGATTGTGTTGCCAGGTTGGTACGAATGACCACCCCCCTCCCCCACAAACGTTTCTTTCTTTTAAAAAGAAAAAAGGCAAAGTGTCCTAATTAAAATGCAGATTTTCAAGTCTAAACGAGATGACTTCAAGTCATGTAGTTCAAGTCAAAGTCAAGTCTTTCTTAAGTATTTGGCAAGCAAGTCAGCATAAATCTGGCAACTCGAGTCGACTCAATTGGCTTGAGTTCACGTATTGATTTGTTCGACGTTAGACGTTCTATCAATTGAACCCGTGAAGCTGTCCCACCTGTATTTAGTGCTCTCATGTCAGGGGTTCCAGTATACAGTACTTAGTACAATTCTCTGTGCTCCATCTACCTTCATGTAGAATAAGCCCGACAGCTCACCTTTGTTTCCCGTCTGATGTCAGAACCACACTTAAGTGCTGTTTCCGATACCCATGAGTAAGCCCCATAAAGGCCGGCCCACCACCGCTGCAGCGTTATTGTTTCTCGCGGATGATTGATTGATGGATGAGGGTTGACACTTCAATGAAGCCATTTCCACCGGCATCTCTATCTGATGATGTGCAGCGTATATTTTCCATCCACGCCTCATTGCTCGCCTGTGTCATTCCTGGGACTTCATTTACACCACATTCCCTGAAGGACCTTTTTTAGCCCCATCTCCCTTTTACGCTCCCTGGCTGCTCTCTTTATCTCCTCCTTTTTTTCTGTGCCATAAAGTAATGCTATTTCTCATCGACTCTGGAGGGGCCCAGGATAATTTTGTCAGGGAATGATAAAACCAAAGGCATGGAGGGGTTATTTACAAGAGTCCAAAGTCTTCCAGTTTAGATGCCAAGTGAGAGGGAAGGTGGCGGGACAGTGATGTACACTTTACATGTGCTCACATTCTCGCACAATCGTTCACTCCTTATCTGTGGCAGCCAAATAGCACCATTGCATATTCTACCAAGATGTGGTCCAAAGGCGGGGAACATGTTTGCTGTGATAGTTCAATGACAGTATGATTGAGGGGCCTTTTTGGCATATGGGGAGCAGATGGTAAGCAAGCGTCAATGCGGCAGGCTTTCTGGGATGACAGCCATGTGATTCCCCCTCAGGTGACATCGGAGCCTCCTTTAGAAGCAACCGTTGTGTTTCCTGACTTGCTCTGCTTTACACTTTGTACTGGGATGCAAGAACACAAACATTTTCATCCACACAGTTTAAGATGTTTGCCCAGCATGGTGATGATCAATTAAAAACAAATAATCTGGGGAACATCTCAGTCGAGTCTATTCCAATTCATATTTAGATAAAAATGTTGTGCCATGTATTTTTATGCTTAAGCCTGGTGGCATTATTCTTTGTGATTGTTTGGAGATTTATAAAAACTGGAGAATTGGTGCTAATATTAATAATAGCCAGTGCATCCCATCCATCCCTCCATTTTCTGAGCCGCTTCTCCTCACTAGGGTCGCGGGCGTGCTGGCACCTATTTCAGCTATCATCGGGCAGGAGGCGAGGTACACCCTGAACTGGTTGCCAGCCAATCGCAGGGCACATACAAACAAACAACCATTCGCACTCACATTCACATCTACGGGCAATTTAGAGTTGTCAATTAACCTACCATGCGTGTTTTTGCCCGGAGAAAACCCACGCAGGCACGGGGAGAACATGCAAACTCCACACAGGCGGGACCGGCGATTGAACCCCGGTCCTCAGAACTGTGAGGCTGACGCTCTAACCAGTCGTTCACCGTGCCGCCTCATTGCATCCCATTCATATTCATTCTCACTCACTGACTGGGATAATTAAGGGCATGAAGCTATTTTTAATGTTAGTCCTGACACATTACACACATGACACATTTTTTTTAATCCAAAATTGAAATATATGGTTTTTGCACAACTAAATGATATGATATGATATGATATCAATGACCGATGATACGATATTTTTGGAATATTTTGACAACAATAATGATACCGTACTACCACGATACAACGATCGTGTGATAATTGATAATCTGAATAGAAGAAAATCACAATGTTTGTGTAAGTGAAGAAGACTATATGAAATGATATTAAAGTACAGTTCTCATAATATTTTCATAAATTAATAGTAAAGTAGTTAAGAGCTTTTTCTCAGATTTTGACAACAAAGAATTGTTTTCATCATAATTTTGGGAAATCAATTATTTAGTATTGTACATCAAAATCAGCAGAATTCTTAACTCAACTTATTTATAGAGCACTTAAAAAACAACCACTTAAAGACCCTGTAAAATGAATTCAGATATTTATTTCTAAGTACATTATACATGTTTGAAGATATTAATTTAGGCAATTTAGAGTCTTCAATCAACCTACCATGCATGCTTTTGGGGGGATGTGGGAGGAAACCGCAGTACGTGGAGAAAACCCACACAGGCATGGGGGAGAACATGCAAACTCCACACAGGTGGGGCCGGGATTTGAATCCCAGTCCTCAGAACTGTGAAGCAGATGTCCTAACCAGTCGGTCACTGTGCCGCCTTCGCTTGTTTCAACCCGTAAAATGATTTATTCACACTTCCCCAGTAGCACGTTAAGAACTACTAGCTAGCTAACAGTCAGCTAACTAGCTCTGAGGAGGAAAGAAAGGAGCATGGATTTAATGATCTATAAAAAAATATGTTTTTGTTCATGATATTATATAAATAGGCACTGTGGATGACTCGTTAGCACATCTGTCTCACAGTTCTGAGGACCGGGGTTCAAATCCCGGCCCCTCTTATGTGGAGTTTGCACGTTCTCTCCGTGCCTGTGTGGGTTTTCTCCGGGTACCCCGGTTTCCTCCCACATCCCAAAAACATGCGTGGTAGGTTGATTGAAGACTATAATTGCCCGTGAATGTGAGTACGAATGGTTGTTTGTTTATATGTGCCCTGCGATTGCCTGGCGACCAGTTCAGGGTGTACCCTGCCTCTCTCCCGAAGATAGCTGGGATAGGCTCCAGAACAACCGCGACCCTAGTGAGGATAAAAGCGGTACAGAAAATGATGGATATTAGATAAATATTGATTATGAACTGCTCCAAATGATATTGTTGTGTAGAAGTTTGGAGTTCTTTGGAGGACGATTAAGTGTTAACTATGTTTCTTGCTTTTGTAATGATGGTATTGCAAATCCATTGGGGTTTCCCCACACAGGTACAGTAAGTACCTCTCTCTCTCTCTCTCTTTCTCTCTCTCTCACTCTCGCTCTCTCTCTCTCTCTGCAATGCCATGCATTGTTATATTGCGTTTTTGTTTATTATTTTGTAAAACTGAAGCATGTTGTGATGAAATCACTGCATAGGGCAGTCTATATGTTGCCTGAAGTTGTAATTAAATGAGAACGAGGAACAAGATTGAAGTCTTGGCCGACCATTATGAGGGCGCCGGGATGCTGAAGTTGTAATCTCATGGTCACAGTGTGCATGACATCTTTCGAGTTGACTGGAGTAGCTGATGGTTAAATGTAAACAAACAACTGTATTTTTTTGGACACCCCTGCTGTAACTGTTCATGGCTCATTGTTGTTTTATGGCCAAACTTTATGCCCTTATCAATTGAAACCCATTAATTGGACCTTCTTTTGAATTGTTTGTAATTTACATTTCCTTGACAATCTATTTAATAAGAATTTTGCAATAGTAATAACCGTGACAGTATTATTTACTTTTTTTTTTTTTTTCACTGATGCTTAATTGGTCATTAACTGATTTCTTATTATGTTAATGTATAATGTGCATATGCAGTGAAAAAAACATTTGATGCAGGTTCTGTCGGAGTTTACAGCTGGCTAACATGTGCCATTAAAACATGCTGTGCTGCGTTATGAAATGTGCATTATGTCTTTATATGAATATTACAAATGCTGTTGGAATGACTTACTGATTTTAAAAGACCTCCACAAACATCCTTAAAAATGGGTTTTACAGCAGGTTCTACAGCATGTAGTGAGCAGATAGTTGTAAACAAATTATATGAGGGTTCCTAACAGAGTGTTAATATGATGTACTGTATCTACTGTAAGGATGAGACAACATAAAGCAAGTGTTAAGCATATGATGCATTCAGTTTGTGTGAGAGTGATGTTGATCAGGAAATATGATTGGTTGAGATGAGATGAGGACAAACTTGCACGGTCCCCCGGATCCCTAATGGTTTCCACTCCGTTTCTTTTATGGTCGCTCAATAGGTGAGGGAATTGTGTCCCACCACAGTGTTTGTACATTAAGCAAGGTCTCCCTGTCCACAACCAGAAGGAGAAGCGATTGGACCAGAGGGTGATATCGCTCATGGCTACATTGGTGTGTCCCCCATAAACCACCTTTGGGAGGAGTGTTGCACTTGCTCAAGGGCAATTGGCTTCTGTGCTGATTGTGCTGCATGGATTAGCGAGAGCGGGTGCGATTGTGTGTCATCTGTTACCTCAGCCACACACAACTCTACGGTCTTGTACAGGTTGGCATAGTATTCTTAGCTGCTCTTAAATTGCCTTAAGTATTTGTATGTAATGGTTAATAGACTTATCTAGATGAAGCCAAGTATGAAAATTTCTCCAATTTTGGAGATGCTTCTTTCCCACATTGGACGTGAAATGACTAGGTTTAAAGCTGACCATACACTGTACAATTACAGGGGGTTTACAACAGAGTTCTATTCTGGCCGGGATGTTTGTACATAAGTAAGCAACGTAAGGAACAAGTAGTCTATCACTAACCTACATTATCACAGCAGTAAAGCCATTGTTATAGTAAATATTTGTATGAAAAACACTACGGAAGAATTAGCCTTCTTGAGCCTCTTGACAATGTGTTCTTACACCATTGGCGAGATTATGAACGGTACATGGTTTCCTCCAAACACGATATCTGGCATTCATTCTATCTTTGTCTCATCCTACCAGAGAATTTCGTCCCTCATGGCGTGTAAGTCCTTCAGGTGACTTTGGGCAAGCTACGGGTGGCCTAACATGTGCCTTCTACTGTACATTTGTACTTAGGGGTGGCTTCTGTCTGTCCACTCTATCATACGGGCCTGACTGGTAGATTGCTAAAGAGATGGAATGTTCTCCTCTTTCCACAGAAGAACGTTGGAGCTCTGACAGACTGACTATCGGGTTTTCGGCCACCTCCCTGACTTAGGACAATTCTTGACACCGTATTTAGTTTGTGCTCATACATGTAATGTCGGTTGTGGGACCTTATATAGCCAGGTGTGTGCCTTTCCAAAATGCGTGGACTCCAATTAAGCTGTAGAAACATCTCAAGGATGATCATTGGAAATGGCTGCGAATAAAAAAAAAAATATATATATATATATAATATAATATAAATATAAAATAATCAAAAAAAAAAACGGAGAAATTACTTAAATCAAATTCAATAATTTCTCAGTGTTTTTATGTTTAATAAATTTGCAAAAATGTCAAAAACATTTTTTCACGTTTTCATTGTGTGGTGTTATGTGTCGGATTTTGAGGGGGAAAAAATCTATTTAATAATCCATTTTGAATAAGGTTGCAACATAACAAAATGTGGAACGAGTGAAGCACTGTGAATTATTTTCGAATCCGTTGTAGCTGCATGTATTCAACCATAACAAGCAAAGCTTCATGTATATTTTTGGTCATCGCATGTCAAGCAGAAGCTCAAAGCTAGTGAGATTCTCTTGAGGAGTGTGACATGGAACAATGTTAATATAATTCCATTAAGCAGTACACTTTTTTTCAAAATGAAAGTTATTTGGGGTACCAAATCCCCACCTTAACGCTTGTTGGCAGCCCTACCTCAATGGTATGGTGAAACAAAACGCACTGCAGTCTGTTGATTAGATTACATTGAATCATAAACATCCCAAATGGTGTCATTTGCACGATGGATCCTTTGTGTTTCATGTGTATCGATGTAAATGTCAGCACTAGACCGGACTGAAACATTAAACAATAGCCAGCCCAGTTACGAGGCCTTTAAAGCCACCACATGCCTGCAAAACTACCTTCACAAGTGAAAAATGTAAGCGTTTAAATGTTTTCACACTTGAATCCTCCACTTAAATGCCTTGCTCAAAGCCATTATCTGATTGCAGAGCATTTACATTTGATTGTTTGTTCTATCCTGTGCTGCAAAAAGAAAAAAACAAAAACTAATGAGCTGCTACAACTGGAACAAGGACGTTACATATCCATCCCAGAGAAAGCGATACCTGCTGTCTGCTAATTCATTGTGACACTGAATACTGCACAGCAAGAAACAAGTAACCTGAAATTGGGTTATTCTTCCTACCTGCCAGTAATCCACTTGATAAGCACTATACATGTAGATTTCAGGGAAGTGGAACAATCAGATTACTCCCAGCCAAACTGGGATTTTCCGACTAAATTGGCTGTTGTTCCTTGGGTCCCTCATTCCATCAAGATGAATGAGGGGAAACAAATGATTTGACTTTGCACCAGATAAACCGCCCGAGGCTTTCGAGCAAGCGAACACCGAGAACAGCACGTGTGTAAAAAAGTAACAAATGCGCAAAAAGGTTTGATGTTTCATGTAACGTTGTCTCTGAGGACTCTAATTTAGAGGCACCACTTTAAACGCATTCTACCTGCTGTAGATATAAGCGCAAGTAGGCGGAAAAACAAACTTTGCAATGTTTTTTTTATTGAATAACAAAGACTAACAGTCGGCGAGTGAAGGCGAAGATTAATTCCTTTCCCGAAGCCAACCGGGGCTAATGAGATTCCGGTTCCTTGGTTTAACGGGACCAGTTTATGAGCACTCGGGAGGAAAAGCACTGAGCTGAACACTAGCGTCAGCATTCTCGCACCCAGATATGCCTCGGGGTAGCTGCAAAAGAGGATGTAGCGAGAGTCGCCTAGCGATCGCAGGCTCCGCTCGACCCCTAGCTTCACCTGCAAACAAACAGTTCTTCCTGTGTAGCGGGCCAGCACCTGGTATGGTTGTTTCACTGCTAACCACAAGGTTAAAAGCCTTGCCATCAAGGCTCGAATCTTTAAAGTGAAATTTTTGCCCGTTGTCCATCCGGTGATGGTGTTGTAGGTCATCTGATTGAAAATAGTAAGCTATTTATAAGAGGAGTGAGTACCAGTAACAATGGTGATTTTGCACTGAGGCAAGAATGTCATTTTCCCATCAGACACACTTTTTCTTTCCTTTTGATGTACTGTATATACATAAATGTATCATAATCCTTGTACTTGAAGGTTTTGGAGTTCTTTCTGCAGTGTGACTCTATGACTTTTGTTGCTGCCGTTCTCCCTGTCCTTTCTCTGCTGTTGCGCATTGGACAATGGATAGAGTGTGACTGGCTTATTTGTTTTTTTATTTGTTTTTATATTTGCCAGAAATTCAGTCTAACAAATCAAGTGGCCACTTTAAACATGTGATGTGAGCAGGAAAATAAAATTCTAGCAATTCTTGTAAAACTGTAATGTTGCCTAGCGAGCTAAAATATTACTTTCCTTGATAACTTTTATAATAAATCCCATTAATGATTTACTGTCTGTGCAGTTTAGGAGTACCATAAGTGTACAACCTCTAAGGTTGAACACAAATCAGTTTAGTTCAGTTCATTTTTTTCTGACTAGTTAGAATTTCTTCCCACTGTTACGGTCATAAAACGTTCATTAACTCTACAGGCAAGGTTTCTCCTATCATTTTTATATTGTGGATTGAAGTATAAAATGCAGTTGTTGATAATGATACAGTATAAGTACGTGTATGTTTGGTGCTCGCTTTGAGGCACTTCCATGACTTCGTGACTTCGCATTTTCCATTACACTGCTAACACATCGTCGATGAATGTTAGAGTGGTTCGTATTGTGGCAGATTTTTTATTGTGGGGGATGGGTGCTTCCATTGATGTCAGTGAAAAAAAATTTGTCTGTCTGCACCTTTATCTAGATCCAGATATAATGGCTTATTTAATGGTTCATGCCAATACAGTTTTGTGTTTTTTATGTGTGATGCAGTTATCTATTGTTTCACTATGTCAAGATGACTGTGAAAACTGTAATTAAAAGAACAAAGCTCGTATTGGACTTTTGCAAAATACTGTAACTAATACTGAATACACAGTGTGTTGCGAGTAATAGAACCACACCCTGCAAGTGTTGTTCATGCACCCATGAAAGCCAGACCTGCATGTTACACTGATTTATGTCCTCAGAGCAGCATCGTGTTGCATTGCAAGTAGTAACCAAGCTCCTCTCTGCTGTTTTCCTATTTTCTAACATGGCACCCAAATCCCCTGCAGAGCCAGTTGGAATCAGATGAGCCATGTGCAGTTGTAATATCCTTCCTGTATCCAAACATTTCCTTTAAAAGTAACTGGCACGCCGGGGCCTATAAATTAGGGCCCACCGCCGTTCAAGATGTCTGGCTTCCAATAAGACGGTACCCAGAGCAATAAACTTTGACATTGCCGTTTGAAAAATGCCTGCCCTTTTTCATTGTCAAGTGTTACAAATTGATGAAATGAGTTCATCGATGTTCCCCGGTCATTATCCCTCCAGTGGCACTTTGTTTTACAGACAGTGGGAAAAGGGAGCGTGCAGATTAGAGGCCTGGGCACAGTTTATCAAACAAAATCTAATATCATCCATAAGAGAGGGAATCTGGAAATCAATACTTCATTACTAAATTGTTAGTGGGGGATGAAGAGTGATTGTGCGAGTTCAGAGATGTGTCTCGGCGGCGGGGGCATCGGAAGTTCAATGTCACCGGGGAAGTGATAAGTAAAGGCACTGATGGGAAGAAACATTTCTATAATGGCGGAGTGCAGGACGAGGCCATTGGCCCGAGCACAGAACACACAATAGACAGCATTTGCCATTGATTGGTACACCTATAAAGGTGGAATGACTTCAAGAGGGAGTGGAAAAAAAAGTCTGAGTGAGCATTGCCGAACTTGGATCGTACCCTTGTCCTGTCACCTGTTTTTGTGCATTGCGTCAGGTCTTCGGACATGAGCCCAATCAATTAGTTGCTCCGTTGAAAGGCAGCCATTGCTGACACAGTGCTGATGTTGGTGTCGTCTGCTTTGTCTTTGGGATGACTTTGTCTGTCGCGTCATATAGACTTTTATCTTGAAAATTACGGGCCATAGTTTTAGAAAAGCAGATTTAACTGGGTAAAAGATAAATATTCCAATTGACCCAATTGACAGCGGTCCGACTACGTAAAAAAATGCATAGTCAATTTCCTCGAACTTTATACAGTGGTGCTTTGTAATATGAGTGACCTGACTGACGTTGTTTGACCGATTTCATTTATTTTTTGCTTTGACTTGTGAGCAAAAAATATGTGTGTAGGCACTGTATGTGTCATGGTCTGTGTTTTGGTTTGGGTTGTGTTTAGTTTTGTTCAATGTTTTCCTGTGTTCCATGTTTGTCGTGTGCTCATTAGGTTGTTGTGTCCACCTGTTCTCGTCTACTTTGTCGACCAATCAGCTCTCTCTAGCCACTCGTCTTGTCCAGGTGTTCCTCGTTGTCTCGTCAATTTGTTTGTATTTAGTTCCCTGGTTTCTTTCAGTTCTCGTCGGTTCATTGTCGTTGTCACATGTCTTGCCATGTCATTGTCGCTCAGGTATTTCACCAGTCATGTCTTGTTTCTTGTTTTGGGTTCACTCAAGTGTTTCTTTGTTACTTTGTGTTTAGATTTTGGACTTTGTTAATTTAGCATTTAGACTTTTTCATGATCTTTGTTTTCCTTTGTTTTTGGAATTAAATATTATTATTTTGAGATTCCCGCACTCCTGCCTTGCCTCCCTGCTTCCCTGCAATTGAGTCCACCATGTTCTTGCCTTGCATTCCTCGCCGTCGCCCTAACCATGTTCATGACAGAATGAACCGACCAGAACAGGACCCAGCGGGAAGAACATGGCGTCACCCTGGACGCCACCAAACTGCCCCCTCGTTTTTTCCCCCCTGTTCACAAATCACTTGATTTTTCACCTGTTCCCACACGTTGTTCCAAGGCTCCAATTAAGTCACGTCTAGTCAAACCTGCCCCCAAGCCATGTTCAGTACCAGCCATTTTTCCTAGTTCACCTTCCCGAGACCTTGTGCACTCTTCCACTCCCGTACCCTCTACTCCCACACCTCAATGGCGGCAGGCTGAGGAAGCGACTGCAGCTCCCGTTCCGGCTCCTCGGCAGCTGCGCCAGGCTCCCGCACCGGCGGCGCTCGTCCAGCGGCCGCCACCCGTCCTTGCTCCGGCGGCGCTCGTCCAGCGGCCGCCACCCATCCTTGCTCCGGCGGCGCTCGTCCAGCGGCCGCCACCCGACCATGTTCCGGCGGCACTCGTCCAGCGGCCGCCACCCGTCCTTGCTCCGGCGGCGCTCGTCCAGCGGCCGCCACCCGTCCTTGCTCCGGCGGCGCTCGTCCAGCGGCCGCCACCTGACCCTGCTCCGGCGGCGCTCGTCCAGCGGCCGCCACCCGTCCTTGCTCCGGCGCCGCTCGTCCAGCGGCCGCCACCCGTCCTTGCTCTGGCGCCGCTCGTCCAGCGGCCGCCACCCGTCCTTGCTCCGGCGGCGCTCGTCCAGCGGCCGCCACCCGACCCTGCTCCGGCGGCGCTCGTCCAGCGGCCGCCATCCGACCACGTTCCGGCGGCGCTCGTCCAGCGGCCGCCATCCGACCATGCGCCCGCGGCGCTCGTCCAGCGGCCGCCACCCGACCACGCGCCCGCGGCGCTCGTCCAGCGGCCGCCACCCGACCACGCTCCGGCGGCGCTCGTCCAGCGGCCGCCACCCAACCCTATTGCCTGGCCCCTGCATTACCATTGGGTTCGGCACCGTGGCCGTCCGCCTGAATGGCCCTGTAAAGACCCTGGTGCTTGGCGTCCTGGACGACCTCCTGAACCGCTCAGCCAAGCACCTCACCTCGGGTGGCCTGGATGGCCACCAGACTGACCTGAGGGGTGGACTCTGTACCCTCCTCCAGGCCCCCTTCCGTTTGTTTGTTTGTTTACATTGCTTAATGCGAACACATAATGAGAACTGCCATAGATGGGCTAACAAATAGCATCTAGGTGTTGTTAATATTTGAACACAAATGGTGGTGTGACACTTGTTGACAGACAATATAACAATACTCACAGGCATATATTCTCTATCCTCTGCGGAAAACAACTAATATTACTGCAATTACAAAATTGCTTACAATAGTTGTGAAAGTTTTCTTTGTGTCTGTGTCTGCACTACTGCATACTACCCCCTGGTGGCCAAGTAGCACACTCCAGAAGGAGATGACAATCATGATGCACAAATTGTTTAATTATTTACATTCTATTTAAATAGGTCCTCACTATATAAGTATACAATACTGTACAATACTGTAGGACTATTTTCCTCATTTACATTACAAAAACTTTTGGCTGTTTTTTTTCTTTCGGGGGGGTGGGGGGGGGGTTGATAATTAATAGATTAATGGCATTAATGGCAGTCTACACAACCAATTGCTCTCTTCAGGTCACTTCCTTATTGGCTATCGTTACGTTTTACATCAAACGTCACAATCACCGAGTCCATGGCTTGGCCACACACTTTAGAATTTGCAATCCTAAATAGTGAAAATGTACGGTTGTCGGCCCAACCGTTTTCAGAGCAGGGGGAGGAGGGGAGGATGGAGGAAAATCATTCTTAAAGGTACAGTATGCACTTTACAAACTGCTAGCAAAATTTGAATGTAGCCTCTCTTCACTGCTCCGTTCCCCCACCCTTGTGACTAAAGCCACACCCCTCACTAACGTGAACTGCACTTTACATATGTTTACCCTTGTTTTGTCTCTGCATCTGTCCTATTCCTTCTTTTTAACTTTTGTTTAAAAAGTCTACGTGATCCTGCTGGGTGTACAGACAACGAGGCTGGCATGTCACACGCTCCACGTGTGCCCGCGTGTGTGCGCACGCAAATAATTGACATCTATTTCATCATGCCTTCTGTCTCTGCAGTCTCTGATTGGCTGTTCCTGTCACGGTGGGATAAGTTTTTAAATATTAAATTAAAATTAAATTTGCGGCATAAAATGGGGTCAGAGAGGGATGATTTTTAAAAAAAATATTCTTCTGTCAGGCCATACAGACAGTTTGAACATAAAGTATATTACAAAAACTTGTATTTTTTTAAAACTGCAAACTCTACCTTTACTGCACCGCGTACAACGGGAAAATGATTTAGTATAATCTTTTGAAGAGATCATAGAATCGTGCATTTGCTAAGTTTGATCGTAAGGAGGGGAAAATGCTCACATTTGGCACCATTATCATTATATGTATGCACCCCGTTTAAGAAAAAAAGGGTGCCAAAAACTGACAGATTCAGTATAGTATAGCTTCAATGTTGGAACCCTCACAACATTTGACAATATAAATTCAGAAAAAAAGAAACATACGGAACTGTACTGTTTGACGGCAACATGTCTGTAAAATCTGGACGCTCTTGTTTGACTGTTCAGCAACTTCTTGTGCTCCGTTTAAGGAGCGCTCTTCCTTCCGCTGCCGGAGATAAACATTCTTTATCGCACGCCTTTGACGTGGGTGAAGCGAACCTGACAGGCAAGTAACGGGGGCCGCTTGCTAATGATTTTTGAGCAGCCCCCGACTGAGCCCTAAATGTCTGTGATATCCATAAACAACTCCATACTGTCCAATTAGGCAGACAGAGATGTACTGGGCTGTCAGACAGATTTGCATGGCTAAGCACCTGAGATCCAGAGGATAATGTGAGGGGTGGTGGAGGTGGTGGTGGTGGGGGGGTGGTTCACCGGCCAGGGAGGGAGAGTACACGCACAATGGATTACTATCATTATAATATTACCTTTTTATGTACACACTCGTCCAATTAGCGGCTGGATTAATTGATCAACCTACCTTATTTTCCCAGCCCTGACTGATACTCTTTTTTCCCTCTTCCTGTACTGCTTCTTCATAAAATAGTCCAAGGAGACATTTTGAGAAGGAGGGTTGAGTTTGTTAGAGAAAGGCATCATGGGCCACCACTGTGACGACCGCCATTTGCAGCATGGCATGCATTGGGAATAATTGGAATTTATGTGTGCTCGTCAATTCCGCCTTCATCGTCTCGGCCCCCATCTTCAGACCTCTGGGTTGGTCTGGTGGGGGGTGCAAGAGGGAGGGGGGCTCACCGGTGCATGACTCATCCCAGAGCGCGCTTGATCTGAATGAATTATGCCTTTTAGATTCATTATGGCACCTTATTTCTCCTCTATGTCCTCCCCCCTTGTCTGCTCAGCTTGCAGCAATGAAATGTACAAGACAGGCTACATATTTTATAGTATGCACACTGTCATGCACACGCAACCTGGAAGCCAGTGCTCGTGCTTATGGCGCAAAGCACAAATTTCTACTTTTTTCTTTTGAGAGACACGTCTAAAGTTGTGCAAAAAAAAAAAAAAAAACTGGAGATCACATCAAAAATTCAGTGAGAACCCAAAGGTTGACTCCAATAGGGTAGTGATTTTTCTTTGTTTTTTTAGGGGTGATGCAATTGTGAAGATGACCTTCTGCATGGAGAAAAACGATACAAATGTCTTTGTCATGGCTGCTCAGTGCAAAATGGCTGACAATAAGTTCAAAATACTATTAGAAGGCCTTCTGAAGCAGAAAACATTTGTGACTACAAAAAAATATGAAAAATAAGTACTTGAACTGCAGTATAAAAATTAAGTCTGAATCTGAATTAAGTGAAAATATGATATCATTTGTATACATGATAGTTGTGTATAATTTTTGGAAATATGCAGTATTTATAATGTGAGAAAAAGTGATAATTCCAGGAGAATAGAGTCATAATAGTAAGACCAAAAATGCATACATTTTGTTTGGATGGAGGACCGTCACACTTCAATATACGTTTAATAAACAACGAGATATACTAGTCAATGTTCTCAGGATGTACAGTTTAACGGGATTCTTTGTGTCTGTTTACAAAAGCTACACAAACTGTGGGTTTAATAAATATTTATTATACTCTGTATCCATCCAAATAACATCACTGATGGTATAGTGGTGCATTCGCCTGCCTTGAGTGCAGACAACAAGGGTTCAGTTCCCACTCAGTGATCTTGTGACTGTGAGAGTGAATGGTTGTCTGTCTCTATATTTGCTTTGCGACTGACTGGCGGCCAGTCCAGGGTGTAGCCCGCCTGTCGTCGTAAATCAGCTGGAATAGGCTCCACCTCCCCGCGACCCTGAACAGGAGAAGTGCTTTCAAAATTGGATGGCTATGTCCATATAACAATATGGCTGGTCTCTAGAGAGAGACAGTTGCTGATTGTTTCATTTACACTGAAGTGGGAATTTAAATTTTAAAACCTGACCTGACTTTGATCTTAAATTCAGACTCTGACTTTTCATTGTCATGTTACCATTTTTTATTTTATTTTTTATTTTTGTAATCTGGCCCGAATCCTCATTAGTTGGGCACCACGTCCATTGCGTCTCATCAAATGATGAAAACACAATCGCTTGTTAACAATTGAGTTTTACACTAAAAAAATAAAATCATAAATGAAAAAAGTTACTGAAAAATGCTAAAGATTTTGTCATGGTGGCAATTTGCCTCTAGAACTGTCCCTCCGCCCATCCATTTTTTGTACCGCTTTATCCTCACTAGGGTCGCGGGCGTGCTGGAGCCTATCCCAGCTATCTTCGGGCGAGTGGTGGGGTACACCCTGAACTGGTCGCCAGCCAATCGCAGGGCACATAGAAACAAACAACCATTCGCGCACACATTCACACCTAAGGGCAATTTAGAGTCTTCAATCAACCTATCATGCATGTTTTGGGGATTCGAGAGGAAACCGGAGTGCCCGGAGAAAACCCACACAGGGACGGGGAGAACATGCAAACTCCACACAGGCGGGGCCGGGATTCGAACCCCGGTCCTCAGAACTGTGAGGCAGATGTGCTAACCAGTCGGTCACTGTGCCGCCCCTCTAGAACTGATTTAACAAAATGTCAATGATGTCCTGTAGGAAAAAGATGATTCAAACAAAATTCAAACAAATTGGACATCAACGTCTACTGTTATCTCTTGATTTAGCTCAGGTCCGGTCCGGCATGGAGGAGGCCCACTGGAAAACTCACAAATAAGGCGTCATGAAACCACTTTAATTTGACAAAAATATAATTGCTCTCACGCTGTTTGGTGTATGCGACTATGACAAGTGCTAATGGGATCGTTTAAGATGATTTAAAACACAAACGACTCCTGACTTTGTGCTCATTAATTACTGCTAATTATACAAAACAGCTACAGCCTTGGCGGGGGGAAGTGCATTTGGCTGTCTCTGAGTCGTGAACATCAGGTTTGAACTAGCGGATGTGCACATTTCCCTCCCGGATGACTGACTACCAATACAGTATGTGGGATGGGAAGAGCATCAGCCCGCTGAGTGAATGTGTCCAATTGATAATGACAATTGTTCTTCATTGGATTTTCAATTGTTATCTTCGCAAAGGATGTTTTGCAAACATTTAATTGTTTTGTTTGTTGTACAGTTAGAGTATAGAGCGCGTAACCTGCTTTTTTTATGATGGGTGGGTAGTTCCTGTTAAATTCTCATGGCAATTCTTATATTGATGATATTATAAAACTCACAAAATTGTTTTGATATGTAAATCCTTAATGGTAGTGATTTACTCTTTTTCAGTCTTGGTGGCAGTTTAGGCTCTTGATTTTATTTTATTTTTTTATTAGCTGGTTTCAACTCAAAGCAGTTTTAAAATAAATGACGACCATGACGTATTCTACTTGGCATCCTCTATTTGTTTATGCTATTGTATATACTCCAATTAAAAGGTTTGGGGTCACTTAGAAATGTCCTTAATTTGGAATACAGTATGCACATTTGCACTCTTTCTTTTTTTGCAATGAATCTACAAAACAAGAACAATGTTAATACCTCAAGACAACTATTATTACAAATAGTAGTTATTTATTGAACGTGGCCATCTATTGGAAGTTTGCAAAAGATGAAGTAATTTATAACAGGGGTTGAATAAATCTGCAATTGGCTGTCCAGGGTGT
This sequence comes from Phyllopteryx taeniolatus, assembly GCF_024500385.1. NCBI lineage: Eukaryota > Metazoa > Chordata > Actinopteri > Syngnathiformes > Syngnathidae > Phyllopteryx > Phyllopteryx taeniolatus. Next base: position 33,820,965 of record NC_084502.1, on the reverse strand, counting down.
ACCCCACCTCGGTAGCATACATACATACATACAGCATGTCACATACTGACAATCATAATAAATGAAAATAAAAAATAAAAAACATCCTCCAAAAACATCCTCCAAACGTCCTTTGGTGAGAACGTGAGTGCGTTCTCACCTAAGGACAATTTCGAGTCTTTAATAAAGCTAACATGCGTGAATGTGGGAGGAAACCATAGTATGCAGGGAAAACCATGCAAGCAAGCCAGTTTTCTTAACAGCTTGTTTTATATTGCGAGCTGATTACATTTACTCATTTTTATATCTTTAGTGGTTTATTTTCTTCCTTTTGCTTTTCTTGCCCAGCGTGACAGAAAGGTTACGAGCTCTGACGCAAGCAAGCTGCTCGATTTCAGCTCAGCATTGAGTCTTTTCTCTCTCAGCAGTGCGCTTAATAGTGTAGTTACCTTTCGCTCTTCATTTATGTGAGCTAACATTACCTATCCGAGTGAGGGTACAAAAAAAGGCAGTGATCTGCAATATAATTGCACCAGCAAGTGGTCAATCTTTACGCTTGTTTTCAGCCTCCATCAGTAATCAAGGGTTAATTTCACACATCAGTGGAGCGCCTGCCTTAATCTCTATTCAGTGTAATTAAATCTGTCCAATAAAGGGAGCTCTTTTCCTTTTTGTCCTCGCCCATCTCCTAATCTTCTCTCTTTTTTTTTTTTTATTGTTTTACACCCATCACATCTCCTGGCTGAACTAAGGCCCATCCAGCTCCTCTTGAGAGGTGAAATCCAAGTCGTAAAATTAAAAGAGTCCTGAGTGAGACTGGTGGGCGGGAGCGTTACAGGGGCAGAGGAAATGCAAGCTGACACATCAAGTGTCCATTTGACTTCTTTCTTTTTCCCCCATCCCCCTCCTCATTTCAGAAGAGATTTGACCCTGTCAATCAAGCCTCTTGACAAGTTTAATCACGGTGCGCCTGCTGCAGAATTGCTGCTAAATGGGAATGCAAATAATACGGAGCACCGGCATCTTTTAAGAATGCTAATCAAGGTCACTCACGCAGTCCATTTTGTGTTTTATTTCTTAAACCCGTGTCACGCAACGAACCATATTTGGTAACCTTAGTGCGAGCTTACACTGAACTCCCACAGAACCAGATACAGATTATAATCATAAAACTGTCTACTCTCCAAAAAATGAAGCATTATTTCCATATAAACTTTATTTGAAAGCGATTAAACAATGTTTTTATATATATATATATAAGAATAATTTAATGTTATGTACTGAAATGGGAATCTTGCATTAGACTTACCTAATGAAATTAAATGCAAAAACTTTAATTAAAACACTTATTGTCATTTTTGTTGGTGGTGGGCGGGGGTAAGTTTATTTCTTTGAGTGTATGTGCCATCCGATGGGCTGGCGACCAGATCCTATCCAAACCCTTTTGCCCAAAGTCAGCTGGGATAGGATCCAGCGCACCTGTGACCCTGGCATACTAAGCGGTATAGGAAACGGATGGATGGATATTATGAAATAACCTCGGATAAGCGGTAGAAAATGGATGGATGGATGGATTGTTATACTGATGTATCATTCAAAAAAAATTATGAAATAGTATATACAAGATATGATATTACTTAATATTTTTGTGTCAAACTGATACAATGCAACCATATTAAGTCAATCAACATGACCTTTTCTTTTGTGTGTTTAAGCAATAAACAACAATTGCATGGAACAGGAAGAAATAAATATTAAGTAATATTGAACATTTGTTCCCTGAATATTTTCAACATAGGTTTGACATTTTGAATTTCCAAATTTTTAACAGGGTGTTCAGTAGATGGTTGAAATCAACAGGGTTCTTGCCTAGACAAAAACAGAAAAATGAACTGTAAAAAAAAAAAAAGAAAGAAAAAACCCAATTTAATTTATTTAGCAGTTCTGCACAGCTGTATTTTTCACATACTGTTTTTCTGAGGTGACTAGGATGCGTCATAGCAATCATGAAATATGGCATTTCCAAATATTTATGTTGTCTCTACGGGACTAAAATTAATATAGTGAATATTTAACATGGAACATTGTAATGTTTCAAGAATGGGACACATTGTAAATTGGGTTTAGGACAGCAATTGCTTTCAAATTACTTCATATTGTAGCAAATTAACATTTCCATTCAAGTATATTCATTTTACGGGTAAATATAATCTATAAACTGTTTTTTTATATCTTCCATTTTAAGCAATTATCATAAAATATTGATTCGGTGTCCATGTTTTTGTTTCACTCTTATTCGGTCCTTTAGCCTGGCAACAGAATGTGGAAATATGTCTATATATTATATTTATTTGAGCCCAATTTAGATTTTTTTCCCCATATGAATACTCACATATAATATTGAATTTTAAGTAATTTTATTCAGTTCTAATCTACTCCATTTTACATGAATGACAGGTTTCAAATAAACCAAATATTTTTCCTTCATTTCGCCCGAAGTCAGCTGGGATAGGTTCCAGCGCCCCGCGACCCTAACCAGGATAAGCGGTGTTGAAAATGGACGGATGGATGGGTTTCTCCTTCAAGTTTCTGCAAATGTTCCAACAATGTAAATGAGTCTTTGCCGTGATGTGCTACACAAAGTCAAGGGCTCCAGGAAGACTTTGAAATGTTGATTCAGTGGTGAGCTGCAACACTCCCTTTACACTGAAAAAAAAAAATACAACTGATCTAAGTTTTATGCGCTCTTGAAAGTTGTGAAGGTTGCCTCTCGTCCCAATTGTCAAATGTGTCAAGGCTACAGAGGAAATTCCATCTTAGCGTGGAAAAAAAGAAGTCTGGGCATGGTTTTAAAGTCCATAAATCCCGCAAGTCTGCTTGATTGGATCCACCCCATCTAAAAATCATCCTGCTAAATGAAGGAATCACTTTGAGTTTAATCTTTTTTTTTTTTTTTTTTTTTTTTTTTAATCATTCTGAAGTGGAACCTAAATTCCATGTCAAATACACTGTTTACTTTATGATCTTGAGTCTATTATTAAGTCTTTTAGAGACAGAATGAAGTGGACTTACTTTGCTCTAAGTACACATGATTTTAGATGGCTTGGTTTGTCACTGTGAATAAAAAGGAAACGGATATACAGCACATCAGTTAGATCTAACACTTTAAAGAGTTTGAATTCCCTGCTTGCTAATGTTGATTTACAGGTCAGTTGTTAAGGGGTAATGTTTCAAGTAGGAAGGACAGTTTACCTACATTTCCTTGACATTTCCTTCACTGATTAATAGAAAAGTCAGAGTTATTATAAATCTAGATTTTGTTTATTTCATCAAAAATAAAAAAAATGTTAACGAATCGATTCAATATTATTGCCTATCAAACCATACATTCTGTCCAGTGTCACAGGTGAGCTGGAGCGGACCCAGCTGACCTTTAGGTGAGAGCCAGCATGCCCCCTGGACTGGTTGTCAGTCAGTCACAGGGCACATACTGTATAGACAAACACGCAGTCACACTCACATTCACATGGATGAGTCTTCACTGACCATAACATGCGTGTTTTTGGAATGCAAGCAAGGATTGCGGTCCAATTTGAATTTATCTCGTCAAGGCGAGGCTGACTGGTTACACGCTCGACAACAATCTTTAAATTCAAAATCACATTTTCTTTCAAGACAATCAGTAGAACCTGGGAAGGTCGTGTGTAAGTCTTCAAACAAAGCATACAGTACATGTAGCAAAATGTTCTTCACAGCACAATACTAAACTCGATGGCCCAACTGTAAATCAACATTCCATCTCGTATCCATGTTTATCCACTGTAACACGCATTGGGAGACATCCTATTGCTGATAACTCGGCGGTAACAGCTCAAACCTTATAGAACCTGCAGAGGAAGATCAAATGTCCAAACAGTGGAGCAGCCCGGACCAGAGATCATTAGGCTCCTTAGTGCCTCACAACAGCCAAGCAGACTGACATGCAGCCAATTTAGCCGTGCACCAGTATGGCTACCCGGGGTCTACAAACTCCCTGTGGAGTAATGATGCTCTAAACATGTCTTGGCCCTTTAAAGACACTGAACAAATCCACTCTGAAGTCAGGATAAATGTATACTATCTTAAAGCATGTTTACCTATTTGAGCTCCATTGCAGAAAAAAAAAGTGATGCTTGACAATGAGGTTGCCTGTCAGGCTGGCCAAAGTTAGGCAAACAAATATGTCATCAACAAATATGATGATAAACCAAACGGAGAACTCATCAAGCTGTAGGATGGATGCAAACATGAGGAGGAATGATGCCTTGTATTTATAGCTGACCTGGAAATTGGCAGGACCATCTAATGATGCACCACAAAGTGGGTGAGGATGTTGACCAAGCGGGCCTTTTCCCAACGGGGGCCGATTCCTGTTGACGAGAGGGCCGAATAGCCCAGCAATGAGCCCGTTGTTTGCACACCTCCACACTGTGGCGTTTGATGTTCTTCCGGAGGACAAATGATGGTCACTCTGCCAGGGAATGTCAGTCATCAACTCACTATCACTTTGTTCACATAAAGAGGTAAGGATGTATACTTGACAAGTTGATGAATAGTTATAAGATATGAAAAGATAATCCTTTAACGATCCTCAGAGGGTGAATTCACTTCTTACAGCAGCACACTGCAGATTGTTTAAAAAAATAAATAGAGTGAAAACGGTCTAAAAACAAGTTACTTTTTACGTGTTGAGTTTTATTTTAAGTGTAATTAGATTAGTTTGGACTTGAAATATAACAAATATTCTTAGTATAATAATATATAGTAATATTCTAGTTTTTACAGCGCTATGATTTATATACCAGAGGTGGGACCAAGTCATTGCTTTGCAAGTCACAAGTAAGTCTCAAGTCTTTGCCCTCAAGTCCCGAGTCAAGTCCCGAGTCAAGTCCCAAGTCGAGACGTGCAAGTCCCCTACACTTTGAGTTTCGAGTCATTGTAACAATAAGCTACAAGCTGAAGAAGGAGTCCTATTGGGCATTTTTTGGCCTGTGGGACTCCTGAGGCAGCGGATGGGTACCGGCTGGCCAAGCGGAGGGCAGCTTTTGTGGTCCCTGAGGCAAAACCTTAAGCATGGGAGGTGTTTAGTGAGGGTATGGAGAATGACTTCCAGACGGCTTCGAGGAAATTCTGGTCCACCATCCAGTGTCTCAGAAGGAGGAATCAGTGCAGCACCAACACTGTGTTTGTTGGGGATGGGGCGCTGCTGACCTCGACTCGGGACGCTGTGATGTTGGGCAGAATACTTCGAAGACCTCCTCAATTCCACCGACACGCCTTCCCATGAGGACGCAGAGTCTGGGATCTCTGAGGCGGGCTCTCCTATCTCTGGGGTTGAGGTCACCTCGGTGGCGAGGCCCCGGGGTGGATGAGATTCGCCCGGAGTTCCTAAAGGCTCTGGATATTGTGGGGCTGTCCTGGTTGACACGCCTCTCCAACATCACATGGACATCGGGGAGAGTGCTTCTGGATTGGCAGACTGGGGTGGAGGTCCCCCTTTTAAAGAAGGGAGACCGGGAGACCGGTGGGTGTGTTCCACTTTTCACACTTTTCAGCCTCCCTGGTGAGGTCTATTCCAGGGTGCTGGAGAGGAGGGTCTCAGATTCAGGAGGAGCAGTGTGGTTTTCGTCCTGGCCGTGGAACAGTGGACCAGGTCTACACCCTCGGCAAGAACACAGGACTGATTCAATGACCGCTGTGTAGAACTGTCTCAGCAGCTCCGGTGGCAGGCCATGTTTCCTCAGAAGCCGCAGGAAGTACATCCTCTGCTGGGCCTTTTTGAGGACGGAGTTGATGTTGGTCGCCCACTTCAGGTCCTGGGAGATTGTAATTCCCAGGAACTTGAAGGTCTCGACGGTTGACACAAGGCAGCTGGACAATGTGAGGGGCAGCTGTGGCGAAGGATGCCTCCTGAAGTCCACGATCATCTCTACAGTCTTGAGCATGTTCAGCTCCAGGTTGTGTCGGCCGCACCACAGCTCCAACCGCTCCGCTTCCTGTCGATATGCAGACTCGTCACCGTCCTTGATGAGGCCGATGACAGTGGTGTCATCTGCAAACTTCAGGAGTTTGACAGTCGGGTTCGCTGAGGTGCAGTCGTTCGTGTAGAGAGAGAAGAGCAGCGGAGAGAGGACACAACCTTGGGGCGCCCCGGTGCTGATGCTGCGTGTGGATGAGGTGGCCTGACCTGCTGTGTCCTGCCCGTCAGAAAGCTGTAAATCCACTGGCAGATGGCAGGTGAGACGCTGAGCTGGAGAAGCTTGGATGAAAGGAGTTCAGGGATGATGGTGTTGAACGCTGAGCTGAAGTCCACGAACAGGATCCTCGCGTAGGTCCCTGCACTGTCGAGGTGTTCTAGGATGAAGTGCAGTCCCATGTTGACTGCATCATCCGCAGATCTGTTCGCTTGGTAGGCAAACTGCAGGGGGTCCAGCAGGGGACCTGTGACACTCTTGAGGTGGTCCAGCACAAGACGTTCAAAGGACTTCATGACCACAGATGTCAAAGCGACAGGCCTGTAGTCATTCATCAAGAGGGGGCTTAGTTTATCGCCACTTCAAAACCAATTGGTAGTTGGTTTTCACTTATTCTACGAAAATGCTCTGCTGCGACTTCCTTTTTCTCATTTTATTTCTGAAGTGACATTAAACAGACCTGTCACAAATAAATATTTGCATCCAGTAGTGCTGCAATTAGTAATCGAGTATTCTACTGATAAGTATAAGGATTGAGAGCATAGACTATATATAAATATAGATGTTTGAGAGTGAGCCGCTATTATTTAAACTGTAATAATAAGCTCTTTTTGTATCTTGCTGACAGATGAGGAAAGTGATTTCTTTATATTTTTACTTACTAATAACGGGGCTGCTGGTTGTCCACCTTGTTCACCCAGGGTCAATTTATTGAGAATTTCCGCAGGGTCGGACCATAGACTGTTGGATTGGACTGTTGTAAAAATGACTTGCAGTCAAGTCATCAACGGAGACAGCAACATTGCCGCCTAGCATATGGAGGGAGGGGCTTCCTACATGCGTGAATGTAATCTGCGTTATGTTTGTCTCAAAAAGAAATGCACGTGCTCGTTGATCCACAAACGCACCTTCAACAAAATTCACAAGCAAAATTAAATACTTACAAAATATAAGGCATGATAAATGCACACAAAACATAAAACAAAAACACCTATAAGTCGCGGATACATTCGTGGATTTGAAAAACACGTGTGAATCACGGATATATTTGTGGATTTGAAAAACGTGTGCAAATAATTTTAAGAGATATCTCTCCCCATATTACAGCAGCATTACTGATTGGTCGTGTGTGTACATGTCAGTCATTACTGTTCTAATGTGATCTGCAGGTTTTCCTCGCTCTGCAACTACATTGTTACTCAAGACACTGAAGAAATAAAGTAGAAGAAAAAAAAGGCAAAGTTCATGGTTCAAGGTATACCACATCATCATCACACTTAAGAGGACCTGGACAACCATTCAGCCCAATTCCATCAGGAGAGAGGACATTGAGATGGTGCAGCAGTACAAGTACTGCATGGGATTACCAACATGGACGCTGTGTATGTTCTGGGAATGAGCAGACTTTATTTCCTGAGGAAGCTCAGACCCTTCAATGTGTGGTGCAGCAAGAGGCTGGAGATTCTCTACCAGTCTGTGGTAAGACGTGCCATTTAGAGATTTTGCAATAAATTTCATGCATATCATATACGCACAATTGATTATTATGCATATTATTATATATACCATATGTTTGCTCTATTGTACTGTACACTCATTGCTCAAATGTGATGTACTGTACATAAGTAAACATCCATCCATTTTCTGTACCGCTTAATCCTCACAAGGGTCGCGGCCGTGCTTGAGCCTTTCCCAGCTATCTTCGGCGAGAGGCGGGCCACACCCCGAACTGGTCGCCAGCCAATCGCAGGGCACATATAAACAAACAACCATTCGCACACACATTCACACATACGGGCAATTTCGAGTCTTCAATCAACCTACCATGCATGTTTTTGGGATGTGGGAGGAAACCGGAGTACCCGGAGAAAACCCACCTAGGCACAGGGAGATCATGCAAACTCCACACAGGCGGGGCCGGGATTTGAACTCCCGCTCCTCGGAACTGTGAGACAGATGTGCTAGCCAGTCGTCCACCGTTCCGCCTCCATCCATTATTTGGCACACAAACGATTGGGGGTGGGGATAGATATGACCTTAGGTCTGCGGACATATTTAAGTCGCCAGGGGTTATCAGTAGCTCATTCTGTATTTAATAAGGGAAAATGCTCCAGCCATGTACGGATCGCTCTCCCACTCAGAGACGTCTCAATGCAAGATTCATTACGTCGCATTCACAGGGAATGAGAGGACCCGCTTTGATTGGGAGCAAATGAAGTCGGCTGTGTTTCCTCCCACAGCGGCGGAGACCGCCATTTTTTAAATATGTCGGCTTGCGTGCGTCTGCGAAATTACGAAACCCTGGCGGAACCCGTCTCCGCGCAGACTGACGCCAGCCGCTGCACTGGATTTATGCAAGTCACGAAAATAGAGCCCTCAATGTACAATACAAAATATGAGCATGTGAGTGAAATAAAACATTCTTCACCTGTTCATTGCAAGATATTAAGAATTTCAAATAGGAACAATTCAATAATTACCTTTAGTAACAGATGAATGTCATCACTTTCACCCTTGTTCCATTCACAAATGCAGGAGTTTCCTATTCTGGCAGCAGCCAATCGCTCATCCTGTGGAGTGAAATTGTCCTCCTCCGGTTTTTTTCTTTTATCTCTGGTCCGATACCCTTTTGTTTGCCTCCACCTTAATATCAAACTACTTTTTTTTTCACCTGACTCATGGTGCGGACCTCAGGTAATGCTGCATTTATAGCCTCTGTGATAGAGACCCAGGTAGCTTTTTTGTTCGTCATGGACACTTCAGTGGAAACGCTTCGAAAAAGTGTTCTTTTTCTTGCCTCCACCTTTCACACGATAACCTCAATTTCGACTGTTGTGAAATTTCTTTTTTTTATTTTGTAGGCCATCTCTCGCAACCCGGTTTCCTCCCACATCCCAAAAACATGCCTTAATTGAAGACTCTAAATTGCCCCTAGGTGTGAATGTGTGTGCAAATGGTTGTTTGCTTATATGTGCCCTGCGACTGGCTGGCGACCAGTTCAGGGTGTGCCCCACCTCCTGCCCGATGATAGCTGGGATGGGCTCCGGCACTTCCGCGACCCTTGTGAGGATAAGCGGCTCAAAAAATGGATGGATCGATGTTGTTTCTGTCTGAAAATTGATGTATTCTGAATGGAAATGGCCGCAATTTCTGAATACTAAATGCCATATTTGTGTGAAACCTCTTCAATTAAAACTGTCTACTGTGTTTCAAATCCATCGTGGTAGTGCATTATGGCAAAACTATGTCCCTGTGGCCCTAAGTGTATGTCTTTATCTATCTATGGAGTTGTGTAGTGAAAGCATGTAAAGAAAATAAGCACTCTTAACAGTCAGTCATGATGAAGCCACCCACAGCTGCCACTGGGACCTCCATTAAGCGTAGTGTTCCTGAGATGCTCTGGTCTTATCTGATCCATCAACAAGACGTTGGCTGGCATGATTTATCTATGCCACTTACTTGTTTTCATTTTGCCCGGGGGCTGCTGCCAGCGTCAGGGGCTTCTTTTTTTTCCTTCTTTTTTTTTAACAACGTGACAGCTCCATCTCAGGAGAAAAGATTCCCTGTGCAAAAACAGTGCATCATAACAAATAAGGCCCTGGCCACTTAAGTGAAGTGGTTGCGTTCAGGACCCATTTTCACCACGTCAAGCAAATGAGGCAGCAGCACGCACAAATCTGCATTGCTTCTGTGCTCATCTTGCGTTTGTCTGCAACTTTTATGTCGGGGAATTGAAAACAAGGGGTATGTTGTCGAATTTTTTACTTAGCAACATTTACAATATACCTTCTTTTCTCTATTTTTCTATCGATCCATCCTTTTATCCGTATCTGTGGCTCCAATTTGTAACTTTATTCACTCATGTAAGATCTTATTTACATTCAGTTCTGTGCAAAAAAATTCTGAATGTAAAACTTGGACATCCTTTTAGGTATTAAAGGGGATTTTTGGGAGTTTTTAAACTGCCATTAAGATTTTGAATATAGCCTCCCTTCAATAATCCCTGACACCCCTTGAGTCTCCGAACAAAGCCACGCCCACCACTGACGTGCACTGTAAACAAGCCCACGTAAGGCACGGCAAAGTGCTATTGGATTGAAATTACAGTACAGTCAGTGGAATGGTGAGCGACTGGTTAGCACATCTGCCTCACAGTTCTGGGGACCCTGGTTCAAATCCGGCCTCGCCTGTATGGAGTTTGCATGTTCTCCCAGTGCCCGCGTGGGTTTTCTCCGGGTACTCCAGTTTCCTCCCACATCCCAGAAAAACATGCATGCATACACCGCAATAGTTTTAGCAAAGATCCTCATGACCTCTGTGAGTGTGACACCTTGTCAGTTATGACTGCTGTCTTTGATTGGCTGTTTTTCCTCTGGTGGATTGGTTTCTTACAAATCCAATTAGAGGTAATCATTAAATGAATTGAAATTCCATTTATCCACTCCAGCCTCCCAAAAAACATGAATAAATAAATGTAGAATTATTATTGTAAAATCTAAATCTAACATCATAATAAAACATAATAAAAGGGAATGTCAAGAAATAAACTGGTATATAAAGTGTAAATACACTACGCCGAAAGTCACACACACATTGTGTTGATGATTTCCGACACGGTGAGTTCAGCGTTAGCGTCTCCTCCATGCCCCTTGTGAGTGTTTTCATTTTGTATTTGTGTGTTTGACAGTTGGTCAAGTTCAATAAAAGTCAGAAAGTGCAAGACAGCTTGCTCTTACTTCAAATATTGGTTCACGGAACACAGCAAAAAATCAAAACTCGTAAGTCGAAAAACTCGTAATACAGGTTTTTAAAATCTGACCTTAATATGACCAATATACCTAGTATTTCAATCTAATTATATATGATAAAAATAGGGTTCAAAACTGACAGCAAAATGCATTCTATTAGTTTCCTTAATGAGCTCTCTGTTTTTTACACTTCCGCCCACCCCTTCCCTTGTTCCGCAGCCTAAATCTACAGGCAACGGGATGCTTTGTGGTACATTAAATAAGAACTGTCACCCTGGGCGAGTTGCAGCGACGAAGCGTTTATTCTGCCTCACATTTCCTGGCACTTGGAATTATTTCCTTCATGCCTGATAACCAAATTACAATATGGCAGGTCTCCCTGGAGCCACAGGATTGTTAGTGCCAGCTCACGACATACTTTCAACCGATGTGGCATTTCATGTACAGCTGCCAATCAAAGGCGTCGGAAGGGAGAGATGTAAATGAGGGCGGGATCGACGGTGTTCAATTATGCCTCTGAGCTCGGCATAATCCCCCTTCCTGCTGACGGAATGACTGACAGCTCGGTGTTCCTCCTCGACGCCGACTTTTCCCCCTAATTTCCCCACTTGGTTGTTGCCTCATAGATAGAACAGGGAATGAGGAGATTTATGTCATTTGTATTTGTATTTATCTATTGTCCACCAAGAAATAGCTAAAAGGTTTATGTGGATTCAGGTAAATCCTGTTCAAGACCTATTCTCAACACAAACCAAAATATTTGCCAAAAAACACACAATGTTCTCCAGAAAACTATGTTCTCCTTTTAAAAGAAGTCGACAGCTCTCTTTGCTGCCTACGTGGAATCAAACTTTTGTAAATATGCAGAGGATCCATTAAGAGTCCTAATGTCTTTTGCTTTTTGTACTATGAAGATGCCTCCTAATCCTTACATGACAGAAAAATGACTTAAGTGATTCTCTGCTGGTGGTTTACACTACAATTACTTTGTATTACAATGACTAGTCTATTGTGTTGGGTTTTCTCTAGGTACTCCGGTTTCCTCCCACATCCCAAAAACATGTATGGTAGGTTAATTGAAGACTCTAAATGGCCCTTAGGTGTGAATCCGAGTACGGATGGTTGTTTGTTTATATGTGCCCTGCGATTGGCTGGCGACCGGTTCAGGGTGTCGTAACCATAGTTTTATTTAGCTTTTTATATTGATGGTATTCTTTTCCCTTGAGCATCGTAATTTCAATCCTCTGTATGTATTACGCATATTGAAGAATTGACAATAAAAGCACCTTGACCTTGACCTTGAAAATGGTCCTGCACCAAAATTCTTCAGCAGCAGTTGGTTGTCGCCAAACATAACATCATTCACACAATGGTTTGATAAATTCCATACAATTCATAACATTTGTTCCTATCACAAATCAATCTTTAGATTTATATTGCCTATTGCTATTGACAATGCAGTGCTTTAACATCACATTGCAGTATAGAGCATACTGTATCTTGCTCTGTTTAATGGTATATGAAAATAGCAGGTTGTTTTCCTCCATGGTCGTCTGATATCTGTCTGTCTAAAAGTGGCACTTTTGTCGCCTTGCGAGGGGTTGATAAATCAATCCATCAAAAAATTCTTGGCGGTGAAACTCAATCAAGAAAGGTCATGTCGGCGGGAAAAGAACAGATTAAATTAGCATTGAATTAGACATGGAAAGTGAGCTCTGTCAAAACCATCACTGTGCTCAGCACAATTAGAATATGTTAATTATGCATTTCATTAAGGGGCCTCGGCGCTCTTTGAATGTGAGATGAAATGTCACTGGTGTAGGCAGCCGAAAAATGGAAGATTGCCAGGCACAACTTTCTTTGTGCAATGTGTGACACCTTCATTAACATCAGGGATTGCTAGTCTGATTAGACTTTTTGTATTAAGCCTTCGGGCTTTCAAATGGGAAGCGTTTCTTTCTCCGTTCTGATGCGTTTCCTCAGTCCCATCTCCATTTCCGAGCTGATCTTGTCTATTATTTCATTCTTTGTTTAAATTCTCCCAACATTTCATCGTCTTTGTGTAGATGACGGCATTTACCGCGTCTTTGTTTCACATAATCTCGGGTCACTTTCAGCCATGCAGGATTTAACTGGACAAATTCCCTCACTTGAACTTCATATGTGAGATTTTGATGTGGCCCTTTGCCTGGATATTAACTACAGACTTGAAGAGGTTTCTTTCCAGTGTTTCAGCATGGGATATTATATTACTAAATTCATATACTGAAGAGTGATCGAAGTTTGTGAGGGTTAGATTTGGTTTTCCCCCTCCTGTGACCCAAAATGAGTGGGTTACCTTGGCGAAGAGCTCTCTGATTCATTTTTCTGGTAAACCAAAGTATTTGGGCAGAGCAAGTGGGTAACACGTGTGACTCACAGTCCTGAAGTTCTGGGTTTGAATCTTGGCTCCAGCCTCGCGTGTTCTCAAACCGTTTTATGTGGGTTTTCTCTGGGAACTCCAGCTGCCTCCCACTTTACAAAAAAATGTATGTTATGTTCATTGAAGACACTAAACTGCCCGTAGGTGTGAATGTGAGTCTCAATGGTAGTTCGTAAAGAGAATAATACATGACTGCAAGGCAGACGTGGTAACCACTAGACCAAGCTGCCCTCATTACAATGATATAAGATTAAATATGGCTTTCTAGGTAAATAAATAAAATGATCAAATTATATGGTTGGATGAATAGAAAAATAGATTGCGAGTGTATTATATTGCATTGAGTGCCATTCATACATAAGCAATCCACCAACTTTAAAAAACTTCATTAAAACAGAATGAGAACACTTGACGGCAGACTCCTATTAAATCCAAACGCTCCGGGACGACATGATGAAAGCTCGAGGTGGGAGCTGTCTGACAATTTCACACACTTTGATGACACGAGATGATTCTTTTGTGGCGAATGTGAATGGTAGCAATGATTGTCTCTTGGAGAGCTCATCTCACAGATGTAATATAGATGTCGTCAATGACTGACTACCTGCTGCTCGCTTTGTCTTTGCACCGCCCACCTCGATAGCTGCGCCGCAAGATTGTCTTTTTATGCTAACCGGATAGGACGAGGCCTTCACTATCATCATGAGCCTGCAGCAAGGGATCAATTACTTTATGTTTTTACGCTTTGCAGTATAACTGTCATTCTTGTAAAATCAATCTTGACTTGGCTATTATAATTTGATAACAAGATTTCTTTTCAGTGATGTACTGGTAACGCACACGGCATCCACTTTGCCCAAAATGATACATCAGCGCAGAAGGGTTTCTTTTTTATTTATTTTTATTATTTCCTTTGTGGGCACTTTTCATGTAGTCCTTTTATAAGGTAAGGAGCCATATTTGGTTGCTTAAGCGTGCTTTAAAAATGAACCCTGCCAGTAGTCAGACTTCAAAAGTAATCATATAACAAAAATTTTAAAATTAAATACAGGATTTTACCATTTTATAGTATCAATATTTTATTATATTGGGAAAGCATTAATTGGAGACTCTAAATTGCCCGTAGGCATGACTGTGAGTGCGAATGGTTGTTTGTTTGTATGTGCCCTGCGATTGGCTGGCAACCAGTCCAGGGTGTACCCCGCCTCCTGCCCGATGACAGCTGGGATAGGCTCCAGCACGCCCGCGACCCTAGTGAGGAGAAGCGGCTCAGAAAATGGATGGATGGATGGATGGATGGAAAGAAATGTAGGCTAATTATACGGTGAATTGAAGACTAAATCGTCCATGGTGTTTACAAAAAACATATGTTCGGTATATCAAAGACTTGATTGGTTATGTTCTTGAAAGACTCAAAATTGTCTACGATGTTTACAAACACATATAGGCTAGTTTTGTTGAATAAAGTCTCCAATGTTAACAAAAATATCTAAGATAGGTTGCGTCCCAGGAAAGGTACTATATAAATCTAGACTTTTATTGACAATATTATTGTTTAGCAAAGAATTATCTTTGATGCTAACAAATATGAAAAATATGTTCTTCAAATAGTCAAAACTATTGTAGCGTGACTCGGTTATTCAATAAATGGACTTAATTTGTTGTTAGATCACAAAAGGGAATGCCAGATAACATGAAACTAATGCCTACATCAAATTACAGGATTTTAGCCCCGATATTGGCCCGATTAGCTATAGCAGCCGATTTCCCAGAGCAACAAAACTTGTAGTGTGACAAATTCCACGATCAACTATTTGGCCCTACGATAGCCCTATGACGCCAAAATGAAAAGTCTAGCATGTTTGATTTTTTTGGATATCTTCTGTGTAATGTGACATATCAACGGCAACTCTCCGACAGCGCACCTCGACGTCGACCAATTGGATTGCGTATTGTGACCGGTGCATCGCCTCCTGTGCTTGCCATGATCAACATACTTGCACGCCGTTGTCAACATTTATTCATGCGAACAAATCCGTTTACCGAAGCTTTTGAGCCTGATTCGACAGAACGCTGGCAAGTTTACGTACAACCGTTAGTGCTAGCACTAGCTTACTTGGCTACATAACGTTTTGTTGTCTGTTTGTGAGCCGTATCTCAAGCAATCCTTGAATGAACGTCCTCTCCTGAGCACCAGTGACGACCACTCTTTTTCCTCATATGATGATTTGATTTGACAAGATAAAGTCCAGTGATCGTAAAAGACCGGCTGTAGTGGTATCGGAATACATGTCGTGTTGTGTTGCCACTGTTTGCCCGAGATACGGCAAGATTTGATGGCAGTCGTCTGATATAGTGCAATCGTGAAAGACCTAATTTGTCTCGTAGTCTGATCCAGGCATAAGTGTTGTTACCTACTATATGATCTTTATCGTTAAAATGGGGACCACGTTGCTTTGTTTGTTATGAAAAGGTCCTGGCAACGACAAAACCTCGATAAATCAGTTATTTCTGAAGGGTGGCTACACATGTGATTTGGGTGGTTCTCCGACTTTAGAGGTTAAAATCTTTGATTCAAGAAACACAAAGAGCGCAGTCCACAAATTTTGTCAGGTTTAATTTCTAACTCTACAAGTACAGAATAAAATTAAATCAAAGGGAAAAGGGAGGAAAATCTATATTCTGCTAAAGAAAGGTGAGGCAAATAGCGAGAGATTACACAGGGTGAATATACAGGTACCTGCCTAACTTGAACCATTACTAAGTACTTTCATGGGCCAAGGGTGAGATTCGTGAGACTTTTCCACTCGGAATATTAATCCCAATATGTGATACACCAATTTGTACTTAATTTGGTAAATAGCAAAGTTTGACTCACGGTTTGGGCCAAGGATGCTGCGAGCCAGAGGAGGAAGTTTGCCATGAGCGCCAACTTGAAGAAAGAATAAAGTTCAGCTTTGCCAAAAATAGATTTTCTGGGGCGAGTTGTGCGGAGGTCTGGCTGGCTGGGCGGGTCACACTGCCGTGGCTCTGTTTGGGAGCAAGCAGCTGCTTTGCTGAAGAAAAATCTCTTCACGTGGCTAGCCAGTTGTTTGGCCTTACGGTTTCACTTTGGTCTTTACTGCCAAGAATCGTTCTGTGACGTTACGGCACGTAGCGCCGGCCAGCGGAACGGACCCAAAATACGGCGGGGAAAAATAAAAGACACACGCAGACCGCGAGCTGAACATCAACACCACCAGCCGACTCCACAGTGCACATTTTACGACGGATAGTTTTGTAAACTTTCACCAGAGACAGCATGGCTTCGTGGGTAACTTGATACTAGTGAATGGGCAGTCCTGACTGTCTAACTACCTGGACTTCCTCCTACCATCCCGCTGTCGTCACGGGCCTTTTTCGGCTGTGACATTATGCCACCAACAAGGAGGGTAAGTTGACGTGTGCTTATTCTTATGATTATAGTCCACAATAACCATTCAGTTTTAAAGTTGAGCCTCCTAATGTGATCGTATAAGCTAGCACCCCCTCAGTGTGTTTGATTCCTTTTGGCATATCCATTTGACACGCCCACAGCGTTTGAGAGGTGGTCTTTATTATTGAAGTTTTGAAACCTGATTTTATATACCGTATTTTCCACACTATAAGGCGCAATTAAAAGCCTTTAATTTTCTCAAAAATCGATGGTGCGCCTTTCAACCCGGTGCGCCTTATGTGTGCACTGAGTTCCAAAATCTGTAAAAATGTTTTTGGTAATGATTTTGGTAAGCGCTCCGCTTGATTGACTGTCGGACCATTTCCTGCCGACATAGGGACATAATACGTACATTACGTATGCTGGCAGCGATAGACCAATTAGAGAACAATACGTAAAGCTACGTACAGTACGTACGCTTGCCTCCGCCACGCCTCCGGTAGGTATACTGTACTACCTGTATTCTGCTAAACAACATTTGTTTGGCTAAGGACCCCCAAAAATGGCATCAGCGAAGAGACATGCTTACGAGGCACAATTCAAACTACAGGCTATCAGTTACGCGGTTGTAAATGGTTATAGAGCAGCCGCGAGAGAATTCAAAATCAAGCACAAGAACAGCCGGGAGAAGCGTCTCTACAGTCACCATTCGACTGTTCGACTATTTTCTCACGCACTTGTTCACAAAGAGGTGCACCTCGCGCCATCTTTACTTGTGAATGACTGAGCAATTTAGGGAAGCTCCTTTTATACCCAACCATGGCACCCACCTGTTCACCTGTAGGATGTTCCAAAGAGGTGTTTGATGAGCATTCCTCAACTTTCTCAGTCTTTTTTGCGACCTACCCCAGCTTTTTGGAACGTGTTGAAGCCATAAAATTCTAAGTTAATGATTATTTGCTAAAAACAATCAAGTTTATGAGTTTGAACATTAAATATCTTGTCTTTATAGTGTATTCAATTAAATATAGGTTGAACATGATTTGCAAATCATTGTATTCTCTTTTTATTTATGTTTAACACAACGTCCCAACTTCATTGGAATTGGGGTTGTAAAAACACATGATTCATGACCATCTGTTCACGGAAAAATGGATTTTTGAACAATATTTTCAGACAAATAGCTTCAGTCACAGCGCCCTCGCAGATGGCTCAGTTGTGCTTTCTTTCACACAGTGTTAACATCGTTCACACCGTGCATCATGCATTTCACATATAAATATATAATCTAGTAATAGTATTGTAATATAGCGGCTCCAGCTGACGGGGATGCGTGCGCGCCGCAGCTAGGGAAGCAGCCGGTTCACCCCTCCCTGCTACCACAACTGTGGTATGGGTGGGTGATCCAGGCTTGGGGGAGGTGCTTTCCCATGCCCGTACGCCTGGGGCACCACCCTCTGCTCCTTGCTGAAGGTGAGGCCAGAATGCGGAAGACAAAGAAAATAAAGACATTACAAACATTTTTGTGGGGCACGGACACATCGCCAAACAAAAACACTCCCCAACGGCGCCAACAACTTACAGAACAATCAAGTAGGTGTCGTTTATTAAAATATACAGTAACACTGTCATAACACGAATCTGTGACCCCTAGAAAACTCAATGCAACTCTGTTCACTGCGCGTCACCACCAGAAAATAAGTTAACCCTGCCAACCCCCCCAACACACACGCATATACTTGCAGTAATTGGGCACCCATAGAGATTCCATTGCATTATTGTTACAGCATTTCATCACCAAGTCACCAAATCAATTAGCGTAGCGGTGTGGCGTATGACATCACAAACTATGTACCATTCACCCGCTGATAACTTTGCTGAACATTATTATGGCATTATTATCAGAAGCGACTGCTGATCTGCTCACCAACTGACACGCACTTCCAGTGTGCTGGAGCCCATATAAAATCTTCTGGATTAATTGCATCTCATTTTCATGACCGTTATGCCGAACACATCAGTACAGAAAGGACAATTCTTTTGCTTTGTCAGGCATTATGCAACAAATATTTTTGGGGGAGTTTTATTTTTTAATAACGAGTAACGAACATGGTTAGTCCATCCATCCATTCATCTATCCATCCATCTATCCATCTATTTTCTGTGGCGCTTGTCCTCACTAGGGTTGTGGGTTAGCTGAAGCCTATCCCATCTGATTTTGGGTTAGGGGCAGGCTTCAACCTGGACTGGTCGCCAGCCAATCTACAATATGCAGACATACACCCACTCACACAGACTTTGACACCTACAGACAATTTAGACTCTTCAATTAACTATCTGTATTAAGT
The DNA here is from genome assembly GCF_024500385.1 of Phyllopteryx taeniolatus. Taxonomy (NCBI): domain Eukaryota; kingdom Metazoa; phylum Chordata; class Actinopteri; order Syngnathiformes; family Syngnathidae; genus Phyllopteryx; species Phyllopteryx taeniolatus. Next base: position 33,801,820 of record NC_084502.1, on the reverse strand, counting down.
ATCTGGAGAAAGCCCATACAATGACAGGGAGAACACGCAAACTCCAAACAAAACAACTGATTCGAACCCCCAACTTCAGAACTGTGAGGCCTCTGTGAAAGTTGCCAGAAATTTGAATAAAGAATTAGAGTTGGGCTGCAACAAATACTCGAATGTTCAGAGTACTTCGAATACAAAAAATGCCTAAGGGATCCGCTTATTTAATATATTCACTGTCAGCCCTCCTAGTTAAATTCAGTTTGATAATCTGTAATTATGTGTGTACGCCTTTAAAAGGGTGAGCGGGAGTCAGTAGTGTGACGTAAATTTAAGAAAAAGTCAGTCTGGGATTGTGGCCGACAGAACATCGTAAATTTGTGATGTTCTTGTGTTGCCGCAAGTTCAAGTAAAGCGACTGAAAGTGCATTGCGACTCCCTTCCTCCTTGAACACATCGGAGGGAATTACAATACGTTTGCTATATACAGTAGCTGCCTGTTAATTGCAGGAAAGACTTAATTGTCAAGATGAGACACATCTCACAGTTAACACACAAGTGGCTACATTTTGAGTCAAGTACTGTAGGTGAAAAGCACGAAACAAGACATTGCGAGTGACAAAGTTTGTGAAAACTTTATTAATGTAGTTTTTGTGTTTCTTATCAAGGTGTCTTCATTTTCTTCTCCATTTTAGTTTAGTTAGTTTAGTTTACGCTAATAAACGCACAGCCACGAACCTACTGTATTATTGTTGTCACATTCTAAAATGCTAGCTGCTCAAGTGAAGTTGCCGAACAGGCTCATTATGCCTTTTTTAATTAATGCCTTATGTGTTTTTTATACTTACAAGAAATGTTAAGAACAAAAAATGCTACGTTAAACTGACATTTATTTGTGTTTACTTCTCTCACTGAAAATATTTCTAGACAAGAAAATAGGTTGCTGCTCAATGTGAATTTAAGAAATAAAAGTTGATTATTTAAAAATAAAACGTGAAATGGCTTTTTTTGTTTTTTTTTATGTATTCATAATTGAGCCACTGATGATGTAGTGGTGCATGTGCCCGACTTCGGTGCAGGCCGTGTGGGTTAATTTTCCACTCGGTGGCGGTTTGAATGCGAGTGCGAGTGGTTGTCTGTGTCTAAATGTTTCCCTGCGCCTGACTGGCGACCAGTTCAGGGTGTAGTCCCCCTTTTCCCTGAAGTCAGCTGGGATAGGCTCCAGCACCCTGTCACCCTGAACAGGATCAGCGGTATTGAGAATGGATGGATGTATTCATAATTGGTCTTTAACCAAGCAAAAATATAATTTATCTGAATACTTGATTATTCGATAAAGTTTTTAGTAGGATTCTCAAATACTAAAATATTTGATAGCTGCAGCCCTTTTTAAATACAGTAACAAAGTATTTGTACTCCATTGCATTATAAGACAGCACGTATGTTATGTTCATTGAAGACTCAATTGTCTACAATGTTTACAAAAATACACTAGGTTAATCATCGCATATACATTTTTTTTATGTTGATAAAAACATGCACAGTATGTTTTGGAAGCCTGAATAGTTCGAAGTTGTAAATGTGAGAGTCAGTGGTTCTTGGTGTCTGCGTGTCAGTCCTGTGACTGACAGGTGATTTGTTCAGAATGTACCCCGCCTCGCAAGATGAAACTGTCCATTTTAGATTTGGGCCACTGATAGTTTCAGGACTGAGTGCTCAATCGGGAGAAATGAGTCCCTGCTAAAGTTTACCACAGGTGTTGTCATTCCCTTCTCTCGTCTCACTGTCGAGCGTTTGTCACATTAAAACCTCGGGAGCCGTGACAGCTGCGCTCCTGCGAGAAGTGGGCTAATTAAAATGTATCAATCACTTGTTTGAGAACATGATTTTTCCTCCCCGCTTGATCCGTCCGACGTGGACCGCAGTAACAAAACGAAAAACGAAAAGCTACATGTCGCAAAATAATCCACTTGCAGGTGTATAACTGCAGGGAGCAACTCCATCAAAAGAGAAAAATGGAAGTGGGTGTCCAAGGCCTAAATGTATTCCATGGCCAGAGAATGAACCTGCCGCCCATGTGACACATGATTTACACAGGAAGAGGCCTCTGACTTTCTACAATGATAGATCTCCGTCCGAGTCTGCCTGGGCTCACTCTATGACACATCATCCTTCTCTTTTAGCTCGTAAAATAGAGATGGATAACAAAATGCTGTATTGATTTCCCTGTCCAATATGCGGCTGCCTTTTTAAGACTGCACGTCTGAATTTTGACCACAGTGACAAGTGCCTCGCCCGTCACCGTCGCCGTTGCTTACATTTGCATCATTAGATCCATTTGGTTTCTTGACATTCGCTGCGCGCTCTGCATTCTAATCTGCTACTCGAGGAAAAACACAACTTTAAGTATTGGGAGATATTTCTTACTGTTGCTCAAGCTTCAAGGCAATTGATGAGTCTGCAGGAAAACCTCCTACCCACTTGTGACTGCTGGTTGGACAGCGGATTGTCTAGGTTCACCTTTCTGCTTTAGGCTAGATTTATACTGCATGGTACAAGTGAGCTGGAGCCTATCCCAGCTGACTTTGGGAAAGGGGTGAGGTACACCCTGGACTGGTCGCCAGCTATTGCAGTGCGCATACAGTATAGGCAAACAACAATCCGCACTCACATTTTCACCTATGGACAATTTCGCCTTCAATGAACGTACCACAAATGTTTTAGGAACGTGGAAGAAACCCCACGTAAACGCAGGGAGAACATGCAAATTCTACACAGCAGGGCCAGAGATTCAAACCCGGGACCTCTCGACTGTGAGGCAGCAGTGCTAACCACTATTCTGCCAAAACAAAACCTACCTTATGCAGGATATTGCTGTAGTTGTGTGTGCTTTTTCACTACAACAGACATTTAGTTGTGTGACGACCTCAGCACCAGTGTCTCCATTGAGGTTACCCAAAAGGATCCTTAGCGTGATAAACGGTTACAAATAATACATTCCCATATTTGAACACAAAATCTGACTATTTAAAATAGTCTACCCTCTAGGAAATGAAACACAATTAGCTAAGTGATCAACAAAGTTTGTGTTCTCACATGGTCGTCAAAACATGCGGTGTCACTTTGATGGGAGGCTGAATACGAGCGTAGCAGCTGCACATGATGTCACATTAGCTGCCTGTCATTTCACATTATAACCTAGCTGTTTCGCAAAAAAAACCTGTAACAACCTACTTTGGCTCTTCTAGTAGTTTTGGCCTGGGTGGGGCACCATGAGCTGGGTCCTTTTTATTTGTGTCTGCTGGAGGCCGGCGGACCTGTGTGTGTGTTTACATGGTTTTAAACGTGGCGGCGTCAATGCTGATTCATGTCACATTGAGTGACAGCTGACCTGAGAGCCGGCAGCCAGACACGCAGACGGATTACAAGGCAGCTAAATGCACACAACCTCTGGCCTGCTGAGAGGCAGCATGATGACAGCGTGGGAGGGGGCAGGCGGGGGTTGGGGCCAAGAGGTGGCGACCCCCCCTCACTTCCATTCATCGCCCATCCCCCTCTTGGGCACTATCCACGCTGGCTGCGTGGTAGAAGAGGAAAACTTGTGCTAAACATTGAATCGACTCACTTGTAAAGGTTAAAGCGAATTTAAAAAATTGTCATTTTGTTCACATGACAACGGCATGCCAGAGCCTCAAAACGGAGCTCAAAGTAGAAGTTGATTAAAACTGCACCATTATGTTCTCATCAAAACTGAAAACTGTTCTCTGAGAACATGTACAAGTGTATTGAATGTTCAGTCTTGACATGTACGAGTATGTTGCAACCAAAACAACAACAAACAATGCTGATGTTGAGTATGTTTAAAACTTCACAGTTTACATCGCATGTGTCATATTTTACACTCCCATATACAAGTGTTATTCAAAAGATACTTTTTGATAGGCACAAGCAGTTAGTGTGCATGTGTGTTGTATTTCTGGCATACATATTACAGTATTTTCAGTAGTAGTTTTTGGAGGACTGCTTGAAGGATTGCTTTGACATTTGCTCATGAAATATTGTTGTTTTCGTGTAAACGTATCCTTTGTCATGCTAACGTACTAAAAATCTAAACGACTAAACCAGAACACAAAGTGAGAAAATCTTAACCTGAAACACGCAATACTAATCCATGTGGGCTGTTAGGAAATCAGCAGTCTCAAACTAAAGCTTGAATAAGAATCATCTTTATTGGTCAAGTATGTTAAAACACAAAAGGAATTTGTCGTTGATTGTCGGTGCCACTCCGGCCAATCGCAGGGCACGAGTAGACAACCATTCACACCTAGGGACAATTTTGAGTCTTCAATTAACCTACCATCCGTGTTTTGCACCGTGCACTCACGCAGACACAGGGAGAACGTGCAAACTCCACACAGAGTGGCTGGAGCCGGGATTCAAACCCAAGACCTCTGAACTGTGAGGCGGATGTGACCGTGCCTCGCCTCCAATTCCGCTCGTTAGTTCACAGCAACGACAACCTTGAACAGCTCTGGCAGTCTTTCCTGAAAACTTCACGCTGTTTTTAAAATGTTTCCAGAATCCGATGTTTAAGAAAAATGGCCTATTTAAAATGTTTATTTCAAAACAACCCCCCCCCCCCCCTCCCGCACACACACAGAATGTCCCCCATCTTGGCCATTTTAAATCAGATGTCTCACTTTATTTTGAAATCAAATTTCCCTATGGAGCAATACATGTAATTTGGAATGTCAGAGAGCACTAATGACATGCAGCGCCATCCAAGTTCTGTTCAAGCTAACACTCTTTTTTGATCAGCTGTCTGATGTTGCTGTCCTCTTTAGACTCATTAGTGTAAGGTGGATTTTTTCTGAAGTTCTTAGGGTAGCCGAGTTTACTGATCAAATCAGTTTTTCTTCCTTGTCATCGCTCTCCCATCACCTTTTTCAAAATGCCAAATTATTGTGCTAAAAGCCCGATTGATTTTCAGACCTGAGCCAAATGTTCAACTCAGTTTTTGCGCCCTGTGAACATGTTTCTTCAGGGTGAGTGTTCCTCAGTCTTTCTGGACTTATTTTTGTCAAAGCAAGGGCCCCACTGATTTTGGAATTGGACCACAGATGCTTGAGGGAGTGTCAGTATGTGCACCCTGCGGCTGGCACTGCATGGTTCAAGCGACACAATTCCAATTTTTTTTGCGTTCAAGTGGCACAACTTGGATATGCGTCATGACAGCCTAAATAGGAAAAAAAAAAAAAAAAACGCATGGAATCGGGTATCTTCAGATGGAAATCAGGCCTTTCCCAAATGTGATAGGTATCGAATAGCTGACAATGCCAGTGCAGCGTAAATGCGCAGATAGGATATACAGTACAAACTTGACATTGTGGAAATCCATCCTACATATACTTTTTCAAACTTTGATTTATTATTATTGTGCTTTGTTGGACTGTTGATGTTGAAATTTGAGCAGAGATGCTTGAGGTAGATGAGGATAACGGTTGTCTCAGTACATGTTTTTGACAGCGTTCCACTAGTCAGACTTTTTGGGGTGTTCATGTTGTATGTCAGCGAAAGATCCTATTGGATTTTTGATTCTGGAGATATCAAGGGTCATATTCATACATGTTTTGGTTACCGCTCACCCAGTCACTCTTTTCCAACTAATCTTTGCCACACTATCATATTCTATTAGTCTACTGTATATGAGACACAGAGCAGCACTATTACCAAGATTTCAAGGTAACTGAGGTCACAGGGGAAACAAGCTCTCAAGTTCCTTTCACCTCTGCCATATTTTTTAATCTGATGGCTATCATGCGATAGTGTGCTATGCCAGCAATAACATCCTATTGGTTTTGATTCTTCAGCAAATATTCTGGACAAATTTGTGGTCAATGGTCATCACTAACCCCCAAGTCACATTTTAACAGATCATTGAAGCAATGTTGCTCTATGTCAGAGCAAGAAAGTGAATGATTTCAATGCCTGAGACGAGACGGGGGTTAAATGTCATATCAATATGACATTTGTATGTTTCAACCAGTCCCTTAACAATTCTTCTTCAAACACACCAAGCCTTGGCAGCGCATCACTATCACACTCATCCATCTCCACTCACTCCTGGTCAAGTCCCGCATCACAGACAAAGTCCTGCTCTTTACCTACAAATCCCTCCATGCACTTGCCCCCCAATACCTGTCAGACCTCCTCAATCCATACTCCCCATCCTGGATCTTGAGGTCTTCCAACTCTAGTCTCCTCTTCATCCCCCGCAACCTGCCTGTGAACCTTTGGGGTCAGAGACTTCAGCGAGGCAGTCTCCACCCTCTGGAACTCGCTCCCCTCTGACATCCGCAACGCGCCAGTGCTGGACATTTTCAAACAAAAAAAAAAACCCACCTATTTCCCACAGCTTTTGATATTTACTGTCCTTTGTTCTGTACTTTTGTCTGTCCCACTTGTGTAAAGTGGCCTTGGGTAGCATGAAAGCCGCTATATAAGCTAGCTTATTATTATCCATGCATCCATTTTCTGTACCGCTTATCCTCACTAAACCTATTCCAGCTGACTCTGTGCGAGAGGCGGGGTACACCCTGAACAAGTCACCAGCCAATCACAGGGCACATATAAACAATCTCACGCACAGTCACACGTACGAACAATTTAGAGTCTTCAATTAACCTACCATGCATGTTTTTGGGATGTGGGAGGAAACCGCAGTGCCCGGAGAAAACCCACGCAGGCACGGGGAGAACATGCAAACTTTTCACAGGCGAAGCCGGGATTTGAACCCGGGTGCTCAGCACTGTGAGGCGGATGTGCTACCTATTCGTCCACCGTTCCAATTCTTCTTTTTCATATTATTATTATTATTATTATTGAACTTTCAGATGTCATTTGTCATTGAAGCAAAACCCTATTGACTAAGTTCTTCTTCTTCTTGTTTAATGGCAGCCTTATTGATTTCGACGTTTCAGCTAAGTTACTTGCGGTTGTCTGGGTTACAGGTCGTATGGCTTAACATGGTTTCCTCATATTCTTCATTAATCTATGGTCACCGTTTGGTTCAATTCTACACTTTATTTTATCCTTACTACTAACGTCCTTAAAAGCAATAGAAAATCCAAGCAGTCAAAGTGTAACATTTGCATTACCACAAGATGTGATTGGAGTTAACATGTTTTCACATACGGTTTCCTGTATTCTCAATCTGCAGCTCATCTGCAGATTGGAGAAGGTAAAATGTTATTCTGGTATGCCGTACATCATGGTAAAAGTCTGCTAATAGGCACTTGTCTATTTTGGCGGTTGTTGCAGAGCATCCGGTCAGTAAAAAAAATAAAAAAATAAAAAAATCAGCGCGCCATCTGTGATTGTGCTGACGTCTGCAAAGGGGGAGGGCACGGCTGCAAGATGGAGCCCAAGAATTAAAAAAAAAAAAAAAAAAAAAAAGTGTGATTTTTTTTTTTTTTGCTTTCATATTTGGGGGATGTCAGCTCCTATTTGAGCAAGCACACTGCCTTGAGGGACAAACATGAAGGATGAACTCCTGAAGTGCTGGCAATCAATTCTTAGCTCTCTCTATGCACCAAGCTAATGCTATCAGTCCAATTAGATTGCCACTTTTCAGCTAAAAATAAAAAGGGAAACATTGGATTCCGCTTCTCTACTCCATTTTTTTGTGAGGGCCAGAGCACTATTGGTTTTAAAGGGGACATATTATAGAAAATGTGCTTTTATTGTTTGAATACAAATAGTTGTGTGTCAAGAGTGTCTGCCCACCTATCAAAAGTCAAATATAACAACCAAGTAAATCTTTTACCTGCCTAATTCTGAAAGTGTGTCTGTGAGTGAGCAACATTCCACCCCACCGTCATGTAACAGTGGGGCTAATTAACATAATAACTACCGCCACACAAGTTTCTCAGCCAATGACTTGTCACCAAGGCTGGCTGAACCTCTTTTTTACGCAGCGGCATTATCATGTCAAAGCCAAAAGGTAAGCAGAGCTGCAGTGTTAGCTAACAGTATTAAACGTTTTTGTTACAAAAAGCATTCAGCTAAGTTTTAGATATCAGGTGGGAAGTATTTGTGTTGTCATGCACCACACAGAGTGAACTGTTGCATCCGTGAGTTAAAATGCTTAAATTGTCTTGAAGCTAAGGGAACTCTTTTTCCCGAAGTCTGGGCTCTGCTTACGCTAGTAGAAGGAAGAAGCCACAAACATTTAGCGCCAAGCAAGGCAGGAGAGAAGGTGGCCAAACACCGGTAGGAATACACCAGCCCAGTGGTTGTCACTCTAACTAAAGATGGACTCGCCACTGGCCTCGCCACATATAGGACGGGATGAGGGTCGGCAAAGATCCACCCCTAAAATGAGCTAATTTCTTCATGGCAGGAAATGTGTTCAATAAGTTTGTCTACAATTCTTGCAGTATTTTGACAAAAGCATTCCACAAACTGTTTGAAATTTGAAAAATAAAATGTACAATATGTTTCCATTACTATTTCCATTAGTGTTAAAAACTTGATTTTTTTCATTTTTCGTACCACTTATCCTCACTAGGGTCGCGGGCATGCTGGAGCCTATCCCTGCTGTCTTCAGGCGAGAGGCGGGGTTCACCCTGAATTGGTCGCCAGTCAATCGCAGGGCTCATAGAAACAAATGTTGCATGTTGGAGGAAAGCGGAGTACCCGGAGAAAACCCACGCTGGCACGGGGAGAACATGGAAACGCCACACAGGCGGGGCCGCGATTTGAACCCGGGTTCTCAGAACTGTGTGGCAGATGTGCTAACCAGTTGTCCACCGTGCCGACTAATAATTTACACAAACAAGTAAAATCAAAAGTACCCGATAATCCAACTGCTATGTGCAAATGTTGCATGAAACATTACACAGATTTCTGTGGATTTAATCCATCTTCCAAGCGGTCCATCAACCTTCAGCAATTTTTCCCCCCCAGACAAGACAGTAGTTTCAGTGTGTATGATTAATAAGATACAAATGCGCAACGGATACTTGATAAATGACTGGGCTTTCATATTCATGATGCTCAATGAATATGCAGCACTGGCGGCTTGGGCCTATACTTGATTGATCAAATGTATTCCATTCATCACACATTTTGTGCTTAATTAGCATATTTGAGGCAACACTATTAAGAGTGCAGCACTATAGGCTATTTGGGAGATATGATGTATGTATGCAGATGAGCACACATCCCTCTTTGTCTCGTACGGCTCTCCATCGTCATGAGGAAGAAATCACTCCTGCCACGCAGAGGAGAAACGTAGAAATGAAAAAAAAAAAAACAGTTATTTGCTTTATGAATGATTTCATAAGAATATTGTCACCCCAGTCTCCGAATATTGTTTGAATTATTATTTGTTGGTTTGTTTCTTTGGTAATTAGAAGGTTTACACAAAAGCTACAGGACATTTTGGTGCAAAATGAATTTTCTGTATGTGGTGTGCGTTACGATAAAACTCTTCCCTCCTTCCTAGAATTCAGAAGGTAGACTTCGGTCAATCTAATGCTAACATTTTTAGTCAGTCGCCATGAATCAAACAATTGGCCTATGAGTGAATAAACAGAGAGGTGATGATTTCCTCCCTTTTATTATAGAAATTCGTTTTACATTTGATGCGGTTTCGAGTCACTATGTTTTTAGGTTTTATTATCAACAATAGCCGTATTCACACAGAGATCCCGTAAACTAGATACATCAGAGATGTGCCAGAAGATCCACAAAACCCGGGCTACTGCCACAATTGTGTTAGGAAGGTTTTAGACTGGCTAACTCAACCCCCAGACTTAAAACCTATAGAGCATACAATTTACCAGCTAAAGAGAAGACTGAAGGGAGTAAACCCCCCAAACAAACAACTGAAAAGGGGCTGTCGTGAAAGCCCCACAAAATAAGAATGCAAAGGTTCTGTGATTTGTAAGCAAATGTTAAAGAACACCTTCTGCATTTGATTTCAATTGAAAACACTTCCCAGGTGTCTTCATAAAAGGTCTCTGATATTCTTTGTTCAAAATACATAAAGGATGAAGAATCGGCACACTAAGCATCCACCTGTAAAAATGTGGCTAAAATGATGCTGTTTTCTAAAGTAGCCAATGCAGAGTAGGGGCGTTGCAACTCAGTGAGTGGCTACTTATTCTCAAACAGCCCAGAACTGAAGACAAAAGTGAACCATGGAAGTAAAAGCGTCATTTGTATTTTCACTGGTGGAGACAGCCCTTCATCACCAGGCTGCCTAATTATACATAAATTATACAATGATTGTGCAGATTGATTGCGTATTTGGCACAATGATCCAACATCAACAACTTTGCGGCATATTTGAGTTATCAGAAGCTGTTTTCAGTCTAGAGCAAAAATAAAAGAATTAGCCTCAATGTCCTAATATTGTTGGAAAGGAATGTAAATCCAGGTAGGGTGAAGGAGGAACTGGCAAATTCTTTTGACACTTGTGTGACCATTAAAAAATGACAAGCGTGAGACGCGGCTCATCTTCACATTACACTTTTGTCATTCATGTTACAATTAGTTATTCAAGGTTTTAAATGTTTTCACATTTTAATATTAGAGGTTATGTTATTTGGCACTTGTATGACAATTATGAATGTTTAATGTTGTTTTAAATATTTATAAAGCTTTTTTGAGGGCGACGGTCTGGAACTGATTATTTCTATTCCCATTTTTTCTTGTGGGAGAATTTGTTATGAAATCAGAACAAATTGGAGGTCACCCAGCATCTCAGAGTGGATGGATTTTCAACCTTTAATATTCCGCTGTACATTCGTCTGTTGTCGTTTTTTTTTTGTGACAAAGTGGCGAGGAGAAAATGAAATCATCTCAAAGAAAAGGAACAATACGAAGCTCTGGGCAGGATATTTCTCGAAAAGGGATGTAATAACCTGCAGAGGGAGGATAAATTGGAGGATGGGGAGTCAGGATGTGGGTCATTATGGCTCCAAGTTCTAAAGGCCTTCATTAAACACATGAGCTAGTCATTACCCTGCTGCAGACTTGATGAACATTCTCCGCCCTCCTCGCACCAACCCCCTCCCTCGACTTCACAGGCCCGATGATGCAGGGCGTCCATGCTTGTGTGGTGCAGGGGGAAGCAAAGTCACACAGGCACACATACTGTACACACACAACCACGCACACGCACACGCACACACTCACACCCGAAATCTTTGTCGTGTAGCCCAACAATCACATTTGGATAGCTTTATTACCACACATCGGCGTCATGTAATCACTATTTCATTGCATGCTTAATGACAAGCGTCTGATTGTTCACTTATTAACTACTGTACGTCAAAAGGTACGAGACGGGCAGTGGTGTTTTGAAATTATAAATTAAAATGGTAGGGCACCAGCTACTTCGGTAGCATACATTAAAATGTCAGTTTTAGACCTGCCACCCTTAGGCATGCATGTACTGCAGTCGGAAATACTTAGCTGAAGTTAATGATACTTTTTATAATTTTTTGCTCTTTTAAGGTGAACATTTGATGGAAAATGTACTTTTGAATTGCTTGGAAACAAATCAAGTGAATGTTTTGTTGGCTGCTTATTTCTGAAAATGTCTGCAAGCGAGCTGTTCATAACTTTGGATATTATATTTGCATGCACCCCACCCACGGATTTGCGACACTAATTGCCAAGTATAATTTGGTGGCTCAGGGTGCTGCCTCCACGAGTGAAAATACAATCAAATTTTATGGGCACTCGCATTTTTTCAATTGCTTCGTAGCAACGCCCTAGTTTCGCCCTGCGGGGGGTGACCAATGCAACATTAATGAGTGATTTCGACCAATGTTAATGAGCTTTTGTTAAAAAGCTTGGGAACTGTTTTAAAATTGTAAAAATGTAAAATATGTCTCCAGTAAAAGGTAGTTATACAAGTAGCATGTATTCTGAAAAACATACCCCATTTTAATGAATCGATAATGAATGCTGGCCGGCACTGTCTGCATCACAGTCAAAAGTATGCGGGTTTGTATGCAATAATAATTTTTTTTTTTTTGTGTTTACATGCATTTTCTATTAATTTAATTCAGGACAGCACTCCAGTGTTGCCTGTAGTGGATGAACTTCTCCTGCTATGCATTTCGAGTTTTTGTCTTATTGGAACAAATTCTAGTTGAAAAGTATTTGTTTTTCTCCCTTCTGCAATTACACTGCTGGTGGCAGTCTTCTTTGATTAGCCTACAGCGAAAAACGGCGAGTCACCAAAATGTACTTGTGGCCAATTTATGCGCTGAACGATGATTGGTTGCAACCCGTAAAAGAAAATGTAAAAACTAATAATGGAATGCAGATACAGTAGAATTTTTCAAGTTGAACACAATCCATTCCGTGATGCTGGTAGACTTCTGAGTTGTTCTAATGAAAAAAAATAAATGAATGAATTCATAATTGCCTGTTACTCTCTGCAGCTGAGGACACAAATACTAGATGAATACTGTATGAGAAAATACGACACAGTACTCATTGCATCATTGTTTTTTGTTGTTGATGGTGCATCATCATCTGTTGTCGATGATAAAAGCTATCTCTTATAAAAAGTTCAAATTTTATTGAGGCATTTTCCAGGTTTGAAAAGTGCTTGAAATTTAAACAGGACTACTTAAAGACTGATGGCACATTTTGACAACATGAGATTTCTAATTCCCATCTCCAATTACAAAACTGTATACAGTATATTATAGAATATAGTTTAGCAAAGAAATAGTATTTTTTGTGTTAATACAATATTTGTGTGTAAATATACAGCCATCTAAAAAACAGATGTTTTTCTATCACAGCGGTACGTATTCCATAACTTAACCATGAAAAGACATCCGAATCCTGCCACCACATAAAGAAATTCATATATTTTGTCGTCGCTTCCCTCCAAAGCGCATCCTAGGAGCGCCGCCGGCTCTCCAACATAATGGCCTCGCAGACGAATCAGAAAAAAGGCTTTAAATAATTGATCGCTTTAATCTGCTCACTGAGGTGTGGGCTCTTTGACAGTAATTATAAATGCGTGCAGAAATTATAGCGGAATACTTTAACTGCATTAGGAGTCATCTGATGAACGAGGTGATTGCCGGCTCATTTCCAACAATGGGGGCCACGTCGGTGTCACACGCATTCGAATGGCCGCCGCTTTCCCCCCATTTACCATCAAATGTCACTCGCCTGTTATAAAATAGAGATTTGATGGGTTGAAGTAATTGAGGACTTGATTGCTGCGACAAAAAGAGATGAATTGCATAAAATGTTTATGAATTTAGGAGGCAATTATTTTTTAATAGCCTTGAAATAATAGAGCTTGAGGAAATATGTTTAATTGTTATGATACCATCTTGCGGAAAAGCAATAAAGGCCGACATGAGGAAATATCTTGGCGGTGCATCTAAACGCCATTATGTGGAGATGAGAAAGTATTGTACAATGCAGCCTTGTTGTCCTTTATGTCACATTGCTTCTTACTGTGGGATTAAAATGTGTTCCTGTTCCCACAATTGAATAAAATGCATCTTGCAGCTCCATCATTTCCTAATAATGTCCTCAGAGCAAACGCGGCACTTTAAGTCCATGCCAATATTCATCACTATTAGCTGTTGTTTACACCCTCTCTGTTTGCCATCAGGGCCGTTTTTATGACATTTGTGGAGGAGTGAAGCCTGAAAGTCCATTTCATTCTGGGCGATTTTACAGAAGCTAAACAATGTCCTTTAGAGAACGCACCCATTAAATAGTAGGTGTTTGTAATGTTAGAAAAGCAAGGCAGCAACTCTAAAAAACATTGGGAAAAATAATTAAAACATCTTTCTCACTGGGGGAGGGGGGTCTTGCAGTAGCTCATCCATAAGAACTTGGACTTTGGAGAGCTGCTAATTATCTGGATACTGATTACTGTCAAGGTGCCCCTGAGCAAGGTATCAAACCCCTACAAAACACAGCTGAGTTCAACAAAAACGTACAGTTTTTGGGATGTGGGAGCAAAACCGGAGTCCCCGGAGAAAACCCAATCAGGTACGGGGAGAACATACAAACTCCACACAGTTCTGAGGCCGGGATTGACCCCAGTCCTCAGAACTGTGAGGCAGATGTGCTAACAAGCCGCTAATTTGTACACATTAAATAAAAAAATGATATATATCAAGGGCGGCACGGTGGCCGACTGGTTAGAGCGTCAGCCTCACAGTTCTGAGGTGCGGGGTTCAATCCCCGTCCCCGCCTGTGTGGAGTTTGCATGTTCTCCCCGTGCCTGCGTGGGTTTTCTCCGAGCACTCCGGTTTCTTCCCACATCCCAAAAACATGCATTAATTGGAGACTCTAAATTGCCCGTAGGCATGACTGTGAGTGCGAATGGTTGTTTGTTTCGATGTTCCCTGCGATTGGCTGGCAACCAGTTCAGGGTGTACCCCGCCTCCTGCCCGATGACAGCTGGGATAGGCTCCAGCACGCCCGCGACCCTAGTGAGGAGAAGCGGCTCAGAAAATGGATGGATGGATGGATGGATATATATCAAGGCGCAGCTTAATTAGATTCAGCAGTTCGTAGCAAAAATTCCTACCTAATTTCAATGCTCTAAATAATATTGTTGGCCGACTGGCAGGCACATCTGCCTCACAGTTCAGAGGTCCTGCGTTTGTAAAAGATTCTAAATTGTCCTTAGGTGTGAATGTGAGTGTCAGTGGTTGTTCGTCTATGTTGGTCAATATGTGCCCTGTGATTGGTTGGCGACCAGTCCATGCTGTATGTACCCTGCCTCTCGCCCAAAGTCAGCATGGCTAGACTCCATATTCTCACAACCCTGACCGTGACCCTAAAGAGGATTACCGGTATAGAAAATGGATGGATGTTTCTAATGTAATATTCAAATTTCTTGGGATGGTGAATTTTGGCCTTTGGTTAGCTATAATAATCAAAAGTTGGGAACAAAAATATTTTGAATTATTTTACTGTGTGTTTAGGGAATCACTTTATAAATTGAACCACTCGAATAAATTATGTTTTCAACAATATTGTAATTGATTGAGATGCACCTCTTTCTAAAGTTGCCACTAATGGTGTAGTGGTACACTCGTCTGACATCTCTGCAGGAAGAGTGGGTTCACTTCCCACTCAGTGATGGTCTGAATCTGAGAGGGATGGTTGTCTGTCTCTCCACCCTGTGATTGACTGGGCACCAGTTCAGGGTGTAGTCCAAAGTCAGCTGGGACTGGCTCCATCTTCTCATGACCCTGAACGGTATGTGGATGGAAGCCAGAGTACCAGGAGAAAACCTTTGCAAGCAAAAGAAGTACATGCAAATTTCACACAGGAAGCCAGGATTCGAACCCTAAACCTCAGATCTGTGAGGCGGGCGCGCTAACCACTTCCACCATGTTACTTCAACCAACTAATTGTACTTAATTTTCCACTAGACAGATTTAGATTTATTATAGTGTACCCCTGCCTCTGTGGTTATTGGTGAGCGTTTTTGAAAAGGCACCCAAAACATTATTCTAGCTACTATTATTTCCTTATGCCTTTTTCAGCAGCACGGTGGTCGACTACCTCACAGTTCTGAGGACCCGGGTTCAAATCCGTCCTCGTCGTCTATGTGCCATGAGATTGGCTGGCGATCAGTTCAGGTTGTACCCCGCCTCTTGCCCGAAGGTAGCTGGGATAAGCTCCAGCACGCCTGTGACCCTAGTGAGGATAAGCGGTACGGAAATGAATGCCTCTCATATTCTTCTTCAAATCATCAACAAAAGCTGGTATTTTCACAGGGGTGTGTTCACGTTCTATAATCACTTTATGCCCCTTCGAGTTAGCAACATCATGCTACATGTGCTGAATTTTTACAGGATTAAAAAAATTACAAAAACATTTTCTATGTTACTGAATCATTCACATCAGCAGAGAGGTGACAGTTAATGGAGTTATTTTTAAAGTAGAGAGAAAAAAAACAAATATATCCAAAATAGAATATTTCTCTTCCTTGCTGTCATGTCGTAGCACGTTATATTTATCTTTTGATTTAAAAAAAAAAAAAAAAAGGAAAAAAAAGATGTAAGGCTATTAACGTGCTGCCACTGTCTCCTGTGATAACTGCTGAAGGTATCAAAGATACAAATTCCACCACTGAGACATGCACTTGTTAAGTCTGTAATTGGTACCAAGTTGCATGCATGACTATATATTGTACACAGTCAATTATTTTAAATGAAAAAAAAACAACAACAATATAAGCTGTTATCAAATGTTAACTCTTTATTTGAATATGTAAAAAAAAAAGGTGCAAGGATCACCGGTATCATTTGTCTTGCAGCTTGTCCTCATTGCATGTGTGTCTTTTTCATTTCAAACATAATTTACGCGTGAAATAGTTTTGCTTTTGAAATGCTCAAGCCAGTTTTGAGACTTTTACAGAATCCAAATTGATGATTAAACATTAAAGTGCTTTCCCCCTTCCTTTCTCTCTCTTCTAGCTCACTTCTATTATGGCGACACAAAACAGCTTTACATAGAAATAAACTGTACAGATCTGTACAGGGCTACCTGCTGCACATGTATGCAGGTGTTCTGTATCCCAAAAGTTGCAAAGTACAATTGTTATCTTTTCATTATGTTGCCTTTCAAATACAATTGAAACTTGACATATCATACAAATAATAAATAGTAGTCGTAGCCGTGGCTACGCATGCAAACATCAGCATTTCTTCAAGCAGTAATAGAATTCATTACTGGTGATGCATTGAAGCAGGGTGCAAACGTTTGTCTTTGTGTCTTCTAACGTTTTCTAACCAGTGTGTCTTTGCCGCCATGCCAGCAAATGTTGTACAGTACTACACAATGCTAACTGGGAACAGTTGAAATGTCCAACCTGTGTGTTAAAACAATAACTGTGTCAATAATATGAAAAACTATTCCTTGTCCATCTCCACGTACTGTGAATGGTTGTCAGGGGATTTGCTGTGTGTTTTACTCAAATGTAGTTTGATGGCGTGATTACTGGCGAATGTCCGACAACACAGCTTACATTTAAACTTAGAGTCAACATCCTCCTCCGAGACCAGAGTCTCTGATGCTCGGACGCCGAGGACCTTCGGGAGCTCCGCTTCGTCCATCTTGATCTGATGCTCCACGGGCATCTTGCACATGTCTTTGATTTGGAAGCCCAGATGGGACTCCTGGTGGGAAATGAAGGTTGTTGGCGACCTGAACTGGGAAGCGCAGTCATTGCAGTAGAAGACCGGGTGGCCTGTGTCCATGTTCTTCAGGAATTTGGTGCCACCTGTTTTCCGCAACTGGTATTTCACATTTGCTAACCAATGGCTTATGGTGGTCATGGAGAGTCCCGTGAACTTAGAGATGTGCATCCGCTCCTGCGGGCCGAGGTCAGACAGAAGATACTTCCCCTCCGAGGTGAGGAAGAGGCTGGAGGCGAACTGAGCTTGCAAGATGAGAAGATGGCGAGGATTCCAGTTGGACTGGCGGCCTTTGCGCTTGTGGACGGAGTAAACCTCGGCAGACACATCCTCAAAGCGCCTGACATCTGATTCCAGTTTCATGGCTGGAAGCCTAGATGCTACAGGGGGTTTTGGTGTGGTGGCTTTGGGAAGAACTTTAACCATGTCGGCGATGTCAGACAGAGCGTACTTCTGTGGCATCGGGATGGAGGGATGTAGTAGCAAAGATCTTGGCTTGCTACTTTTTGATTTAGTCAGATCTATTGGTTGGTCATCAGTTGCAAAAACAAAGTTTTTTTTAGGCTTATTCCTTGCCAGATTACTGAGCATAAGTGAGGGGTTGTCTCTGCAGTTGTTAGTGTTAGCAAAAATGGACTGGATATGAGAAGATAGTTTATCTTCTCGCGAATTATTAGTTTTTTTTGCTTTGCCCAAATGATTGTTCAGAACTGACTGTAGAGCACTAAGAGGGTTTACAACAAGGTTATCCAGAGTGTCTTTGTGAGGCTCTGTGGTGCTGGCAGAGGGGCTCGGAGTCTTGGCCCTGTCAGAGAAATTGGGGCTCAGCTTCCCTTTGATCGGCTCACTCGCGTCATTCCCACAGTCGGCATCGGGCTTTGAAGAGAAAGAGGAATCATCCTGACAATCACTGTCGTCTGTCTCCATTAGATCAAGCTTCACACTTTGACTTTCTTTCCCATCACTAATCACAGCCGTTTCTTGTTTGATGTCAAAGTTTTTATGTGTCCCCTGGGGACTCTCAAGGCCCGTGGCACCATACTTCCCCTTTGGGGCGAGTGCCCTCAGCTTTTGGTGGAAGGTCTGCTTCAGCTGAGCGGGAGGCGGCGCAGCTGTGACAGGGGTGCTTTTGATAATGCCAGAGATCTGATAGGCAGCGTGAATGCTCGGGTAGGCACTCCAGCTCGGCGTACCTGTTTGAGCTTTATTGATGGCCGAGGCCACTGTGTTGGCTAAAGACTTAAGAATGTCACCCCCTCCACCAGAATCCTGTTCCAGATCTTCCTCCCGTAGATAAGGGTACTTAAATTTCCCATTTCCTGCCTTTTGATCTTCACTTTCTTGCTTGTCATCTTTTGCTTCAGTTACTTCCGTTTTATCTGCTGCACTCTCCCCTTGGCCGTCCCTCTCGATGCTTGCAGGGGAAACATTTTTGGGGGATAACTTTTCTCCGTCTGGTTCACTGGCAGTGGGCTCAGCTAACACCTGGATCTTCTCCACGGCCAGGGGGTCAAGTGCTAGCTGTTTACCCTTCTTGGAAGCAGAATTGGTAACCTTGATGAAATGCCCAGTCACCATCATGTGTGTGGTGAGTTGTTGCAGGGTGTCATGGGAGCTTCCGCACTCCATGCATTTCAAAATCTGAGATTTGCACGTCTCAAACTGCCATGTGTAACTTGCGCCATTTTGATAGCCATAGCGATTATTGTTTGCATTCGAAACTGCACCAGCACGTTGGATGTCGCCGTACCCGGATGCACCGGTTGTAGAGTCAGGGGAGCACGGCCTGGCGGTTTCGAATGCCCGCTTCTTTGCTGGTGGCAGTAGTTTGGGTGTGATTACTGGTATTGGCTCCTTTAAAGGCACTTTTTGGTAATGCTTAGTTTTGATCATATGGACGCTCAAATCTTGGAGTGAGTCAAAAGAATGCCCACAGAACATGCACTTTAGAACTTTCTGTGCATCCTCCTTCCCTTCCAGATCCTGCATACTGCGTTTCTTTGATTTAGAGGACGAGGCCGAGGAGTTACTCTGTTTGCTGAGATTATTGTCCTGGTAGTGGCCACTCTTGTTCATGTGAACCGTTAGCTCTACTAGGGTGTCATATGCAGCACTGCAGTTCTTACAGCGAAAACGGCTGGCACCTGTGAATACTGAAGCGCAGGGTTTGCTGCTTTGCCGGTACAGGTGGACCGAACTGAAGAGGTTGGGTTTGGACGTAGGCTTCGGGGAGACAGTCTGCTGCAGGGTCTTCGACAGAGCATCCTGGTGCCAGTCGAACTCACTTTTGGCGCTTCCGTTGGTGCTGTCACAGTTGGCTTTGCTGGTGTCTTTGCCCAATTTCAATTCCGTCCTAACTCCTGTCCAGTAGGAATCTGAAAGAAAGTTTGCATAGGCTGCCCTCATTTTCTGCAAGCTGTTGCCCGTGTCATCTTTGCGTTTAGAGCTGTGGTCTTCTGGCTGGCCCTTGCGTGGCGAGGAGTTCTTGAAGTCAGAGAGTCTGTCACAGGTGTCGCTGAGGTGCGATTCCAGCTCTGCATCTTGGGTCGACAGGAGACTGGCGGGAGAGTTCTGGTTGCTGTAACTGTTGGCACTCTTGTTGTCCAGCTCATGGTCCTCAGACACTTTGGGGCTGGTCTTCTCTGGAAAATCCTCTTCTGTCAGGGTGCCGTTCTCTCCATCTTCCTCGATGATTGAGTCGTGAAGAGCACTGTCTCCATCATCAGGCATGTATACTAAAACAACAAATGAAAGACATTGAGAAATTAGTGACATGCAGTTTGATTTGGTGGAAATTTGGTTGTGTATCAACATGCGGCGGATAGTCTCAACAAGATCTGGTCAACACAATACTTCATCATAACAAAAATTCAGAACTTTCATAGGGAGACTTTCCCATGCCTTGGTTGCAAGCCAACAGACTGGTAAAGAGTGAAAAGGAGCAGGTTTGCCCTTGAATTTAGCACATCAATATTGTATTATTGTAAATGCAGTCTGAGGCTATGACTTGTGTGCAATTACTGTCATAAAGTAGGGAACACTATTCCAAATGGTCTAATTCAGAAATAAAACTATACATTTGAGCCATTTAAGCCAACATTTGTGCCATGTGAGACTTGTGCTGGACACAGTGTCTTTACTAACAGACTGCTGCAGCCTGTGATTCACGATGGGCTATCGACATAGTGCTGCATCCAAGGCTTTTCTGGCCTCAACTTGATGTGTTTACAACAGTCATTGGCAACTGAGTGACAAAAGCAAATTGAGTCTTCTGATGCCTGTTAACCGTTATTGCAAATGACCTATTCCACAGTGATTAAGGAGCCCGGCAAGTGCAGTGAAAATGCGAGTCTTGTGCTTCTCACCACCATCGCTGCCTTCCCTAAAGCCAACACAAAAACTTGACGTACTAATGTCGCGACATGCGCGAGCAACAAATTAGAAGGCGATGAGGAAACATGACTTCAGCAGATGCTTTTCGAGTGATTTGACATCAGGAAACGGCAAAACAGAATTATGTTGCAAATGTGAGCAATGATGAAGAGCAATGAAACTGTACATAAATAACAACTTTCGAGAGATTACGGGTAATCTGTCAGGTCTTTATATTCCCCCCGACAGCCTCATAAACAGCAATTACATCTTTCATTATTCACCTGTTCCTTTTCCCAACTCATACTGCACAAACATTATTGCTTTCATTAACAGATAATTAAACAACACTATTACTAATTGGCACACTTCCCGTCACGCAATTAGAAGGAGCCTGACTCAGCACGAAGAATTTTCACGTGGCTGCAGAGGTACCGGAAAATGTCGTCTTTAAATGGCTGTCAACGATATCACGACAAGCGTTCCCTTCAGAAGGCACTTTGCCATAAATGAAGTTTGTCAGCACAAATCTGAGATGTTTTCCACCTCGCAGCCATGCAGGGAAAATGTGCATTTTGGGAGAAAGACTTAGCAGATGCGCTCCCGCTTAAAAAATGAATGGGACATAACAGCCGTGTCCGGGTGCACTTATGCCTTTCACGTGGTTAATATTTCCTCTCTTCTCCAAGCAGCACTCGCTGGTCCCACACCGGCCGGTTCGAGGAATGCCTAGCCTCTTTTCTTTCTGAAAATGAAACTTTTTCCTTTTTAAATGAATATTTCACAAGCACCTCCAGAGAAAGCCTGGAGGTGAGTTGCTTGCCAGCTAATGGACACAAGATGGAGATGGGTTTTGGACTTTTAAAACAAATATAGAGAATGTGGCATCATGAACACACACAAGAGCCCCCAACGTGCTGTGACCTTGATCCGCCGTAAGAGCGATGTTTTGATTGGCCGACCGACATCCGTGAAGGCCTCTAAAACACCCTGGATGCTGAGGGAGCGTGGAGGTATGTTTTATTTAGTGTTTTATATTTAGAGACAGCACCGGCGGCTCTGAAAAGCTCAACTGGCAAGAACAAACGTCAAAGTGGAGCTATTAGTGTTTTTTAGGCTAGAGGGAAACTGAACGCCAATGCTTTTTGTAAACTCCAAAATTCACTTTAATTTCACCCCTTTTTTGGAAAAATAATTGCGCATTCAGCAAGGGAGTCCCGCCGCTTACAGTTACATCAATTTTAATATGAAAGTCCGTCTTATCGCACTGGGAGGAATCGTGGGAGATTAACAGCTGCCCTTCCCACTCTTCTACGTGCTTCTATCAGATGCCCTGAGTAGTAAACTTCCAGAGGCACCAATTAACCTTTTGGCAGGCATTGCCGAAATGTCCGACTCTTGCCTTTCACTTAACGTTTGTAACAAAAAAATTTCTTAACGGCCTTTAATACGAATTGTGTTTCAAGGGCAAGAAACCAGTAGTGTTTTCACGTGGGGGAAAAAAAGGTGGTTAACTACAGTAACAACAATGTCACAAACCCCAGATAAACATTTACTCTGTGGCAGAGAATACCAGGACTGTTTATTTATTTATTTTTTTATGAGAAGGCCTTTTATTTTTCAAAACATTTTTCTTGTATATCTGTCAAGTGTGAGGCAGCAGGTTATGATTTCAACTGCGTGTCCTATGTTTTCCGCGTTACCAAAATAATGTAAAAACTACTGAATTTATTGATTGATTGCATGTGAGAAACTACTACATGAAGCACATTAGCACCACGTGCAGGCTTGGAGACTACCACAACTCGAGACAAATTCCAAGTTAAAGTTCAAATTTACAATCGAGCTCTACATTTTTGACAAGCGTTACTTCTCAGCAGATTGAGTTCATATAATTGGCACATTTATTCCTGCTACAATTCTGCTTCTGTCGCTAATGTCTTCAACTTGATTTATTGAATCCAACATATTAGTCCAGTGGTTCTCAACTGTTGTCACCCTGGGATCCGCATTTTCCTACTCTTGCAAAGTCACGACCCACTTTTATAGAAGTTAAGGAAACTAAAGCTTTTTTTTTTTTGGTTTAAAAATATAAATTTCCAATGTGTTTGACATACTGATGAAAGCATATATCTAGTCATGAGGCTGAGCTGCACTGTTTTTGTTTACGGACTAAACTAGTGACAAGAGCACAAGTGAGTAACACTTACCTAATATGGTCCATGTGGAATCTCGGTATGCCTCTGAAAAACATCTGAATATGGGTATGACCAATAGAAATTTTGACTAGCTGTTCGCGACCCAACCAAAATAGGGCCCTGACCCACCAGTTCAGAATCTCTGTATTAGTCTATAACTTTTACTATTATATTGCGATAATTCACCAATATGATTCGTAATACTGTCGACCCTGACACATCATGGTAACAGCTGCCTAGTGACACCACTTTTCTTTTTTTTTTTTTTTTTTTACTGGGATGAGAGAGGACAGACAACGCACTCACTGATAATTGAGGCACGGCTTCTATTACAAGAGTGGCCAAGATTTGATGAATGAAGGTCAATGCGATTGTTCAAATTCTGTTTCCTGGCTATGTCACATGTCTGCATAAGTTTTGTTAGGCAGAATCTCCAGGGTGCAATCATTAGAGGCCCATTACACAACTTGAGGCTCCACTGCCCCATATAGCAGAGAAAGGACAAGGAGAGATGAGAGGAGCACAGTCAGAAACATGCACACGAAGAAAATGACAGTGAACAGGTAGGCGGTCAAACAAGGCATAACCTACATTTCAAAGATAACGATACAGTAGTTCGAAAATCGGCTAGGAATCAGCTGATCTCCCAGCTGTTGTATATTTTACATTGTCTCTATTGGTAATGATGACACTGAAAAAAAGGTAGCTCATGTAATGTTTGCTACATTTTGCAACTTTTTTTTCTCTATTGCACTTACGCCACACCCTATCCTATCCTGAAAACTGCTTCCCAATCTTTATTAAGCTGACGCATATATTTTACGTTAGAAAAATGTCAGAGCACACTACCACACAAAATTCACAAAAACTGGATACATGTTAACTGTAACTTCTGCCATGTAGTGGAAGAGCATTTATTTTTTTTTCCTGCTTGTCACTATACATTGCTGGCATAGATAATATAAAAAGATACATTATTAGTAGTAAATAAAAAAATGGACCAATTAATTGAAGATGGATAATTTCCCGCGGCACACTGGTTGGAAATCACTGGCTTAAAACATTACTTGCATGCTATTCAAACATTTTATAATGACGAAAGCTTGACTCCTCTTCTTATTGGGAAAATTGATTCCAAAGCAGAACAACTTTAGGGCCTCTTGAGATGGAGACAAAAAATGGAAACAAAGAATCTTCCCCTCCCAAAGGGTAATCTCATGGATCTGGTCGGACTCTGCCTCAGCTAATTGCCACAGTATGAGACTTAAAACCACCAAAGAAGAAGAAACCAGCTGATCCTTAGTCTACGCTTCCTTTAAAAGTACTGCCATAGAGTTCGACGAAGGCAACCTTACTACCTAGCTTACAAAACAAGAGGCTGGCATTGCTTAGCGGAGATTTAGCATGTCATAAACCGCTGTTAAAGCCTCCAATCTGTGTCAAGGCAAATTTATATCTTCAGACGGAAATATGCAAAGGTCAAAAAAGCCGAGGTGTCCATCGTAAATCAACCGGCTGAAGTGTTTAGAACCTTAATCCGTGGCATAGCGAGGCCTAGATTTACGGAGGCAGCCGCCTGTTTGTCAGCCAACACACTCTTTTCCTCACGTCTACAGAAAGCAGCTAAGTGCTTCGGCCATACTAGATTACTTTTACGGCTACATCCAACCACTGGCAGCAAGTTGTCCAAGCCAATTGGTGCAGAGAGCGTACATGACCAAATATTTAGTGTACAACGTTTGCAACTTCAGAGCGCACGGTGCTTGCTTGCCTGTTCGACAGAGGAATCTCAGGAAGTGTCAACCATTTGAGGAATTTCCTGTTTCAACACACCACCATGTAAGAATGTTTCACACTCCTAAGGTCAACACTTACTTCGTTAAATTTAGAGTAGAAACGCTTGTATATCTGTCAAGTGTGAGGCAGCAGGTTATGATTTCAACTGCGTGTCCTATGTTTTCCGCGTTACCAAAATAATGTAAAAACTACTGAACTTATTGATCGATTGTGTGTGAGAAACTACTGCATGAGGCACATTAGCACCACCTGCAGGCCTGGAGAGGTACACAACTCGAGACAAATTCCAAGTTAAAGTTCAAATTTACAATCGAGCTCTACATTTTTGACAAGCGTTACTTCTCAGCAGATTGAGTTCATATAATTGGCACATTTATTCCTGCTACAATTCTGCTTCTGTTGCTAATGAAGCTAACAAATGCGCACACTAGCCACAAAGAACAACCTCTCGTCTTCATCATAACGTCATGACTTGAGATAAACAATGTCAAATAGAACTTGTGTATTTGTACAATCTCTGTGCGCAAACCTGAGCTGTAAAGTTAGCACTGACGCCAGGCCTAACACAATGAAAAATTAGGTGACAGGAAACTTTTCTGCTCTTTACAAGCCAATACAATAACAATACAGTACTATACAGGTATGCATAGACCAAGGCTGAACAAACCTTTGCGCTCAAGGGCCACATTTTACATTTTATTTTTAAAACCGACACATGGGCTAGGTCATTTGTAGAGCAGGTAGAAAAAAAAGGTGCAAATATGTAAAATAGTTCAATAATGAAATAATCAAACATAATTGCATATTTGTACAATTAATTATAGTTAATTAACCAATGATTTAACAAAAAAATACATTTAAAACATGTAAATAAGATTTATTTTCATTTGTTTTATTATTGATTTATTTTTATTTTGAAAATTCATTTTTAATTCTATTATGTATGTATATATTGTATGTTACTGTGAGTTCACATTAAACATTACTGCTGTACTGAAGCTGCTCAAACAAACATTTTACCATGAAAAGCCTGTTTTCGAAAACTTTGGCGTCTTTTTTTTTTTTTTTTTTTTTTTTTTAGGATTGCTAGCAAAACAATTCACAATTTGGGGACACATGCTTTTCATTAGACAGATGTTTCCCCAAAAAACAACAACAAAAAAACTATTTCTTATTATTAATCGACTCATATTTATGGATTCAAACCACCTCAAAGAAGAGTGTTTGTAGCTCATTTGAGACTATTACTTCTATTATTTTTCTAGACCTTAACAATTCTTGGTTCTGAAATTTTAAACTTTTTATGCAAAACAATCAAAGGCGAGAGGTCATAGGGAGAATCTACGCTAGCTAGCACAGAAACAATATGAAAAGTGTCCTGGCTCGCCTGGCAATATTTCAAACCATTTAAGCAGATGATATGAAATAACCACGGCAATAACAGAAAGGCTATTGTCCTTAATACAATGTCTGTGGAGAATTCACATGATGTTGAATCTTGCTGGCGTTGGGCTGAAACCTGTTATGTTCATATTTGGTAAATTTTATCCATCCATCCATCCATTTTCTTTACCGCTTCACTAGGGTCGCGGGCGTGCTGGAGCCTTTCCCAGCTATCTTCGGGTGGGAGGCTGGGTACACCCTGGACTGGTTGCCAGCCAATCGCGGGGCACATAGAAACAAACAACCATTCGCACTCACATTCACACCTACGGGCAATTTGGAGTCTTCAATCAACCTACCACGCATGTTTCTGGGATGTGGGAGGAAACCGGAGTGCCCGGAGAAAACCCACCCAGGCACAGGGAACATGCAAACTCCACACAGGCAGGGCCGGGATTTGAACCCCAGACCCCAGAACTGTGAGGCAGATGTGGTAACCAGTCGTACACCGTGCCGGTGGTAAATTTCATATTTGGACAATTTCATATTTGGTCAGTCCCCACGTGGGTCTGTTATTTTACAATTTATCGACCTATCTATAGTTTTGTAAATTGGCCTTTTCTCTTTGACAATGCAATGTGAATGGCTCCAAATTTTGTATTTTTTTTTTTTGGGGGGGGGGGGGGGGGGGTTCCTGAAAAGAGATGGTTTTGGAGATACAAGAATTCCGCCCAAAGGCAGTGAATCCTTTATTTAGGTTCACGGTACAATTACTACATAGTATTGATTTTAATTTGGTAAACCACGGAGAAATGGCTGTAGTATCAGGATTAAGAGTAGTATCTCCTGGTTAGGTATCCATGATGTATCTGCATGGCTGTACTCACTCCGCCTAATACTCAGCTACTACACCCCACATACAAACACCCCCCCACCCATGAATGCTCTCAGGCTGTCTTAGGCTTCACTTTTACTGCCCGCCAATCAATATCTCTTTTTACTTCTCATTGATTTCTTAGCGGAGGGAGCGATCTAAGCAGGACTGTTATGACATTTCCAGATTTCCCGCTGTCCTTGCAACAACCAATTACATGTGCACGGCAATCAAAACCTCTTTGCAAAATGAACCTGCCCCGTGACATTTTCATCTTCTAGATTTATGACACGTAACACACAAGAAAAATGGCATCAGTGAACATTCTGCGGGTTGCCGCTCTAACTATCACCCTCTCCCTCACGTGAAAGTACCAATTAATGGTGTGTGTCAATTTCAAAACACTTAAAATAAGTGTGTCAGTCAAAAGAAAAAAGTTGGATTCTAAACAAAGTTGAGGTGGTCTTTTTGTGTGGAGAACAAGGGAAATAAAAGTCGTGTCCTCGGTGAGCTATGATTAGAAGGCGGCGCACACCCGCCACAAGGTGTAATATTTGACATCTTGATATCTGACGACGTGTGTGAGTCACGATCAAACGCCGACGCTGTCAGACATCCCGATGATAGACTTGATGACATGCTTGACGTCTGAAGTTAATTCTGAACACAGTTACACACACAAAAAAAGGAAAGAAATGGCAAAGTGTTAATTCCGAGCCCCGCAGCCATCTGTAAATATCTGCAAATGCTTTTCCTCGTCACCGCTTCCTGTCAGGAAACAGCCTCGGTGCACACGAGGACACAGACAGAACAATCAAGCTTGGGCTGCCTCCTTTTGACAAAATATGTCTCGAGGTTAATTGACATCACGGGATGAAATAGTATTTGATTTGCCTTTAAACAGGAGCATGTCATTACCTCCCTTCTGGGCCATTATTTCCTTGCAAGTCTTGAGTAAAGCGGCTCTGATGATGCCCTCGAGGGACTTCAACTACTCTGACGCACTACAACTGATCATTTCAGGGGTTTAGCTAGCAGTCGTGTGTAGCAAGCTGCTGTGCATCGAGCAGCTTAGGGCTGGGGATTCTGACTCATTTCCTTAATGAATAATCATACCAATTTATTTGAACGTTCATTTTGTATATGTTGGAAATTCAGAAATTTCGGCACAAAAATCCCTGTTTTTTAAAAAAACAAACAAATATCAAACATGGAATGCAAAGTCAGCATCCAGTCGGAGACCGTGAAATGACTATTGCGTTACCTTTTGCCAGAATGTGTACACACATACCGATAATCGGCCTGATTTTGAGCCCGAGTATCGGTTGTCCTGTAGAACAGAATGGCAGGGTATTTACTGATCAATAATTAACAGCAGTTAAAGTAAAAAAAAAAAAATAAAAATAAAAATATATATATATATAATCAAGGCGGCACGGTGGCCGACTGGTTAGAGCGTCAGCCTCACAGTTCTGAGGACCCGGGTTCAATCCCCGTCCCCGCCTGTGTGGAGTTTGCATGTTCTCCCCGTGCCTGCGTGGGTTTTTTCCGGGCACTCCGGTTTCCTCCCACATCCCAAAAACATGCATTAATTGGAGACTCTAAAATTGCCCGTAGGTGTGACTGTGAGTGCGAATGGTTGTTTGTTTCTATGTGCCCTGTGATTGGCTGGCAACCAGTTCAGGGTGTACCCCGCCTCCTGCCCGATGACAGCTGGGATAGGCTAGTGAGGAGAAGCGGCTCAGAAAATGGATGGATGGATATATAATCAAAAGGCCAGTGAAAATTTAGCCTCGGAGCTAAACTTTTTCACTTTCAAACACAGTCAAGGGTTAGAATGATTCTTAGGCCACCACGTCGCGATGTTGCGACGCCGTTCACTGCCTATTCAAATTTTGAATGGCAGCATAACTAGTGGCTGTCAGTCGGCCCCTCATGAAAACTAGTTACCGAGCCTCTCACACTGGGCTCCAGATCAGTGAGGTTTGTCCGCTTGTTGTGTTGCGGGCCTTATGGATAAATACAAACAACGTACTGTACACGCCAAAGGTACAGTTATTTTATATGACTTAAACGCCTTGGGAATAGGAATGGGAATCCAAAAACGGTACTTTTTGAGAACCGGTAATTTGACTCCTAGGAGTTGTTTGTTTGCTTGCCTGACGATTACGTTTCTCAATTGCGCTCAAAAAATAAAAAGAACCAGCTTGGATTATTAAAACATCCCGTTCTCGGCCTTGATTGGGCTCATGTTATGACGAGAATAAAGGAATAGCGAGGAGGAGAAAAACATTCTAAGTGTTGAGAACCAGCTGTCACAGGGGGAGATCGTCGCTGGCAAGGCCACTCTGACACTCACCTCTCTCAAATGTGCCTCTAGGGAGGATCCTACGACGCTTTCTGGAGATGGCAGTTTCTAAAAAGTGGGTTTCTATAATCATGCAGAATGTATTCTGCAAAACCAGATCAAATATGTTATTTTTCACTGAACAATTCTTTGTTTTATCTCTGAATTAGTTTTGGATCAAGTTGAATGCACAAGGAGCACTGTAATATTCCCAAATGTTAGTAGCCAAAGTGTCATATATTTGGAAATGTATCCAGTGAAAAAAATCTATACCAGTTGGATTGAAAGAGACCTGATATCCTGGCAAGAATGATGAAAGTTAGAAGTTCTCCTTTGACTGTTCTCAGTCTCAATGTTTGAACTTGGCAGGTGGCAAAAAAGTCTGATAAAGTTGAGGAATGCTCATCAAACACCTGTTTGGAACATCCCACAGGTGAACAGGCTAATTGGGAACAGGTGGGTGCCATGATTGGGTATAAAAGGAGCTTCCCTGAATTGCTCAGTCATTCACAAGCAAAGATGGTGCGAGGTTCACCTCTTTGTTAACAAGTTCGTGAGAAAATAGTTGAACAGTTTAAGGACAATGTTCCTCAATGTACAATTTCAAGGAATTTAGGGATTTCATCATCTACGGTCCATAATATCATCAAAGGGTTCAGGGAATCTTAAGAAATCACGGCATGTAAGCGGCAAGGCCGAAAACCAACATTGAATGGTCGTGACCTTCAATCCCTCAGGCGGCACTGCATCAAAAACCCACATCAATGTGGAAAGGAACACTTCAGAAAACCAATGTCAGTAAATACAGTTTGGCGCTACATCCGTAAGTGAATCTTGAAACTATGAAAATCCATTTATCAAAAACACCCAGAAACGCCGCCGGCTTCTCTGTTGCCCGAGCTCATCTAAGATGGACTGATGCAAAGTGGAAAAGTGTTCAGGGGTCCGACGAGTCCACATTTCAAATTGCTTTTGGAAATTGTGGACGTCGTGTCCTACGAGCCAAAGAGGAAAAGAACCATCCGGACTGTTATGGACGCAAAGTTCAAAAGCCAGCATCTGTGATGGTATGGGGCTGTGTTAGTGCCAATGGCATGGGTAACTTACACATCTGTGAAGACACCATTAATGCTGAAAGGTACATACAGGTTTTGGAGAAACATATGCTGCCATCCAAGCAACGTCTTTTTCATGGACGCCCCTGCTTATTTCACCAAGACAATGCCAAACCACATTCTGCACATGTTACAACAGCGTGGCTTTGTAGTAAAAGAGTGCGGGTACTAGACTGGCCTGCCTGCAGTCCAGACCTGTCTCTCATTGAAAATGTGTGGCGCATTATGAAGCGTAAAATACGACAACGGAGACCACGGACTGTTGAACAGCTGAAGCTGTATATCAAGCAAGATTGGGAAATAATTCCACCTACAAAGCTTCAACAATTAGTGTCCTCAGTTCCCAAATGTTTATTGAATGTTGTTAAAGGTGATGTGACACAGTGGTAAACATGACCCTGTCCCAGCTTTTTTGGAACGTGTTGAAGTTAATGATTATTTGCTAAAAACAATAAAGTTTATCAGTTTGAACATTAAATATCTTGTTTTTGTAGTGTATTCAATTAAATATAGGTTGAACATGATTTGCAAATCATCGTATTGTGTTTTTATTTCAATCGAATTGGGGTTGTACATCAATGTGTTGTAACTACATAGAGCAAATTTTAGTACTTACAAACCTTTTTATATTGGTCAAACACAGACTTTATTTAGCATTAGCATTTCATTTTGTTGAAAAGCATTTTTACTTCTTGCTTTCCTACCAGTTTCTTCTGCAGACCATTTAAGCATGCAAACTAGTTGGGCCTGAATTAACTGCACCCTCTGCAGGTTGCTGCGAAGCAGTGAAATCCATTACATCTCCATTGCTTCACGACAAAATTGAAGCGATGGAACGGACAGACAACAGAGTCTGACACTCTGAGCCAAACATTTTTAGTTTCAAACTAGTGTTGTTACCTTCGCAAACGTTTCGTTCAGAAGAACAAATCTTTTTAGTGAACGAACTGAACTGAATCAGTTTATGAAATGACTCGTTCTTTTAGCTTGGCTGCTGTGAGGCGAGCGAGTTGGCTGGCAGTGGAAACGGAACTGTTGAACCGTTCTGTCACTCACTTCTAAATCCTCGGCGAATGACCAATGAGCAGCCGGCGTGCAGTCGGGGCCGGGACTTCATTAAACGTACTGCCATGTGATTTGCGATTCGCCAGCGTTGTCACTCACTTCGGCGAATGACCAATGAGCAGCCAGCGTCAGGCAACGCCGTGCAGGCGGGGGAGGGACTTAGGTGAACTGAGTAATTAATTCAGTGAACTGGTCTACTGGTGTACTGATGAACTGAAGAGTGATTCGTTCAGTGAACTGATGTACTGAGGAACTGAAGAACTGAAGAGTGATTCGTCAGGGGAGGGACTTAAGTGAACTGAGTGATTCGTTCAGTGAACTAGTGTACTGAGGAAGTGAAGAACTGAAGAGTGATTCATTCAGTGAACTGGTGTACTGAGGAACTGAAGAACTGAAGAGTGATTCGTTCGTTGAACTTCTTCGTTTATGATTCGCTAAGGAGCGATGTACTAGTACGATGAGTGATTCATTTGCGCAAGGAACGACGTACTACTCAGTGAACGTACTCATGAGGTTTTTTTTTTTTCCCCCTGTCTTTCCTAGTTCACAATAAATGACAACAACAACGCATTGTCCTTCGGTGAACGTATTGAGTGACCGTGAACCTCTGGGATGGATCATTAACTGAATGAGGAAGCACTTGAATGATTTTGTGAAAAAGAACTGAACGATTCGCTGAACGAATCTTTTGAACGAATCCATATACTGAACTGATTCGCATGACTCAGTACACTCAAAAGAACTGCCGTGCCCATCACTAATTCAAACACACAAGTCAAGCGTGGTAAAATAAAGTCTACTGATTTTTGCCCTGAAATAAGAACAATAACTCCTCCAATGGTACCAAAGTTATTTATGTGCTAACTTCACCAACTTTGGGAACCTCATTTCTTTCACTTTACACCACTCTACCCTTTGATTTGTAGCAATGAGGTATTTCAACACTTCCAACAAATGTTATATTTGAATACTGAAACGTTCCAAGCCAAACTCTCTTTTATACTCCATTAACCTTACATGCTGTCGTAACATTATTTTATTTTTTTTCACTGTTTACATTTTTTTCTGCAGTCCATTTAAGCATAAGTCATTGTGCCTGAAATGAAGTGCACCCTCTGTTGGTGCCAGCCAAAATCGATGTCAAAACGTTCCACATTCTTCGCAATCTACCGTAAGTATGATCATCCATGTCCAAACAGTTTGTCACTTTGTGGAGTGGCTGTGGGGTAAGGGTGGAGGTCATGTACTGTATATACGGCTCACTATTTATCTATAGTAATCCATCCATCCATTTCTTTCAGGTCACAGATGACCTGGAGCCAATCCTGGCTGACTTTGAGCAAGACTGGACAGGTTATGGTATATATCGCAATCCCACATGGGTTCTGCATACGAAATTTGCAGATAACTTCGCTGTACAAAAATAAATAAATAAATAAAAATCATACAATTTCAAATAGTAGTTTTTAAATTAAAACGATTTCGATGTATAATACATATTATCATCATTATTATTTTAATTATTTTTATAACAAAAATGCCAAAAAAGACATGAATGACATTTTGAGATTAACAGTTTTCAGCAAACAGCGTTGATGCTGTATGTGTGCATTCAGTAAAACATTTATTAAGATTAGACAGTAGGTCTGGAATGGTATGTGTTCGGACAATTTAAACTCCACACATCAACCCAATTCTTCTTGATCAAATATCGACACATTCATTTTCCGTGCCTATCCCGAGACAAGACCATAAAAAGTGTCTTTAAAAGAGGTGTACTGTGTTGGTTTGGGCTCCACAAAGCACAAGTGGGGAAAAAGCCCATCTTGATTTCTGTATGCATGACAGAGATGCTACTTTAAGCACATTACGTCCTCCACTAAACACAAGTTATTCATGCAGATAAATGCCTCGTTCTTGTACACCCTCAACCTGAATATTTGATGCCCTAATATAATCACATGAAAACTTGCGGCTCAAAAGAGGACAACAGATTGTGTGCGTAGCAAACGACGCTCAGATGGACCCGGCGCCAGATTAATACGACGGGATGGCGGATGCGACACCATCTCCTGCCATCTGGCTCTTCATTTGGCCAAAAAGGATCACAATAATTAAGGCAATTAATCAAAGAAATGTTTTCACAAGCCATTCGGTAAGCTAAGAAACAAAACAAAAAAACACAGAGCACACGTCCAACTCTAATGAGCTTTTTCACATAGCCTACACCTTGCTCGTGATGTCATCGACTTGAGGTGGGCACCCCTTTTGATGAAATAATATTCTGCATCAGTCGGCCCAAAGCCTAATTGGAAGCGAGCTGTCTGAGAGCGACACAATCTGCTTTCCGGAACCTCGAGTCATCACTTTGAACGAGCCACGGACTGCGCATCACATGAGGCCGCTGCTGCACCTGCACACGCACATGTGCACACACGTGCGTATGCACATATGTATGCACACACACACACACACACACGCACGCGCACATGCACACGCACACACATGCACATGCACATGCACGTCCTGTTTCATCTTCCATCCATCCATTGTCCTTACGGCTTCTCCTCACGAGGGTCGCGGGCTGCTGGAGCCTATCCCAGCTATCCTCGGGCGGGAGACGGGGTCCTGAACCGGTCGCCAGCCAATCGCAAGGCACAGAGACAAACAACCATTCACACTCACATTCACACCTACAGGTAATTTAGAGTCTTCAATTAACCTACCACGCATGTTTTGGGGATGTGGGAGGAAACCGGAGTGCCCGCAGAAAACCCACCCAGGCACGGGGAGAACATGCAAACTCCACACAGGCGGGCCCGGGATTTGAACCCCGGTCCCCAGAACTGTTAGGCAGATGTGCTAACCAGTCGTTCACCCTGTCTCATCGTGTCTTTTAAAAATGAGAATATTGTACATATGTCCATCATATGCCCATTACCTTGGGCTACTTCATTTTGCAACACGATCTGACACAATTATATTGTTATACTGTGAATGCATTTGCAATAGTTACCCTTTTTAAAATAATGTTGTCAGATTGTGATTACTGGAGATGTTGATGTTTTGTTAGCCTTTTTAAAATGCCCTTTTTCAATGTATCATTTTGTTGTGCAGTCTTTGTGGACAGTGTGTGGTTGAGCTGCATCAATGTTTGTTATTTTGTATGTCCCTATCATTACAATTTATACAATGAACCCAGTTCTTTATAACATCATTATCATATGCATTGTATAGTCTAACACATTTGAGTAACTGTACTCTGTATTTGCTGTATTAACCTTTTTGGGCTCTGAACATAATGCACATTTTTACTCTGATTATTTGAGCAAACTAAAAGGTGAAGACATATCTGGTAATCATCTAAACCGATTAATTCAATTATTAAATTAAATTACTTCAATGAAAATAACAGCTTCTAAATCATGGTGATCCTACATTAAGCTTATAATAACGGTGACCCCAGGATCAACTACTTTAGCGGCCTGTAATTGCGGTGGACCAGTCTGGAGTCCAGGACACCTTTCAAGTTGTGTTAGTACTAGATTGGGTGTGCAGTGCTGCTGGTACAGACACAAAAATGTTTACCTCAAAACATGATGGAACACAGAACACAGGCTTGTGCTGTTAGCGTCTAGCGTGCACATGTACATGTCCATCGTAGATGCATCCTTCTGGGCATGCTTTAATTGTTAATGATATAGAATATGGAAAGGATACAGTATGTACCTTAAAGTTTGCTCCAATAATAAGGGCAGTTTAGTCTTTTGAATGACATAAAGCTATGAGAACAATGTCCAACCTCATCCAAATTGAATAAACAAAAAAATGAATAATAAAACTGTGATCAATGACAGCAGAGCAACGATAACTCCAATGTGAGGAACAACTAAACTTAACACCAACAGGAGGAGCCCCGGAGCATAAAACTTAATTATCGCCTGAGCAAAGAAAGTTACGTTGCTTCTCATTCTTGTTTGATTTTGAGCATGATTACGCAAACGCCACTTGACTGCGATACTTTGGCTGGATTTACACCGCAGGGTTCAAGTGACACAATTCTGTTGTTTTACTCTCAAGTGGCCACAACTTGGATATACTGTATGTCATTGCAGCATAAAGTGAGGAAAATATAGCACTGAATTGGATATGCTTGGTTTGCAATTCGGCCTCTTTCAAATGTGGATACAAATCTGATTTGTATTGGATATCTACCAATCCAAGCTTGATGTCATCAAAATACACCAATTGGTTGGGCTAACAACACAAAAAAAACACACTTAAACACGCTGTCAACTCCCTGATCGCCTCAAACATGTACAATTTTGACCATAAGTTTACTTCCAGCAGGCTCCTGTGTACATCAATCATCATCCTCCTCATATTCCAAATCATACCTCCCCAATCAGAGCAAATGCAGAACGCTAATGCTTGATAAATATTACATCAATTCCGGTAGCCCTTGCGGTGGTGGATAGAGTAACTACACCCAGCATGTCTCACAATCAGGAACATTCGGGAGTGCCCAATAAAACCTCATTTTTAGCCAATTTATGGTCGACAACTTGCTGTAAATGACGTGCATATGTTACAAAACATATTAACAATGCAAATATGAATTTTAACCAACCGCCATAAAACCTGTAAATGACGCAAATTCTGTTTCACATAAGTGAGCTAAAAACTGTACCTAAAACAAACTGTTCTGAAAGATTAAATGCAAATGTATTGTAATCAAATTTTAATTACAACTGAACTGTAACTGTATATTAATATGTATCGCAATTCATTTTCTTGGCATTGGTTAATAAGATGTTTTCATTTATTCTGTTTGATTTCATTGGTTTGAAATGTATTTGATTTCATTTGTATTTAATTCAGTGATTCTTTGGCATCCCAAAAAAGGAAGGCCGCATACCAGTAGTGGTACCCGTACCACACTTTGAGAATCACTGAACTACAATGAAAGCATAGACCTTTAAAAATATGATGTAAATGTGCTACATTGTCAATGGCGACAAGTGAAGTAACATGGAGGGTCCGCTCATTGAAATCAATGGGTGTGGAGACAGCACTGGTCAGCGAAACAGTATATAATGTTTATGTTTATTTGTATTATTTCAGTGTTTTTACTGCCCATTTTTGACAGGAGTTACTTATATGCAATTTGGGATATGGGTTATTGTTTCATGTGATCGCCTTAATTTCGATGTGAAGAATGCGATGACAAAATTGAGACATACACTGGAAGCGTGTACTACATATCTATAGAATTACAATTTGGTGCTGATCCAAATTAGGATTGGTAGGCCAATGGAGAAATGTCCCTGTAGCGTCCTCCTCTTCTAACAGACAAAGGTAAACAAAAGCCATCTTGGCGAGCGTCTAGGAAGTCTTTACAAGTGAGGAAGCTCACGGCTCCAGTGTCTATTCATCAGATTACGAATGATTTTTTTTTTTTTTTCTCCGCCGCTGCTGATCCACTCACTCAGAATCACATTGCCCGTCTGTCGGCTTAACCGGGCCGGCCATGCTCGTGACACTGCTCTCCACCGGCAACGCGATGAGGTCCGATGCTTCCTTTCTGCAGAACAGCAGTTTACCCCTCGTTCACCCTTATCAGAGTGGGGGAGCCATCATCTCGCCGTACGCCACTCAAAAAGCGCGGCGCATATTGGAGCTGACCGCTCCAGCAAACAGGGAGCCGCTAATAAAAGAGCATCCTGCTCGCCTTCAGATTTCCCTGATGGAGTGTCAGTCAGGAATGTTTGTGTGGCGGCCGCCAGGGAAGTGGGCAGCCGTTTAAAGGACTTTGCAACACATGAGGCCTTTGTTCTGGTTATGAGACACTGAGCGCCTCATTTCACTCACTGTGTGAATGCTGAGTGATGAGCATTCACACTAACGCTGTGGTATATCCCCAAAAATTGTCTTCTTTTTCCAATTTTTCATCTGCTTGTCTTGTGCTGAATAGCAGCACCATCACTAACATGGATTTCAACACCAAAAACATTTTGGAAACTGCAACATTTGTACGCAATTACGAAAGGATTATTTTTCTTTTCTTGGCAGAATAAGTGTTTGGGAAGTCTGCCTCACATTTCAGAGATTCTGGGTTTGAATCTTAGCTCAGGCCTTCCTGTGTGGAATTTGCATGAGATTTCTCTGGGTACTCCAGCTTCCTCCCACATTCCAAACCCTCGCATGTTAGGTTCGTTGAAGACTTTAAATTATCGATACTGTAGGTGTGAGTGTGAATGTTTGTGATTGGCTGGCGACTCGTCCAGGGTGTGTCCCTCCTCTCGCTTAAAGGTTAAGATCCAGCTCATCCTCGACCCTAATGAGGACAAGCACTATAGAAAAGAGATGATGGATATTTTTTTGCTCTTTATCATCATGCATATGTTTCGATCTCACTTAATAATGCAGCCATTCCTTACTTTTTTTCATCTGAACACATTTTGCTCCTGACATTTTGGACACCTACTGCATCACCTTCAGAAAAGCAAAGCACGTCATTATGTGTCCGATCAGATTGCGCCGATGTCATCACACTACCGCTCACAACGAGCGGGATTTTGCAAGGTGTCAGGGGACTGCTATCACATTAGATAATGAACAGAAAGGCAACATTGCCTTGGCACTGCAGCACTTACTCATGCTGCATTCGAGACTGCGGGGAATTAGGAAAAAATCCCAGTTGGAGATCACGAGGACTGACCTCAAAGCGTTCCTATCAAATGAAAAACGACCACGATACGATAGTATTTGTCTGTGATGCTACATGTTGTAACCAAATAAAATTAACATCATTTCGTAGTATAATCACATATACAATTCTCACTCAAATTATTTTAAATTTGAATGAGATTTGTAAAAATTAACCAAATTTAAAGTTGAACTTAAGTTTGTTAATTTAATTGTTTACTTTTTTCAGGTTGAAGAATGACATTCACTAGCAATGAAAGGCATTTTGTTCACAGTATTCGAATATGCTCCAAAACAGCATACAAGAGTGTGCACCATTTATTTTCACGGAAATTCAATTAAAAACACACCAACTGGAAAGCAGATTTGGAGGTGACAAACAATTCAAAGAGGAACGCAAAAACGAAAACGTGTATTATGTCAGCCGGTGGGCATATTGAACATTTGTGAAGCTTTGTAAAATCGGTAATAAAATCTATCTCCCTTTGAATATGTTGTTGGAATTTTGATAAATCTTATTTATTGACGTCTATTTCATTTCATTGGCGTAGCACATGTGGTTACTCAGATATTCTTGTTTCAAATATTTCACATTTTTTGGAACACCTTGTGACCTGCTACAACAACAGTGAAATACTTTTCCAAACATTAGTTGGTTTTTTTAAATCCACACTCAAAATGTATTTTAGATCACTTTTGGAAAATTTTTTCCCGACATTTCTGCCAGTGAGCGGGGTTGTGTGCCACTGGAACAAAGCACCTACAGGTCGTATCATGGTCAACATTGATAGCAAAGTACCAACAAGGAAACTAAGAATACAAAACAATGTTAGAACAGACTGGGTTAACGTTTGAAATAGTAGTTATGGGTTACGTGATTAGTTCATATTGTTGTTGCTTGTATCTAAATTTCTTGCCTCGAAATATAGACCTGTGCTGGACCGTAGATATTTATTTATTGTTTCTGTTAACAAGTCACCTACAATGTATTGGTTCACTTGCCCGACATCCATACATACAGTGTAGGTTCAGTTCCCACTTGGTGCCTCTTGGTGGATGAATGGATCTTTTGAATATCCATCCATCCATCCATTTTCTGAGCCGCTTATCCTCATAAGGGTCGCGGGAGTGCTGGAGCCTATCCCAGCTATCTTCGGGCAGGAGGCGGGGTACACCCTGAACTGGTTGCCAGCCAATCGCAGGGCACACATAAACAAACAACCATTCGCACTCACGTTCACACCTACGGGCAATTTAGAGTCTCCAATTAATGCATGTTTTTGGGATGTGGGAGGAAACCGGAGTGCCCGGAGAAAACCCACGCAGGCACGGAGAGAACATGCAAACTCCACACAGGCGGGGACGGGGATTGAACCCCAGTCCTCAGAACTGTGAGGCAGACGCTCTAACCAGTCGTCCACCGTGCCGCCATGTTTTGAATATTCAGCTGAAAATACTATAAGTAAGTAATAAGAAATAAGTACATGTCACTATTTGACCACATTGCTCCCTTTTACTCCATTTGCCTTTGTTGGTATGAGGGTATTGCTATGCCATGCTGTGAAGTTTAAACCCTCCATTCATATGTTCCTTTGTCATTTGGACAGCATCGCCCCGCTTTCACGCGCAATTTCTGAGAGATATGAAATTTGTTGTTCAAAAACAAAATGCTGATATTGCCAATGTAACAGTAATATGTAATAGTATTGTCCTAGACAGATGAAGGATACAATTGAGTTTGTCTATGGTTTTGTTTTACATTACATTATCCACAACTTATGCCTGCCCATAGAACAACAATAAAGGCTTTCTAAAACCACAGACTAATAGAACAATGTAGCAACGATGTCTCGTTCTTTACCCAGGCTGATTACAGTGGCAGTAATAATCAGACCTTGTACGCCCTTGTGACGTCATTTGTTATTTAATAAACGGTATCCCTCTCATTCCCGGTGGGTATTATGAAGACTCCCCCTGAGATCACTCTCTCCCAGCAACATCACCTTCATATGAACCCAAAACAACGACCTGTCCTCCCCAAAAGAGCGCCCTCCATCAAGGTCGGGCCCTGATGAATGTGATAGTGCAGCTGTGTGTATCCAATAAAAAACAATCTGCATGTCACTAACTCCTCCTGCCTGTTTTTTATTTATTTTTTATTTTTTTTACGAGGCTGCTGGATGTGTTCCAGCCGCAGCTTTCCTCGTACAAGCACTTTTAAGTTTTCAGCAAAGGGAGGCACTTTTTTAACATTCCCACTTCATTAATAGTAGATTGCCACTTTTTCCCTTCATTAAATACAATGAGGAGGCTGCGCAGGGAAGGTGCGGCTGCGAGAGTGTCTCCGCCCGTTGTTTCTGGCGGGAAAGAAACGCGGCGAGACAGGAGGATATTGAAAACAGGCTGCAATAAATGCTCCCCCTCCACAAAATGATCATTTTTAAGAGCAAAACTTCAATGGAGCTTTGTCATTCTGACAGCCCACTGTGACAACAAGGCTGCCCAAACAGAGACGGTGCTGGCAGCCCCAGTTGAAAGTTTCCCTCTTCCAAAACAGACCCTTGGCTGTTTGTGGGTATTCCACAGCGTTGATATCTCCGTGTTGATTAGAATGAAAAAAGAAGCCCGTTGAATCGGGGCCCCGCGGAGCAGCACATCAGCCATTGTGTCACACTGACAGTCACTCCATTGAGCCAATTATTTCTCTTTGACAAAAGCTGCTTAAAAGAGTGTCATCATCGTTGGAATTAATATATATGTATATATAATAATTACACAACTGCTATAACATACAACCCGCGAAGTATTGTTTTTACTACTTGGAAAAGATTCATTTGACCGATTAAAGATGACGCCTTTGCAGAGATAAGGCCTCTCTGTACTCCCGCCGACAACGCCCGCATTGCATCACATGACCGACGAACTGGCCCGCGCGGCCCCTCTGCGTAGCTTGCCGCGCACAAGGCAAAAATTGTTGCTACGCGTAGAATGCCGCGGAGATCATCTCTCGTGATTTGTCTGTTTTAGTCACATGCTGTGATGACGTACTCCACGTTCCCCTTGGTTCCACATACCATCTACGCCGCCGCCTGCTTGATCGATTTTGCAGCATAATTAAACGTATCATCTGCGCATCTAGGCCCATTTGGTCTAGCAGACACTGTTCCACGGTCGCCATTGTTGTTGCTTTGTTCCTTGTTACTGAAAGGAAAGTAAACACGGCTACCGTAGCGACACCCCCGACTTGGAGGTGAACTGCAATACATTTTCAAAACTGCGCACGTGGGTTGCGCACCAGTATAAAGGCAAACCACGCGCGGGACAGCTGCAGTAACGTCAGCGCGGTCGCCGTCCGCGCAAGTATAAAGAAGCCTTTAAGTATTCATGAACCAGCTGGAACTGCAATACTAAAGACTGTAATGTTTAGTTTAACAGGCACGGCAAAAAGAGTCAATGTAATTTAGACTTAAACATAACGTAAATGACCCTATTCTCCTTCACCTACTGTCTACAATGGCTAGCTAAACGACCAATGAAAACAAGCTTTATTTCGTTGTGTTTTTAATGGGTTGGCCTACCTCCATTGGCAGCCAGCAGAGCCAAGCAAACATTTACGTCCAAAACAGACCTACGTTCTCTATGCTTGACGAAAAAAGGACACCAACAACACAATAAAGACAAGAGCTGACTGACTGTTGTTACTATGTTTTTATCAACCAAGTGGTGACAACCTTAAATAATGAATACGTTTTCATTGATGGATTCATGCAGATAAAAATCTCTTGGCTGAATTAGCCATTAAATTATGAATTATGCTGATGTATAATGTCAATGTTTTGATCACATTGTGAGCTGGTTTAACCTTGATACACATCACGACAAGCTGAGAGAAAGTAAGTGTGTGTCGTCATTGGGCATTACAGCCGAGAAAAGCATTAATATGTATGTACAACACACAGGGGTAGCTGAGAAACGATACATTTATGTCTGCTATGTATGCTGAATCTAGATCTTTGTAGAGGGATACTGCATGGGCCTACGAAGAAACCATACAATTTTGATGAGGATCTGGATAAAAGCTTCATTGCACACGATTAGTACAAATATTATTTACTGTAAATAATAGATAGTAGTTAGAGTAGTTACATGATACATGTAACACTCTAAACTCAAAGAGTTTATGCTTTATTAGTGCCTGAATGAAGGATATCCTATGGCCCTTTAAAGTCCCTGTAGAATGTCTTCTAAATTTGACACACCACAGGGAAGAGTGCTGTTAACAACCCTGCCAAATTTGGATTTTAAAAAATGACCAACTATATAAAATAAGGTTTCGAAATGGTGAAAAATCAAGCCATTCTCTCAGCTCTCGGAGGCTCTGGGCATGTCCTTTGATTGAAGGTGTGAAACCACGCCCTGCTGAAAAATGGATATTATTTTGTCTTGCATTTTTCTTATACCTACTCATCCAAACATGTTTGAGCTGCGAAAATATATCTGCTTAAAGCCTGGCTGGAATATATCCCACTGGGTCATCATTGGGCTTTCCACCCCGCGTTATTAGGATTCCCACACGTGTTCCTGGCAGGACACGCCTTGGTCCAATATTACTGGCTCCAGGACACGCGCCTCTGCACTATGATTGGCCTGGAACACGCCCTACTGCTTCCAGACGGAAAAAGAAGTACGTGACTTAAGTGCGGCAGCCGGCGTTAATATGTTTCCCACTAAGCCTAATCCTAACATTAACCTATCCTAAACTGCCTTAACCTCAACCGTCGCCCTAAACATCCATAACAAACTTCTTTGTTTTAATTTCGCACAAATGGGATCCATGTTTGGGATGGTCATCTCATTATTTCTGGCTAGCCTGTCCTTCCCGCGATGCAGGAGCCAATCATGTTGCAGTGGGGCGTGAATTGCCAGGAACACAAGTGGGATTCCGAATAACGCTGCCACGCCGTGACGAGAGGCGCTAACCACCAGTTAGCTTGTGAGCTAACACGCTCGGGCATCGTAATAATAAGTAAGTAACAAGTAGCAAATGTGCCGGATAAAAACTGATGCAAGTTCTTAGCGGGGAGGGCTGCCTCATGCCCAATGCTAAAGTGCATTATTGGGCACTGTTTTAGCCATGCCCAAAATCTTTGAAAACTGCAATGCTATATCGCCACGAGTGAGTACTACATACTGTAGA
Organism: Phyllopteryx taeniolatus; assembly: GCF_024500385.1. Lineage (NCBI taxonomy): Eukaryota > Metazoa > Chordata > Actinopteri > Syngnathiformes > Syngnathidae > Phyllopteryx > Phyllopteryx taeniolatus. Next base: position 33,758,569 of record NC_084502.1, on the reverse strand, counting down.
TGTCAGTCTTTGCACATGCTTTCTGCAATTATCTCCCTATATGTATATATATGTATTTTGAACCAAATCTCTGAATTGACTTTACAGGGTCTGTAATAGATCAGTTGTGGAAGCGAGAGCCGACCATACAATATGCTACACACGCTCACTAATTCGGCCCTACAAACGCGTCACAGCTCTTCAAATATTGCCACTGGAAAAGTCACTGCCACAACAATATTTTTCCTGCGTGACATTTGCGAGGTAAGAGAGGCGGAATAGGTCGCTGACTATTCTTCTTTATTCACAGCACGAGAGCGAGAGGAGAGTGGTTAATTTATTGAAAAGAAGGTAGGCGGACGAAGCAGCGGCATGGAACTGATACCCTGCACGGCTGTAGGTTGTACACTGAAGGAAGGGGTGGTGGGATGGGGGTGGTACCAGGAGGGCTGGGGGGTGAGGAGGGTGCGTCGACCAGTGCGACAGAGGAACGGTTAATGGAAATGAGTGACAGGCTTTCAGAATGATTTACAACGGGTGGCGCTGCGGCAGAGGCGGCGCTTGATGGATGATCCTGAAAGACGGAGACGAACCATAAATCATGTCTGGGAATCATTGACAGAGATAAAGGAGGGCGAGAAAAAGCAACGGCATTGACGTTCATTCTTCCAATAATGTACATTGACGAGTTACACTACGGAGCCTTAATTAAAAAGTGAACATGGGTTCTTCTCCCCCCATCGCCACCGCCCCTACATCCCTCCACACTCCCCCTCCGGTTGTCCTCCCCCATCCCTCTGTATTGTCTTATCAATGGTAATTAAAGATGCAGCATCCTCAGCCCAAAGACACTTCCGCCACATGAGATAAGAGCTGTGCCAAAAGATAATGTCTATGCCCCTTCTTCCCAAAACAATATCTGACCCATTTGTTTCTACGTTTTCAGATACTGCTGCACTGTTTCAAAGGAAACCATAGTCACATGCAGGCTGCATGCTAACATGTTTTTCAGTGTAAAAACAAATTCAAGCATTCAGCACTAAGACGTGTGTGTCAAACAAAATTCATCTTTTTAATCGACTGCAGAGAGTATCAGGAGTTGTTGTGTTTTGGTTTAGGGCATTTTTAAGTGTTTAGCTTCAGCCCTAAGCCTGTTGGCCAGCTACTTTAATATGAATTTTGTAATTTTTTTTGTAACTTTTGAATTTTGTGTATGATCATAATGGTGTACAAAATAAAGTTCAGTTCAGTTCAATTCAGTTCAGTTCAGTTCAGTTTGATTCAATTCAAAATGTGGCAAAACATCAAGAATCTAGATAGGCTGGACACATGCAGCAGATATCTGAAGCCGAAATCAAAGCGCCCCGGAACATAAATGGGCACACAACAATGTAGAATGCTAATCGTTGTGAAAGACTCCACATTATGTACGGTACGTGCTTTCGGATAGTGACAATGTTAAAATGGGCTCAATAGCTAACTTGTCTCTAAACTGAGGTGAGAGTGCTGCGCATGCTTCAAGTGCACAATGCAACCAGTCAGTTCACAATATTAGAAAAAACTATGGGAGGAACAATTTGTTATGATAGCATATCCAGTGATTTGTTTTTTTATCAGTGGTTATACTGTGCGAATTAAAAAAAAAAAAAAATAAGAGGATTTTTTTTTTAAGGAGAGATTTTTTTTATTATTGTTTTTTGTATTTTTACTGAAGTAAAGTAGTTTAATCAGTATTTCCACTTTTCCCTGTATCTGAAACTTGACTTAAGTACAGATTTTGAGTACTTTGGCCACCTCTGGACACAGCTACGTTAAATTGGAGCCCACTATTTGACAAGTAATGCACAATTACTCCTCCCTATTTTTAAAACAAATAGTATTTTGCTTTTTTTTTCATCAATAAAGACTATAGCTTTGAATGTGAGTCTGTTTGTGAACTGTATCTGTGCCCTGTGATTAACCGGTGACCAGTCCATGGTGTAACTCGCCTCTCTCCCAGTCAGCTGGGATAGGCTCCAGCTCACCCATGACCCTGAACAGCATGAGCGGTAGAAAAAGGATGGCTGGATGGATTAAGAATGTCAGTCGTGTCTAACCTTAAACAAAGCTAAATTGTGCGTTATTTCACTTTGAGTTGCATGCAAATCTATTTCTGAGTGTGCCATCTGTCAATGGTTAAATGAGTGCCCCTATTTGTTTTTTTTTTTTAAGCATCCACTCACTGTTTACTTGCCACAATGTTGTTCCCAAAGAGTTTACAAACTGTACGACAGCCCCGAAAAGTTAGCACTTCTGATTTACTTTCTTAAATAAAAAAGACACCCAAAAAAAAACAACAACTAAGCGGCGCCTCCATCTTCCCACCCTGCCCCTCTTGAAGATGGCGTCAGTGTGTCTTGAGTGCAGATGGCACTTTGATAAACAGGAGGAGCCCTGCAGGAGCCAAGATGAGTGGCATTCCACATCAGCTGAGCTCGGTTTACGTGCGCACAATAGAGCAATGAGGTGAAAGTAATCCTAAACATCTGTCTGCTGGGTCCTACACGCACAGGCTGTTTGTTCAAGTTCTAGGAAAGACATTAGAGAGTGGGGGTGGGGTTGATGGAGGGGCTGTTAGAGGAGATATCAGTTCATGCTCGAGCCTCCAGAAGGATTAAGCTTCTGATGTCCCCCCTCGCAGCATTCCGACAAACAAAGCGTGCAACCATTGAAGCATGCGGCAGTCATACTTCAAACTGAATACACGTATATTGCCAGAAATACAATTCAGGCATTAGCAGGTTAAATCGATTTTTGCTCATCGAGGTTTTTGTTACTCATGTGACTCTGAATAGATGAAACAGTTGTATCAAAATGACATTAATGACAATATGAATATGTTAACATGTCCGAGGCAAAGTAACTTGGCTTGATGCTTGAAAATAAAAAAATGATTTATCAAAATATATGAACATATTCAGATGAATATCGATTTCATCACAGATTTCACAAAGCCTTACATGTGTTCACATCTGCTTTCCAGTTGGTATATTATTATTTTTGAATTTCTTCACAAACACACACTGCAGACTCTTGCTTGATTGTTTTCAAGCATACTCTAACACACAAAAAGCCTTTTCAACAAAGTTTGCTGTACATGTGTCAATATTGTAAACATCTATAACAGAGCGGTGCAGGTAAACATTGAGGTAAAGTTAAATAACTAAATAACTTGAACACCTCACAATAAGGCTTGAGGAGCGCTCCAATTTTGTTGTATTTTAATGCAAAGACAATAAAGGTAGTCTGATTCTGATATGATAAATATTAAATGTATTGAAATAATAGTATATGACACAGGTAAATTATTAGTATAAATATAATGATGATTCTTACAAATTAGAAACATGTTTCAATATGTATTGGAAAATACTTGTATGGGTATTTTAATCAGTGCCGTCCAAAGGTAAAGGTAAAATATATATATATTACCTTATTTTTATTTATTTATTTATTTTTGGGGGGCACGGGGGGAAATACTTCTAACATAATTTCTTCATTTCATTTTGTTGAGGGTAAAAATAACAATTGATCAATAACACTGTTTTTTGTTTTTTCTTGTAAGTTGTCTATATTTTTTCAACTGATTTAGGGCAATTTTGCATCACTGAATCCGAAAAGGACATCCTTTTCTCTTGTTCAGGGCAGGGTTCTATGCCAACATGTTAACAGGTTATTAATCAAATTTGACAAACTTTGCTTACTGTAAATTGAATAGTAGACATTGATAAAAGTAAGTGCAATAATTGTGCAATATTCAGGGTATGAACCTCTGGCAAACAAAAACATATGGCCATAGTTCAAAACGTTGACATGATTGAGAAAATACAATGTGATATTTGGATTCAGCACATCAAAATTGTCCTAAATTAGCTAAAAATATCTTAGACAATGCATTTGTTGTTGACCAGTGTAATTTGTCTTTGATTCCATCCTTACTTGATACTATCAGATAAAGTGGGCCTATGTGCTATGAGTGGGATCAAGGGCGGTTGGCGGTGCTCGCTCTGCCGCCATCCCGCTGCGAACAGACATGTTGGCAGGCTAGAATGAAAATGAAGAGACAATGGCTATCGAGTGTTGAGAAGCTGTGGCGATACCATCAGTCCCGAGTGTGTGCGCGCTAAAAAATCATTTCCATTTGAAGGCTTGAAGTTGTTTGGATCATGTTTGATCGGATCCCTGCATCAAAACACACTTTGATAGACAAGGCAAATAATTAACTGTCATTCAAATGTCTGACTTCCTTCTCCTTGCCATCTTGCTTTTATTTTTTTTTTCTTGTTACTTTTGTCTGCTCACCAAACTCAAACTAAAGTCCTCCATCGACTGTTGAGCTCACAGAGTCAAAGTGCTGCGAAGTAATGAAGTCCTCCGAGTCATGAGCAGACCGTAGTTCTTGCTGATCTTTAACGGTCTTAAAAGATGATCCATACAGTAATGAAGCTCGGTCTGCTGCTGGCTCAAAGCCCGAAATGGGACAGGATGAAATCCTCAAGTGTTACAGGGAAGCTACCAATGACGCTTTCCTCATTTTTGACCCTTTTAAAGTACACGGGGTCCTCGGTTAAAAACTCCCGAACAAGAGATTTCAAGGTTATAAACAGCACATGGTGTAAGAAGAAGTCATGCTCAGTTACCGCCACACTTGCTGTTCTATTTCTCATTGTTTTAATATATAACCGTGAAGTGCTCTTCATTCACATATTTGCTGTCGTACAAGTTGTTTCCATCCAGCCATCCATTTTCCACCGCTTATCCGAGATCGGGTCGCGGGGGCAGTAGCTTTAGCAGGGACGTCCAGACTTCCCTCTCCCCAGCTCTTCCGGGGGGACCCCGAGGCGTTCCCAGGCCAGCCGAAAGACGTAGTCTCTCCAGCGTGTCCTGGGTCTTCCCCGGGGTCTGCTCCCGGTGGGACTCCCTTTGCATATTTGTCACCAATTTGTTTATTAGTTTTAGATCTAAATATTATCAGTAACTTATGTTTACACTTATATGATAGTTAAGAATCTTAAAATGTTACATATTACATGGCCTGTAAAGTGATAAAGGTTTTATGAAGACAACAATTTCACCTTGCAATGGATTACGGGAAAAATTGTAAATCTGAAAAAACTTGGAGGTTGGACAATATCTCAGATACAGATGATGTGAGGATTCGAGATTCAAGAGTAAAAAGTATGATTTTGACTTTTAAGTATTCTAATTCGGAGCTGTTTTCTGGCTGGCAACTGTGTCTGTGCCCAGGCACCAGCAGTGCAGCTTACAATGGGCTGCAGCACGTAATGTCCGAAAGCTTGACCCCTCCCTTCCTTTCCTCGCTGCTGCTGGGACCACCCTGCTGGCCGGGCTACGCCGCATGACAGGATGCTGCTGCTCAGAGCTCAGACTCGTCGCATTGTTTTTCTTGGAGCGCGCTGAAAGCAAATTGTAGTTAAAGGGCCGCAGTGCTCACAGTAAAAAAAAAAAAAAAAGCCGTGCAGTCATTCATCAAAGTCCAAAAATACCCCCAACAGCCGACAACCCACCCACTCCCCTCAAGGCCCGGTGCACCTCCCACTCTGGGCTTTAACTAGGACTCCAAATAATTCCAGAAATGACAAATGATACTTATATCTCTGGCCTGTCCCGAATCAATAAGCATGCAGAACAACGATCCATCTTGGGACGTATCGACAGATGTGGCTCAACATCTGCGGGGATGTGCTTGGCGGTTTCAATGTGGTAGGCGGGGCCACGTACAAGTTACCAAAAAATGCTTGCATTAAACAGAAGGAGGGGGTAAACTCATCCACAATAAGGAGGCCTTTCATAAAAACCTGGATATTAGTGTTAGACCAACAGGAACACTTCCGCTTGTGTACATAGTAGTTGCATGAACCCAAACCGACCCCCTTGCTGTCCCCCACAAATGCCCCCCCCCGCCCCCAAAGCACAAGAGCAGCTGACAGATCGCACTTCAGAGCAGCTTTAGCTCCAGCTCCCCTTGAGGGGCGGTGATGGATGACTCCCGCTGCCACCACCATCCTTTTTCTCTTGCAATCTGACTTCTTGCAGGTAGACCTCGAACCCACTCACATGTCTGAGTGTTCTATTTTGACTTTAAAGACGGAGCGTCTTCGAAATGGCAAATTAACAACAGATTCCCACTGAGTCAATGGAAGCAATCCTGAAAATGAGCGATCCAAAAAAAGCAAGACAATGTTGTTTAGGGATGTGATGTCATTAGTACGCGGGGAAATGTTCAGATCCCTGCTGGTCTGAAGGTATTGAAGAGCAGTTAGCTTAGCCATCTGGTAGACAATTACGGCGGAACAAACGCACCGCCTCAGCAAATAAAGCTCAGCTCATCAATCACCACAATGGCCTCAAGTCGGCCTCGTATTGCCTCTGATTTAATAACCCGATGAACTGCAGCAGTGTCAGCTGGTGAACATTCCTCTAACAGTTTGTATGTCCGAGAAGCTCCAAACGTAAATAACTCAACTAGGCTATTTGGTAGAGGATACAGTTTATGGTGGCTTTTGGCCTTTAAAATAAAGAAATATCTGAAAATATTCAATCTTCAGACATGTTGGCATACGTGTATTTATTGCGATGGCCATGTGACTACCGTACATTAAGAATCAATTGATCAATGAATGTTTTATTTTGGAAGCAGGGGAGACCCTATCTTGGAATGTTCTGATCTCCATGCCTGTTTCCATGCCATTGTCGCATTGATTAGAAAAATGCTTCCCGGAGGAGCTCTGCCACAGCAAAGTCTCCATGATGTACCTCAACTGCACACAGCTGACGTCACTTTGGGCTTTTTCAGACAGCAAACAAACTGAATCAACAGCGCCTCTGCTGGTTGCAGAACAGTAGTGCACGCCGTTTGGACTCTGCTTCAAGACACAATTAATCAACAATCTATTCCACACAATGAAAAGCATCGTCATTGGTCAATTAATTGATTATTCATTCTGTCCCTCGGTACTAGCAATAAAAAGTACACTCACTCTTAAGCTTTGACTTACAGTATGCATAGGTTAGGATGTGTCAATCTACTGCATAGTAATACAACCGTCAGTGCAGAAAACTCACACAATTCCAACTCAATGTTGACACCAATACAGCTACGATGGATCAAAATAAGTATAGTGGAACATCTGAAGTTGAACACCCTTAAAGCCGTGCAATTTGCAATGAATCAAAATTTGGGGGGGGGGAATAAGCCTCTGAAGTTCCACAAAACCTTCTTTGCTCGTTTGTCAATATGTGCATGGTGTCTCTTGCCAAAGTCAGCTGGCATTGGCTCCAGCTGCGACCCAAATCAGGACAAGAGCTGTCGAAAACGGATGGATGCTAATGTAAACAGTATGTACCCAAAAGACCAAGTATTCCTCTTCAAACGTTCCTTTTGCCTCGACACTACAAGGCCTTCAAATTTCTAATGTATGTTTGTTTTATTTTGTAGTGGTTTACTTCTTTAGACACTTGTATTACTGCTTAGAATACGTTCATATTTGAGTTGTTTTTTTGCCAGACCATACCATGCGAGGGGCATTTCCTGCAATCAGTAGTGTGCACCCTGACAAAAATAAGGCACTAAGTGATGATGAACTGCCTCAATTGTGAAGCAGTGATGTCAAGCAAAAAACAAGCTTACGTTCAGTGCAATTAGACCTCGGTTATAATCGTCATGTAATTGGAAGCTTGCAAAATGGCATGTTGGCAGTCCAAATAATAGTGCCAGCATAATATATGTTCTTAATGACAACTCAGCACAAAGACAAAAAAAATCTTGATTGCATCTCTGTTGTAATTTGCACCAGTGCAAATTAAATTTTAAAAAGGAGATGGAGGTTAAAAGTGACAAATGTTAAAAACATCCCCTCTTTCTAGTTTCAAGTAGTTTTCTTAATTAACATTTGCCTGATGCTTTTAATTGCAATCACAATCCCCCGTGGGATCTGAGTGTGGCTCGTCTGGTAATTGCAGATGCTGATATGAGATGACGGTGCCGGCGTCCGTGTCAAGTTTAACTGCAGAATTTACAAAAGGAGGATGAGGAGGAGAAGGAGGAGGACCCCCGCCGGTGTAGGCTGAGTTTCACCTGAATGCAGGTCAGTCTTTGTCAGGAACAAACTGAGCTGTGTTTCTGGGTTGTGGCCCATGCGGAAAGAAAAGAAGTAGGCCACCGCCGCGGTCTCCGGTTCTGCTTGGTACACGCGTCAGCTGCCAACTCGTGTTGTCCCGTACGAACCCGGACGTGAGCTGCTCTGGCAACAAGCAAATGTTTTCGTTTACCTCGGGGGCATCTGCACTTGGTGGCAGGACTGGGAAGGGTCACGCACTCTTGGTTTGGGAAACCACAATATAGAACAGTGTGCAAGACAGAGTATAAAACAACTGCTAAGGCTATTGGATTGGTCAATGATTCTAATAAATACGAACCAATGCTAGTTCTTGATTTTACAGTACTGTGCAAAAGTCTAGTCCCTTAATGACAATCTGAATAAAGCTGCTGATCCAGTCTTTTTTATGTGGATTGGTCGAACAAAGAGAGTGGAGTCTGAAGCTCAGAGCTAAACATCTTCACAATCAGACAGACAAGTCAAGGGTAAGTAAATAAAATACTGACTGAAGTGAGCATGTCAACATGGACACGCTAACTCCATCAGCCTGGGGAACCTCACTCCATCCCCCTGACACCTTCTATCTGTTGTGTGCAGTATTGCCCTATTTGCAATGGACTTCTGTATTTTCTTTTTAAAATGGTCCTGCACCACACTTCCACTCCCTTTGTTTATTTTCAGTTTTTCTTTGTCAACCCATCTGAATGCAGCAAACTTCAGTTCACATTTTAGGTCCACATACAGTATGATTGACAAGAACTGTGTTTTTGATTTTTTGCAGCAACCCATTTTGGCAACCTTGTTGGTCTTTGAGTGGGGCCGCAATGGCAGCCGATCGGCGGCAGATTTACGACGTGTTTTTTTTTTTTTTTGGGCACCTTTGCAAATGCATTCAGTTTTCTGGAAGTTTGACTCAATTAGAGCAGCGGGGGTTAGGAGTGTGTTTTTCGGAGGACACGTTAAAGCGCCACACATATTTATTTGCTGCCATCGCGGCTGAGAAGCCGGCGACAGCCCGTCTTGAGTCGACTTCTTTGATCAGCCGTCTAAGAAAATATGGCGGGGGGATGAGGGTGGGGGGAGTAACCATTCCTGACAAGTGAAAAGAGAAACCCAAAAGGTACACAAAATGTTTATAAAGCACAATTTCAAAAACCAAAAGAGGCAGAAAAGAGCTGATGAAAGACAGACAAGGATATGACAAAAGCAGTGCTAATCAAATGATCTAACAGGGCCAAGGAGCCTCACAATTGAGAACGACTTTGTGAAGGACTCAGCGGGACAAATCAAAGTTTAGATGTTCATTTCAAACTGGAAAATCATATCCTTGAGACTCTTAACAACACAGCCAGTCAGGGAAGCAAAGTTAGGAGTTTCTCATATCCTGCCTCCGTTTAATGATTCACCACCGAGCAGCGTCCACACGCTTCCAGGAGGATTCAAATCCCTTTTCCCACAGCCTCTTTCAGTCGGCATGATAAATGACACCCGTCATTCCACCGCTGCCAAACAGCACAGAGGGGAATTGTACTGATATATGATTCACAAGAAGAGGAAATAAACCCGGGCCTTTCTGTGCAGTATTCTTGCTCGCCAAGTAGGACGGACCTGGACAGTGTCAAACTCTCAGAGAAGAGGCAGTAGGGAGGAGGGGGGTGGTTCTGCCGAAGCCCAAAAAGGGAATAGACGGTGGGTCCAACGACTGATGAAAGACACACGAGTTGTGGCAATAAAAGAAAAGCGAACTCGGGAGGGTCGCGCTGCTTAACAGAGGCTCGGCTGAAGTGTGCACTTATCAAACGGGCAAAATAGCAAAAAAACGAGAATGAGCAACCTCCATCTGCCCCCAATTACACCGCAGCAAGCAGGGCTAATTAGTGAGTCGCTGATTTGAGAAAGAACTCAAAAGATCCGATGTGAGCTCAGGCATTTCTTGGGGGGAAAAGAATCCAGCTAATTTTAGACTATGTGTGGTGCAAATAGCCACAAAGACAAGGTGATTCTAGGATCTGACATATAGGAGTGCTCGGCCTCCCCAGTCAGAATGCCAAAAATGGCATGAAAAATAATTTACTGGATTATTTTCAATAAAGAACCTTCAAAGCACATTTTAAAATAGTATATATGTTGCTTGTCTGCATTTTCTCTTTAGAAGACCTACATTCAAGCAGGTTTACATTTTTCAAACAGTAGAATAAGCTGATGGCCAATTGTAAGGTTTTAAGACTGCCGCACACTGTGCGATGCAGTCGAACCGGCCCATCGCATAAAAGTAAGAGTTGCCGAGGCGACCTCGCACATTGAGCGATTAGATATATGGATGCCCTGAACAGCGAGCCAGTATTGGCGTTTGATGCTGTACTGACAATATAGTTTACTTAATAACATTTCTTATACCAGCATGAGGGAAAGCTTCCATGCATTTTAATGCGTTGTAAACTGGGACGTTGCGACGGTGTGCGCCGGCGATTCAAATTTTGAATTGCGGCAAAATCATGAGACTGTTGCCAAACTACGCACGCTGCATGACAGTTCAGTCGGGTTCCGCCCCGTTGCTCAGTGTGCGGCAGGGTATAGACAGGACCGTTTACGGAGCTATAACTGGAGTAAATATTCCATCATCATGGCCAAAATTTGACAAGAAACTGCCAAAATATTTTCAAAAAACTAAAAGAGCTCAGCAAGCTAATATAAGGCAATCAATGTTGGTTAATTAGCCTGTGTGTGCTAACATTTTAATTTGCAGCGTACACCATTAATTTGTGTCACCATTACTACTACAACTGTATTGGGGTTCATCTTTCACGCCTTAGCTGTATACTGGATTTGTAAGTGATTGTTTTTTGATGGGTTTTTACATTACACAGGCAAGTCTGAAGTTTAGTTTAGAATTACCGAACATCTATGTAATCCTGTCCATGGCATTTCACATTACGCTAGCGTCAAGCTAGTGGACTATAATGGTTTGGTTAAACATTATGGTGTTTATATACACAATGTTTTAATTCGCTTTTGTTTTATGTGTCAGTATCACTGTAAACCTCAACTGGAGTAGCAAAGAAACAGCTTGAAGCAAGCACACTTGCCTCTTATTTGGAGAATGTGCAAGCGAGAGTCTTCTTTTCATTTCCTAAAAATGATGTTATATGACCCATTTCTTGACAGCAAAAGAGTGAGAACAGGCGCTAAATTATACTTTTCGAAGTATGTTTAAACAGGTTGAAGTGTTTTAATAAGATTATCCATCCATCCATTTTCTACCGCTTATCCGAGGTCGGGTCGCGGGGGCAGTAGCTTTAGCAGGGACGCCCAGACTTCCCTCTCCCCAGCCACTGCCTCCAGCTCTTCCGAGGGGATCCCGAGGCATTCCCAGGCCAGCCGAGAGACAGTCTCTCCAGCGTGTCCTGGGTCGTTCCCGGGGTCTCCTCCGGGTGGGACGTGCCCGGAACACCTCACCAGGGAGGCGTCCGGGAGGCATCCGAATCAGATGCCCAAGCCACCTCATCTGGCTCTTCTCGATGTGAAGGAGCAGCGGCTCTATTCTGAGATCCTCCCGGATGACCGAGCTTCTCACCCTCTCTCTAAGGGAGAGCCCGGACACCCTGCCGGAGGAAAATCATTTCGGCCGCTTGTATCTGGGATCTTGTTCTTTAATAAGATTAAATGTGTTTAAACTGTGTGGGAGGTTAAAACTATTTTAAATTGTAATTCAATTAATTATTAATAAATTAATAAAATTTAATTATTGCACTACTAATAACTTTTGACTGACCCAAGTAAGAGTAGTACAGTAGTATGTACAGTAGTACATATCAAAATGGGTTCTACAACTGCAGGACTATGTTGTAAAATGTCATCTTTATTTCAATTAGCGATACATTGCCGTAAAATAGTGATAATATGGTGGATTAAATGTAGAGGATATATCTCTTTGGAACCTATTGCAGAAAGATTCAGTCCAGACCATACTCATACTAAATGATATTGAATGTTTAATATGTTTATTGACTTGTGTGACTGTCACTGGCTGATGTCGTGGCTTAACCTGTGTAGTTGTTTAGTTGTGCTTTGTGTGGCGTGTCCGCACAGGTTGTTTCAAGAATTCAGTAAATGTAAGCATCGTGATATGGGATAAAGAATATGTAACTACACCATCCACCCCTGCAACCATTACGTACCGCTGATCCTGCTCAGCGTCCCGGGGGGTTCAAACCTATCCATGCTGACTGCCATTCAGACTCACACTTGCACCATCACTGAGAGGGAAGTCAGGTGAGTGAACCACTACACTATCAGAGTCAGATGTAACTACAGTCCTCTGTAGTCCCAAAAAAATCATATGTAGTCACTGAGTCAGAATTGGTCATTAAGACCAACAATGTAAATCCAAGCCCAGTGGAGGAGGCAGCTCCTCCTGCAGGCCCTCAGACAAGCCCCCATCCCATGTACCCCCCTCGGGCAAGCGATCAGTGGTGGGCCTGCCTCTTGGGCTCATAGCGGTGAGATGTGCCCAGATCTGCAGCACACTATCACCCGGACAGCGACATCCTTTTGCCATCACAATCAGAGAGGCCCCTTTTGGAGGGGAAAAGGAGGGTGGTATGCTGCTGGGACGGATATTTATGAGTGGAGTTCGCTCGAGCGCGCGCGCACACAACCCCCACCCCCCCACCCCCGACCAACACACACACACGCGCACACACACACGCTTAATGATGTACTGTACGCTGGAGCTGTGTAGTTCATCTCCTCATTTCCAGTCTCTATGCGCATCCCTGTTGTTTCTGGCCCTCTGAGCTTCCCAGGTCTCACTCTGAAATTCAAAAAGTGACTGACTGGACCTCACTATCAATGATTGCTTTGTTGGAAAATGTGTACCAAATGACCGAAAATACGTAGGTGGAATTTCTGGCACCAGTCGTTACAAGACCAGGATCAAGAGTATGCTCAAATGGTCTAGCTAAGGTCATGGTATACCACAAGGGCTAGATCCTGCGTTCAATTTGTTCCTATTGTTTCACAGTTAGAGTACTATCCTAGCAAACTGAGGGTTAGCCTAACTCTCAGAGGGTCTTTACAAGACACTGCTTTCACCTGAAAACGGATACAAACCCTGTCTTTGTGTCTGTTTGTTCATACACTGTATGACAGTGTTTTTGAGCCTGAAATTAGTCTCAGTGTAAGTGTGTCAACATAGCATGAGTACTTCCTAACCAAAACAACAATGGTGGACCACAGTGCAGTTGTTTTGTTACTTTAGGACACATCTCTATCAAAGTTACTAAATCTCTTGTATGCTGAACGTCACGTGACAAAACCAGGAAAACAGTTCAGCTGACTTTCTGTGTATGTTACGCTAAGGAGCATGACTACGGTTTAATGGCATGATTGTTTGAAGCCGAACTTGGTAAAATGTTTGTTTTTTTTCATGGCTCGTGTCCTGCAATTGGCTGGCGACCGGGTCAGGGTGTACCCCGGCCTCTTGCCCAGAGTCAGCTGCAATAGGCTCCAGCACACGTGCGACCCTAGTGAGGATGAGGGACACAGAAAGTGGATGGATGGAAGGATGGCTGGTGTCTTTGGAAAATAGCTAAATACATGTATATAATTTAATTATACAAATATGATTTGACATATGTAAACATGAACGAAGCCTAAATATCAAATATTTCATGTTTGGCTGTAGTGAGATCCTGTGTTATGTCACGGTCCCCTTCACCCTTCACCTGAACTGTTGGAAGTGCTTAGACCTGTTTTGCCAAATGTAGACCGAGGTTGCACATATACCGGATTTACTACACTATACACATTAGCGACACGCTGTTGAAGGGGATGTGACCAAGTGACATTGCCAGCTGCTGCCTGGCATGCATATCACAGTGTTGTTGAAGGTCTTTGTGAATGGTTATTGTTTTGACAACCCCAGGCACCTCAAGGAGCATGGGAGGGATAGGCTTTAAAACTGAGAGAACAGTAAGCCGTGACAATAGAGTAAAAACAAAAAATGAAAAACCCTAACGCAAGCACACTATAAAAATCTAAAACTGTCACAATTTTTACCATTTTTTTTATGTATCCCAGTGGTTAATTATAAATGGGTCAGTTTATCTTATACCTACTGCTGCTGATTATTGCGCTCTGTTTGAGTAATAACACTTGATCAAGCCTTTTCTAACCATACTACAAAATAAGTAAAGGTTGTATGATTATTGCTGAAATCGGATCAGACCGATATCGGTATCGGCTAAAACTCAAGGCTGCAATATCGGTATTGGATCAGAAGTGAAAAAAGTTGGAGAGAGACACGCCTAACAATTATCACCCAATCGTCAAATTCTCTGGGGTTATTTCTCATTTTCTATACCAATTCTAGACCAATACGTTATGATTAAAAAACAAATATCCAACACAACGGATTCACAAATTAATTCATTCCTCTACTTACAAAGCAAGAACACTATGGATTTAAACAGGTTAGCAAAGCCAAGCCACTCAATGACAGTGAATGCGTGTCATTCATGAAGCTTCCGTCAAAGTGGGTCAACGACCCAGACCCAGAGCCGAGTGGGGCCCGCCCAGAGCCCCTCCTACCTAACCTGCTCTGCGCTCTTCGCTGCTAAAGTCTGAGTTACATAGAAATGCATGACGACCACAGTGAATCCCACAAGTCATCCTCCAATTCAGAAATATGGTTGACTCTCTCATGTAAGTCAGTGAGGTCACCAAAATGTGAGATACAGGTCACATCGCTCAACCTCAAATGCAACAACTGAAACATTGTTATTATGTTTTGTCGACTTGACCCCGCAACGAAAGACTTCCTGATGGGCATGGCCTCTTTCAAAATCACCAGGGCGTATGTAAAACGTTAAGAACTTTTCACGATCATCTGACATAGCTAAGGATTGAAAGCCTTCCCGTTTTATCGACTTTTAGCCATTTGGGGCACTCACAAAGTATCAACGCCTCAATCATTCATTAAGATTTTTCTTTGAATTAGCAGAATTGTGTGTTTTCCGGGGTAGGACTGGACCAGGATTATTTTTTAGTTCTGGCCTGCCCCATTAGCAGTCTGAAGGGTGATCACCTGCAGCTGTTTACAATTAGTTGGATGCCGTCCCAGAGCAGTTCTCAAAGTTTTACTCACCCTCTTAAAAATCTGTATTTTCCACTTTAAAACACAAAGACATATGTAGAGTACTTTTTTTTTGTACAGATTAGAACAGAACAATGTGTCATTATTTATAGTTTTTCTCAGTCACTTCTCAGATCCGAATTGAAATTCTCCAAACTAATCTTGCCATCATTGTATCACTTGTGCACACCATAAAGCAGTTTCTCATTTCTTTGAATAAGTTGATAGTTTATCGAATCTTTTCTACTGTAGTGTTCTCAATTGAAAAGTCTCACCCTCCACAACATTTAGTCATTAGTTCATCGCATAGAGTCTTTACATGCAAAATGGTTGAACAAGTTGACATTTGTCAAGCATATTTCTATACAGTTCCAATAGACTTTCTTTTACAGTTTTTTGTCAGGTGAATCTTGACTTTCTCTCACAAAGGGAAAGGTGTGAAGCATTATATCAACCAATGTTCCATCAGTTTTCTGAAATAGCTCATCACAAGAGAATATATTCGTTGTGATGTGCATGAGAATTCGTGGACTAAAAAGCCAGGAACGGCAAGTTTAGAAAGAGTGTACTGTAATTCTTACAGAACTGCATATACAGTTTTCCCTGACTGTTCTATGTTCACGTTTATACTTTTATTTATTTTTTTTTTTTCTTTTTTTTTTTTTCTTTGTGCTATGAAGTGCTGTCATTTTATTTATGTATTATATTGACATGGGGCGGCACAGTTGGCAACTAGTTAGAGCGTCTGCCTCACAGTTCTGAGGACCGGTGTTCAATCCCCGGCCCCGCCTGTGTGGAGTTTGCATGTTCTCCCCGTGCCTGGGTGTTTTTTTTCTCTGGCCCACTCCGGTTTCCTCCCACATCCCAAAAACATGCATGGTTGGTTCATTGACAACTCTAAATTGCCCGTAGGTGTGAATGTGAGTGCAAATGGTTGTTTGTTTATATGTGCCCTGCGATTGGCTGGCAACCAGTTCAGGGTGTACCATGCCTCCTGCCCGATGATTGCTGGGATAGGCTCCAGCACGCCCGCGACCCTAGTGAGGAGAAGCGGCTCAGAAAATGGATGGATATTGACATGGTCTGTCGACAAATTTCAGTACAGTCCCGTCTCTTGCAATCAATCTCACACATACGCATTAGGTGTAACTTACAATTTAGAATAATTGTCATCAAAACAGTGGCCGCCGTTTACATCAGGACATCCATCCAGAGTACACTGTTACATTGGCAACATGACTAAGCAATTCGACTGTCTTATCCATACAGTGACACACGGATTGTCATTCTGATGGCACTGACAAGTTCATTGACAGAGATACAGTATTTACTTTTGAGAGATGAATTAAGGATTTTGTGCAAGAGACCGCTTTTCCAGACAATCAGTGGTGTTTTGTTATTTGAATGAATAGTTTTGAGAAATGTTTTGCAAATGTCAAAGCTGATCTGAGAAATGTAGCAAAGCGACAGCAAAAAAATAACTGGAGGCATGTCAGTGTGTGTCGTGTGATACAACTAGATGAGATGCTCAGGGCAGCATAAGCGGGGTAGATGCATACCAATAATCAGCCAAATTTTAAGCATGTTTCCTCCCTTCCAATCAAAGTCAGCAAAAGCCTGATTATAGGATTCCTCTGTAATATTATACTAACCTATTATCCTTGTCTGGAATGCATTTTGAGTGATTTTTTTTTCCTACCTGATCGGAAAACGGCCGAAAATCACAAATGTTAAACCTGTTCAACATTTTTGATTGCAATTCCTTATGTATGTGGTCAACACAGAGTTGGGCCGAGCCATGAACTCTGTGATTGTGACAGGAAATGGAAGTAATCTGAAGATTGCGCTGTTGCTGTAAAGAAATAGAGGAAAAAGTCGGTGTTTTAAGTGTTTGTATAACATGTCTGAGAAGAGCTTTTCACCGTAATGCAATTAACGAGTCCTACTGTACTGTACTTCGACACCCCTCATTTGGAAGGAGATTAACAATTGTCGGTGGAGATATTATGCGTGGTGTGCTATGTTAGTCATCTTGAGTACATCACAAACCATAAGAACAAAATGTTAAAAATCAGTATGTGGGTACCCTGCTTTAGAAAACAAAATAGTACACATGTAGTTTTGCCTTTTTTCTGGCTCCCAATCATGGAGCTCCACAAGCTTACTGCAAAAGGATAATGCTGTTATCACGTGGCCCAGATTCGCAGGCCAACAATAGACACACAGGGTTCCGAGGGACGTAAATCTGCGGGAGACACCTCGAAAGCCACCAAGTTCAGTTTAGCGGCACTGAACCAATCTGAGCGCTTCGCTCTTTCTATCTCCGCCATTTTGGTACCCTGCAACTGCAGAATGATGTCAAAAAGTGGTCCATAGACTAGTTGCCAGTCAATCGCGGGGCAGTTAAAAAGTAGCGTGTATTCATCGTTTTGGTACAGCTCGCAACTTTTAACAACAGAATAGTAAAAATAACCCACAAAAAAACAAATAACCAAAGAATTGGAAGAATGCCATGTAAATGAACGTAATGAGTTGTCAATATTAGTGGGATGCTCACAAACCCTTCGCTGTGCACACACCTCTAGTTACATTCCAGCTCTTTATCCAGCCTGAGGTGGAGATGATCCACTCCTACTGCGGGGACTTCCCTTTGTGTACTCATGTGTTCGGCGTTGCCGTGACGATGGGGCTGCGCCTCCACGCCCTGCTGTGGTGCGTAGTAGAGCAGTTGAATAGGCTACCTGAGGCTCATCATCAAACACTACCAATAATTAGAGAGCTGAGTTACGGCCGTATGTTATTTTGATGAACATTCACTTCCCGTCTAGGCTGGAAGAGTAAACAGCCACCCACATGATTTAATCACAGTGCGGTTATCTCTCCCTGTGATATCACCCCACCCTTGTGACTTGACACTGAATACCATATTTATTTTATGGGGTCGTGGTGGTAGATGTCTGTGAGGAGACAGCCAGAGGAAGCAGTCATGTGCACAAGACAATGGCCCAACTTGACTGCAATAACAGTGTTTATCAACGGAGCGTCCGCATGCTGCGCAGAGACGATCTAAAAAGTAACTGTCTATTTTCCTACGACAGCAGCTGACATAGCTTGTGTTTTAGCAGGCCCTCTTGAGGTTTTACCACCAATTGAAATGCAGGCGACCTTTGGCAGGAAATAAGAAGGGCGGGGGCAGGAGCCAAGGCGGCTTTTCATCATTTCAGCCAAATCAGAGAAGGAAATGAATATGGATGTCCTCGGGCAAGAGGGGAAGACATCTGAGGGGTTGATGAGGTCCCTCAAGGAAATGACTGGACACTATCGCAACTTCTCAGCTGGGTCACTGCCAACATCGCACGCACGCGCACACACACACAGAGTAAAAGTACAAAACAACACACAATGTCGAGACCCCACCAGGCATCCCCCAGTTGGTCATGGTACTGTACAGTGGGTTTTAAAATCAGACCATAACAGCTCATTTGAAAAACAAACATAATGTGACCTATAACCGGTATTAATCGAAAGTATTCTATTTTTGAAGTGTGTATTTTTAACAGGGCTCCGTTCACTTTACTGGGGTAATGATTTCATTATTAAAAAAATCATAATAATTAAAATCTAAAAATATACATTATCAATATCTTATATGGATGAGCATAGAAATGCAAAAGGTTCTTGCTCATAAAATGAAGGCTCTAGTAAAATCTCAAGATTTTTTTTACCGTTTTCTTCATTTTGGCATGAAGCCTAATGATTAACTATATACATATACAGAAGGCGTCTACCATCATCCACTGTTCTGCTCCAAATTAGGGTTGTTTCGCCTTGCTGGAAATAGAGTAAATTGAGCACCATGTTAATAGTAGATGTGTGACCTTGAAAATATAAAGGTTAAAAAAAAAAAAAAGCGCTGCATCAAAGCTGACTACAATCTGCCCACGCTGCTTGTAGAAGGCTGCTGCCAGCTGGAAAAAAGGCCTCTGCTGTTGCTCAATCGCTCAGCGTGGTGAATAGTGGCGATGACATCGGTGGCCGCCCACGGAAAGTGTGCGCGTGACATGTCCGCACAGTTCCCACCGGCGGCCTTTGCGGTGCGCCAGACGAGCAAGCCGCTTCCTGTATAAAGATCTCCCTGTGTAATATTAATCATGTGAGGATAAAGTTGCAAATCCTCCTATCTTTAATGTCTTCGAGGGGGGTGGCTTTAATCAGCTGTAATTGCCTTAGAATGTCAAAGTGACAAACTTATTTGGTTTTTTTCCTGCTCATGGGCCAGCATACAGAAAAACATCAAGGAGAGATTTGATGCACTATTTCATCAAATCAGGGCAGCTTCATGGAATATCACCATTCTGAAGACAGTACAATAATATTCTTTAAGTTTCACTGGCATTCATTTTCTCCTCTAAATGGCACCATTTTTCGTGGACTCATTAGTGAGACAGTGAATTCCAAATGCGTCCAATATCAAACTTAAGTCACACTGGAAGCCCATTTGTCATCTGGCTGACACCAGACAACTTTATTGTATGCACAAATAATAAGATATTGCAGATGAATAAAAATATAAAATAAGCCATCATAACGGCATGCAGTTTTAGATTAAGTGTATTGCGCGGCAGCGTAGAATGGCCGATGAGGGGTTTTCAATTTGAATTTGTATACAGTGTACTGTAATTTCAGAACTTGGGTGGTTCAAGTTGGTTTGTCCTCATTCGGGTCCAGCTGGAGTCAATCTTAGCTGACTTTGGGACTGGTCGCCAGCCAGTCACAGGGTACATATAGACAAACAACCATTCACGTTCACATTCACGTCTACGGACAAGTTAGTCCTCAATGAACCTAACACGCATGTTTTTGGAATGTGGGAGGAAGCCGGAGCACCTGGAGAAAAGCCACGCAAGCACAGGGAGAACATGCAAAATCCACACGGAAAGACCAAAGCTAAGATTCAAACCCTGAACCCCACAACTGTGAAGCAGATGTGCTAATCACGACGTAGAATTCAACCAAGACTTTCCAGGACAATATGGTCAGGTTTTTTGTACTGTGTCGTTTTTGTGTGCGTATCCTCTTTCACAAGGGCCTCAATGATGATAAAACGAAGAGGACAACAAAAGGACGCCAAATGTAGTACTCATCAAATGTAGGGAACATATTCATTGGATTTACATTATTTCTTATGAACGAAGTTACAGTGAAACACAATTAGGATGCCGCTTGGCTTCAGAGATTCAAAAGAAAAATTTCCATTGAAAATAATATCAATGTAATTTGTTCCAGGGTTAAACTGTCACCATCATAAAACCTTTATTAACTTTACATTCAAAAAAATTTAAAAATGAGTTATTTAGACAGTATATGGTACTTTTCAATAACATGAAAACTTGAAATTCTAATCGGCTCAAATCAAAGGTTCGACTCCCGAGGCTTGACTATGTTTCCGGATGTCCCGCGGGTGCGGCGGTCCGACAGACTAGTCAGCCACTGTTGTTGCTTCTCTTAATCAAGTTGTGAGCACAACACAATTATTCCACATCCATCACGGACACTGAAGCTGTCACCGCTGTTTAATGAGTATCAATTAAGTCGTTTCAACTGACTCGCTCAGCGCGTTGTGAAGACACAAGCGGGCGGGCGACCTCCAAACACAAAAGACCTTCAGGCACGGTGAGCTTATTGCAACAATATGTCGTCATTTTAGCCTAAAATAATGGCTTCATTTGGATGCCACGCTGTCTGGTAATAAGGAGATATGCCTCTCTCTACTGTCTGGTGGTCTATAAAATAGCAGACTAGCAGGACACCTTACTTTTTGTGAGACGCTAACATTATTGTTCGGTGTTTGTAAAAACACACTAAAATCAGTCGGTGTTTATTTCAAGATAGAAGAATTCACCTTCAGCTGAAGCGCTGCGACAGGACAGGCAACCTGGGAAATTGTCAAGGGTCCCCAGCTGAAGGGGACCCTGACAGTTGCTTGAAATTGACCCACATCAATGGCAAAACGATAACACTGCTTTACACACTGCAACGACAACGTGTTGGGATTCCCTCGCATAGGGCCCCTTACGAGCTGTAACTCTCTGGGAGCTCGCAGCGAGCCCCGAGAAATGGCTGATATTAGCTTGCAAATGAGGCCCCCTGTTAGCAGTTGTCAAACACAGCAACAACAAAAATGAAGCGAACTTCTCACTCAGGGTAGCGGGAATATGTATCTGGTACATAGATGCCAGGTAACATTTGTTAAACAGCAGACCAGCAAACAAACTTAACGGGATAACATTATATGCTTTTTCAATCCTTTTTATTTGATTTCATTGTGTGGTTTGTCATTCTGAAAATTTTGCACATTTCACGTTTATTTTGTTGTTGTTGTTTGTTATTTGTCATTCATGTTAGATACCAATTTTAGAATTGAATATTTATCCAGCATCCATGTTTTTCGTTTGTTTTTTTGTTTGGTTTTTTCCAAGGGGATGACTTGCCAGGGGCCCCAGAGAATCTAGACATGCCCCTGGCCTATATATTTGCCTCGTACTAATTGACACGACTACCATACTTTCCCACAAAGTGGCAGCAGATTGTATTGGTAGTTGAAATACAATTGTATAAATTAAAATGGAGTTTAGTTATAACCACTATGAAATAAGTTTTTGGAAATAGGGTTTTTGGGCGGATTATTTTTTAGAAATGTTGTTGGTTTGGTTTGTATGTTGGCCTTGCTGGAAGCCTGCACATTGCTGTGGCCCATTCTAATGTCTTACTGCTTTAAAAATACATGCCAATACAGAATGTTACACACAGTTCTTCCTGATTAATGTCATTCGCAAATAGTATCAAATATCCTACATCTGACCAAACAGACGCACGGTGGACGACTGGATAGAGCGTCAGCCTCACAGTTCTGAGGACCCGGGTTCAATCCCCGACCCCGACTGTGTGGAGTTTGCATGCTCTCCCCGTGCCTGCATGGGTTTTCTCCAGGCACTCCGGTTTCCTCCCATATCCCAAAAACATGCATTAATTGGAGACTCTAAATTGCCCGTAGGTGTGACTGTGAGTGCGAATGGTTGTCTGTTTGTATGTGCCCTGTGATTGGCTGGCAACCAGTTCAGGGTGTACCCCGCCTCCTGCCCGATGACAGCTGGGATGGGCTCCAGCACGCCCGCGACCCTAGTGAGGATAAGCGGCTCAGAAAATGGATGGATGGATGACCAAACAGACAAAATAAACAAATAGCATTTTGAACACTAGAGCTCCTTTTTTGTTTTTTTCTCCTTATAGCAATTGGCTGAGTAATGGAGTAATGGCACAGTGGAACGTTTACTGTTAAAGAGCAGTTAAAGACTTTTTGTCTTAACAATGTTCAAAGCACTAAAGGAAAATGAGGTAACAGCGCTGATTGGATTATAATGCACTTTGACCAGTTAAAAGTCGCATGACTTAAATATTTAGTGTTTCACTTTCAAGTAGCAGTTAGCAGAGCAACCTATTGAAAATGTAAATGTACAACAAACTGGGTGTTTTGGGGATGAGCACCTACATTTTGATCTCGGTTCATGCCATTCCGTCAAAATGGTGCTGTCTGAATTGCTGTAGTTGCAATGTACGGTTAATTTAGCGTGCTCTTATTATTGTCTTGTTATTGTTTTTATTATTATTATCATCATTACTATTAATATTATCATTTGCCATTTTGGAATTGTTATGTTTTGTACCACCGACATCCCCCTGAGATGGTGCTTCCTCACATGTATGCTCTGTACTCTGCCTCAGATTATTAGGACAGTATAGCATTATTTTTAACCTAAATGTGTATGCGTGTGTGTCTCTGTCCTTGTGGACTGGTGGCGGAAAGGACTGATTTTTAATTCATGGAATGCGCTTTTAATTACATTTTATTTTGTATGAAAAGCGCTTACAAATAAAGTTTGATTGATTAATATTTATTTTTCTTGAAAAGAATTTATGGCATTTTGGGGATCCCAAACACTCACACATTTTGCAAGAGTGTGTCTTCTGTATCCTCCATGTGTGTATTTTACAGGTTCTGCACACAATGGTTGATACTAAATAAATTCTTAAACTTTTTTGACTTCGGTGTCAGTTTGATCAGCTGTTTTTTTCAGGATGTGCCATAGAGAAGCGTGTGCGAGGGCTCGTTCATTGCTGCTTGCAACTTTAAATACTATAATTGTATAACACGAGTCACACAAAAAAAATCAGTTTGTTTTATGAGCACAGGCAAAGACGCATAATAATTGTGGACATCGCTGTGAACTGAATTATTTTCTTTTATGATTAACTGAGTGTTTCTTTCCCCCCCCCCCACAAGCGCATTTAAAAGAAACCAACAAGAGCTAGTTACCAAATCTCATCAGGGATGCACGAGACCTCTGTTTGAACCGCAGCGGGAGACGGAAGATGGCGGTCCAGCAAGGTCAACTATGGCGGCTGAGCATCGACTTGATTCATCAAATTAGGTCGTGTGTAATTGCACCGCATGATGACTCATAAAACACGGGGCACATAAAGCTGTGACGGAGCCATCAGCCTGGCGCTAAACGAAGTTACCAAAGGTGCAAAGTTCAGCACTTCGTACAGTGCCGCAGGAATGTCTCCGGCAACACGTGATCTGCTCACATGCTCACCGTTACTGAGGAGATGTGTGATGATTATCGTTCCGAGCCCAAGTATTAATAGGTTGACGTTTTAGGCTAATTGGTAGAAGGTGATTAATAACAAAAGAGGTCGTTAAATATACATGAACAGGAAGTTGGAGAGATACTTCTTCAAGTGCACCCTGATTGGCTCAGAAACAACCAATCATATTTCTCAATAATGGAACATGCAGACATTGCAAGTCATTAACCTCATAAAGGAGACTGAATTGCAATACAAATTCTAGATTTCACACCTCAACAATTATAGCATTCCAAGTCAGTTTTACAATGGAACTTTTTCTAATTTGTTATGTGTAATTCACGTTAGATTTTTAATTACATTTCATAATTTATTGGCACATTAAAAAAAAATGTATCGGCAGCATTATGTGGTTCTATGGTAGCATAGTGAAACTAAACTATATTTGTTATATTTTATCTTAATTTATATTTCATTATATGTTCTTATAATGTATTAATATTTTCCAATATGATCATTGTTGTTTTTAATTCCTTGGGCTGGTGAAATTATTACCTCACAGTTACTTCTGAACACCCAATTAAGTAACACCATCAAAATATGTATAATGAATGTATTTTTATCTTTAGATTTGATCATGCTAATCTATAGCTACGGTTTGATATATTTAAAATATATATAATTTGTTTTTCAAAAACAATGTATTTTTTATTGTTTTTTACAGATTTACTCAAAATGAGTTTTTTTTTCTGCCCAAAATCATTTTTGAATATCCACTCAAGTAACCAAATTTGGTTCCTTGACACAGCATAAAACAGATAACAAAGTTAGCGCTTGTTATCATCATAGTTTAGTGTACTGTAAGTAAAATTGTATTGTGATTTGTATGAGCTGTATCATGTTCCTTACACATTTGTTGATGGATCAATAAGCAATTAAGTATCACATTTTCTGCAGAGGGCAGTAAAAAAAATCATTGGAATGACTTTTTGCTAATTTAAATCTTAATCCCAAGAAGAAAATAGAGTCAACTATTCCCTTGAACAATAACTGCTACATTTAAACAAAAGACAAAAATTAGCCAAAATGTCAAGGCAGTACAGCCTGAGGCTCAAAGCTAAACAGTTTCTCATCTAAATGCATGAGCCAATCAGTGTATTTGCACCAGTCTTTTTCAGTATTGCAATATAATATTTGCTATTTTTTAGTTCAAAGTGATAACTGCGCCCAATAAGAAAAGGCATTATCCAAAATATAAGACAATAAGCCACGACACCCCGTGCCAGGTGATGATTTTCCTTTGCAATTATCACATATCACCCCATTAACATTAGCACCAATGTTGTCATTGCTCCTGCAGTCACAAGCAGCCAAAGGTTAATTTGCATAATTCATCTTAATTGCAGCTCATTAAGACTTTGATAAGAAGCAAATCAGATAACTTAAGATGAATGTTTTCTCTTTTTTTATGACTGCTTTAATCCATGACAAGTATTTATGTATCACGCGTCCAATTCAATCGAAGTATAGTGCCTGTTCAATGTAAAGTCTCCTCTTAAATAAATCCTTTCCATTTTTTCGATGAGAATTGTTATTTAAGAGGTGTAAGGATAACATAATTGGGTCTCATTCAGCGTTAGTTACACTGATACTCAGGAGAACCTAATCTGTTTGTGATTTGTTTTTAAGGCCTCCATATGGCCGACATGTGCGCCCACCACCAACTCCTCACCTCCTGACACTACACGTGTAGGTCAACAAGTACAAGATGAACGCCTACATCTCTGGGCGTGGAAAAGACGATAGGGCATATATTACAAAGACGAGAGCTCAGGCGGGAATGTTCGTCGTAAAAATAACACACGGCGCAAGAGGAAGTGTGCGTTTCAGCACAAAGAACATAAAACACACAACCCCACCAGCGCTGTGTAATCGATAGCGGGCCCGCCGATGCTACTGTTGTCCTGCAGCATCGTTTTTGTTTTTGCGCACGGATGTGTTATGGCCACAAGGAGATTTAACCAGCTTGCACTAAACTCCCTTCCCAATATTCTGGTTATTGTTAGACTTAATGGGCAATGGGTGAAAATATACACAACAAGAAATTGTCTATTTTCTGCATCGCAGCTACATGAATCAAATTTGCCTGGAAACTGGCGCACGTCTCAAGAGGGACAGTGAGGTGAATGAACGTTAACACTGTAGCGGAGGAGGGAGAAAGATGGACATTTTGGAGTCTTAATCTGTTTTCCTTGGGACATTTCTTGCTGATTTAGAAAAATGCTTCATCTGATCAATCCGTACATACTACATACATTTTCTGTCAACACTTTGTCTTTTACAGTGCAAGGAAGTGTATTTGGTAGTTTAAACTTAAGGTGAAATGAATAACAAATGATTACTTATGAGGCCGTAGAACCATGCGATTTCTCCCAGCCAATCAGAGAAGGCAGGTAATGATGATAAAGAAAAGAGCATAATTAAATACAATGACATAATGTTGAAATTATGCTGATGTATCATTGTATTTATCAAAAATTATAGAGATTCAACAATTTGAAAAATCTTCAGTGAAAAACCAAAAACAAGATTGGAATGAAAGACAAATGTTTTTTTTGCTGTCTGTATTTTGAATTTTCAAGTCTTTTAGTGAGTTTGGAAATATAGATTATATAAAGTTATATAAAGCCTCAACATGAGGCAGGAAATTATGACAGCCTTTAATGATGATATTAATGGGACAGCTACAATTTACATTGTCAGTCCATTCACATACACAAACAATGGCAATATCTGTCTGTCAAAAAACATACACACCTAATGTAAACATCTGTCCGTCCATTCATACACAGTACACACACAACATAATGTAAAAATCTACAAGTCTATAACATAAACATAATGTCGGTAAACAGAATGTATCTGTCTATCCATTTGCATACACACTCCATGTCACATTTACATATATACACACATAATGTAAAAATACACTATGTCAGTCCATTTTACACATAATGTAAACAGCTGTCCGTCCATACACACATAAGGGAAACATCTGTCCGTCCATTCACATCCATATACCGTAAAGTATAAACATGTGTAACATAAATAAATAGATGTAACGTACACATAGTGTAAATATAATTCTGTCCATTCATATAAACAGTCCGTGTCACCATTTAGTGTACATATACACACGCCACATCTGCCTGTTCATTTGCATACAGTCTATCTGTCCATTTATACATAAACACATAACAATGAAAAAAATCTGGCTCTACATTCACATACACTCAATGTAAATATCTGTCTTTTCTATTCACATAAATATAATACCAATATCGGTCAGTCCATTCGCATTCACACGATATAAGCATCTGTGTCCATGTGCACATGTACACAATGTAAACATCTGCCTGTCCACTTGCACTTTAGGAAAAATCTGTTCAAGCGCAGAAGTCTTGCTTCACCATTGTGACGAAAACACAACTCCATCCACATGTGCACGCACGCTAACAAAAGCTAGCGGCACCTGCCACCATCTCACCTGACTTGAGATTTCTCCTCATTTACAGGGAAAAGTAGCTGATGAAGAGGAAGTTATTATGGGAAATCTCTATGGGGGGAGAGCTCAAAACTGCAAACGCTGCAGCAAAGTGTGCCGCGCTCGGGAGACTGCATTTCATCAAAACATTTGTTGACGTTAACCTCGTCGTCGCGAAACCCAGATTTAATGCCCGCTAATGATTGCATCACTTTGCAACTTCCCAGACCTCGAGCCAAAGATCGGCCCCCGAAAAACACTTCACTTTCCGCATATTACCCTCAAAATAAAGTTACTCGACATTTCTGCTTTTACTTCAAACTTTCTTTTTTGCCTTCCCTCCTATTCTGCGAGTAAACATTCAACTGTATGCTCACCAATCGACACAGTGGACTGTGTTAAGCTTTCGGTACCATCCCACGATGCTTGGGCCTCCAACGGAAGGGTGCCAAATTGTTGTGCAATATGTATCAGTTTATAGTGATAGTAGGCTGTGTTTTCACCGCTGTTTGTTTATTAACAGGATTACACATAACACATGATGGCTCACGTAATGTGCAATAACAGTTTGCACTCTCTCCCACTATTTATTTTACAGTTTGAACTATTATTGAATATTGAACTATTCTCATTTTATTTACACTAGACTTGTTTTATTTTTGCACTATTCCAATCTTGTTTTGTACTTTTCTTATTTTATTGGACAAGTTGTAAATATTTTAGGCACCAAGGAGTGGACAGCTCGAATTTAGTTGAAATGCATACAATGATATTAAAGGCAATTTTGATTCTGATAAACTGCTTTCCACCAAGGTTTTTGAGAATAGGGAATGGGGTCAAAGTAGAACATATTAGATTTTATGGGGCAAATTATTTTCCCACTACATTTTATACTTTTTAAACACAGTTCCTCAATTTCCGACAGAGTAATCAAAATGAGCATCTAGAACGGAGTGCAATATTAGAGTGCTCCAAATTGGGATAGTTTGAGGGCCAATTTTTCTATTTGTGTGTGTGCGACGTGGACAACAAACTCTTAAAAATAAAATATGTTGACATAAAAGAAAAAAGAAAAAAATGATTTAATGACATAAAGCTTGAGCACGTCACAGAACAAATTAAGCACTGAGACAGTGTGACAGTTCAAGTACAATTCTCCGAGAGCAAAAGAACAATCTTCGCTAGTCCCCGTTTCAAACTGGACGAGCGTTTCCCACCTCTAGTAGATCAACAACATCTGCCTTGATGCTCGGATGTTTTCTGGGCAAACCACTTAGGAGGAATTTGTGCGAGGCAATTCCCACAAGCTGCTGTCAGTCATGAGCTGGCGCTGCAACACTTAGTAATGCCTTTGTCTGCTCCCCAATTCATCTTGTTAACAGCAAATTGGGTTACAGGCACAGCGCTATTGTAAAAATTAAAAACAACAACCGCAAGAGGGGTCCTCCCACGGGTCGCACACTAACATATGGCTTCTTTCACTCAAACATGAACCTTGTGCTATTACGCCGCCTTTAAACGGAATAAAAGCACAAAATGCGGCTGATGATGTCGGAGTGATTAAGGTTCATTGCACTTGAAGAGCCCTTTTCCAAAATGCAATTAATGCATTTTGATTATTCAGAGAAGTTACCAAGACGTGCATACTTTACAAACATAAAATAATTCTGAAAACTATTCTTTCACTTTAAGCAAAAGTGCATGCAGTATACCTGCGATATCGAGAACTAAACTGATTCCGCAAAACCCAATGATTAAACCGCTGTTATGTCAAGGCATTTAACATAGGGAGCAGGTCAAAAAGCATGCACCTCACACATTCACAAACCCGACACAAACAAGCTCTATCCTGGTCAATAAGGCAACAAAAACAGTGTTTACTGTCGAGTGTGCATTCTCGCTACCTCTGAACTCGTGACCTGCTCGTCCATCCATTCATCCACCGCTTATCCATAATAAATAAAAACATACTCTACATGGAACGAAGCGGATAAATGTGAAACGCAGTGGGACCATATCACTGATTACCACGGAAACTTTTCTTCAAACGAGCGTAAGCGATGCCAGCACGCAGCGAGCTAGCCTTTAAACAGTGGGAAACATCAACACAAACTGTTGTCATTCCTACACCGTTTACCTGATTTGGTTGTAAATACCCTCAAATTAAAGCTGAAAGTCTGAAAGCACATCCTGTTCGTTTGCTTTCAAATCCATTGTGTTGGTGTTTCGAGCCAAAAAGAAGAGAATTGTGTCCGTGTCCCAATATTTATGGACCTGGCTGGAAGTATTTCTCTATGCTGCTAGTAACATAAAGATGAAGTTTATCGAGTGAACTTTATGCACGAGTCGAGCTCACCCACTTATGACACAGGTGTCAAACTTGTGGCTCGGGGGCCAGATCTAGCCTGCCAGAGCATTTTATGTGGCTCGCGAAAGCTAATCAACTTCGTGTTCCTTGGGAAAATATCAGAATTGCAAAATGTCTTCACCTTTAATAACGATAAGATATTGCAAGCATTTTTTGTTACCAAAACCTCTTTTAAAAGAAATGTTCTTATAGTTGAAAAACATGCTTTTATAGGCTTCTGATTTCAAAACTTGTTTCCATCAATTGGTCGTGTATATGTAATTATATGAGGCGATAATTCATTTAGATGGGTTCACAGTCATAACAGCCCTCCGCGGGAAGTCTACAACACCCCTGATGTATGATTATCATTAGTAGACCTTTGCTGAGCCAAGGAACCAACTGTATTTTACCTTAGGAAAAAAAAACCAGGGTAAACCACCAAACAAAAATATGATAATAGGTATGAATATACAGAAATCATTATCTTGTCTCAATTTTGTCACAAATGTACTTACTCAGTGTGAAGTCTGTGCTTGTTTAGTTGAACACAAAAATGATATATTTGTAGGGAGACATGACTGATTCTGTTGTATGAATTGTAACAGGTGGATACATAAGTTTATTGTACATTTTGCCATCCAATAGAAGAGCATTTAATTGTCAAGCCTGTCAAGATAGAACAGCAAATATATATTTCTGATTAATAAAAAACTATTTCAATAATTATAATAAAATAACAACAACAATAATAATTAATAATAATGCTGTAAACATACTTTCACTTTTAACCTAACTATACATTACATGAATTGATTTTATTTTATTGTTATTGTTGTTGTGACCTTTGGCTTGTCCCATCATTAGGCGCCAGCAAAACATCAAATGAATAATAACAAATTGTTTTTCTTCATTCCGAATACTGACGACCCCCTTCAAAGAAATGAAGTGTGTGTCTATGAAGGCGTACAATTTGAGTTTAAAGTTGTTTGGCCTTGGGGGAGGTCTGCTCTCGACTCCATGCTATTATACTGCTTGGATTTTTTTATTTTTATACTGCTCTCGTATTGTGTCTCATTAGATTGTGCAGGTATACCTAATGTAGTGTCCGGAGGGTATATGTTTGATGTGACACCTACATATGCACCTATTAATAAATGCTACAACTCCCAGAGGAGGATCCTGACTGGTTTGTGATTAGAAATAAATACATAAATAAATAAATAAATAAATAAATAAAAAGAACTCCAATAAGAGGGACATTGCATCTTTAAGAGCCCTACATCAATAATGAACACACTTAAAAATGTATTCCTTTGCATCTTGTGTGCGCCTATTTCCATCCTCCTTTCTCCTTGTTCCCTCTGCACACATCATTAAACATATTATTATAACATGACTGTCAGCCGCCGTTTTCCGCTCGCTCTATTCTTGCTCTGCCAGGTAATCAATTTGTCGTCACTCTCTGTAACCTCAGTAAAGTCATCAAGTGAAATGAGTTACAGCTGCAAAGAGCCTTCAAGAACACTGGCGGAGGAGGAGGAGGGGTGCGGAAAAAGGAGAAAAATGACAACGAGGGCTGGGAATATTCCACCGCTTCACATCACCGTCGCAGGTCTCGAAGATGAAATATTAATGCACAATTTGTTTATCTGCGGGTCCACATCTCACAAGCGCAGAGCTGTTCATTTTCAAGCTGAGGGGTTTGGGGAGGGGGGGCGTTTTCAGACAAGGGATCAGTCAGTCATGAACTCTCCATAGCCATTAGCGGGCCGACATTTTGATGAAGTATTCCTAATGTAGTGGATAGGAAAGAATGAAAACACTCTGCCTGCCAACTTTTGATTGACCATTAAGCCACTGATGAATGTGCCTGTCAGCCAGGAGACAATTACCTCAACAATGAAGAAACTCTTCTGGCGGGCTTATTTGTACGCTCGCGCAGGCCCGACACATTTAGGGAGCGTGTAAAGGGATCACTTAGGCACCGTCTCAAAAGTTCCCCCTACCCCCATCCAGATAATAAAAGCAAGGGCATTGCTTTTGGAGGACAACCACTTTGAAGGTTGAAATGTGGGAAAAATATTCAGTATATGGAGCAGGATGACCATATTTTGCTACCCAAGAGTAGGACGCCTCCTGAATTTAGGTGTGTGTGTGTGTGTGTGTTTGCAATACTGCCAAAACGATTGATAATCATATCAACAACTCTACTTTCAAACTAACTTTACTTCTTTTTCACCTAAAAAAAAGTACATCCTTCTTGCTTCTAGTCCCACACACAAAAGAAAACCAATAACTTTGTCCAAGAAGTTGTGAAACAAAAATGCAATCGTATTTATTACAATTATGTCAAATCTCCATAATATTCTACATATTTTATGTAGTCAGTGTTACTGCTGTCATGACTAACACATGTAAAGATCAATATGACTGTATGGAAAGTGACTGAAAAGCTAAACAGTGACAATACAGTCAGACTGTGTAGAGGAATATTAAACATTTTAATTAAATGTTTGGTTCTAAGTTTATGAAAAAAATAAAGTCTTTGTCTGAGAACTCACAATCATGATAGATCAGAACTTTGGCTACCTTTAATTGTAAAAGTAGTGGAGACATACCTTTTTTACAAACATATATAGCCTACCTATACAGAAGTATTCCCCCAAACTTATATAATATTATAACCAGCTCACTAAATACATAGCTGCAGTGAATGGAATTCACTCAAGTGGTGTTGTGGTGACACTTCCGCTGCAGATCAAGTTACGACAGTAATGACTGACACACCACCAATCACTGCAGCTGCTATAATGGTTGACGTGTAAGACTGCCCGATGACTGTATAACCCATGAACGGGAACAAAAATGCAGAGGAATATGAGCTCCGTGATTTGATCCTAAATGCAGAATGTGTTTGAAATTATTTGAATTAAAAGGGGGGGGGGGGGGGGACAATATAGAATTGATATCCCGGATAGATAAATTGTTGGGTCGAAAAAAATTACTGGGAAAAGACGACGTCTGGTCACCCTCGAATGGCAGCAAGTGCTTTATGTGTGTGTGTGTGTGTGTGTGTATGTGTGTATATGTGTTTGAGATCTCAGTATCTTCCTCACGTAGAAAAGCCATGCTCGGCGGAGAAACAATCGCCATCTGCTCGCAGTATCCGCAGCCATAATAAAGACTGATAACTCCTCACAGCTTCACACGCAAGGAAAAAAAAAAAAAAAGACATCCTCCGAAAACAGCCAAGAGATGGCCTAAGGGCCGAGGTGACAAGGGGCGAAGGCCACTGATTATGGGACCCCTTAGAAAATACGCTTCGCATCCCGGAAGGCTAAAAGGATTATGAAGACATACATAGATTACAGCCCACCAAAAATGTGTATGTCCGTAAAATGATGAAGAGTTCACAAAGAGTTCACAAGCAGGATACACACAGCTCCACACAACAACGTGCAGGCATGGAAGACATGACTTATTATTTACTACTCACTAGTTCACACTGAGCCATGCATGCAGGAGGTGTGGATCGTTGAAGGCGTACAAGTTGGTCCCGATCCGAATTACCATTTTTCTGTTTTTTTTTTTTTTTTTTTTTGCCTTGGTGAGGATGGCAGCTAGATAGATAGATAGATAGATAGATAGATAGATAGATAGATAGATAGATAGATAGATAGTGCACTACTTAGATGCGCCTGCTGCAGCGCTGTTCATTCACTCTTAAATAGTTTGTGGTCTGAGAAAGAACGCTGCTTTGGTTTAGTTTTACAAAAAAAAATTTATGTTTGTTGATCTGAAATGAATTAAAAAATCTTTAGAAAATTACACCAACTAAGCCATTAATTGATCCTTTTGATTTCTGTTGCATATAATTGCTTGCCACTCCATCAGGTTTGATGCAACCGAGCCAAAAGGGTCTCTGATGTTTATTTCATATTTAAAACATTTTTAAAAAATATTTTACATAGACATCCATATGGAAATATATAGTTTGTGGATTATTTCCTGCCACCTACAATTGTAATATGAAAAAGTGCAATAAAAGCTCATAATTTCTCTCTTCAGTCATTTAGGGAAATTGAATCACGTTCAGCTCAAGCCATAATATTAGGAACAGCACTTAGTATTAGGCAGTTTTACAACCACAACAATGAACATATTGTTGTAATAACACCTAGAAGTTGAGCATTATTTTTCTTTTAAAGGCAGAATCTTTGTAATGAATGCAATTCGATTGGGCATCCTGAGATCGGCTGGTGAACAGTCCAGGGTGCACCCCGCCTCTCACCCAAGGTCAGCTGGGATAGAACATGCACGGATGGATGTTGGGCAAGTGTAGTCTACCTAATAAAGTGACCTTGTGGCTCCCTATTGCGTCCTACTCCAATTATCATACTTTTTAACATGAAAAACGCTTCAACTTGTGTAGCGGTATAAGAGGGTCCTGTATGAAAACAAGCCCAAAAAGTTTGTTGGGAGGGACTAAAGGAGGGCTGGAAGGAGGAGGAGGGAGTGAGCGAAGGTGAGACGGTGACCATGGCAACAAAGGGAAAACAAGCCTAACAATGTCCCTCATAAAACGCAAAAGAAGACAACGGGAGTGCAAGAGGCGTCTTCTTACCCGCAGCCCGTCGAGGCGCCTGCTGCTTCCTGCGTGGCATGTTGTTCGCGCGCGCGTGCCCAGGTGCAACCACAATGCGGGGCCACGCTCGTGAGCGCGCATAGAGAGTGCACACGCGTGCGGAGCGTGTGGGGTTATTTGTCGTTTTTTTTTTTTGTTTGTTTGTTTTTTTCCACGTCGCTCGTGGCTCTCAGTCTGACTGCCGGAGAGAATCCAGTTCGCTTTTTGGCGTTTAGCAGATCAAAATGAAATACAGTAAATAAAAAAAAATAAATCAACCAATGAAAAAAAAGACAAATCTCGGCTTCTTCCGTCTTCTTCTTCTTCTACGCGGGACGGTGCGCCTTCCTTCTCGTGTCCATCTGATCGCTGGTCCCCGCGTGTGCACGCGCGTCCACTTCCCCCCTGCGTGGACTCTTAACGGGTGGAGGTGCTCAAGAAATTAACATGGAGAAGAAGAAGAAGAAGAGCAAGGAAAAAAAGGGTTTGAGCACCGGAAGCGTGGACTGCTGGGTGCCGGGGTGACTGGCAGAGCAGAGGCGATGTCAGCGCGCAGAGATCCACGCGAGAAACTGAACATTGAAAACTCCTCCCTCCCTTCCTCATCCCTCCTTCCACCGGGCCGGACCTGACGACGACGACTACGATGGCTGCGAGACATTTGTGAGAACAGATAAGCAGTAGTTTATTAAAGGAACAGAGGCTGCATGCCGCTGACTGCCTTTCAAATGAATATATTTCTTTTTTCAAAACCGATTTGGAACCGAACCTTTTTTTTTTTTTCCCCTTTCCTCACACGAACATCTTATAGTAATTTGTGATGGTCCTCGCCAAATACACTTGGGAAAAAAAAGTTATAGTCATTATCATCCCGAGAGGAGAAATTGACTGTAGTCTCTGCTGTATTTTGCGTGGCACACCACACAGAACCAAATAAAAGGGGGTGAGAAATCAGTGCTGCATTTCTTGAGCTGGTTGGCTGGGACGGTGCATTGCTCAAGGGCACCTCCAATATGGCCAGGAAGCAGACTAACATCTATCCAACAACTAGTCGGCTTTATTGGTTGGTTTGTTTGTTTTACATCTTGTCCACCATGGCCCTCTGGCTCCAAAGCCCAAGTCCTTACATATGCTTCCCAACTTTATACAAATGGAAACTGACGTTTTCTCCAGATACTCTGGCCAGAGGTGTAGTTTGAGGTTTTTCTTTTGTTAAAGTTTTTGTGACTTTATATACAGCCATTGAAAAAAAATATTAACTCACCCTTATTTTTCTATTTTATTGTTCATTTTATTGCCTGGTACAATTAAATGTACATTTAGTTGGACAAATATAATGATAAAAAATAGCTCATAATATTTTAATTCAACAGGGATTATCTGAAATCTGATAATGCATTGATAAATTTAATAGCTGTTATTTAGCTATTTTCCATGGTTTTCTTGATAGTTACCAAACTCACTGGGAATACAATTAAGCTTAACAATGTCAAATAAGACAAAAATTAATATGGAATCAGCTGCATTTTTGTTGCGTTTATTGTATTCTTCGGCACTGACTGCAACAAAAAGGATTTCTAAGAAATTGAAAAAGACTTATTTCTAGGAAATTGTTCCTGTTTTTAGACTGAAAAGAAAGATTTCTTCCACGTTCCATAAACATACTGTACATGTTAGTTTCATTTGAGCCCATAAATTGTCCATAGGTGTGAATGTGAATGCTTGTTTTATATGTGCTCTTCGATTGGCTAGCGACCAACCCAGGGTGTATCCCGCCTCTTGCCCCAAGTCTGCTGGGATAGGCTCCAGCTTGCCCGCGACCGCAATGATGCAAGCATTATAGAAAATTGATATATTGATATAGGGTGCCTATCTGTCGTTACTATTGCCCCCCCCCCTTACAGCACTCACTCGATGCTTGCCTCTAGTCAGCAGATGTTGACAAAATTGTTGGTACCGTTCTGTTAAAGAGAGAAAAACCCACAAGATTACATGAAACTGACAAAAGTGATACAAAATAAAAAGTACTGAAAATCAGAGGTGTGGACTCGAGTCACATGACTTGGACATTCATCGATTCTATCCAGCCAAAGACTATCAAAAAATATTCAAAAAGGACATAGATGGGAATTGTAGCGTCTGTAAGGAGTACCTTGAGACTGTTGTTCACTTATTTTGGTATTGCCCTGTTGTTAAAAGATTCTGGCAGAGCTTATGTGATTTTGTTTGTGACAATATTGATGGTGATTTTGTTGTGTTGTGGAAGGGTGTAGTGGTAGGTCTCTTAGAAAATGATAATGCACAAAACACACACGTGTATTATTAATTTTATTTTTATAATGGCCAAATTTCATATTCATCACAGTAATTTCCTGAATAAGAAACCTCACTTTGTTACCTTTGATGATGAGATCAGACAATACATCCAATCGATCTAATACTCATACAATTGGAACTATGACTGTGTGCACTCTGTTGAAAATATTTTTGTAACTATTGCATGACTGTACTATGTACCCCCTTGCATTATTCTATTATGTCCAAGCAGCAGTCTCTTTGACTCTTCAATTTACCGTTGACCTGTATCTGCTACCATTCACTTCAAATAAATTTTATTTAAAAACATTTTATTTATTTTTATTTTTTTTAAAACGATCACGCACGATCAATAGTTACACGGCGGGCCAGCTGTGTGCTATCTGGGCTTCCAGTTCATAACTGTCTGGTTTAGTCAATGTAGTGTTCTCAAGAATCAGTCTTGTACTGTATTTCTTTTTTTATTCACTTAATTTACCAATCAATAAGCACATAGCTAGCATCTTTTCAACATGAAACTACATTCTTCTTATGTCCTTTTTTTCACCTATTTTTTAATGTAAAATTTTACAGAGTGCCCCCTAGTGTTCTCACTGAGGTACCACAGTTGGATAAAATTGTACCTTTATAACAAGACTAGCGGGTTAAGGTGACATCCGGGCGCCTTAACCCTCTAGTTCCTGCGGAAAGCCCAATACTCCAAACCTCATGAATAGTTCACATGTAATAATATTGTACACATCAAACAATTCGTTTTATTGCAATGCTTCAGGATAGACAATATTTTTTGTCATCTTAGTCTCTGCCAGTATACACAAATCATTAGATCTTCCAACCCTTGACCAACCAACATAAAACTGACCATGAGAAAAACATGGAGAATGCAAATCCAATCCAGCAACTTTCAGAGACTGACCTTGTGACTTGTTGATGCTCATTGCAAAACAAATCGATATTGGAAACTGAAGGCTTCTGAATTGAACTGGTAAATGATTATAAAATGGTATTCGGGGTAGAAATGCTGTCTCACCTTTACAAGGACCTGTGATTATAATAGCTTCAAGCACGTTAGGCAACATCTATATACTTAAAGGTCAGACTTGGTGTGTCCGTTTTCAGGGAGCTTTCTGGACCGGGAACGTTTTCTTGCACGTTTTTTTAGCGTTCCTGTACATTTTTGCACGTTTTTGCGTGTTTTGCAATAAGCCTCCACTTAAGACCTCTTTATACTCCCGTGCTCGTGCGGCCGACAACGCCCGCATTGCATAAAAAATGTTATGCTTATACTTGATTATTACTATAAATATTATAATCGATTACTCATCGACTAATTGAATTTACACATTGACTTAACAAAAAACTGTATGCTGCATCAAAAACTGTATGCTGCATCGAAATCAGTATAGCATGTTTGAGAGACGTGTACATGACGAGCGCCCAAGTAAACAGACATATGAATAGGAATATGAATAGGGCCTCAATCATGTCGCCTAACCGTGTGGTCGCCTCGGTAACGAGTGCTCTAGTTCTGTCTATGTTTTTGTGTTTTTCTTTCATCTTTGGAGAAATTACGTGACTTACACAAGGAAAGACTTGCTAAACATAAGGGAGTCTACTCCAGACTTTCTTTCACCAACCTTTCAATTTTTTTTTCTCAGTTACTAACCAGAGAATTCCAAATGCCGCTCCCATCAATGCATCTCGCAAATCTATGCTCGCTACCCAATAAAATGGACGAGCTTCATCTTCTTACAAAGATCAGTAAAGACTTCGGAGGTTCCGCCGCCCCGTGCTTCACTGAGACATGGCTACGTGAACACGTCCCAGATGGCACCATAATGGTTCCGTGCTTCCAACTAAACCGAGCGGACAAAAGGCAGCGGACTATGCTTCTATATCAATGAAAAATGGTGTACCGACATCTCTGAGCTCAACACACAGTGCAGCCCAGACTTGGAGTCGCTGTTTTTGAACTGTAATCCATTCGACTTAATTCACTTAATAACAACATACAAGCACAAACTTAAATGTGCGAAGCCTATGGTGAAAACAGTGAGAAGTGGACCAATGAAGCAAAGAGAACTTCAAAGCTGTTTAGACTACACAGACTAGGGTGTCTTTGAAACTTCAACTGGCAGCCTGGATGAAAATACACACTGTGTCACATCCTATATCAGTTTCTGTGAAGATGTGTGTGTACCGACAAAGACGTTTCGCACGTTCTATAACAACAAACCGTGGTTCACTGCCAAACACAAGCAACTTCGCCAGGCTAAAGGGGACGCGTATCGGAGTGGGGACAGAGCCCTGTACAATCACACTAGAAATCTGCTGACAAAAGAAATTAACATCGCAGAGAAATTATTCAGAAAAGTTGAAAAAAACAGTTTACTGCCAACGACTCTAAGTCAGTCTGGCGAGGATTAAAATCGCTAATCAACTACAAACGGCCATCCCCCAAAGCGGAGAATAAAAAGAGGACGAGCTGATGTCTTGAACACCTACTGCAGATTTGAAAAGGACACTTTCAAACCCCACGCCCACCCAGCCGCACCACCGATCACCATGGCACCTCCTACTTCTGCAGTGACCATTCATGAACAGGAAGTGAGGCGCATCTTCAAACTGCAAAAGATCAACAAAGCGGCGGGCCCAGACCTAGTGTCACCATCCTGCCTCAAATTCTACACAGACCAGCTTGTTAGTGCAGGCCCTCCTGCACTAAATCAACACCAAGCGCCACTATTCCATGCAGTGGCCATTTGGCAGAATTGCCACTTCGTCATTCCTAATACTACGTGGACATCTCTACTTATGCCCACTTCAACCTCTGAAAATATCTGAACGATCGCCCCAATATTTTGAATTTTTTACAATACTCCTCTTTCCAGCCCGAAAGATCCTGTGACTCTCATGGCCGCCGACAAAGCGCATTGAGCGGCCAGCGGCATGTCCCGCTCGCCCTTTGCTCAGCATAAATAACTTGACCCATTACTAGCAGTATAGTATGCAATCGTCCATCAAATTATGTCTCTGCCCCACGTCCATTGCGTGGCAGTGTTGAACTGGATGGAATCTGTCGCCCCGCCTCTTGCCAGCCCGACATTGGTTGGCGTACCCACCGGAGGTCTGGCACAACAGCGTTATGGTTGTGTGGCTACACAGCTGTTGGTTGCACGTCAAGGAGGAGGAACAGGAAAAAAAATCATCCAGGTGGACCACTGTGCCACCCATTGCTGTGGCCGCTTAAGGTGTTTTCTTCGGCAACCATAGCAGCACGTTGTCCCGCTGAATTTCAACAGAGCCAATGGGGGCAAAATTGTCCCAGCGGCGCGGCTGTTGGTCAATGCCGTCTCAGAAGCTGCTTATCTGTAGCCCGTGGGAGCCAGTGCACTGTGCATCGCTGGGAATTCTCCCCACTTGAGCCATGACAGAAGGAAGTATTGAAAGCTGAAAGTTCTGGGGATGTGGGGTTTTCAGAGCATTCAGTGACACGCCCACAGCATCTGCAAGCTGAAAGAAATTCTCAATCTTGACCATTTTGAAGCCTGATTTACATACTTGGCATTTTTTTGTATTATTATTATTCATTCATTGTCTGGCTTGCTAACAATAATCTGTGTTTTTTCAAATTTACAAGACTTTTTTATGCCTCTTTGGTTCATCTTTAAACTTCTTATTTGGAACTCAAATCAAATAGTCTTGTTTCTGTATACACAGTACGAATTGGGGTGCTTTGACTCAAAGTTCGAGTTTTGTGTGTGGAAACATTTGGAAAGTGTCGATCTCTCCTCAAAAGCTGCTCATGACTTCATCCAGCAAGATGCCGAGGTGATGGATGACTTCATTTCAGAGAGACAACACCCTTCAGAGATCCAGGCTCAGCCCACATTACAAATGACTTCCTGATAATATTCTATCAGCCTATTTTGTGTCTGTCACTCACTCACGCCACAGCCGATACCGGAGACCTCCGCTGAACTCCGCCTGAACCCTCACGATCAATCACGCCTCAGATCACGCCTGAGTCGTACCTGTCTGTCAGCTGCGAGCACCTTGTGTGTACGCAACCACCACCGTCACCCCAACAAACGCGCACAACTTATCACTCCCAGCATTTACTGCTGGTGCCCACATCTCAGCAACTTCTATGCGATTCAGAGTGTGCAGCAGTGCAGATCGTGATGGCAGATTGATGTCCTCCTTTGGTGCATGGTCAAAACAGATAACTAACTAACTATTAGGATTTACCCACAGGAAGTTAACATGCAAGGAAATTTGCAGTTGTGCTTGTGTGCAATGAGGAAAAGTCCAACACAAAGCCACTGTAGGTCAGAGCAAGATTACACACTGTGAATGTAAAATGTATATTGAACTTTATGTATGGGTTATACGATTTGGAAATCGACCACAATTCTGTGGAAGTTGCACAAAAACTTGGAGGCGGAGCCATTAGCAGCAAATATTGCAAGACCTTACAAGTCTGTTCACCAAACTTCAAAGGAGTAACTGTTTTATTCCAAAAGGAGGAACAGCCACAATGCAGGACAGTCACAGGCCCACAGTTGGCAAAGATTGACGACATCCCCGCATCTACACCCCCCAATCGAGCAAGATAAAACTAAAAACCTCATTTGGGGGTGGAGGAAAACCTTGAAACGGGACCACAAATGGGTGGGGGGGACCCTCCTTCCAGGATGACCAGGCTGCTATGGATATTGAGTGGGCAACATCTATCACATAGTCTGGTGCTGTACAATGTTCGTTACGATGGCAAGATGCTCTACAGTGTTCCTTAAGATAACATAAGAGTCTATTTAAAGAGAAAAGGTGCCGCAGGTAGACATTCAGGAAAGTGGTTCTGCCTCAGGACTTGGCCCGGTTGGTCAGTGCAGAACCCAAACAGCAACAACCCCAGATTCGGTCAGGATCCCCCTCGCCCCCTCTCTGAGCAGGGGACGAGGGGGTTAGGAGATTGGACAAGCGGTAGTGAAACAGACCCACAAGTATTTTAACTAAGTGCCAAAGAGTAGAAATAAGTTAAGTTGGGATTTAAACATTTCTATTGATATAGCAGCTCTAAAATTCGTGGGTAGGGCATTTCAGAGTACTGAAGCCAGACTAGAAAATGCTTGAGAGCCTGCAGACCTCTTTATGGCTCTCAGTCACCAAAAGACCAGGGACCTCACGTACAAACACGTGGCGTACGTTCTTTTCACGGCAAAGTTCAGATGTATCAAGAGTGAAATGACCGTGGAAATGTGCGGTGCCTCACGTCAACTTCATGGCTGGCCCACGCGCGTTTCTGCAGCTGTTTGTGCTTTGGCGACACTTAGAGGTGATGCTGGGAAACTGTTATAATAAATCGATGCACATGTTCAAATTAATTAATTCAAAGGACTTTTTATTAGTGTGCACGGGTGGACACGGCCAGTCAGGCAGGCAGCAGCAGGTGGTTGTTAGAGTGTCAGAGACGCTGGGGATGTCAGAGGAGACGCCAGGAACGGTGGACGAATCCTCCACATCTGTGACACCAGAGACACTGGGGACGATGGACGAATCCCCCGAACATGTAGCGCGTGGCTGCGACTGCACTTATAAAAATAGTCTTTTGAATTTACTTAATTTGAACATGTACATCGGTTGCACATGATTAAAATGTGTTAAAATGACATTTACCCCTGTTCTCCTAAAAAAAACAATTGTCATTTTAACACGTTTTAATCATGTGCAACCGATGTACATGTTCAAATCAAGTAAATTCAAAGGACTCACGTGTGGCTGCGAGTCAAAGTTTTTGATCTCTTCTTTCATATGCTGACATGCTTCTATTTGAATTCAAAAGATTTATTACAAATACCATACAACATTTACGCATGAACCTTTATCTCATAGGGCTGAGTGTACATTACTGTATGAACACCTTTGTTGTGCGTTATAAAAATACATGGGATTTACCTTGTGGGTTAATCTGAGTCAGCCACACGTAAGAGTAGTGTCACCCATGATTGCAGCAACTCTCTCAAATGGGGTGAGGCCCTCGGCGCCGGTTCTTCCGCCTGTTTTGGCCACACTTTGGCGGTGGGCAGCTGTCCTCCGCTTCACATCCACCTTAATGTCTGACCACTTCTTTTTTAGTTCAGCATATGTGCGCTGTTCTGACCCCACAGCATTGACAGCCGCACACACACTGTCCTATTCGCTCCTCTTTCGCGTGTTGTTAACGCCAGAGGACAGCGTGCCAAAAGAGGATTTTCTTGCGCACTTCCGCTTCATTGAGCAACTTCACATTTATAAAAAAAAAATTAATAATAATAAATGTTTCTTCATTACCTTGCTCATTTTCTTCTGACCATGCAGAGATTGGGATCGCAGGTGCAGGGTTCATTTAAATATCCATCCATCCATTTTCTGAGCCACTTATCCTCACAAGGGGCACGGGTGTGCTGGAGCATAACCCAGCAATCATCGGGCAGGAGGCGGGGTACACCCAGAACTGGTTGCCAGCCAATCGCAAGGCACATATAAACAAACAACCATTTGCACACACATTCTGGCACGTACGGGGTTAGGTCGAAGGCGAGGAACGCAAGGCAAGAACATGGAGGACCCAAGTGCAGGGAAGCAGGGAGGCAAGGCAGGAGTGCGGGAGTCTCAAAAAAATAATATTTAATCTTCAAAAAACAGCCAACAAGGAACGTGGATAAAGCAAAACTAAACAAAGTACCACAACCAAACCAAAGTAACAAAGAAACACTTAAATACCTAAAACTGGAAACAAACTGTCACTGGTGAATAGGACGTAGAACACATAGGGACAAAGACACTTGACAATGACATATTGCGAAGACAACGACAATGAACTGAAAGAAACCAGGGAACTAAATACAAACAGATTGACGAGACAACGAGGAACACCTGGACAAGACGAGTGG
The DNA here is from genome assembly GCF_024500385.1 of Phyllopteryx taeniolatus. Lineage (NCBI taxonomy): Eukaryota > Metazoa > Chordata > Actinopteri > Syngnathiformes > Syngnathidae > Phyllopteryx > Phyllopteryx taeniolatus. Next base: position 33,714,878 of record NC_084502.1, on the reverse strand, counting down.
CTGGAGAGAGCTGATTGGCTGACACAAGGTCGACGAGAACAGGTGGACACAACAACCAAATGAGCACACGACAAACATGGAACAAAACTAAACACAACCCAAACCAAAACACAGACCATAACACATTCACACCAAGGGGCAATTTAGAGTCTTCATATAACCTACCATACATGTTTTTGGGATGTGAGAGGAAACCGGAGTGCATGGAGAAAACCCACACAGGCACGGGGAGAACATGCAAACTCCACACGGGCGGGGCCGGGGATTGAACCCCAGTCCTCAGAACTGTGAGGCAGACGCTGTAACCAGTTCTTCGTGCCGCTCATTTAAATATGATTCCCATATTTAAATGTGAGCGTGGGAAGGGAGGGGTCGGCTCCTCCAACATGTGCGCTCAATTCTACATTGATTGGGATGTACGAAGGAAATGGGCTTGGATTCATGCGTACGCACAGATTAATACATCTTGATATTTTTGTGCGTACGACGTTTTCTGGATTTGAGCGTTCGCCATGTTTCAGTAGGAAATCCACGCAAGTCTTTGTACATGAGGCCCCAGCTTATTGTGAGCGTTGGTTTCAGGACAGAACATAGAGTGCAACTAAGTCAGCGAGATAAGAGGGTGCTAATATTCTATGAGTAAGTAACAGTTCCTTAAAATTGCATATCAAGTGGACAAGGAGCCAGTGCAAGTTGGCCAATATCGGGGCAATTTTACTTTACTTTATTCAAACTTTCTCATCCTCGTCAAAGGTCTTGCTTCAGAGTTTTGTACTAAATGAAGGCTTTTAATACTAGACCTAGGAAGACCGGACAGCAGCACATTACAATAGTCGAGGCTAGACGTAACAAATACATGGACTATGATCTGCGTCACTAGCGGATAGGGTGGGCTGTCTCTTAGCGATATTGCGAAGATGGAAAAAAAAAATGCAGTTTTGGTAACATTCTTAATGTGCATTTAAAAGGAGAGAGTTGAGTCAAATATAACTTTGGGCAATGGTGCTTTTGTGAAAACTAGGAGTGGTGTCCTTATTAAACAAGTGGCTGTGTTTAGCAGGGCCAATAATAGCTCAGTATTCTCAGGGTTAAAGAGCAAAAAATCTCAGCGAGATTAGAGCAATCGCATGGGCTAGTTAGTTTTAATGGCAGGTATAAAGCTAATCTTATATTTGCGTATGATATAAATACTGAACAAAAGAGGGCTGAGTACCGACCCCTGTGAGACTGCGCAACTGACATTATAATACACAGAGGTCACAATACCGTGAATTACATGGTGTGTCCTATCCGAGAGATAAGATCTAAACCAAGAAAGTGCTCGGCCTGTAATACTGATCTGTTTCGAGGCGATCTGGTAGTATATTGTGATCAACGGTATCAGAGGCAGCACTGAGGTCGAGTAATATTACTATTGATGAGGTGTCACAATCCATAGCGAGTAAAAGATCATTCGTTACTTTTGCAAGGGCCGTTTCAGGAGCGTGGTCTTCCCTGAATCTGGACTGAAGAAGTTCAAATAGATTTCTAGAGGCCATATGATCATTAAGCTGTTGTACTACAAGAATTAAAAAAAAAGGGGGGGGGGGGGATTTGTCACCAGCCTACAATTGTCATGAACGGAACAGAGGATAGGACCCAAAAATGCACGACTCCAAAACAAATTGACAGTTTCCAAAAAGAGAGGTTTAATAGACGGGCATAGGTCGGTACACAGGCAGGCAATCCAAAAGAGGCAACAGTATCCAAAAACATGAGGCAAAGAGACAAGGTCGATAATCGGAACAGGGTCAGGTCTTACTGTGAATCTATGACGTGGAAACAAGGAATGCTGGAACGCGACGACAAGGTACAACGAACTGGCAACGAGAGGAAATGAGACACGAGGTTATATACAAGGGGTAATTAGGGTGAACGAGGCACAGGTGATGAAGATGCTCACATGAGCAGGTGTGTGTGAAACAGGGGGGAAGACAAAACCCGGAACACACACACATATGACAGTACCCCCCCCTTAACGGCCGGCCCCAGACGGCCCTGGGGCCCCTGGATGCGCAACGTGGAAGTCCCGAATGAGCGAATCATCCACGATAAACGCAGACGGTACCCAGGAACGCTCCTCAGGCCCATAGCCCTCCCAGTCCACCAGATATTGAAACCCCCTGCCCCTCCGACGAGATGACAACAGCCGCTTCACAGAGAAGACAGGGCCCCCATCCACAAACCGGGGGGGAGGAGGGGGCCTGGAAGGCGGGACCAGAGGGGACTCCCGGGCTGGCTTGAGTAGGCTGACGTGAAAAGTAGGGTGGACCCGCATAGACCTTGGGAGCCTCAGCTTCACGGTGACAGGGTTGATTATTTTTGTGATGGGGAAGGGCCCAACGAACCTGGGAGCGAGCTTCTTGGACTCCACCCGGAGTGGAATATGTTTGGTCGAAAGCCAAACTCGCTGACCCACTTTGTAGTTCGGGGCCGGTGTCCTCCGACGGTCAGCAGCGGCTTTGTAGGACCATCCCTGGCGCAGCAGCATCTGGCGGGCTCGCTCCCAGGTCCTCCTGCAGCGTCTCACCAAGGTTAATGCCGCTGGAACTGTGGATTCTGGGGCTATGGCAGGAAACAGAGATGGTTGGTAACCATGCACAACGTGAAAAGGCGATAGACCAGTGGATGCAGAGGGGAGGGAATTGTGGGAGAATTCGACCCAAACCAGTTTCTGAGACCAGGATCGCGGCTCCTGTGAAGCGAGACATCGGAGCCCCGTCTCCAGGTCCTGGTTCAGCCTCTCGGTTTGGCCGTTGGTTTCAGGATGAAACCCGGATGACAGACTGACGGTAGCACCTATGAGTTTACAAAACTCCTTCCAAAATTGCGAAATGAATTGGGGACCCCTATCAGACACCACATTCTTGGGGAAACCATGGAACTTAAAAACCTGATTAATCATTAGCTCGGCAGTGTCTTTAGCTGAGGGGAGTTTTGGAAGTGCAATGAAGTGCGCCATCTTAGAGAACCTGTCAACAACTGTAAGAATGGTGGTATTGCCTTTAGAGGCCGGTAATCCTGTAACAAAGTCTACGGAAATGTCTGACCAAGGACGTTGTGGTATTGGCAGGGGTCGCAACTCCCCAGAAGGACGTTGATGAGAGGCCTTGTTAGCAGCACATACCTGGCAAGCATTGACGTAATCGCTAACATCCCTCCTAACATTAGGCCACCAAAAGCGCTGTTCGACCACCGATAGCGTCTTGGCAATGCCTGGGTGACATACCGTTCGGTTCGTGTGAGCCCAGTGGATGACTTTTCCCCTTAAGGTCGGAACCACATAAAGCCTGTTCTCGGGGCAATCTTCAGGGCTAGGAGTGTCTTTCAGAGCCCCTTCAACCGCAGTCTCAATGTCCCAAACAAAAGCGGAAATGAAGCATGACTTAGGCAAAATAGTCTTAGGGTCGGACAAAGAACTCTCCTCGGAGAAAATGCGTGACAAAGCATCTGGCTTACCATTTTTAGAACCCGGTCGGTATGATAACGTAAAATTAAATCTAGAGAAGAAAAGAGCCCATCTAGCCTGCCTCGCATTTAATCTTTTGGCAGTTTTAATATATTCAAGGTTCTTGTGATCTGTCCATACTAAAAACGGAGTATGTGCCCCCTCTAGCCAGTGCCTCCACTCCATCAAAGCCACCTTGACTGCCAACAGTTCACGGTCGCCAATGTCATAATTTTTTTCAGCTGGGGTCAATTTTTTGGAGAGAAACGCACAAGGATGTAACTTCTCATCCTTGAGAGACTTCTGGGAGAGCACTGCTCCTATTCCGGCATCAGACGCATCGACTTCTACCACAAACTGCTGTTTGAGATCTGGCAAAGTAAGGATGGGAGCGGAGGTAAAGCTCGACTTAAGTCTTTGAAAAGCTGCATGACAAAGCGGGTTCCATACAAAAGGTTTGTGTGGCGAGGTAAGATCATGCAAAGGAGAGGCTATAGAACTGAAATTCCTGATGAATTTCCTGTAGAAGTTTGCGAACCCCAAGAACCTTTGTACATCTTTGCGTGACGTGGGAGTAGGCCAATTAATAACGGCATCGACTTTGCAAGGGTCCATCTTGACTTCACCTTGAGCCAGGACGAAACCCAGAAAAGAAACGGACGCCTGGTGGAACTCACATTTCTCAGCCTTGACATAGAGTTGATTCTGCAGTAACTGCTGCAAAACAGAGCGGACATGAATAATGTGAGTCTCCTCATCCGGGGAGAATATCAGAATATCATCTAAATAAACAAAAACATAAACATTCAACATGTCGCGCAGGACATCATTGACAAGGTTCTGGAAAACAGCTGGAGCGTTAGTAAGCCCAAAAGGCATTACCAAATATTCATAATGTCCCGTTGGTGCCAACTGGTTCCTTCTCTTGAAAAAATTTCATAAGAAGTTCAAACTGCGAGGCCACCTGTCTCATCATATTGTCCTGATAACGTGACAGTCCCTCTAGATGAAGGTGGAGGGCGGCAATCTGCTCATCCTGCTTCGCGAGGCGTTGACCCTGCGCTTGAAGGGCTTTGCGCACCGGGTCTGAGTCTGCTGGGTCCATGTTCTGGCCAGTTCGTTCTGTCATGAACGGAACAGAGGATAGGACCCAAAAATGCACGACTCCAAAACAAATTGACAGTTTCCAAAAAGAGAGGTTTAATAGACGGGCATAGGTCGGTACACAGGCAGGCAATCCAAAAGAGGCAACAGTATCCAAAAACATGAGGCAAAGAGACAAGGTCGATAATCGGAACAGGGTCAGGTCTTACTGTGAATCTATGACGTGGAAACAAGGAATGCTGGAACGCGACGACAAGGTACAACGAACTGGCAACGAGAGGAAATGAGACACGAGGTTATATACAAGGGGTAATTAGGGTGAACGAGGCACAGGTGATGAAGATGCTCACATGAGCAGGTGTGTGTGAAACAGGGGGGAAGACAAAACCCGGAACACACACACATATGACAACAATTGCGAAGACTCTAAGGGTCCAGGTTGATTCTTTTGAATAGGGAGCAAATAACAGCTGTCTTGAAAGCTGCAGGTACAGCGCCGAAGGAGAGTGAAACATTTTAAATATTTGAGATTAAAGGTACGAAGATTAAAAACATAGTTTCCCAGGAACAGGGTAGAGCAAGCAAGTTGTCTGCTTTGCCACGCTAACGAGTTTTGTGAATCTGTCAAATGATACTTCCTCAAGAAGAGAGAGGGTAGCTGGACCAGTAGCCGCAATGGTGCCCATATTAGTCTCAGTGATCGAAGAATTCAATTGGGCTTGAGGCACGATGTCCTTAATCTCATTCCTAATGAGATCAATATTTTTTTTTTGTAAAAAGTTGCATGAAATCATTGGCTGAACAGGAGGAGCTGTTGGAAGTAGGCTGCTTTTGGGTTAGCATCACTACTGTATCAAATAGGATTTATTGTTATTTTTATTAATAAATTATTTTTGAAAAATAATTAGCTTTCGCTGAGATGAGAGCTTGTTTGTATTTCAGTAAACTATACTCCCATGCCTGATGGAAGACCTCAAGTTGAGTCACATGCCATTTGCACTCAAGCTTCCGGCATGATTACTTTAGTTCTCCAGTTTTATCTGTGAACCACGTTTTAATGGTGCGACAGTGTCGAGAGCGTTACACAAAGCCACATTAAATATTTTTTTTAGATTATCCATAGGACCCACATAAGAAGGAAATGAGGCAATTGCTGAGGGTAATAGCTCAGCGAGTGCAAAAGTAGTTAAAGAACTAATACCACGGCTGCTATAGTTTTGGTTGTGGTCAGAACAATGGCAATGGGCCAAGACTTCAAATTTTATGAATGGTCGGACATAGCAGTGGTATAAGGAAGTACCCCGGGTTAACACCAAATTTAAAGTATTAGTTATTTTGGGTCGGTACATATATGAATTGCACAAAACCAAAAGTATCAATTATTGTCTGAAATGCTGCAACAAGAGG